>NC_138183.1:16207119-16880208 GCF_964194105.1 Spermophilus citellus | reverse complement strand
CTATGGAGGGTTTAAGGGAAAATTCTGACTTAATAAGATTCATTTTTAAAGAAGATAGTTTGACTGTGATATAGAAATAAATTGAAGAAAGTTATGAATGCAAATGAGATCAGTTAAGAAGTTCTATAGAGCCAGAGGTCAAGAAATAGAGAGTGACAGCTTGTGTTTCAGTGGCACAGATTACAGGTGGACAATATTAACAGCTGTTTTTTGCAAGTAGATTCTAAGGGCTTCATATTTCATTGCTCATAGATAGTGAGTGAGGGGACATGTAAAATAATAAATTCCAATAGCTATAGATATTTTTTCCCTCAAAGAACATATAACTTTACCTGGGAGGTAATATGCAAACTATTAATAAAGGAATAAATCTAAAGAAATCTGAGAGCACAGAATGAGCCTTATTTGTACTGGAGAACTTCAAAGAAGACTTCTCAGAGGTTGTGGTATTTGAGCACATCTTGATGGATGACTGTATTTTAGGATAGAGAGATGCTATAGGTGAACATGGTTGTAATCACCCACATATGTGAGGATGTCCAACTCAATTAGTTTTTATGCTGTTATGCAATTTTGTTGTGGTATATTAAATGCCTACAGTATATTAAGAATTTTATGCATTGTAACACAACATATAATATGTCAGTAGAGATTGGTTTTTTATTCATTGTATGGATAGAAAAATTCATAGAGTAAGGGATCCAGTAGTGCCCAATCTATACAAATGAACCTAAATTGAACCTGTTTTGAATGTATTGGATAGACTTTAAAATTTGAAATTTATAGTCACAGCATCCATCCCCCAGCATTTTATGCCTTATTTTCTTCATAGCACTTACACTGTCTAATGGACTACATACTTTACCAGTTTATTTGCTTTTATTGTCTGTCTGTCCCACTATAATGTTAAGTTGTCAGAAGGCCAAGACTTTGCAGCTCTGTCCACTGGTGGAGGCCCCTACTTCTAGTTAGGGCCTACCTATGAAAGTAATAGGTATAATGAATTTAAAAAATGAATGATTCTGAGCCAAACTTCTTCCACTAACAAAGCACATTCCATTTAATTTAAATATATCAGTTTTTACTTATAGATCTAGTTTTACCAACACAATCCATATTTGATGTTATCCTGCTTTCTTTTTATTACTCACCAATCTGTCAACAATAATTTATTGACCTATGTGCTAGGCTCCAGGGTGACTCTGAAGACATAAAAGACAGCCTGTGTCCTCAAGGGGGAGATGATGTATTTGAAAACACATGGTATAATCTTTTGAAAGGTTAAGTAATACTAACAGCGATATAATCAATATCACAAGACTGCATTAAGACAAAATTGAAGTGCCAGAGAGAACAGTAAGTGTAATAAATGTTATGGGAGATAAAAAAGAGGAACAAATTATCCACAGATGAGTTGATCTATTTTGGATTTATGGATTAAAAAATATTTGACTAATATTTCAAACATAGGTAAATTTTTCTTGGGCAAAGAAAAGATATTAAGATAAACCAAGCAACAGATGAGTGAAAACAGAATATGGGTGAGCTAAATAAATTGGAGGAACATTGTTTCGAAAAGGATCACTAAATCAGAGCAGAAACATGAGGTTTTGGAGTACTAAGGCCTATAAACTGGAATATATAAGCATCAGGTGTTCCCCCAAAAGTCAGTTTCCAGAACATCTTTATTGAGATTCTGACTTAAGTTAATCAAGCAATTTTAACTTTTGTGCAGGGTAGAGTGGGGTGTGTGTGTGGTGGGGGACTGTGGACTGAACTCGGGGATATTTTACCACTGAGCTACATCCCCAATCCTTTTTATTATTTTATTTTGAGACAAGGTTCTCACTAAGCTGTAGAGGGCATCACTCGGTTGCTGAGTCTGACTTTAAACTTGTGGTCCTCCTGTCTCAGCCTCCTGCATTGCTGAGATGACAGGCATGCGCCCCTGAGTCTGACACTGTTTTACTTTTGAACTACTGTGTAATGGCAAGGTAAGTTAAGACAACTGTCTCAACATCATACATTGGGGGACAGGTTTCATTAAAGAAACTTTCAAGCCTGTCTTGATAACACCATACAAAGCGGGATATGATGTCTGAGTAGTCTGCTTTGGTTCAGATGTTAGCAAATAGCCCCTAATTCCTTGCTACCCTACAGTTCAAGAGAGAGGATAACTTTGAATGAGAGTTCCTTACAAGGCATTCTAGGTAAAAGTCAGCTGTGCATAATCTTGCTGAAAATGAAAACCAATAGGATCTATAACCTTGATAAACCTTATAATTGAGCTTCTGGACAAAAGGGATTTCCTTTCCCCTGGGTACACTGAAATCAAGCACTTGTTTCCAAGCAATACAAGTCTCCAGGAATCATTCCCCAAAGCAATCCTACTCATGATCTCTTTTACCCATTCATTGATCAATTGATCTTATAAGATATCCTTTATTGATTTAAAAGAATGAGGATTGATTCCTGCATTTATTTGTTCAAGAATGTATTTGTTGTTCTTCAAAGGCATTGTTACTAGTATACTGTAAGTGTTCATCTAACTATTAGGTACACATCAGTGAATATGATAATGTGACCAGCAATGTCCTTGGAGTGGACAGAGAGGGGTTCACCCTATGTTATGATGGCTTTGAGCAGCAAGCATTGGACCCTGGTAAAATAGATAAGGAGTTCCTAAACTGAAGTGTAGTAACATCTAAAATGAGTTATAAAGATGATTAGTTTTAGTTTTGGACTAAGTGTGGGGAGAGCTTCCAGATGGAGAGATCAGTGTGAACACTGGACTGCAGGCGAGGAGGGTGGGGCCCCTTCCCATGGCTGCCAGGAATTCAGTGGGCAGAGCCTAGGTGGAGATGGAGAATCAAACAGCTCCAGAACAGAAAAGTCTGTGCATTGTGTTGAGGAGTTTGACCAGTGTCCTGGAGAACCTCTGATGCCTTTTAGTCAGGGAAATAAAATGGTTTCATTGTTTTTAAAAGGGGAGCCAAACAGCACTGTTTGGTTAAAAAAAAAGAAGAAGAACATAGTGCAAATGACACATGGAAACCACATACCTAATTATAACTGTTCTTGCATCCACATATTTTTTTAAAAATATAAGAATTAGATTAAAATATTTTAGAAACATATTATTTAATCCCTTGTGTCTAAAACCTTATCTGATGAAGAAATCGACATGTAATTAAGGGGGTGTTTTGTATTCATTCATTTGTACTAAGTCTTTGAAATCCAGTAAGTGTTTTGTATTCACATCCCATTTTCAACTAACCACATTTCAAGTGCTCCTTAACCACATTTGCTAATGCTTACCATCTTGGTCAGTGCAGGCCAACAAAGTAATAGATTAAAAATATATATTATTCATATATATATGAAATTTGTGGATAGAGAATGACTGAAGGTGGGGTGAGTTGAGACCTGAAGGAATTTTGGAATATCAAACCTGTTGGGGACAGATTCAGGCATGGGGGCATTCACACTGGACAAAGACTAAAGCAAATAAGATTCTTTAGTCATCGTCACCTGAAATCTGCCTCCAGAAGGTCTCCTTATATTATTATAACAAGGAGAGTGGGGGAGAAGGAACAGGAGTTAGTTGTGGAAATAAACAGGGCAAAAGCTATAGGGACCAAATAGAATGAAGTCAGAACCAGGCACAAGACAAGAACTTAGAGCAGATCTTCAGATAGTGAAAGACAGAATGTGGCAATAACACATCAGGGAACTATCAATGAAGGGGAGAAAGAAAAGAAAAGAAAGGTAAACATTTTAAAAATAAAAAGCTTGAATAGTTATGATGTGCTAAATTCTGCAACTAAATTGCAACCAGATACAGCACACCCCTTTGTGCAATTAGATAAGTAAAGCCACTGGAATTTTCCTCCCACAACTCTCCATCCCCATCATCTTACATAATGTTATGGGTCCCCACTGGAGTTCTGCTATTGTCATTGATAACTCAGCCTCAAATCCACTGAGCTGGATATTCTCACTTTATTAAAATTCAGATTCTTATTTCACCGCCTCCTGGTGCTTTCAAACCCTTACCTTGTTAAGAAAGGAGAAGGGAACAGCCAGCCTTTTCCCTGTGTTACTTTTAGAGGAACACACAGCCAGGGGGTGCAACTGCAGGGGAGAGGAGTGAAGGCCACATCTCTTGGTTGAGCGTCGCAGCCCTTTTCCTTCACAGTGGGCTCACAGGCTAACAGCATGCCTTGGCAAGGGCAGGTTAATTAAGAGTTACAACCCTCTTCGCAGAACCGCCTCTCTGTGCCCACCTTCAGACCCTATATCTTCTAGATTCTTTTTCCCTAAGGGTTTATCTCTCTAGATTTTTTTTTCTTCTCTGGTATGAAGAGAAGGAAATTTTCTCTCTTAGACTATCTATAGATCCTCACTGTGGTTGCCTGTCTCAGATGCATACATTCTCTTATCCACAGTGGTTGCATTTGTAAACATCTCAGGGGACCCAAAGCTCCCACACAAAGCTGTGGATTCAAATAGATGCTGCATAAATGGAAGTTGAAGTTGGTCCCTTAATACCCTGTGTCAGAAACTACTTAACCCCAGTTCTGCCTTAATCACAAAACCTCATTGCACACTTACTTTTTCACCTACCCACCTTTCCATTTGGGGGATGAGAAAAATATAGGCTTAGAACCATTAAGCAATGTGTCTGATGCAGTAATGTGGCTGAGCCAGGATTCCAATCTAAGTCTACTTTATTCCAAAATCCACTATCTTTCTCTTGGATATTTCTACCTCAGAACATATAAAATATCAAAGAGCATCAATTGAACTGGGTGCATGAGGAGAGAAGGTCTGGAAATCTAGCCCAAGGCTAGGATAAGATCTGAACTTCCAGGCCAAGGCAAAGAGAACCGTAAAACAGACATTGGCGTCTAAGTCTCAGGAGTGTGTAGCTGGATTTCTGCAACCATACCTTTTCCCCTGGACGAGGCTGAACAGGATTATGGCTATGTGGCATGGTCCTGCTGATCTACTGTCTGGGTTTGAATTCTGGCTTCACAGCTGGCTTGCTGTATGTCTTGGAGGCAAATTGTTCAATCTCTCTCTGTCTCTATTTCCTCATCTGTGATACATAGCACTGGCCTCATAAAGTTGTTTGAGAAAGAAAAAAACAATATTTTAAATTTCTAGGGAAAAAAATGTCTAATTCCTGTGCTAAGCAATCCTGACATTAACTACCAAAAGTCCTCACAGTCTTCTCTGGGTAAGTCCTCCATGAGTCTGCCCACAGCAGCCACATGCTCAGGGGTTTCCTGGATACCCATGCTTCTGACCAATTTCATATAAATTTGAAATTCTCACTACCCTGCTGAGGTTCAGTAACTTGGTAGAACAGGTCACAGGACTCAGGGAGCACTCTATTTGTGAGTATAGGACTATCATAAAAGATACTAGTCAGGTTCTATCAAATGGTGCATAGGGTGAGGTCTGGAGGGGCCAAATACAACACTTCCTGTGTCTTCAGAATCCATCATCCTCCTGGCACACTGCTGTGTAGAACCAAGTGAAGGAAGTTCACCTGGGCTTCTACTAATAATAGGGCTGGACCTTCTGGCATGGCCAGTCCCCATCCTAAAGTCATCTTGGTATCTTCCCTGAGTTACCTTTTCCACACCTATTCAAGTGTAGTCTGAGGCGCTCCCTGTGAATACATTGCAAGACTTTACAAGCTCCTCCCAGGAACCAGGAACTAGGGACAAAGACCTACTAAATAATACTATATAATACTTTGGTATATAGTAAATACTATAATTGCTTGGGGTTGGCTAACATTTTATGTAAAGAGCTAAACAGTGAATAATATTTGTAGGTAATAGAGTTTCAGTGACATAATCTTCTTTTCCTTTAATAATACTATAAATGCTAAAACCTATTTTAAATCATAATAATCCTTAATATATACTGTTATTGAATTAATGTATTATTAATAAATATATACTACTAAATTATTATACAATAATAAATGTCACATTAAAATACTATATGCTTAGTATATGAGTGCTTTCGTTATGAATGGGCTTTTGTTCTGATGGCTCTTTTTAGCAGAACATTGAAGCAGAGCATAGGTTTTGAAACAATATGGCAGCAAGAAGCTAGAGAAAATTCCACCAATAATCTCAATTCACCTGTTGAATTCTTTGTCATTGTGTAATACTGATGCCACTCCAGACACATGAAATTGTGGGTTATATTCTGAGACAGACCGCCTTTGCAATAGTTTGGAAATAAGATGTTTAAGGAGAAATAATTTCTGTTTCATGCATTGTCTGACATTTTATTTCTCCTCCTATTGTTTTAGTTCATCAAACGGGAATGGCACTCTGTAAGGACTATGTTGTCAAAAACTAATTTCTGAATTCTCTGATTACCACTTTGGCAGAGAGCTTCTTCTCTCTGTCTTTATTTGCCATTTCCCAAACTGCCCTCTCTGCTCTTGCTGTTTCCTGGAGAAAGAAAGCTCCATTTCCCACTTTGTTCGGGTCAAAGGGGAAAGAACCATGAGTTAGACTCCAGCATGTTCTACTCTTAGAATTCTCAGGGCTGGAATTGATGTGATAGGAATGCCAGCAGCCACTTACTTCTAGGTTTATGTAAGTTAGCATTAATAATGAAGAGGGAGAAAAGGAACGGTCTTTGAGATTTGGAGGCTGCTCAGAATTTTGGCACAGGAACTTCTGCAATATTGACTAATGAGCAAGAACCAGGGAAATCATTTTAAAGATTTAAACCAGTTGTTTTTTAATTCATGTGAGCATCAGTCTCATTTCATTCTTAAATATTTGCCCTCCTTCCCAGAAGCAAGATTTACTGCTGGAGTGAACAAATTATGTGGCATTTGTCTAAAGTGATAGGTTTAATTATCGCTCTAAAATCCTGAAATATTTTTGAGCTTCCACTAAAAAGTCAAATGAAGAAAATTCATAATGATTTTTTAAATTGATTCTAGGCTCCATTTCTCTATGCTGAACCTTGGAGTGGGAGAATCAAAAATTAAGCAAAACCAGAAGAGACTTTCTTTCACCAGGATACCTTCTGGGTTTTTTGGCGCTTGAGCAAGAAAGTCTGAGAAAAACTATAGAAGACTGATGACTTTCAGGAAAACAATAACAATGATAACACTGAACCACAGAGAATGGGTCAGACTTATTCTGATGGAGAGAAAAAGATTTAAGTAGAACCCCCCAAAAAAGATATTTCTGGAATCTTCTATATTTTGCAAATGTAAATTTGGTGAGGGTGAGAAGGACAAGCTCTTACTATTTTGCCCAGGCTAATCTCATATTCCTGGGCTCAAGATATCTTCCTGCCTCAACCTGGTGATTAGCTGGGACTCCAGGTACATGCTACCATACCCCCAGCTTGTATGTACATTTTAAAAAAAATATGTTCAATGCAGGTGGTCATCTCTTGAGCCCAGCCATGTGTTTCTTCTTTAGAAATGAGAGTAGACACTTTATATGTTGCATTACATGCTCATTGCATCAAAAATACATCTTGCGTTAAGCCCTGTGGTGCGAAATTTTGGAAAACACATGAATATTTTAAAACCAGCAGAACCAGCTCCATCGTTGATGAGAATTGTAAGAATTAATTTCTGTGAAGGAGTTTCAAGCAGAGAAATAGCTGGTAGATATCCCAGCAGACAGACAGAGCAGCTAATGTTAGTGTGGGCTAGACCACGGAATGAAGGTGAGGGTGCAGGAGGTGGTTAAGACAAAGGCAATTGAGAGCAAGAGCAGGGGGATTTCTTGGGGCTCTACTGACTTTATGTAGGTTGTTTTCTATGCCGGGAATCTCGGTTTTCTCTTCATTTCCTCAATCTATAATGTTCAATGTAAACATGTCCTGTGATGCTCATCTCAAGAAATCCTTCCTTTTCGAAGCTTCGCCTGCAGCCCAGAGCTTGAGTTTTGTGTCTTCAGCTCTTTCTCACTCCGTTAGCTCCCAGGGATGTGTCTGCCATAGCTCACCACTCTATTGTGTCTATTGATTTCCTTGCATTTCTCTCCCTCCAGTGTGCTTTGATGATTTTGACCAAATGTACTATATAGTCAATGTCCAATAAATATTAGATGAATTAATGAAAGAATGGATGGATGAAGCAAGAGAAAGATAAAAGATTCTTCTGCTGCCACAGGTAGTAATCTGAATCCTGATGATATAAAAATAGCATTTCCAATAATGGGTTTGTGTGTGTGTGTGTGTGTGCGCGCACATAAAGAATCTATGTTGTGTCAGGTCGTAGGGAATTGATATCCATATCTAAGGATGTGTTTTGATAAGATGGAATGATGATATAAGTAGAGTTTACATACATTACTTTTCTGTCTTTATCATCTCCTTTTTAGTTCACATACACATTTTTTACCTTCCTGTCCTTTATTTTCCCTGTCAGTGGTTCACTCCTGTATTTTTCCAGGACAGTTTTGTTTGTGTATCTGAATAACATAATGTCATGTAGCTATTCTCAGATTGCAGGAGTTTATTGACCTCTTAAAACCTCTTTGCCAGCTCCCAGACTTCTAAATGTTAAATAAAGAATATATATATATATATATATATATATATATATATATATATATATATACACACATACACATATACATATATGTGTGTTTGTGTGTGTGTGTGTGTGTGTGTGTGTATATATATATATTTGCGGTATATATACACAAACACATATATATTTGCATATCTATATACATACATACATACACATATTTGAAATCTCAGTAGAGTTCATATATACATATAACTTATATATACTTAATATGTAATGCATATGTATTTGTATAATATATTGGGGCAATTTTAGAGATAACTGCAATGTCAGAGCTAAATTGATTATGTAATGAATAGTCAAGGGAGGGATGAGTAAAGAGAACTCAGTTATTAAGGTCCCTGGAAGGCATTTTCTGAATCCTCTCATCTTCCATAAAGAAAGAACAAGTGTGTGTGTGTGTGTGAGAGAGAGAGAGAGAGAGAGAGAGAGAGAGAGAGAGAGAGAGAGAGAGAGAGGGGAAGAGAGAGGGAGGGTGAGAGAGGGAAAACCATGGGTGTTTGCACAAGTCTTTGGAAATAGAATGGTAGGAAAATGCTCTTCAAGAAACTCTTTAAGAATTTAATACTAATGTTTTACTTCACTGAGCCTCAGTTTTGTTATCTATGAAATGGGAATAAGGTTTTTCTTTGCTTTGAATGCCTTATAGAATTCTAGTGAGATCCCATAATGAATATGAGATCATTTTGTAAGCTGCTAGATGTTACACAGCTGTAGCTGGTGCAATCATTTACTTAGGTTCCTGCTCTCTGCCAAGGAAACAATAACTGAAATTGTGTTCATGTGAAAATAGATGTCTGCTGTGTTCATGCAGTAACAGATGCCAGAGAGTTCACAAAGAGTATTGTTCCCAACACTAAAGTCACACAGGGTGAGTCTTGATTAAATTAGTGAAGGCCCAGTGGAGTGCCATGCTCAGGCAGTAGTGGGTAGAGGTGGGATAGGGGACTGCTTTTGTTCCCTTGGTGAGAGAGATAAGGGAGGCGGGATTGGCCAGCTCCTACCCCTTGAAGGCATTAAGTGGCTTCAAGTATGTTGTTCCCCAATGGAAGAAAAACCTTAATTTAATACTGGGGAAAAATCCTCCAACTCTACAATCCCTTTTTTGAGAGAGTAGGAGGAGGTCAGAGGACATAACTGAGATTCTTATTAAAGTTATGAATTATTTCTGCACCCCCAATTCATCATATGCACCACATTTTCCTGATATTTGTAGATTCTTTAGAGTTCTTGGAAGCCAGGTTAATAGTCCCTACATTCTATTATAACAAAAGCTTTAACTTCTCATTACTGCAAGCCACAGTATCTTGAGTACCTCCTGTACACTGTATATAGTAATAATTTCCATGTATTTATATCTTAGCTAATTTTCACAACAGCCCTAATACGTAGTTCTTAATATTTTCCCCAATGTGTGCATGAGGAAACAGACTAAAAGCGTTACAGTGATCTTTCCATGATCATGCAGTTAGAAGGCTGGGATTTGAACTAGAACTGATGTTTCCAAAAGGGATAGGCAAAGCCAGGGGATTTGGAGATCATTGTAGAAATCCACAATGCTACTAGACAGAAAGTGTAAATGCTCCTCCCATGAGTGACCAGCAGCATTGCCTCTGACACAGGAAGACATTTGAGTGACCTGTCTGCATATCAATGCTGCCAGAGGCTAAGACCCCAGCTGGGCTCTTGCTCAGCTTTCCTTCAGCTGTGGAAAGAGCTCAGGAATGCTACTGGCTTCATCACTTGGGTCCCTTGTGGGGTGAATGACAGCCCCGAGAGTTGTGTCTTTGCGTTGGAGTGGCAAAGCAGTGGACCTTTGAAGTGTGCAGGGGGCAGCCCCTGTGTCTCTGAGGGGTCTGCAGGTTGCAGGTGGCACTAATTTCACATGAAAGCAAGGTGTTTGCCAAAGGAAAGACAGATGGTTCCAGTCACCAGTTATTTATTTCTATAATTAGCAGCGTGCTGTGATTTCAGGTCTTGAAGAAATTGCCACTGCCTGTGTGGAATTCCTCTCATCACTAGGCAAGAATTGGAACTTGGAAGCCCAAAAAAGGATATTGGTTGAATGGTAACTTCCCAAATCCATGGGCTTGCAGCCATGTTGGGAGAAAAGCATCTGAATTAGTTAAAGAGACTGAGTGTTAAGTCCAGCTCTAGCAGATCCATGTGATTGCACAGAGAATTCACCCTACCTTGGTTTCATATTCTTCATCTGATGGGAATGTTTGAGGGAAGAAGTTTGACACAGTTGTTATATATTCTTCTCAGCTATATATATATAATTCAACCCATGAAATATATGAAAACAGAAAGGTTCATTAATCTAATTTATTAGACCAGTCAATGTGGATCTGAACCAAGGGACCAATTAGGAGCTACCTCTAAACAAATGACTTTAAATTTTAGATGCCTCTTTCTCAAGTTGTGAAATGGAATAAGTGCATCCACCTAGCATATGTATTGTGAGAACTGAATGAGGAGATAAATGAGGATATTCCAGATGACTCAATATAGACACTCAGTAAATGGGCTTCAATTTTATTGTTTTAATTTGGTAGATAGAGATTTTTTTAAATATACATGTATAGTGACATAGAATAAGTCTACTGCTAAAATGGTTTAGGGGCAATTCATCTAAGTCTATTGAGGGTAAGGAAGAAATAATCAACATTGGTAGCATTGTATTCCATTTCAAAACAATACCCTTTTGTTCTTTAGAAATTCTCTAGTAGTTATGCATATTTCTATGAAGAAAAGCCAAGTAGATTGATACCTGGACCCAAATTGTCTTTCTCTTCTGTATTCCTGAGCCTTGAATACTGCTTTCCAAGGGGGATTAGTACTCAGAACGTCTTAATATCTGTATTTCTCATCTGTTCTTTGGAATTAGCACCTCATGGGCCCTGAATCAAACTACAGGTTGTGTACATGTGGAGGTAAATTGAATGAAGAAAGAGCATCCTTTTAATGCAAGTTAAGAGAGTACAGACTCACAAGACAACCAGAGCCTGTCTCCCCACTTCTTTTTTAATCTTAATTGATATTTTTCAAGGCAGTTCTGCAAAGAGCTTCAGGTACTCTGCACACATTTGTTGCAAAATCTTCCACTGACTGCTTAGTGCAGAAGAAAGAAAATAGTCTTAGTAATAACACCTTATATATGTGTGGTATTCCATCAAGCTGCTTATATTTTCTCGTTTAAGTCTCAACTATCCAAAAAAGTGGACAAAGGTAGAGTGAATAGATATTGTAATGTAGTAGATTGGATCATACCTCAAACTCCCTCTAAGATCCCTTTATCAGTCTCCCTCAAAACACAGTGACCACTACCTCAGTATGTAGCTCTCCCCCACACCCAGTTGAGAAAGCAGCACTTAATTATAGACACCTTTGATTCTTACTTCTCCAACTATGATCACCCTGGGTGTGGTTTGGAGAATGAATTACAGCAAAGGCAAACTAGATGTCACTGGGGTAGCATGATCAGATAGGAGGGTATTGCAAGATGTGATGATGGCTTAGCATTGGAAACCAAGAGAAATTGATAGAATTGGCAGAAAATTAAAAATGTAAATAATGTATAACCTTGTATAAGGTTCCAAAATTAAGATGTGACAAAACTTGGAATCCAACTTTAGTTTTAGAACCTAATTTCAGTGAAGTTTCTTCTTGCTTGCCTCTTAGTACATCCTTTAACTGAAAGCATACTTGGAACAGAGACCAATTTTCGAGTTTTTATATACAAAATTTTTAAAGGGAACTAATAATGGTCCTACCTTGTGGGGTCATTGTGAAGGTTAAACTGGGCAGCATATATGACATACATGTGTTTAACACTTCGCTGAAAGCATGAGGAGAACTTTAAAATATACGATTGTGAACATACATTTTTGGACTTTCAAAATCATAAAAATTAATATGGGTTAAAAAGACAAAGCAACCAGGGGACAAATGAGACCTGGGAGAATCCTTCTATTCTTCTGCTCCAGGTTGTGTCTCATTTTATTGGGTCAGAGCCCAGATCATCTGAGGCTTCTGGGATCACCTTGCACCTGACAGGTTGGGAGGATGTAAAAGGTCTTTCTTTGCCCAATCCTCTGGGAGATGTGTGTGTGTGTGTGTGAGAGAGAGAGAGAGATAGAGAGAGAGAGAGAGAGAGAGAGAGAGATATTCAAATTTATTTCGAGACAAGAAGAGACATCTTAATTTGTCCTTGGAAAGAACCTTCCTTCCTTCTCTTAATCAAAGGCATATTTTTATAGTACAAATGTAAAATTCAAAGCGATTTTTGACAGGTAGGACCAAGCTGTGAGTCTTCAGTGGATTTCCTTCCTGCTTCCCCCGACAGACATCTACTCTCCTTTCTTGTGAATGTCTGTCTCCCCAGCTTATGGAGGCCTGGGTTTAGATCACTTCCTCCCCCTGTCCTGTCTCTCTTTTCTTACCTGGCTGCAATGTGGATTCTGGTTCTGGATTTGGTCTCAGGTTTGACCTTTTAAGTCTCTTCCTCTTAAACCAAGATTTGAGTACCAACTGCGAAAGTCAGAGTGGCACAACAGTGGGGACATAAAACCCAGCCGACAGGACCAGACATTGCCCTACTTAACTGATTAGCATTTAACTTAAAACATATATATTTTTCTGGGTATGGTGGCACACACCTATAATCCCAGCAACTCGGGAGGCTGAGGCAGGAAGATCATAAGTTTAAAGCCAGCATTAGCAACTTAGTGAGATCCTATCTCAAAATAAATAAATAAACAAAATGCTGGAGATGTACCTCAGTGAGCAAGCACCCCTGGGTTCAATCCTCAGGATTATTAAAAACAAACAAATATATATATATATATTTTTGGATGAATAAATTAAAATAACATATCAGGTCTGTCTTTTGCCACTTTTGAGATCTTGTCAAATGTCTTACCCATCAAATTACATAATTTTATTCTAAAGAATATCTCCTTCAAATAAATAAGCTAAATACATGAAGCACTCTGTACATTGCCAGGCTCAGAGACTTTCTTAAGAAGCACTGCATTTTGTTTTCATGTTAGAAATTATATAACCATCTCCAAGTTACAGATGAGTAAAGTGAGGCTCAGAGAATTTTAATTATTTGTCCCAAATCATAACTGACAAATGACAGACCTGGAACTTCAGCATCATCTAGAACCTGGTTGGTTTAACCCCTAAATCTATGATCCAGACCAATTAGCTCTCTATCAAATAATAGCTTTGGTTGGAAGTAAACACTTTGGGCTATGCCCAAGAGCCCCGAGATTATGAATTCACTTCCTTTGCTTTTAAGGGTATACAGTGAAGGAACAATCTAACCTTCAATGCCTTGCTTTCTCTCTTCTTTCATAGAAGACTAAATTGGTTAAAACAAAGGCTCATTCATAAAAAGATAGCTGTCAATCAGGTGTGCACTAAAAATGGGCATTAGTAAGCAAATTCTTCCAAGTTTTGATCCCATGACTTTGTGTTTTTCTTCATCCTGTTCTCCATTCTACCCCCATGTAACACCCTAACTTCCTTCATGTTGCCACCCCCATTTTTCTTCCACATGTATTCCCATAATAGACCATGTCCCTGGCCATATCTATTGCTTCGTTTACTATTTGTTCTCTGGAGCATTCTTCCTCCTTTGCAGCACCACCTCCTGTCTGCCTGTGCTGCCAGCTGTTACCTGTACCCACACTTCCTCTGTCACCACAGATGATGCCTCCTCTCAGAGGCCTTCTGTGATATTTTTCCCCCCAGAATTCCTACTACAGCCAGCATACAGCTGCAGTTAGACAGAATTTGGTGCCTCTACGCCCTTGATTCCAGAAATTCTCTATTTGATTCTTTGATTCTTTTGCATTAAATCGGGTTACTAATCTTTATTCTCAGGCAGCTTCTTGAGAATACAAATTGAATCATATTGTAGGTGGACCCCAGAGCCCTAGCAAAATGCCTCCCATGGCAGGTACTGGATAAATATTTTTCAATAAATGATTTAAATATAATTTGAATCAAGTGTTAGCCCAAGTCATTTGAGAAACAGTTACAAGCTAAGGATTAATGTGCAAGGATTTTATTAGGTAAAATTAAGGGAGTTGGAATATGCTCACTGCCATCAGACTATAAGACAGATCTAACCCCATGTGGAAGAGAAAGAAGAGGAAGCATCTTAGACTGCTACCCAGCCTACGGGAGGTTCAGGAAAGGAGTTTCCATGTGCCAGAAATAGGCTAGTCTCAGCATCTCAGGAAGGGTTGTTCAGGCAAGAATGACAGATGAGTTTCAGAGCACCACAGTTGGGGGTCTCATCAGTTATCATCCCTGGAGGTGAGGTTTTATACGGCACATTCTCATGGTGCCCACACATACTAAAGGTTACTATCCACTTAACCCCTGCCCAATTATTTTATTCAGTAAATACTTATCGCGGGGATATTACCTGCCAAGAATAACACCACAGACAGGTATGTGGAAATGAAGGAGAAATCACTTGTCCTTAAGAAGTTTACTTGCTTGAGGGCTACATAAACATCCACACTCAGATGACTACAGGGTACTTCCAAGTACAGAACAGGGGTAAGACTGGGTCCTGCAGAAACACAGGGAAGAGAGTAACCCTGCCATGTTTAGAGGAGATGGAGAGAACAGGTGTAAGGGGATGTAACACTTATAGTGACTCCTTCAAGCAGCATTTGGAGTTCTGCAGAAGGCAAAGAAAGAAGGGAGAGTCTCCACACAGAAGAACACATGGAGCCTCAGGCAGTCTGGGATCCCTTGATATTTAAGGATGAATGACAGCTATGGGCAGTGGAGATAAACTTGATCTTGTGCCAGATTACAAAGGAACTACAATGTCCAACCCTGAGCTAGGGCCTGGGACAGAGAAAGCTGTAATCACTTGCCTGAGGCTTCCAGGTGTTTATCCTTCAGGGAAGGAGGCAGCCAGGCAGCCCAGATAAAAGGCAATAGCAACCCAATATCGCCAATATATAAGAGGCAATGATATTCCAACCTCAGACTGGGAGAAAAGGAGGTGAAATCAGGAAAGGTTTGCAGAAACAAGTACTGGAGCCTCAAATTTTAGTCTGTTATTTCTGTTCTCTTTGGAGAGTTAGACGCTTGAAATTGGATGCTCATTTATATGGTAAATGGGTAAAACTGAGTAACAGGTGTCTAGACTAAAAATCTTTCATGGTCTACAATAGTGTTTGGCATCATTTAAATCAGATTCTGTCACTGCCAGGCTTGAGCTCAACTGTGTACAGAAAACCATTCAAGTCCTTTATCCTAATGCCCATGGTCCTATGTGGTCTAATCCATACCTGACACTCTGTCCCTATCTTAACTACTTCTTTCCATTCACTACACTGGCCCTTTTTTTTAGATCCAAATACAAAAATTCCTTCCAGCTCTAGGAAGCTGAGGGTGTGGGTATCCCCTCCTCCTAGGGTACATCTTCCCCCAGAAATATTCAGGACTGACTCCTTGCCATTTAGGATCTCAGCTTAAAGAGAAGCTGTCCATGATCCCCCATTGAGAGTGGCCATCCAGTCTCTCTTCATTCCAATCAGTCCAAATTATTTTTTCCATAGCACAGATACTACCTGGTAGTATTGCCTTTCTCAAAATGTTGCATTTGATTATCATCTACTCCTCTCATACAGGCACACCTAGAAAATCTCATCTGCCTTGTTCACAGCAATAGCTGCAGTGCCTCAAAAACCCATCTGAATCCTGGCAGGCATCAATATCTATGTATTGAATGGTTAAAGGAATAAATATAAGAATGGATAGATTGGAGGACTGTCCTCGTTTCTCAGGTTCTCTGCTATCCCTGCTGTTTCTATGGGCTGTAGGGAGGAGAAAAGCAATCAGCAGAGCACACTTGCTCCTGAGAAAAAGCACATTTTGAAAAATGAAGTGTTCCCTGCCATTAGCTTTCAGTCAACCATCACATCAGGAAACTTTTGCATCCAACGCTGTGATTGGACCTTGAGGGGGGACGCCTGCAATGCAGGTCCTGGCCCTCCCGTGAGCTGGAACAGATGGTTCCTTCACACACATCTAAATAAAGCTGTAATGGTGTTGGCCTGCAAACACAGCACAGGTGAACCGTTCTATACGGAAAAGAAAGTGTTTCTGGTATGTTATGTGAAAATCAATTTCTGCAGTGCCACTGGTTTTCCTTTTAGACACAGTTTATCTTCTTTTTGGATGTCTTATTGAGGGACTGCTCTACTTCCTAGTCTAGTCAAGTTCCAGCCTCTTTTAGAATACTCCCAGGAAGATAGCCTGCACACTGTCAGGGTTTTCACTGGAGACCATCATTCCCAGAATTTACTCTTCTCCCTCAGTACCTGAATAATGAGTCACCTTCGAGTATCTGATCAAGATGGAGAATATCACACACAACCTGCCTGTTATCAGACTGTGTTCCAATCATGCAGTCAATAGAACACCATAGCCAATACCATACCAGCACAGGAAATATCTTGGAGGGGTACATCTTTGGACTGTTTATGAAGACATTCTACCAAAGATTCTATATAGAAAAGAAATAGAAGAGATGGCAGAGCAGGAGAAGAGACTGTGTGAGGCGTTAAAAGAAGGGAGGAGAGCTGCTTTACCTCCCATCCACTTGACCCACAGGAGCCAGGGGATTCATGTGCAGCACCCAAGGGATCAAGAACACTGACAAGAATGTGGTAGTGTCATCTAAGATCATTTAATTATCATTTAATTATCTGTCTTCCTCATTGGCTTAAGTTTCTAGACTTTGGCACCCTGTCTACAATCACCTTCATGGCATTCCCATCACTAGCACAAGGTGTGGAACATCACAGAGTTTTTGAAATGATGCATAGTTAAGTAATGGAGGTGATGCTTCAGTGAGTCACCAGAGATGATAAGGGAACAACAACACTGCATCAAGGAGCACCGAGGGAGGGAAGCAGGGTAAAGTAGCAGGGGAAGCCTCAATTTCTTGGCATTATGAGCTCCATGGGGGTGTCTTTCAAAAGCAAGACAAGGGACGTGGAAAGTTTTGTTTTACATCACACTAGTTATCATCATTACAACAGTCTCACACAGTATCTTCTCATGCTCTGCCATTTTTCTATTTCTTTTTTACACAGAATCTTTAGTAGAATGTCTTTATGAACAATCCACAGACATACCCCTCCAAATTATTTCCTGTGCTGGTAAGGTATTGGCTATGGTGTTCAACTGCACAATTGGAACACAGCCTAATAACAGACAGGTTGTGTGTGATTCTCTATCTTGATCACTTAATCAATGGTGACTCATTATTCAGGTACTGAGGGAGAGGGATGCATTCTGGGAATGATGGTCTCCAATGATACCTGACAGTGTGCAGGCTATCTTCTGGGAGTATTCTGGAGGGAGGCTTTATGAATTTGTGATTTGTTGTTTGTTATAGGTTAGGATTTAGCAAAGACCTTAGCAGTTCTGTATGTCAACTTCCCAGTGGGTGCCGCAGGATATAGAGGTGGGTGGGCTTGGGCCACAGGAATTAAATCACTCTATCATGCCTTCATGTAAACTTATTACCTACTTTTAAGAAAAGAAAGGTAAGTTTCCTCATTTTTTCATAACATGAATGAACCTGGAATGTTATGTTAAGTGAAACAAGGCAGGTGCAGCAAGACAAAATCCACATTTTCCTTATAGGAGGACTCCATACAAGTGAACTCACAGAAGCAGAGAGCAAAATGGTGGTTGCCATGGATCAGAGATAGGGGATGAGATAGATGGCCAAGGGCAGAAGGTTGCAGGTAGGAGGAAAATTAGTAAGTATTTAAGGTGATGAATATGTTAAGTCAATCATTCTACATGCATTCATGGACATAATATTGCATGTGATTAACACTTATCAAATATGAAATTATTTAGTTTTTTAAATGAGGGAAAAATGTTTAACATCACTAACTATCAGATAAATGGATATTAAAACCAGAAAAAAACACATTATCTTGTGCAAATCCCCTGCAGAGGGAAACTGTGGTTGGACCTAGGCCCTCCCATGAGAAACAGGAAATACTGTATTAACTATTATGTATGTATTATGTATTGTGCTTTCAAGGATGGAATACATCCATCAATATGATGCAATTTTCACTGGAGATCTGAGAAGTAGGCACCAATTTTGCTTTCATTTTTATTTTAAACAAAAGAGCAATTTGAACATCAGAGATGTAAACACATAGGAAATAAAGATTAGACCTGAGACTGGAATCTCATTCCCAGAAAACTATCATTTCCCTCTCAGTGCTATCCCCACAAGATATCACCAGAAGATAGAACCTAATTTTTCCCTCATACATTACATAAATATACATTTTATGGGCCTTACTAAATCAGAATTGCCTGTTTACCAGACATTTGTAAAAATGATGGCAAGTATCTGGCACATGAGCCATTTCTCCTACATCCATGACTGACATCACCAATTAATCATGGAGTCATGGAATTTTTGCTGTTAAGTTTATTGCAGCCTTAGAATCCTTCTTAGTCCAAATTCCACTAACAATTAGGTACTTGCTAACTTAGATGAAATTTATCTATTGTTTTTTTTTTTTTGGATATTTTTGGAGAGAGAGAAGTATGTTAGAAAAGGAATTAAACTAGAAATTAGGAAACCTGCCTTTCATACCCACAAATTGTTAGTCCTGTTTTTGGCTGAGTCATTCATCTTTCTCTGGGCTACCATTTCTCCAATTGTAAAAGGAATGCTCTGTAAACCAACCAACTTGAAGTCCTTTTTTCCCCTAATAGTTTGAAAATATCAGAAGTATTTGGGTCAGTTTATTCATCCTATATCACATTCCCAGAAGGCTAGTTAAACTGCTAAACTCATCACCTGAAATTTTTAATGAAACACTTTACTACATGTTGTTCATATTGTTATTTAACATTCCAATATTTGAAAAAGATTTTCAAGAAGATGA
Source organism: Spermophilus citellus (assembly GCF_964194105.1). NCBI lineage: Eukaryota > Metazoa > Chordata > Mammalia > Rodentia > Sciuridae > Spermophilus > Spermophilus citellus. The sequence continues at coordinate 16,860,636 of NC_138183.1, read as the reverse complement.
TGCTTGTACTTGAAAGTTAAATTTTACTGGCTATGGATACCCTGTAGTAAGGGAATATGGGTTGCTTTCTCTCTTCTTTCAAACATGAATTACTGGGGAATGAGAGGTTTGCAGGGGTAGGAAACTTCAGATTTTTATCATATGAGCAAGAATGAAATGGGCTATTGACATCAGTGGACTGAAAGTTTGGCCCCAATAATCTCTTAATCCAAAGGTAAGGTGACTTTGTGTAGATAAGGACAGATACTACTTAAGAAGGGTCTGGGTGAGCAGAGATAAGCAGCATCCCCAGAACCTTGTTCACTTGTAAGTCCAAGCTCTAGAATAAGCACTCTCCTCTTTATGCCTCCTTGAAGGCCACCTGCCCACTTGGAGACAGTTATTTTAAGACCCAATTCCAGTAGACTATCCAGAAGACTCAAGTGGCTATTTAAATTCCAATTAATGAAAAAAATTAAAAAAATAAAAATCAAATTCCTTAGCCAATCTTATCATATTTTAAGTGCTCTGTAGCCAATGGCTAGAGCCTACTGCACACAGGTACACATGTATAGAAAATCTCCATCATTACAGAAAGTCCTATTGGACAGTCAGGGCTGTACTACAAGGAGGCATATTTATGATACTTTGGTAGATAAAAGTCCTAAGTATATGCTTGTGTTAGAGAAAATGATTTCTTTCTCTCTAAGCTTTTGATTAGTGCTAACTAAATATTCAGTAATAGCTAATTATAGGAAATATGGCCTGGAGCAAAGATTGTTCAACTTCACCCTTGCTTATTCTCATCATAATGGTATACAGTGAGACTTTAGCAACCAAATAAATATTCACTTGTGGATCATTCTTTAAAATAATATCCTTGTTCTGATCGTTACATAGTTTTGAATGAGTGAATAATAATGTTGGTTAGAGAGTGCATCTCATACTATTACTAATTATTTTGGTTAATTATTAATAAACACCCTTAAGTTTATATAGCATTATAAATGAACTCATTATCCCATTTTGGGAGGAGTATAACCAAAGTCTTACCTCTTACTAAACTAGTTGTAATTTTACTTGATTTCTTTAGCAATATTTTGATCTAGAAGGACATTTAATACTTTTTCAGGTTTCTGGCTGGTTAAGTTTTGCTGGAGGAGGTGGGTCACTAGGGGGCGTGGCTTTGGGGTTTATATTTTGTTTCTGGTGAGCAAAGCCTCACCCAGGGTTCAGAGCTATGGAGACGGCAGACCATGGACTAAACCTCTGAAGCTCTGACCCAAAATGAACTTTTTCTTCTTAAAGTTGTTCTTATCAGAACTTTGGTCACAGCAACACAAACGCTGACCAAAAGCTGGACCTTGAGTGCAAACACTCATATCCTTCCTTCAAAGTGCAGAGTAATCATTGTTCTGTTCAACATCCTTCTCTTGTTTTCTTTTGTGACTATATCCATTTTCCAAGCCTCTTCAATCATCCATGTGCACCTGAAATTTATGTGGAACCTTATAAACTTATATTATGCAATATCATTTATGTAATTGTATTGGTTTAAAACTAATTCATTACGTTAAAAAATACTTTTTATGACCGAATTATATTGCCATTGGAACATTTAGTCTGCAGTCTTACTGCTTCATAGTATTCTATATTATTTACACACAAAAAAATTATTTCTCTATTTTCATGGTTATAGCCACTGAAGTCATAGTTCCTACCAAACCAGACAACATCAGTATACACATCTGTGATAGACCAATGTGAAAGTGTCTCTGGAATACATACCCAAGAAGGTGATCTAAGAGCTATAGGGCATATTCATGCGCAATTTTATTAATTATTATCAGAATGTTCTCTATTGTATTTTACATTGCTATCACTGGGAATGAATATGCCAGCCTCACCCAATGTTTGCTCATAACTGATAGTATATTCTTTTTTTTTAATGTTTGGCCATTCTACAAAGTTTAAAGTGTTGACTCCTAGGAATTTTTGATTAGGAGAAAGAAAATGAAAAATTGTGAAAACTTAAATGTAAACGTAGAATGCATCATTGGTAGTTTTAATCACAATGTTTAAGATCCTTTGGTTGTAATCAGCAGAAACTGATTTTGGATAACTTTAAAAAGTAATAAAAGTAGGAGTCCAAAAAAATCAGTTTTGAAAAATGACAAAAAACGAAAGAGGTTCCAGAGATCTTTGTAGCAGAAATTAATGGGCCACTTTTTTAGGGTTATCTGCCATCATCAGACCAGGTATCACCCAGGAAGGCTGATATCTACAGGTCAATAATTAATATCTCTGTTGGAAAACACTTTTATTTTTATACTCAAGAATCATTTGATTATTTTTTTACAACAACTTTTACGGTTGTAAAATGGCTCAAAGACAATGAAAAATAGAGGTACATGAGTACAATAATGAGTACAATAGGTGAATGTCCAATAATCTTTTTATGCCTTTCTATTTTTTTATGACATGTATGAAGTAGCAATAGGAACGATTGTGTATGCATATGCAACCCTATCAAATCTTTCATTTTATCAATCTCTTGGTTTCCTTTAGACTATCCTCTCCCACCTATCCACCGACCCTTGTACTTACTTCCTGTCTGCCTGGTGTGTGCTGGATGTACTCATAAGAGCCTACAGAAGTTCAAAATGGCCAAATGTGACCCAATTTAAGCCTTGAGTTGTGTCTGATTTGGGCTGTAATGTGGTCTCCAGACATGGTGTGAAGTTCTGAATGCTTCTATCGTTTGTACCCATTAACATTGTTCAGGTTTCAAGAGTTTCATAATATTTGCTGGTGAATTTCTATTGCTTCATTACCAACTTGCATATGGGTGGAAGTCAGAGTGAACTGTAATCGATATTTCCAATGTGCTTGACTGGCATGGTAGTTAAGGGAAACATCTGGTTTTCATATTACAGTTCTGGGTCTTACATGCTCTGATCTTGAACAAGTTTCTTGAACATTTTGTGACATAGCTTTCTTATCTGTAAAGCAGGGATAATGTTTGTAGTATCTGCTACATGGGCTATGGAAATTAAGTGAATTAATACATATATATTACTTAGAAAAGTTCCAGACCCTTGATAAATCATTAATATTATTAGCTATTATTATAATTATTACTTGGAAACATGGGATTTCAAGAATTAACTTTGGGGAGCGAGGCAAAGATTTGTGATTAGTTAATGTTTAGTCCCAATTTTAAATTATTCCTCAGTTGCAGGAATAATGAATGAAGTATCCTGATAATAGGATAGACTGAACTGCTATAGACTTTTTTTCCATTACAGAAATATAGAAATATTAGAGGGAAATGCATCATAATAAATGTTTTGAAAACTATAGCAGAAAATTAGAAAAAAATAGAAATGTTCATATGACTCATTAAAAAGAAATTATTTATAACAGATGCAGGAGGCAAGACCATTTCATCATGGGTAGGTTTGGTTACCCAGATGTGGTTCTCCCTGCTAGAATCAGAGCTGTCAGCAAAGAAGAGATAACCCACTTTGTGAAGTTCCAAAAAGGAGTGAGAAGTTAGAACTGAGGAATGAGGACTGCAGAGGTCTCTTTGTTGTTGAAAGGGGATTAGGAAGATTCTATCAGTGTCTAAGAAATCAGGAGGACACTTCTAGACCTTTAAATATGCAGAAGAAATCTCCTGAAAGTGTTGAAAACATTCAGCTCTGTATCATCCTTTATGGACATGGAATTTGAATTAACATCCTCCACATTTATTGGAATCCCAAGATCAAAAACTAACATTAAAAAAATCAGGTTGCTCTTTTGAGTTTCAAATAGTTAAAGGAAAACCACTGTATAAGTCAGTTCCATATTTAAGGTTCGTGATCTCTCATAAGAGCAAATATATTCTGATAAAGATGAACTAAAATTTTAAAAAAATTATAAAGCTTAAGGAAAGTAAAAAAAAAATACATATATAAATTAGCATCCCCTGAACTTGAGATAATAAGATAATCTGAGAATGATTTTAAAATAAGCATTGAAATGAACAGATAAACAATAGAAGCCATAATAAAATAATAGAGTCTACAAAACAAAGACACTCAATTGAAACAGAAAAAAACTTAGATGTGAAGTAAAAAATTTAGTCATGAAATTATGAAAACAATACACACAAAGAAGGGATAAAAAAGTATAAATTTGCTCAAACATTTTTTTAAAATTCAATTTAACTCCATAAATAGTGCTCACTTCGGCAGCATATATACTAAAATTGGAATGATACAGAGAAGATTAGCATGGCCCCTGCACAAGGATGACACACAAATTTGTGAAGCGATCCATATTTAAAAAAAAAATTCATAAATACAAAATCTGTTATGGTTTAGTAAAATTACTTTAAAAATTTTTGTGTAGCTGTAGATGAATACAATACCTTTATATTATTTATTTATCTTTACATGGTGCTGAGCATCGAACACAGTGCCTCACACGTGCTAGGCAAGCGCTCTACCACTGAGCTACAACCCCAACCCTGGTAAGTTACTTTTTATGCTTATATTTTACTCTGTAGGTGGTAAAGGTTAACATACTTGTGAGTGAGAGAGTTTTCAATATACGTTATATGATAATAATGTATTATCTATATTTTGAAACATTTATTTAGCAAAAACTGATTTTGCATATCTTCTGATATTAGCTCATATGAGCTTTGTTCATTTCTTTAAAAAATGATACAGCCTAGCCAGCGCTGGGGGAGGGGCAAGCAGAAAAAATCAAAACCATAGAGTGCCGGGGATCCCACAAGCCAACTGTGTGACTCCAGAGATCCAGGCTGTCTGATTCGCGCGGCCTGCCCCGCGGCTACAGAAGGCGTGGTGCCGCAGAGAAGGGACTAACTAGTAAGCAGGGAGATAAGTGGCTGCTACAACACGGTGGAATCCCGCCAGCCAAGCCCGAACTGACCCCCGGGCTGAGTTCGGGATTTCAGACGGGGAAGGAAGCTGTACAGTCCCATCCCCCACAAGGGTCACTCCACTAAGGCAATCAGCGGCCACCATCTTGGAGAGCTGAAGTATCCACCGCCACTCTCCGACAGATTGCAACAACAAAACAGGTGTGTCTCACTCAGCTCAGCCCCCATACATGGGGGATTTCGCATAAAATCTCTCCTATCCTTTCCGGGGGAGGGAGTATCACAGTGAGCCTGCATAAAGACTAAGGGGAAAATAGAGGCACCTGACCTTCAACACCCCCTCCCATCAGCAGCCAAAACAAAACCTGTCTAGCCAGCGCTGGGGGAGGGGCAAGCAGAAAAAATCAAAACCATAGAGTGCCGGGGATCCCAAAAGCCAACTGTGTGACTCCGGAGATCCAGGCTGTCTGATTCGCACGGCCTGCCCCGCAGCTACAGAAGGCGTGGTGCCGCAGAGAAGGGACTAACTAGTAAGCAGGGAGATAAGTGGCTGCGACACAGTGGAATCCCGCCAGCCAAGCCCGCACTGACCCCCGGGCTGAGTTCGGGATTTCAGACGGGGAAGGAAGCGGTACAGTTCTATCCCCCACAAGGGAAACAAAACAATAGAGTGCCGGGGTTCCCAATAGCCACCCTCCACACCCAACAAACAGCAGGCCCAGAGTACAGTTTGAACTGCCGAGAACCATCACTCAGGGGAAATCTGGTCTAGCAGGAGAAACCAAGACTAGCAGGAGAAACCAGGGAACTAGAGGCAAGGCCCTCGCGACTAGGCGGCTGTAAACTGCAGACCCGCCGGTGACAGTTTACCCACTGCCCGTGTAACTGGGCAGTAGGAGAATGCCCACCCTCTGGCGACTGATCACCTGCCCGCGGCCTGTGATACTGGGTGGCTGGAGACTGCCTGCCTGCCACGACCGGGAGCTGAAACCAAACAGAGACAGTCCAGTCACACCCCCCCATTAGGACACCCCGGCAAGGAGACTGGGGCCTGTCATAGCAGAGTAGTGTTGTCACTGGAGCTCGGACGTCAGAATTCCTTCCCAGCAGAATCCACGTTAGCAGGCATAGTTTAACAACACAAAGGAGAGACATCAGAGTAATACAGAAACAAAACAAATCTATAGAAGAGAGCAGGAACACGACAATCAAATAGAGCTGGAAAGTAACGTGGACAACATGAGAAAACAAGGGAAAAAAGGATTAAAAACAATGCAAGACAACTCAATTCTACAGGAGGACATAAAAACATCAGAAACAGGGATAGGGAAAGAACTCAAGGCATACCTAACTCGAATGGAAAGGAATATTAGAGAAGACATGAAACAGCAAGTCCAAGAAATAAAAGTATATTTTGAAAATGAATTAAACAAACAAATTCAAATGGCAAAGAACGAGCTCTACCAGGAGATAGAGATCTTAAAAAAAAAAATCAAACAATAATCCTAGAATTGCAGGAAACTATAAACCAAATTAAAAACTCAAACTAGAATATTACAAATAGACTTGATCAAGTAGAAGTCAGAACATCAGATAATGAAGACAAGGTTTATCAACTTGAAAAGAATATAGTCAACACAGAAAAGATGCTTAAATCCCACGAGCAATCTATTCAAGAGATATGGGATGTCATTAAAAAAAACAAATTTGAGAGTCATAGGGATAGAAGAAGGCACAGAGATTCAAACCAAAGGAATGGACAGCATATTAAATGAAATAATTCTAGAAAACTTCCCAGAGATGAAAGATGGAATGGATTGCCAAATCCTGGAAGCCTACAGGACCCCAAACATTCAAAACCATAATAGACCAACTCCAAGACATATAATTATGAAGATAGCCAATGTACAGAACAAGGAGAGAATATTAAAAGCTACGAGAGAAAAGAGGCAGATTACATTCAGGGGTAAACCAATTAGGTTAATGACCGATTTCTCATCTCAGACTTTGAAAGCAAGAAGATCCTGGAACAATGTATTTCAAACGCTGAAAAATAATGGATTCCAACCAAGAATACTGTATCCAGCAAAATTGAGCTTCAAGTTTGACAATGAAATTAAAATCTTTCATGATAAACAAAAGCTAAAAGAATTCACAGCAAGAAAACCAGCTCTGCAAAGCATTTTGAGCAAAACACTACAAGAAGAGGAATTGAAAAATAGTGCCCAAAACTAACAGCAGGAGGTATCTCAGTAAAGAGGGAGGAAAGTAACCAAAAAGTAAAACTAGCCAAACTAAAATAAATAAATAAAGAAGCATGACTGGAAGTACAAATCATATCTCAATTGTAACCTTAAATGTTAATGGCCTAAACTCACCAATAAAGAGACATAGGCTAGTAACCTGGATCAAAAAAACAAATCCAACAATATCCTGCCTTCAGGAGACTCATATGATAGGAAAAGACATACACAGGCTGAAGGTAAAAGGTTGGGAAAAATCATACCACTCACATGGCCCTCGGAAGCAAGCAGGAGTGGCCATACTCATATTGAATAAAATCAACTTCAAACCTAAGTTAATCAAGAAGGATAAAGAAGGACACTATATACTGTTAAAAGGAACCATCCACCAACAAGACATAACAATCATCAATTTGTATGCACCAAACAATGGAGCTGCAACGTTCATAAAACAAACTCTCCTCAAGTTCAAGAGTCAACTAGACCACAACACAATAATTATGGGTGACTTCAACACACCGCTCTCGCCATTAGACAGATCCTCTAGACAAAAACTGAATAAAGAAACCATAGAACTCAACAGCACAATCAATAACCTAGACTTAACCGACATATATAGAATATATCAACCATCATCAAGTGGATACACGTTCTTCTCAGCAGCACATGGATCCTACTCAAAGATAGACTATATATTATGTCATAAGGCAACTCTTAGTAAATATAAAGGCGTGGAGATAATACCATGCACCATATCTGATCATAATGGAATGAAATTGGAAATCAATGATAAAAGAAGGAAGGAAAAATCCTACATCACATGGAAAATGAACAATATGTTATTGAATGATCAATGGGATATAGAAGACATAAAGGAGGAGATGAAAAAATTCTTAGAGTCAAATGATAATACAGACACAACATACTGGAATCTATGGGACACAATGAAAGCAGTTTTAAGAGAGAAATTCATTTCTTGGAGTTCTTACCTCAAAAAAAGAAAAAAACCAACAAATAAATGAACTCACACAACACCTCAAAAACCTAGAAAAGGAAGAGCAAAACAACAGCAAATGTAGTAGAAGACAAGAAATAATTAAAATTAGAGCAGAAATCAACGAAATTGAAACAAAAGAAACCATTGAAAAAATTGATAAAACTAAAAGTTGGTTCTTTGAAAAAATAAATAAGATAGACAAGCCCTTAGCCATGCTAACGAAAAGAAGAAGAGAGAGAACTCAGATTACTAACATACGGGATGAAATAGGCAATATCACAACAGACACTACAGAAATACAGAAGATAATTAGAAAGTATTTTGAAACACTATATTCCAATAAATTAGAAGATAGTGAAGATATCGATAAATTTCATAAGGCATATGATTTGCCCAGATTGAGACAGGAAGACACACACAGTTTAAACAGACCAATAACAAAGGAAGAAATAGAAGAAGCCATCAAAAGACTATCAACCAAGAAAAGCCCTGGACCAGATGGGTATACAGTGGAGTTCTACAAAACCTTCAAAGAAGAATTAATACCAATACTTTTCAAGCTATTTCAAGAAATAGAAAAAGAAGGAGTTCTTCCAAATTCATTCTATGAGGCCAACATCACTTTGATCCCAAAACCAGACAAAGATACTTCAAAGAAAGAAAACTACAGACCAATATCTCTAATGAACTTGGATGCAAAAATCCTCAATAAAATTCTGGCGAATCAAATACAAAAACATATCAGAAAACTTGTGCACCATGATCAAGTAGGATTCATTCCTGGGATGCAAGGCTGGTTCAATATACGGAAATCAATAAATGCTATTCACCACATCAATAGACTTAAAGACAAGAACCATATGATCATCTCGATGGATGCAGAAAAAGCATTTGACAAAGTACAGCATCCCTTTATGTTCAAAACACTAGAAAACCTAGGGATAACAGGAACTTACCTCAACATTGTAAAAGCTATATATGCTAAACCTCAGGCTAGCATCATCCTAAACGGAGAAAAACTGAAGGCATTCCCTCTAAAATCTGGAACAAGACAGGGATGCCCTCTATCACCACTTCTATTCAATTTAGTTCTCGAAGTACTAGCCAGAGCAATTAGACAGACAAAAGAAATTAAAGGCATAAAAATAGGAAAAGAAGAAATTAAATTATCGCTATTTGCGGATGACATGATAATGTACTTAACAGACCCAAAAGAGTCTACAAAGAAGCTGCTAGAGTTAATAAATGAATTCAACAAAGTGGCAGGTTATAAAATCAATATGCATAAATCAAAGGCATTCCTGTATATCAGCAACAAAACCTCTGAAATGGAAATAAGGAAAACCACTCCATTCACAATATCCTCAAAGAAAATAAGATACTTGGGAATCAACCTAACAAAAGAGGTGAAAGATTTATACAATGAAAACTACAGAACCCTAAAGAGAGAGATAGAAGAAGATCTCAGAAGATGGAAAAATGTACCCTGTTCATGGATAGGCAGAACTAATATCATCAAAATGGCGATATTACCCAAAGTTCTCTACAGGTTTAATGTGATGCCAATCAAAATCCCAATGGCATTTCTTGTAGAAATAGACAAAGCAATCATGAAATTCATATGGAAAAACAAAAGACCCAGAATAGCAAAAGCAATTCTAAGCAGGAAGTGTGAATCTGGAGGTATAGCGATACCAGAGGTCAAACTGTACTACAAAGCAATAGTAACAAAAACAGCATGGTACTGGTACCAAAACAGGCAGGTGGACCAATGGTACAGAATAGAGGACACAGAGACTAATCCACAAAGCTACAACTATCTTATATTTGATAAAGGGGCTAAAAGCATGCAATGGAGGAAGGATAGCATCTTCAACAAATGGTGCTGGGAAAATTGGAAATCCATATGCAACAAAATGAAATTGAATCCCTTTCTCTCACCAGCCACAAAAATTAACTCAAAATGGATCAGGGAGCTAGCTATCAAATCAGAGACTCTGCGTCTGATAGAAGAAAAAGTTGGATACGATTTACATATTGTGGGGTCGGGCTCCAAATTCCTTAATAGGACACCCATAGCCCAAGAGTTAATAACAAGAATAAACAAATGGGACTTACTTAAACTAAAAAGTTTTTTCTCAGCAAGAGAAACAATAAAAGAGGTAAATAGAGAGCCTACATCCTGGGAACAAATTTTTACCCCCCACACCTCAGATAGAGCCCTAATATCCAGAATGTACAAAGAACTCAAAAAATTAAACAATAAGATAACAAATAATCCAATCAACAAATGGGCCAAGGACCTGAACAGACACTTCTCAGAGGAGGACATACAATCAATCAACAAATACATGAAAAAATGCTCACCATCTCTAGCAATCAGAGAAATGCAAATCAAAACCACCCTAAGATACTATCTCACTCCAGTAAGATTGGCAGCCATAATGAAGTCAAACAACAATAAGTGTTGGCGGGGATGTGGGGATGCTGGTGGGGCTTCAAAATGGTGAGGCCAATTTGGAAAGCAGTATGGAGATTCCTGGGAAAGCTGGGAATGGATCCACCATTTGACCCAGCTATCGCACTTCTCGGACTATTCCCTGAGGACCTTAAAAGAGCGCACTATAGGGATACGGCTGCATCAATGATTATAGCGGCACAATTCACAATAGCTAGACTATGGAACCAACCTAGATGCCCCTCAATAGATGAATGGATAAAAAAAAAATGTGGCATCTATACACAATGGAGTATTATGCAGCACTAAGAAATGACAAAATCATAGAATTTGCAGGGAAATGGTTGGCATTAGAGCAGATTATGCTAATCGAAGCTAGCCAAGCCCTAAAAAACAAATGCCAAATGTCTGCTTTGATATAAAGAGAGCAACCAAGAACAGAACAGGAAGGAAGAGCATGAGGAAAAGACTACAGTAAACAAAGACGAATGGGGGGAGAGAAACGGAGACAGAAGGGAAAGCATATGGAAATGGTAGGAGACCTTCAATGATACATAAAATTATAAGAGGTCATGAGGGGCAAGGAGGAGAGAAAAAAAAGGGAGAGAATTGAACAACAGCAGGGGAGGTAGAGAGGGAAGATGGGAGGGGAGGGGGAGGGGAGGGGGGATAGTAGGGGATAGGAAAGGTAGCAGAATACAACAGTCACTAATATGGCATTATGTAAAAATGTGAATATGTAACAGATGTGATTCTGCAATCTGTATTTGGGGTGAAAATGGGAGTTCAAAACACAATTTGAGTCAAATGTATGAAAGATGATATATCATGAGCTATGTAATGCTTTAAATAATCAATAAAAAAATTAAAAAAATGATACAGCAATTTATTTGAACTTTCTTCTATGGATACGCTGCTTTTGCTTCTTGATAGAATAAGAAATAATGCAAAAATTACACAATATTTTGTGCAGGTGTGAGTTTTGCTGAAGGCTAAAATACCACAAGAATAATTGTTTTGTCAAAGAAAATGCATATGTAAACTTTTGACATATGCAATTGTCCTCAAACAAATTTTTTTTTAAAAACCATTGCCTATATAGCTAAAGAAGCTTCACTTTTATCTGTTTAAAATAAATTGATTCTGAATGAGCTTAAAAAAAACTAAAAGCTAAAATTAAATTAAAGTCTGGGTCACAAAATAACTTAGCCAGATTACTAATCTAAATTATTTTATGGTCTCTTCCAGCTTCTGCAGAGCTGATGGTGGCTAAAGAAATGAGCCAGAAATTCCCCCTTCTTTCTGCATTATTGTGGAGTATCTATTGCTTAAAAATTACAAAGCCAGCTCTCTCAAAGGTGCTTTTAATTCCATGAGTTATTGTATCAGCTTCATGTCTTTGGGTTTTTCTACAACTTCCTGTGCTCTTCTAACATCAGTCAACTCCAGGGGGCCTGCTTTTCCTCCCAAACCACCAAATTTTGAGCCCTTTACTTGCATCCCCTTTTTCAGGCACTGGGGACTCCTGCTTGCCATCATGGGTGGCTTCAAACCAGTTGACACTAGCCAGCATCCCTCTATGCAGTAGCTCACCAGAGGGTGATTTAGTAACCAATAAAGGATGGCAAATCAATTTATGGAAATTAGCTTTTAATTATTCATTGGCAATTTGACTGTAATCCAGCAGGTGTCCTGATAGGAGGAAGATGACTTAATAAGTGGATTTTTTTTCTTCCTCTCTGTAAGATGCATTCAACACATCCCTTCCCAAATTCACCTGCAATCATCTAACTTGAAGTTGCCTTGGGAAGAGCCATTCCATCTCCTCCAGGATAAGTGGTCTCAGTAAAGATGCTGTCATTCATTCATTCAAGGATTTGCCTACTCTGCTGATGAACTGTTTATGGAAGAGACAATAAAAGTGACTGACTAAAAAGAGAAAAAAAAATATTTTGATATTAGGTCATATTTTAACCTTTATTCCTACATCTATTCCCTGGAAAATAGTCAGTGTGGTATTATGAGAAAAAAAAATAAGTTTTGGGCTGGGGATGTGGCTCAAGCAGTAGCACGCTCTCCTGGCATACGTGTGGTGCTGGTTTGGATCCTCAGCACCACATACAAATAAAGATGTTGTGTCCTCCGAAAACTAAAAAATAAATATTAAAAATCCCCCACCCCTCTCTTTTAAAAAAAAAAATAAGTTTTGAGCAGGCTGACCTGGATGAACTAAATACTACCAGTTATAGGCTGTTTGGCCCCAGTAAATCAATTAACCTTCCTGAATCTCAATTTCTTCACATGCAAATATTGGGGTATTAAAGTCATGAATAGTGAGTGAAAACACAATGTAAGTCCCTGCAAAATTGTGGTTTTATAAATGACAGAGGATATAATCATTGTGCAGCAAATTCTCCTTTGAGGTTCTTGGAAGGCTCCTCTCCAACTGTCTGGGAGCTGAAGACACTTGGCAGTTTACATACTGACTTTTATTTTACATATCGTTTCATCCAGGAGGTTTGGAGCACTGAATTCAGAAACTACTCAATAACCTTATCAACCTTCACCTAGCATTGGAAGGCCTCTTAAATGAGAGGCACGGAAATTTAAGCTTTGTAAACATAGAATCTACCCCCTTCTGCTGTAGGACCATGCCCATGAATAAAACAAAGTTGGATCTGTGAGAAGCCCTTTTCCTAAACTCTGAATTGTTCTTCAGATATAATTATGATAATTATGACATCCAAGCATCTTAGACTTTGAAAAACCTGTTACCATTATGTGTTTATACATGGGAATTAAAGAGAAGATGAACAATGATAATCTAAGCTTTAACTTTGTATACTGGTTTCAATTTCTTCTCTAATATGACCCTTTATGTCTTACTAGTAAAAAGTCAGGTGAGGTGTTATTTTCCTCTTTTTTCCTGCAGTGTCTTTTACTTTCTCCCACTTTCCCAATGTTTTGGTTTTCTTTTCCATAGAGTATGAAATATTTTGTTAAAATGCAAAGAAGACATAATACATAAAAGTAATTTGGTGTTTTTTTAAATATATTTCACACTCTTTTTTCCATGATATCACTTCTTTTTTTTTTTAAACAAAGTATTTTTTTTTTAAAGAGAGAGTGAGAGAGGAGAGAGAGGGGAGAGAGAGAGAATTTTTAATATTTACTTTTTAGTTCTCGGCGGACACCTTTGTTGGTATGTGGTGCTGAGGATCGAACCCGGGCCGCACACACGCTAGGCAAGCGCGCTACTGCTTGAGCCACATCCCCAGCCCCCATGATATCACTTCTTATCTCCCTAGCCTTCCATCATTATCCTTTTGAGGCTGTATGATTTGCAATGGTGGAAAGGACTGATGGTCTATCTGGTCTATTCAAAAGTTCATTATGACCAGACAGGCGTAGATTCCATCCCAGGTTTGCTGAATCTCATTACTGTTTAATTCAGTGAGAAGCACAAAGTGCAAATGGAGAAGACATCTAAGGCCCACTGTAAAATCTGAGCGAGAGAAAGGCAATGTTTTTCCCCAAGGGAGAGAAGCTACTATGATTTACCTGTCCGCATCAGTAGCGGGGATTGGGGCTGAAGGATTTGCTTTCCTATCTCTCTTCACAAATCTGACACTTATTCTATGTCTCCTGGAGAAAATAAAGGGATCTTTATTCTGTTCAAGACAGAGTCAGAGCCAGAACCAGAGAGAGAGAATTCATCAAGAGAAGAGTCAGGAGCCAGGTGCAGTGGCTCATGCCTCCCAGAAGTTTGGGAGACTGGGGTAAGAGAATGGCAAGTTCAAAGTCAGACACAGCAGAAACTGTCTCGAAATAAAATATAAAAAGGGGCTGGGGATGTGGTTCAGTGGTTAGGTGCCCCAGGTTCAATCCCTGGGAGAGAGAGAGAGAAAAAAGGAGAGAGAGAGAGAGAGAGAGAGAGAGAGAGAGAGAGAGAGAGAGAGAGAGAGAGAGAGAAGAAGAAGAAGAAGAAGAAGAAGAAGAAGAAGAAGAAGAAGAAGAAGAAGAAGAAGAAAAGAGAAGAGAAGAGAAGAGAAGAGAAGAGAAGAGAAGAGAAGAGAAGAAGAGACATAAAAAGTAAAGAGACTATAGCAAAAATAGAGAAAACAGGCAGCAAGGAAAAAAAGAGGGGGGGGAGGGAGAAAATACCAGAGAAAACAAGTGAGTAAGTTGCAGAAAGACATAGTCCTGAAGGGAGGAAGAGATAGTGGAAGGCAAAGAGATGGGGAGGATTAGGGAGCTAAGGAGGAAGCAGAGAGACAGATGGAGGAAAACAAAGAAAAACAGAATCATTTAAATTCTTGGGACAGATGGCGAGTGCAACAGTGAAGGGGCAAGGAAAATAATACTGAGTCAGAGTCGACTTCACATTAAATTAGCAACCTTGGGAGGAAATCATGGTAAAATTAAATCTAGTGGAATAAAAAGAGGAGGAGGAGAGGGGAAGGCATCAGACAGATGGGGACTGGGACCAATGTCAGTCAGGGATCAAAGGGGAAAATACTAGCAGAGGCACAGCATGAACTTAAAAACCAGAGGAGAGCAGCGCCCCAGGGCTCTGGAAATGTTTGGGTCTCAGATCTGGGAAGCGGCCTAAAGAGGAAGTGAAGTCAAACTCCACCCACCCCCACCCCCGCGGGAGGGGGGGGGTTGCTGGAGCTTGAAACAGCTGTTGAGCTGTGACTTGGGGTGAGGAGGAGGGGGGCCTGGACTCTGATGTTGGCCCCCTCTTTCTTGCACAGTTTGATTTGAGCAAATTGAATAGACACTTGGGATCTCCATCTCTCTGAAAAATGTGAGGACCTGCCCAGGAAACCTGTGAGGCCCCTTCTGAATCAGAGGACTTTGAAACCTCAACGTTAAGGCCAAGGAGCCAAGATGCGCAAAATCTGAGGTTTGTGGATGGCTTGATAGACTGAGCTGTGACCAGGGCACCAGTCTGGAAAGTCTGACGGCAAAGAGCCTTGCAGTTGACACAGGGACAAAAGAAATGGAGCTGGACTGTACTTGGATCTCTGCCAGGAATTCCTTGTGTGACCTTGGAAGGCCCCTTGGCTGGCCTTCCCTCTGTTTTCTCAAGCATGCAGTGTACATGTGGGCTTCTGTTGGGGGTTGGAGAAATGGTGTAGAGTGGTTGGACCACATCCTGAATAGCCTGCTCAAATACTTGCAGGGCAAGGCATCAGAGGAGAGGTCAGGTGAGGACAAGGAGAACCAGGAGAGTGCCTTGTTCTTCCTGAAAGGGTGGGGAATTGAAAATTGCAAATAATTATTGCAAATAATTATTGCCAGTATATGTGGGAAGAAGAGTCAGGCATTACTAGGTCTTGTAATGTTTATGGGGGAAACTTGGATTTCTGACTTGTATGCGAAATGCAATGGGCAAACAAACCTTTAGTAAGGATTTTAGCCCAACAAAATATGAATGGGGCCACCAGGTTGCAACATGCAACATCTAGATAAAACATTCTTTTGAAATGGATGTTCCATAGTTTGAGTTCTAGGACTCAATAACATAGGAATGGTGAATTCTCAGATATGAAAATACAAACCAAAGATAAATTATCCTGGGAGTGGATTAGGAAACATGTTCAAAACAGTTTTCTCTACTGTCTTTACTTTTGCTCTTTGATTGGTTCAATCCTTCCAATTTCAGTCCAAAGCTCCTAGAATTAGTGATTCTTTAATGCCACTCATGTCTCCTTATTTTCAATTCCTGTTTTTGCTATTTGTGGCAGTCTCTCCCCACTTCATTTCCAAGTCCATCTCTGTTTCTCATTCCCGGTCATTCTTTATCTCCTTGCTGTCTCCATCCCTAGCTCTCTGTCTTTGCTCTCCCTGACTCAGAGCTCCAGGGTAGCACCAGCCCTAGTGTCTGAAGCCAGTGAAATTCTACTATATGGGAAGTTAAAAGCATCTCTGCAGTGGGATATTTAATCATTTGAATCCTTGATAGGAATAGTTCTTTTTATGTCTTCCAGCCATAAATCCAGGCTATATCTAATCTCTGATCTCAGAGAAAAGAGAATTAACCAGCTGAGAGTGTAACTAGAAATGAAGCCCACAGAGAAGGAAGTGGAAAAGAGACCGCTTTATCTCTGCGTGCACACGGCACGGTAGCAGGGAACCAGCGAGAAACAGGGAAAGGAGCTGTCTGTGGGCAGTCCTTCCTCATCAGTCTGCAGCACCCCTTAACATGCGTGAGGTCCCCCTCCTTTTTAAAGTTATCTGATTTCTGTCCTTCTGTCATCCTGAGTCCACCTCCAAAAAGCCCGTTGATGCTGATCCTTCTCTTGCTTGGATGAGCCTCCTTTGTCATTTGCTTCCTGATTTTTTAATTTCTCTAGTTTCTGCTTCTGCCCTCAAATATTTTGCTGTTGTTCTCCCCAACAGACAAGGAACTACGTGTAGTCAGAACAGTGTGTTTCTCAGCCGCCTCCCACCCCTGGTCCTCTGTGTTCTTTGTATATCTGACATCTGGTGGGGACTCTGCCATTGGCTTGAATCAATCTCTCTCTCTCTCTCTCTCTCTCTCTCTCTCTCTCTCTCTCTCTCTCTCTTTCTCTTTCACACAAACACATGAACACATCACATACACACACTACATTAGTGCTCCTTTCATTTAACTTTCTCTGGTAGAGTTTACAGTTTACCAGGGTTACCTGGCATTTCCAGTAAAATGGCTATATTTAAGGCATATGCTACATTATGGTATATTACTAAGCTCTTTGAGGCTGGAATCCAAGACCTGTTTCCTTCTACTGCATCAGAATACTCCTTAATTCAGGGCTTAAACTGAGGTTTATATCAAATTTCTTGGGAGTGAAGCAGCTTGAATTCTAATCTAGCTGTCAACTTCACGCTGTCTATGTAAACTTGGGCAAGGTACTTAAAATCTCTTGAGCTCAGTATTCTCATTTTTAACATAAGGGCCTGGATGCTTTTTCAAAACCATTTGCATCTTTAGATTTTATAATTCTATCTGAATTTTTTTTGTTGTCTGAACCCAAACGATTCCTCCTAGTAAAAGCATCAAGAATATATGGCTCTGCTTCCTTGTTTGGGAGTACATGTTACTTAGGACCAGGAGGAGAAGACAGAACAAGGTTAAATGTAGTACAATAAAAAATTAACAAAGCAACAGCAACCCCAGATGCACAGATCCTGCTGGGAAGAAATATGGCCCAAACCAGCAGGTCAGCTGGAACTATGGTGCTTTGTAGCAGCAGAGAAGAAATCATACACCATCACTGTGGTGTCTCCTCAAGTTATGTTCATCTGGGGGCCTCCATCTTTCTCATATGTAAAGTAAAAGCTTAGAAAAAGTAACTTTTTTTATTTTGCTGTGATGGACATTCCAGGATTGGATAAGAGGCTCTTAAGACTACATAGTATCAGTCCAAATTAGTGTGGAATTGAAAGCCAATTTGGTGTATGCATCATATACAGTAACCCATGTAGAGAAGGAGGCTAGAAGTTGGGGTTTGGGCCTCCATCACTCAGCACAAGAGTGTATGCCCAGCCCTCACCCTTAACTGTAATTCTATAAAACTCTTTTTTTTTTCTTTCCTATATGCTATAAACTTCCTCCTCTACATTTTGTTGTCGCTGTTGTTCTCCTTTCCTCCTGTCTTGCAGAGACACTGACTCCTTGTTTACTTCTAATACTTGAAATGAAGAATGTTTATTTCAGATGCACATTCTTTTTGACTGTCAACACACTTAAAAGAACATGCTCAAGCCATCAAAATCACCAACTAATTTAAGAATAAGAAATACACACACACACACCTTGTAGACAAAAGCATCTCTCCAGAAATATGTTTGCTTTCTGTGATTAGGGGAGAAAAAAAAAATGTGTCTAAGTATGCGCTGATGTATTCTAAAATCTCCTTGTCTCCATCTATTCTGTTTTTCTAGTTAACATTATCCCTGTCTTCTTAGGTCTCCTCCCTCTCTCTCACCCACTGCCCTGTTCATTTCTTTGCATTTCTCTTTTCTCCGGTCTCTTGTCTTTTTCTCTTCTGTTTTCTTATCTCCATATGAACTCCCTCTTTCTCTTCATCTTTTTGTAGATATACAAAGAGAAATGAATATAGATTTAGATACATGGAAATGTGTTTAGTAGTTGTAACTCAGCTGTGCCTCTAGTAAAGTTGATAATCATTTTTTTAAAAATCAGTCCCTCCTGTTTAGTAGAATGACTTCCTATTCCCTCAACCTGGCAATCCCAGGCCTGGATACATCCCCAGCACAGATGAAGCCACGGATCATCCGAAAGACACACACTTGAAAGTTCACAGTGACACCATTTGAGATGGCCAGAAACAGAATTAATGCACAGAGGTGAAAAGCAAATTGTTTGTTGTTACACAATGGAAGACAACATAGGCATTGGAACAGGCAATAAGAGAAAAATAGCAAATGCTCTTTGTCCTGTAGGTACTGATAGATCCCATGCAATTTTACTGTAATTTTTCAGCCGCACCCCACTTTACTATGGTCCTGCATAACTCCTCAGATATCCTGGGGACAATCCATCTAAAATTTGTGGCACCCCCAGGTTTGATTTCATCACACTAGCCCATGTGGTTATGAAAACTTCCACTGGTTTTCTTTTCCTGGGAAGAATCTGTCTGCCTTCTGCAAGCCTTTTTTTTTTTTTTTTTTTTGTCCAGTGAGGCAGCTCAGAAAACATCCTCAGGGAAGACAGCAGCAATTCTCCTCATGTGGGGAGTGCTTTCTTGTCTCTGGAAATTCATTCTTCTACACCCTTTACCTTCCACACACTTCTGATCACTTATTTTTTCTTTCTTTCTTTCTTTTCTTTTTTTTTTTTTTCATTTGAACTAGGGATTGAACTCAAGGGCACTCAACCACTGAGCCACATCCCCAGTCATCTTTTATATTTTATTTAGATACAGGGTCTCACTGAGTTGCTTAGTGCCTTGCTGTTGCTGAGGCTGGCGATCCTCTTGGCTCAGCCTCCCAAGCTGCTGGGATTAGAGGCACACAACACTGTGCCAGACCTTATCACTTTACAAATATGTTACTGCTTTGATTTGTGTCCCATGGCCAGTGGTTTCAACAGGAGCAACAGCTTACTGCTACCTTCCAACTCCTAGCCAGAGTCTTCTCAGGTTTGAGTTTCAGTCTTTCTACATATGAATTCTGTAAACTTAGGCAAAACCCAAACTCACTTCCAGAATTTATAAATTAAAATGATAAAATCTTCTCCATGGACCAGTAGGAAGACTAGATTCACTGCAATAATCTACCTTACCTTCTTAATATTGGCTGAAGGATGACATAATTATTTAAAATTTAAATCAAATTTATATAAACTGATACAAATAAGAGAGTAGAAGGGTGGATGTATAGGATCAATACACAATGTGTGCATGTAAGAAAATATCACAGTGAATCCCATTAATCTGTACCCAGGTTAAACATATTTAGGTTCTAAGCATTTATTATTTATTTATGATGAGAACATTAAAAATTAGGTGATGTTCAGCAAGAACTGGGGGAGTCTCTGAAATGGGTAGTCAATCCTCCTAAGTCTGTCCCTGGTGCTGGGGAAGGTCCACACTCCTAGACCCCATTCACTTGCCAGTGGCCAGACAGTGGGAGTTTGCTAACTCTGCTTTGAGTCACCATACAGGGACTAGCTTATGCCATCTTTTGATCACCGGTGCCTCAAATCTGTCATAATCTGAGTTCATAGCCTCCCCCAAACCAGTTTAACACTCATGTGGCACTAAGGCACACACTGCTATGGGAAGGACTTGTGGCCCAAGACAGCTACAGGCAACTGCAGGTAATGCTAGCCAGATTAGAAGACTAACAGTCTCCAGCTATCTGTCTTTCCTAGCACCGGGGGCTGTTCCAGAGTCTCTGCCCATGGGTACTGGCTTGGAAATGGATGCCATTAGGATCTGTCCAGTGAATGAAATCTCACTTCATGCTATGTTGTCTAAGATTGAGCTTGTGTGGATGAAGTCAGTTCCTTGGTCACTAAGGCTCATGCAAACTAAGCTGGATCACTCCTGAGTATCCTAGCTCAGGGACCTGCCAGTCTCAGAGGTGAACCAAGGAGCACAATGCAACTGGCAGTGACACAGGCTAAAACCTGAGTCTACCCTGTCAGGGCATGCAGGTATTTGCCTGGTGCTGGATTAGTTCTCGAGATGTCATTGGTGAGGACCAACCTGGGGATGGTTGTGCTGCCCAAGGTTAGGGGAGTGACTTGTGAAAATAGTCCCTTGATAAATTTGGTCATACCTGATTCTCACAGCTACTGGGACCTAAAAGTCTTCAGGGGTGCCCCAGGCCCACTCCAAGGATGGCAATGATGTGGGCCAAAACTTGAGCTTCCTACCTGAATGCTGGCTTCAGTGTGGTACCTGAGAAGGTCTAGAAGCTATGTCTATGAGCTCTGGCCTTGATGTGGGGACTCACCTGGAGATGAGTCTCATTATGGCTGTCTCAAAACTGAGTTTTAAGCCAAAGTCGTATGCTACATTTCTTTCCCTGTTTTCCAGTGAGTGGAGTCTTGCTTCCTGCTCTGTCACCTGGTATTGGGGGACCTGGTTTGGAGCAGTGTCTTTGCTGCCTGGGAAACACAGTTCTAGCACCTCAGTGTTCAGATCTTGGCCTAAAAGTAAGGGTGTGGAGCTCTGTCAAGCACATGCACAGATTCACCATGAGGGTTCTGGTACCAGGTTTGAAGTGTGAACTTAGTGCCTTCTGCCTGCACAAGTGAGAGGTGTCTCTCTCCAGGCCCCTTATAGGTAGAGAAGGGCTGATGTCTGCAACTCTTTTTTTTTTTCTGTCTTTTTAATGCAGCCTTTCTTTTTACCTTGCTAAAATCAAGCACTAAGGTTCTCAGTTGGCTTCCTTAGCACTTATAAAGTTACTTTTGTGAGTGACTATCTGTTCATACTGCTGTCTGGCAGGATGTGATTGCTGGTGATCTTACCCAGGCAGATTCTTGTTCTGCCCAACTCAAGAATTTTTAAAGATGGCACCTGTTTGCTATAAACTCCAAATTATAGAATTTTACAGGCCTCTTTCAAAACAAGAACACAATATTAAAAATACAGAATTAAAAATAATGTTTAGTTAGAGAAGGAAAACATTCATAGTCAATTCAAATTTTTATAGTTCCCAAATCCATTAAACAATGTAAATCTCATTTACAAATTAACTTTCTGAAATATCTGTGTAATAATTTTCTTTAGTTGTTTTTTTTTTGCCTTCATTTGATCATGTCTTTCTATGACAAAGTTGTTTAATATCCTCTAAAGAGAGAATAAAATGTAATTTGATCTTTTCTCTAATAATGTTACTTGAAATTTGTTTGCATTGAAAGATAGTGGAAAGAAGTTCTTTGGGGCTTCATTAATTACTGTAATGTCATGTTAATTTTAAGATTTTGACCAAACTTGTGCAAGTCTTTAGAAACATTGTTTCAAATATGAGGGATAAAATTGAAAAACATTTTAGATTTTCCTTAAAAAATAATCTTACATCCTTTTTGAGTTTACAATATTAAAAAGCATTGCTGAAAATCATGTCTAGACTGGACCAGAAACAACTTAAATATTTACAAAAGAGAATCTGCATCATGTAAATAGAGTTTACTTCAACCCAAACACTGTGTCGTTGCCTCACCTTCTCTTTATTCAGATCTAAAAGTGTTCATGCTACATATTACCATCTGACTCGGCCTTTTTTTGCCTGCTACAGGAAAAAATATCATAAACTGAGAGGTTTGCCAATAAGGGACATTATTTCCTAGTTCTGGAGGCTAGGAAGACTAAGAACAAGCTGTCAGTGAATTGATGTCAAATGAGGGCCTATTCCTGACTTTGAACACCTTCTAGCTGAGGCCTCACACTGTGGAAGATGCAGAGCCTCTTTTATGAGGGCATAATCCCATTCATGAGGGCTCCACTCTCAGGACCTAGTCATCTCCCTGAAATCCCACCTCCAAATACCACTACCTCAGGGGTTAGGATTTCAGCACATGATTTCGGGGAAGAAGTCAGACTTGTACCCCTCAACATAAGTGGATATATTGCATTAGGGAAGCCAGAGTATAAACAGCTGTTTTAACCAATTATTGCTAAAACACTTTACTTTTGATATTTTAACAATAAAATACATGACCAGGTGTAAAACTCCTGGGACCTTGGATGGACTGATGCAAGAGAGTAGCTATGAGACTTGAGCCTCATTAACTTCTCATAGAACCCACCTGGTTAGTAGCTGTTATTCATGGCCGTTTCTTCCCGGAGTAAAGCCAACAGCTCTCCTGCTTGCTCCACCCTGCCCCTTCTGGCCTTGCCAACTTCCGACTGTTTGACCAGCTGTTGGTACTACAGCAGCATTTTCCAAAGTGTTTCCTGAGACACTCGCATTTAGGTCTGAATTTTCTACTATGATAGACACAAGCCACATGTGGCTGTTAAAGCTTAAATTAGAAATTAATTTGAGTAAATTGTAAGATAGCTCATTTGTTGCACTAGCCATTTTTCAAAGATTCCATGGCCAAATATGGCTGGTGGTCACCATAATAAATAAATTAGAACAGATACTGAAAATGCCTACCATTATAGAAATTTTTAGAATGCGCTGTCATTCTAATGACAACCAATAAATGTGAGTTTCACAATCATGTAGGTTTGGAAGATGATATGTATAACATATTTCTTTGATATTAATGATATGAAAGTATAAAATATGTCTTGCCATGAAAAACCCCATCTCACCCAACTTTTCTTAAAACTATTGGATAAATGAATCCCTTATCACTCTTGTTTGCTGGTTTTGTTTCGTGTTTTGGATTCTTTATCATAGTGCCTAGGGTCTTGCTTCACAAATCCTAACATACAAGCAAAAGAAAAAAAATAATCTATTAAATGAATACCCAGTATAAAATCATTTACATTTATTATATCATGCAGCCCTTATAATAATTCTATACAGATAAATTAGTAATCTTTTGCACAAAAGAAATAAGGTTTTCTGAGTTAAGAAACTTGCTGAAGTTCACAGAGAAATAAACCTGGCCCCTGAGCCCTTGACCATGCTTACTTTGCCTTGTTCTTCAGTGACGGACTAGGGCTCAGTGCGCGGAGTTTTGCAGCTACAGTGCATCTAGTGCGTGGACATAGCTTGGCGTCCTGGCACAAGTCACAAAGGATTTTTTGGTGGTGGTTGTGGCTAGGTAGACAGAAAGGAAAGAGTTGCTTTTAGAATAAGTGTAATAACTCTGCCATCTTTTTATCATTTTATAATGTTTGATAATGTACAAAGTATGCTTTCTTCCAGATGTTATAAAATTGAATCTGATTTTTTTTTAAGTTTAGAAACAATTGTAATAGACTCTGTAGCCTCATATCACAGAAAGTGTCCCTGAACAGGTTGAAACAGATGTAGGAGAAAACTAAGAATAGCAATGTAATTATGTGCTCTAAAAAGAAATTTTAAAATTCCTAATGAGTCATCTGAAAACTCAGAATTGTCTTGTCGTAGGAAAGATTCTTTGGTTTCCACTGAGACAGAATGTAGGGTGGGGTAAAGCATGTGGTTCATCTACAGGATCATTATAAATATGATGATCTGTCTCTATGTCTGATGTCCTCCCCTCAGAACTCGTAAGAACTCCTGGATCCAAAAGAGACCTATGAAAGATATATGATGAAATGGCGAAATTTATCAGATTCAGTTTATATGAGAGACGGTGAAATTGCAAGTGTACAGTATAAGATTAAAATCCTGAAGTCCAGATTACATTCTGTGTCTAAAATATTCTAGCTAATGAAATTAGTCCAATTTGCCCAACCGTCCTTATATTAAATAAATAACCTCCTTTCTGTATCTGGGTTTCTGTATTTCCCTGTCTCCTGTGCACATATCCACATACATGTATTACACACACACACACACACACACACACACACACACACACACCTGTCCTTCTTGCTTTAACAGCTAATTGTTGAAATGTAAATGGGGATGGTAATGATTCTGTAAAACTATATAAATTGGATGTATCTTTACTATCCATATTCTTCTTTCCACTTTCTCTTTTTATTCTTTAGCACCAGAATTCAAGTTAACACAGTCAGGAAGGTGGATTGCCTACAGGCAGAAAGCCCTGGTTACATGGGGCTTTAGCATGACCTGTATTTGACACAACTTGCCTCGGGCAATAAGTTTTGGGATGAGGCAGTATGCATCATGTCAAAGTGTTATGTCCCTACAAGCCCATAAGAGATTCTTTTTTCGAAGACAGGTTGCTCTTCCTCTACTCCCTGACTACACTTGAGCAGCAGTTTTTGTCGTTTGGTAAGGTTATCGAAAGAAATATGAAATTGCCAAAAAGAATGTGGCACTAACAGATTGATAGTGAGGGTGTGTGTGTGTGTGTGTGAAGTGTGTCTCTTATGAGAATTGTGTGTGTGCATGCACGCTTCGACAAGAGGGGACTTTGTGATTCCTTTGTTCCAAAGGGCAGTTCTCCTTAGAAGTGGCCAATCAGTCACTGTCACTGGGCAAGGAGAAGGTTGGGGAGGGAGTGTTGGGGTGGGGACATGCCAAGTTTGCCCAGAATACTCATTGCACAAGACGATCCCCATGGCTGTTGCGCACCCAATGTAAATATGGACAGCCCCATTCATCACAGGGCTCCCTTCTGCAGCACACGTCCAAAGAACAGCAATGATTTAGTGCCTGCAGCTGGAACTGCACTATGTTTCTCCAAAACAGCAGCGTTTAAAAATGAGGAGGTGGAAATGGAGAGGAGGCAGGGGTTACAGTGAGGGAACAACTAATTTCAGTTTCTCAGAAGAAAGGAGAAGGGTACCAAGGGTGAGCTACTCTGGTGGATCACCCGCTTCCTTTAACTTCCATTTTCTTCCCAAACTCATTGGCTTCAGCGTAACTCAAGCTAAGATTTGGAATCAGTATTGTCTGTGCCTTACTCTACTCTTTTTCAATTGTCCTGATACCAGGTACACATGGGTTTCAGGACCTCATCTTAAATAGTATTGATCCAGAGCTACTGGAGAGTTCTGTGCGGACAATGCACAAATCCAGTGGAATAAGTAAAAAGTCTATTTTATTAAATACACATATCTGTCATCCATTCATCCAGAAAGTAGCTTGTAGTATCTATCATATGCCAAGTTCTCTGCAGATTATAGCAGAAAGCAAAAAAAAAAAAAAAAAAAAAAAAGCAAAATACTAAAATAAGAATGAAAGCAAAACATAGAACCACTCCATGAAAAATAAATATTAGTAAAAGCAGTGGACTCACAAAACAAAATATGATTTTTTATATCCATCACACAGTAAATGCTCAGTGAACACTGAACCCCAGAATAGAGAATGTGACCATGTTTTATGGGGGAAAAATCATTTTTCTTTGCATATGTGATAAACTTTTTCAGAAGCATTCTCTGAACAGAGATGGAGAGAAGACTATTTCAGGTTCCCCAGAGCATATGTTTTAATACAGTAAAGGAACCACAAGAGATCACAGTTGGTTGTTAGAAAAACAACCAGTGTAAGTGTGATGGATAGGAGGGAAGGAAGAAAAAGAGACACAATACTGAAGCCTATGTGGAGAGTTGAACTTGTGGTGGGTGGTGATTGCCTGCCCCAGGGTGTGCCAACAAGAAATGAGAAGGTGAGAACGTTTTCCAACAAGTCAAAGAGATAATTTATAGGACATAGTGATCTTTTTGATGTGAAGGTTACCTTCCCTGAGTTCCAGTCTTGGATTTTGATATGAAATACACATTTTGTTGTGCCTGGTTTCCTGATTCTGCCACTAAGGACCACTAGGAGAAGGCAGAAGGTAAGCAGAAAAGACTTGTTCCTTATTAGTTTGATGCTCTTCTTGCCAGAATTGACCCAAGATAGAATTTTACTCTGGCAGTATCATTAGTTCTAGAGCCCGGGTTCCTTTAACATTTATATTGATCCTCCTCAGAGGCAACAGGGGGAGCTGGCCAGGGCTGTCTTCTCAGTGGTCAGAGTCCCCAAGTCTGTGAAACATCCTCTCTGATGCTGCATGTCATAACAACTTCTTCAACCTTTTCTTTGTTCTTCCAATGATTAGTGAAGCCTTTAAGCATGTTTTCCCTTTCCCTCCAACATCTGCATAATTGGTCCCTTATATATTAAATATTTCCCTTAAAATTACCTGATATAGATTCTGTTTTCCTGCCTTAAACCCTGAGCAAAAGTGGGAGTCACTGATGATTCCCAGGAATCTAGTGTGTGGGTTTTGTAAAACACAAAGATTGTTGAAGATAACAAAGGGAAGCAAGAACACACACTGAACTTTATTTAACACAGTACTTGTGATGGACAGATAAAAATATGGGTCTGAAGACGTTCTTCACCAAGAGTCACCTTGGTTTCCTGCTTCAACAGTGCTTGGACGGAACCTGTGCTGGACTCCCACTCTGGCCAGCTGCTCAAAAGCCAGCAGCCCTTTGCTTTGGACCATCCCAAGGCTGCTGCTACTGCTCCAGTGGCACCCTCCATGAGGACCGCATCCCCCTCGCAGGTGCTCCAGAACCAGGACTCTGAGGCTGCCATCAACTACCAGAGCAACCTCGAGCTCTAAGCCTCCTATGTCTGCCTCTCCATGTCTTACAACTTTGACCGGGATGATATGGCTTTGAAGAACCTTTCCAAATACTGTCTTCACAAATCTCACCGGGAGACGGAATATACCAAGAAACTCATGAAGCTGCAGAACCACGAGGTGGCTGAATCTTCCTTCAGGATATCAAGAAACCAGACCGTGATGACTGGGAAAGTGGGTGAAACACAATAGAATATGCTTTACACTGGGGGAAAAGTGTGAGCCGATCACTTCTGGGACTGCACAAACTGGCCACTGAAAAATGACCCCCACTTGTGTGACTTCGTTGAGACTCATTACCTGAATGAGCAGGTGAAATCCATCAAAGAATTGGGTGATGGTGTAACCCAGGTGTGCAAGATGAGAGCCCCAGAATCTGGCATGGCAGAGTTTCTCTTTGGCAAGCACACCCTGGGAGTCAGTCACTTCCATGGCTATGGGGAAGTTACCTAAGATTAGTCTTAGGTAACTTCCCCATAGCCATGGAAGTGACTTCCCTGGTCACCAAGGCAATGCATCCATGTTGGGGTTACCTTCACCTTTACTCTAAGTTGTACCAAAACATCCACTTAAATTCTTTAATTTGTAACATTCTTTCAAACAAAAAAATTTCGTACCCCCCCAAAAAATATATGGGTCTAAAGTAGAAGAGAGATGGTGTATTCAGAAGGGGCAATATAGAAGTGATAAATATATAAACAAAGCACTAGCTAAATTTTTACAATAAAGGAGGACACCCTGAGAGATACATTCTATTTTGACACTATCACAGAAATGTGGGAAAATACTGAAACTTCTTCAAAGAGTATTGACTTTTTCACCTGTGATTTGGATAGGATCAGCAACATCATGGCATGGACCAATATGGAGGGTGACCTCTTACACTAGAGGATATATCCTGAAGTCTTATGACTTTACATGGAATTTAATTTATTTCTCATATAATTCTTTATTCATGTTATTATGTCCTCCCTGCATCTGTTAGAAATATGGGGAGTCCAATAGAAATCACACAGGTAATCCAAAGTATATCAGCAAAGAAAACTTTGCCTCTACATAAGAGTATGCTAACAAAATCATCATCATCATCATCATCATCATCATCATCATCATCTGGCAAGCAAGCTCACTGAGACTGGATACAACCAGCATTTTGTCCCCTAGAACGCAAGATTCCATATCCAGTTCTTCAAGGGAAGAGTGCTATGGGTGTACACTCTTCCCAAACATTGCCTAGATTTTGCTGTCTCCTGTTGTGTTATTTGAAGAAGTATAGCTTTAGTTGATCCCACCTCCTTTTGCTCTCCTGTAGTGGGAAAGCTTTCTTGGGGTGCATATATTCTAGTACATATGCAGCTCTTATTTCTGAAGTTATTATTTTTCAACAGGGAGATTTCTATCTCTGTTGATTAGGCTGATCCTTTCCAACACCTCATTTGTCAAGGAGCTGTTCAGGTATGTGAACTTTGGATCTGCCACTTCCATGGCCTACGGTGGTCTTGTGTAACTTGTTGCTCTTTTTATGCAGCACCCTCTATTCATTTTGCTCTGTTTCACCTCCTGCTGCCTTCCTTTCATCCCAATTTTACATTTAAGGCTAGATAATATGTTCTGAAAACCAACCACTGGACTTTCTCACAACTGGTACAACAGAGGAATCAGTATTCCAAGGTGAATTCTCAGGATTAAAAATAATGACTTTCCATTAAAAAAATGTAAATATATAGGGTAGGAAAGGTGATGGAGAGATTTAGTGTTTAACTCAAGGGTTCTGAGCTTCCATAGTTGTGTGTGTATTAGAGCTGTATTTTGTAAAAAAGTAATGAGAATTTGGTTATGTGGAGGAGTAAAAAAATGTAGAGAACCACTTCACCATAGTGGTGCATTGTGGCAGATATTTGGGAGTTTATTTTTGTAACCTCAATACTCAATAAGATGCATCTCTCAAGACGACTGTGTATGAAATTTTAAAAGTATCTGCCTGGCTATCCAAATAAGTATATACCATACTTGAAGAGGAGAGAGAGGTTAAGTATAATTTTAGGGTTTTGATGCTGGGTAACAGAGAAGGGTATTTCAACTGTCTCCCTTATAGAGCCTGGAGCTAATCTTTTGAGAAGCTTGTTTTTCAGAGAAAGAAGTTGGGTTCAGGTTTGCAGATGTTAATTTTGAGCTGATAAACAGAGAGGAATCAGAGTGGCAAGAATCAATCAGTTATTGGAGATGCATGAATCCATTAGTTTTTCTGAAAGAAAAAAAAACATGCTTTGTTCAAAACTCTTGCTGGAGACGGCATGTTGAGTGTATGTGCAATTTATCTGATGTTCCCATTTAGGATACTATTTGAAGACAGGGAGTGAAAAAGAGATACCCACTCTTAGAACTTTAGGAAATGAGGTGCTTAAAAGCTGTTATTTTTGCTCCTAAATAAATCCCATGAGAAAATCCAGTGTTCTGAAAGCCCAACTAGAGTTCCTTTGATTGAAGTGGGAGAGGAGGATGCTTGATGCTCTTTTGATGCAGCACCCTCTCTTCAGTCTACCACCTGCTATTGCAGGTGGCTCCTGAGACCCTGCTATGGAACCTGTCTTCCCAGAACATACCTGGAAAACCACGGAGCTAAGTTTTGTTGCATGAAAACTGGAAGTAACTGAAATCCAGAGACCTGGAGTCACTCGAAGTTATCTAAGGGAAGCGATCACAAAATCCAAGGCAGATTCAACATTTTCTCACTCTAGTGCCATCACTTTATGTCATTCAGGATCAAACATTAATGCACCAAGTTCTGAAAAAAACTGCAATTTCCTGTGCAGGGAGTCTGCTAGAGGAATAGCAGGGTACCCTCCTTTTCACAGAAAATCGTTTTTGACCACTTCAAGCCAATTTTGCTTTTCCTTGCCAAGATTTTAAATCAATCCCATGTGTTGTCTAAAACAGTAATGATGACTTAAGCCTAACTGGTAAAGACTGCTTCACTGGGAAGAATTTTGTGTGTGTTAAATGACTAATGAAGGCAATCTGGATAGACTGTGTGGGTGACTGTTGGACAGATGTTTCCACATGTGGCAGTGGAGCAGAGACAAAGCCTGGGGTGATGAAAAGTACAGTGAGCTTGAAGCCATAAGACCTGGATTCAATCCCAGCCCAGCCTCTACCACATACAGAACTTATCAATAATTAGCTCTCATGTAGTATCAGAGACCTGCACATATGGAGGTAAACATTAAGATAAATGATCACCAAGATTTTGTCACTCAAAAAAAAAAATGTAACTTTATTTCAAGCTTGCATTTTTTTAACAGAAGAATATAAAACAGGAGTTTCAAAGTCTGGAAACAACCTAGAAGATCACAGGACAGTCTCTTTATTTAAAATACTCTGACAGGGATAGTTTCAGAAAGTGATCAATCCTAGGGAAAGCCGTGGGTTGGTAAAATATTTGGTTCCTGTTTGGCTTTCCATTCTAGTGCTTGAGCCCTCGATGAAAATCCAAACTTGTGTCAATGCTTTTGAGATTATTTATTTAACTTATATCATGAACACTCACTATGCTAAATATCTGAGATCTGTGTAATGGAAAAGACAATGCTAAAGAACAGTAGATGTGAGTTTTTTGATTATAGTATCATGAAGCCAAGATAGGCCGAGTTTCAAAAATGGGAATTTGGAAAAATCTCACTAATTCTGAACTATTGAATGACTAAGACTCTGGAGAGATAGGGAGCCAGGAAACTGGGGGCCCGAGATAAAAGGGTATCATTTTCTTCCTATACCACCTGCAACATGAGTCATCTGTCTCTCCTCTAGAGATGACAATTTTCCAGAAGATAAAAACTGACTGTTCCAGTGGAGTCAGCATTTTACCCCAGGATAATACTGCTGTAACCAGAGGTGTGCTGGCAGATAACATAGACAAGGCAACTGGGTCTCACACCTAGGAGTCTGCAGAGATTAGAGAATTGATATGACATAAGCAGCCCTGATATAAAGGAGTCTAATTCAATAAAACATAGCACCTCGCTGTGTGTGGTCATGCATGCTTCGAATCCCAGCCACTCAAGAGGCGGAGACAGGGGAATTACTTGTGCTCCAGAGTCTATGGAGAGACCTCATCTCAAAAAATAAAAAATAAAAACGAAACACAACAATTGACTTTTTACTGTGTAACTGGATGAGTGTCCATGTAAAAGAAACTGTCACAAAATAGGAAAATTTATATGACACCATAAAAGCATAAAAAAAGGGGGACCATGTCCATTCAAGTAGTAAGGAAAGCTTTTAGGTAAGAGAATCAAAATGTTTTTCTCTCAAATTTTCCCACTACTTTCAACACCTTGGATCTAGGTAAAAAGTATTTTTAAATGTTCTCCAATTTTGTTTCAAAACACACACACACACACACACACACACACACACACACACAGAGAGAGAGAGAGAGAGAGAGAGAGAGAAAATTATTTTACATTAGTAACATTTAAGAAAGTAGGCATAATGATAATCTCAATATGTAAACGTGAAGTTTGTGAACCTATTTTGAACAGAAAATTTCTTATGTATACCTTGAGAGAAATTAAGAGAAAATTAAAGAGAAAAGCACAGCACATGGGAAGACTATAAAGGAATTGGAGGAACTTACTTAGCAGAAAATGGAACTGAAGCACAAATATCATAGGGGTGGACCCAGAGCAGTTTTGAGGTCCACTCTGCAAATCACGTGGTAAAGGCCTGTGGCAGGTAGAATTGGAGTGTGGCCTCAGACTCTGTCTTAAATAAGGTGAATGGCTCAAGAATAAGGGATATGACAATCACTTAAACAAATAACTAAAACACCAAGAGAGGGCTATACAAGTGGAACTCCTAGTCTAGAGACAAACTATCCCCCTCTGTTCTGATATGTAAAAGAAAGTTCTGGATGAATGACGGTTGTTACTCTATTTTTTACCACATGCCTGCACTTCCATTTCAAACCTACCATACACAGTACGAAGAACAGGTTTCCCTTCTCAAAACCTTCCATTGCGCTTCCAGGGCTAAGGAATAGAATCCAAATTCATCACAAATTTTAAGAATCCTAATAACATGGCTCCTAAATACATTTTTTGGTGTGTTTTTGTTCCCACTTTACTCTTCCATGGATACTAGATTTTTGCCACATTTTTGTCTTTCACTTATTTTGATTTTGTATATGTTGATTTCATAAATCAAAATATTATTTTATCATGTTTTAATATATAAACTTCGTTTATAAAACGGTTTCCTTGATTCTTTGCAGTTGATACGTGTCCACTTGCTTTCTTTACTTGAGTCTTTTCTGCGTTTAATTTATTTATATTTTCTGGACTTCCAGTGAACTTTGAGCTCCCTGAGTTGAAACTTGATGCTTCCCTGGAAAGACAAAGACAGGCTTAGGCATGCACCTAAAAATTGATGTTCCCTGGCCATGCAACCTTGAAAAGATAATTCCTCTCAGCTTTCTTTTACCTTTGTAAAATGGGATAATGATGTCAGCTTCTCAGAGACATGTGCAAATGACACGTATATAATTATATATGATTTTAAATAAATTGGTATGCAAATGGAACTATTTAAATTATTTTTACA
Organism: Spermophilus citellus; assembly: GCF_964194105.1. NCBI lineage: Eukaryota > Metazoa > Chordata > Mammalia > Rodentia > Sciuridae > Spermophilus > Spermophilus citellus. The sequence goes on along the minus strand of NC_138183.1, from coordinate 16,827,777 downwards.
TAATTCTCATTTCTATCTTAACCAGGTTTCTTTCAGTTGGAGGAGACAGAAAACTTATCAACTAGCCTACAGAATGTCAGGGCTGTTCAGAAGCCATGCCTTTGAAACAACAAAACGGTTGGGAACAAAAGGATGCAGAGAAGCCCCAGATACAAAGGGACCAGTGGTGCAGGTTCCATCAGGAATGTCAGATGACCTCTCACTCCTGGTTTATTTTTTTCTGCCTTGTAGGCTAATTTCCTCCTTGTGACAGAAAGCATGGATGGCCATGGATATCCAGACACTATCTTACAGTTTCTGTCTTAGAAGAAGGACTTGGTGTCTTAGAGTTAAAAACAATCCTGGAAGAACTTGACCTGACTCTAGTCAACTACTCATGACGTTTGGCCAGTGGAGAGGAAACATGGACTCACACACATCCTCTTCTCCTGTTCTGTGGAATAGGGACAGTGTTCAGTTGAAGAGGTTTCTCAGAAAACGGCACCATACATGTCCCGCTGACTCACAGAGAAGCCCAATATATTAGGACTAAGCATAGCAAAGAAGGTAAGGTCATTTACTTTTAAAGAGAAACTATCCATAAAAATAGAAGCTCTCTGGACATTTTATAATTTTGAAGATGATCATAAGGATAGTTGTCAGGCTTATCTGAGAAAGCTCTCCCTGAAAAGCACAAAACAAACAAAAACCCCAAAACTCATTTAGGTGCTTAGCTGCTGTCGGGACTGTGGTCTAAACTATCTCTCTGCAGGAGCCTTTGCCCAGTGTGTGCTGGCTGCCCAACATTATCTCCGCCTGGCCTATGTACAGACTGATAGTCATATAGCTGCTTCAATATGTAGTTGATGTGGTTGGGGTATTGGGGTTACATTACCAACACTATTCCCTTAGCCGTGTTTGTACTTGATTCAGGTTCCTACCATTCCTCCTCCTCTTCCTCCTCCTCCTCCTCCTCCTCCTCCTCCTCCTCCTCCTCTTCTTCTTCTTCTTCTTTTGTATGAGGAAGTGAATCCAGATGGGCTTAACCACTGAGCCAAACCCTAGCCCTTTTTAATTTTAATTTTGAGACAAGGTCTTAATAAGTTTCTGAGACTGGCCTTGAACTTGCAATCCTCCTTCTTCAGCCTCCCGAGTCACTGGGACAACAGGCATGCATCACCAGGCTTGGCTCTTTCCTTCTTTCTTAATTGAACAATTGGAAAGTAGTGCTGATGTCGGATGGAATCAATATGATATAATAAATAATCACCAATTTGGGTTCTAGTTCTAGTTCTTTCATTGGCCAACTGAGTATTTTTAGCCTTGTCTTTTAATCTCTCCAAATTTAAGGTCAGTTGACAATTCTCAATGATTCTAAGGCTCTTCTTGCTCTGACTTTCAAAACTTTTGTGGCCTTTTCGTGTTCTTGTTGTTTGGGGGGCTTTTTAGTTTTACTGGGAGAAGTTATGTATACATTCATTGAAAGCATCCTCAATATCCCCAAAGCTGTGAGCTTTCAGAAAGACATAGATAAGAGAAGGTTTGATGCTAGAGAGTCTCTCCATTTTCTTTATACCTCTTCTTAGCATCTGGCTTAATTTAGGGACTGGAGAGGAACACCTGGATTAAGAGACCCAAAACAACAAGCAACAAATCCCACTTCCCACTTCTACCAAGCCCAATCTCTGGGCATTAGCCATCCCTGGAGCTGAATAAGTGCTCGATTTCTTTTTGTCTGTATTTTCTCCATCTGTTCTAATTAGGTCCCCTTCTTGGGAGTAAGAGAACTGCTACTGTCTGTTGCCATGTAAGGGTGAGAAAGGTTAATTAACACTGAAAACAGATCCCAGTTGCCCTCACATCACTCCCCTGTTCATATGCATTAGATTGTGAGAGGGCGCCTGCCTTTCCTCTGACCCAGTGCTGCTCAAGAACTTGTGCCTGCTCCTCTCAGCCTCCTACATGGCTCCCTTCTTCTAAGAGTTACCTCCAGAGCCTTGAATCCAAAGACACTCATATATGTTAATTTGGCAAAGTGCCTGAGTGACAGGGAGGAGGCCACCATAGACTAGAAAGAGCTGTGTAGAAACGCCTATGGCAAGACCCTCTAATTCAACCAACAGTGAGGCCTCCAGCCTGGGAGAGCTAAGGTCATTTAATTCACACAATGGCTTGGAGAATATCGAGGGCTATGATCACTTTGCAGATTAAGAATAAGACATTTGGGAAGGTAAAGTAATTCACCAATGGTCACATAGCTAGCAAAATATCTATGGATAGTTAAATAGTGTATATGTATATAACATGTATGGATGGATATACATTAAAACATCTCTATATCTATATATCTATCTATAGTTTAATATTTAAAAATGCCTTCACTGCAAATATTTTCGAAGTAAGGATTTTATTGTTGTTGACCACTGAATTCATAGAACCTAGAAGCAACATGATTAGTAATTGTTCTATGAGTGACTTCAATAAAAACAAACTATTGTATGTTTTCTATTAATATGAAATCATATTTATTGAGTATAAACACAAGTGAACATTACAAGAGATGTTGAAGATATCATTAAAAGGTTTTAAATAGAAAACACAAATGGAAAATGTAATGCTCAAATTTTTTCATATTTATCAAATATATTTTGAATTTTCCTTCTGTGATAAACAATGTGGTTGTTGATTGGCTTGAAATAATAAATGAGCCTTTTTTACCCCATAATTCTTATCTGTAAATATAACCAACAGAATGTCATATTGTCAATGGATCAATGGTAAAGAACAGCTCCTAGGTACAGTGCCATCATCCTGTAATCCTAGGGACATGACCAACAGAGACAGCCTACAGAATGGAAGAGAACACATCTGATAAAAGACAAATACTGAGGGACATGGTGGTGCACACTTATAATCCCAGAGGAAGGCTGAGACAGGAGGATTACAAGTTCCAGCCTCAGCAATCTAGCAATGCCCTAAGCAACTTAGTGAGACCCTGTATTTAAAAAAAAAAAAAAAAAAAAGGCTGGGGACCAGGGATGTGGGTGGTCATGGTTCATGGTTCAGGAAAAAGTGCCCTATGTTCAATCATCAGTACCAAAAAAAAACCCCCAAACAAACAACAACAACAAAAACCCACTAAAGAAGAAGGTGTAAATGGTGATGTAGAAGAAAACAGGTATATTAATAATTTAGGTAGAATCTGGGGTAAGAAATCCTGAGAGTTGATGATAGGTAGATAAATATTGACCAGGATTTGTTTCTCTACATGTGGTCCTAGAACCAGCAGCATCAGCTTCACTTGGGGACTTGGCAAGTGAGTGACCTAAGGTACATCGTCTAAGGAGGAATGCACTCCAAAATTCATGCAGATGTAGAAATGGGACTAGCACTGCTCTGTCAATGAGTGTCCTTCAAATTTTTAAGTGGGGACTGTCTCACTCAACTCACATTAGTCTTGAACCTACACCCAAGACCCAAGTCCTACAGAATCTGTGTTGGGAGCTAGAGAAGCCAGTGAGGAGGCTGATGAAGTAACCTGCATCTGAAAGAGCAGTCAGATTAGAGAGGTGTTAGGACCAGTCTTGGTGGATGAAGTAAGAATGAAGGAGAAATGGGGAACACTTGGCTCATGGTGAAGGTAACCATGTAGTTTGAGAGTACCACTCATTGAAGTAGAGAAAGAAGAAAGAACAGGCATATGGAGAGAAAATGAGGACCCAACATATGATAAATTTTAAATTGTCCAACATGATGTATGGGTGTCCAGCTCATGAGGAGAGATGAGATGCAAACATGGATCTAAGAACTGTCATTTCCCAAGGGTGATCATAGCTGTGGGATGAAATAGGAGATTTTAGACAGAGTGCACAATACCAAACAATAAGAGCTGAGGGTTTTTTTAAAAAAAATAAAGTACTAACAGGTAATAGCTGAAAAATTATTTTCATGTTGCAAATTATGTTTGCACCCAGTATATCATTTATACAATGTGAGATTTGGGAATAGGCAGCAGGGCTACATTATTATTATCTTCATTTCACAAATAAAGAAAACTGGGCTTATTGTTTTCAAGTTGTTTTGGCTAGTAAATCAACAGCTGACTGCACAGCTTTAGCAGGTCCAACTGTACAGTAAGATATTCAGTTAAGGGAGAAATAAAATAGAATGCACTATACATTTAATAAGGATAGAGAGAAACGATGTAGCCACAGTGGTTACAAAGCCATCATGGAGAAAGTATCATTCATTTTACCAATTTTGAGGGTCTCTGGGGGAGGTATTTATTTCATATTTTCATAGTTGGCATTATTGCTGAATGTTTAGGAGTTTTGGACAATTATTGATAAAGAAAAATAAGTGCTTTAGTGCCTACTTGGTATTATTGAAGACTTCAAAATAATGGAGGCAAGATATTAAGAATTGGTTGCCTTTAAATCTTGAATGGCAGAAACATCCCTTCTTGACCGAAGCATCCCTTAATCATCCTGTCAGTTCAGGCCAGACTAATTACCATCCTACGAATGGGTACTTGATGCAAACCTCAGCTAATAACTCCACCTGTGTGAGACAGTTACTGGGACCAGAGAAAGGTGAAATAACTGATTTATAATGCAAGCCATGATGAAGAGGAACCTTTTTTTTTTTTAAAGAGAGAGTGAGAGAGGAGAGAGAGAGAATTTTTAATATTTATTTTTTTAGTTCTTGGCAGACACAACATCTTTGTTGGTATGTGGTGCGGAGGATTGAACCCGGGCCGCACGCACGCTGGGCGAGCGAGCTACCGCTTGAGCCACATCCCCAGCCCCAGAGGAACCTTTTGACTGTGTTAATCTCACCTGCAATTCTTAACCTTGGGTAACTCAGAATCAACCCTAACAACATTCTCCAACTCTTCTAAAAACAGTTTCCACTTCAATCACTGAAAATTTACAAGCGTATCTTTATCCCCCTCCCAGTGTCCTAAGGTTCTGAGAAGTATAATGATTACTCTTAAGAATTACATGGTTTGTTATCATTTTAAGGTATTATAAGATGTAATATTTAATTTGATAATTACTAATGTCCTATAATTTTTATTCTCATTTTTTATTTAAAAAGACAGGAAAAAGTAAAGTTTATGGAGGCTAATCTTTGCTCAGTGTAAAGCAGTGATTAATAGAAATGGTTTTAATATAAATAATTTATTAAGAGCTACTGGATGCCAGGAATTGAGCCAGCTGCTTTACAATCATTATTTCACAATGATCTAAGTGGCATTATTCTCATTTTACAGATAATAAACCTAAACCTTGAACAAGTCATGAAAGTTGTGTAAAGTTACACAAAGAATATGTAATGGAACCGGAGTTTGTAGCTAGTTCTAACCTACATTGTATTTTCCTCTTATGAGTCCTTCAGAAATCTTCTGTTGAATACTCATTATAACAGAAGGCAATGAGAGATGCTGAAAATGTATAAATTCTTATTTCACAAATAACGTGTGGAATGTTGGAATATCAAAAGCTGCATAACTAAAATTAAAAGAATTTTTAATATTATGCAAAATACAAATATGGATCCTCTTCCCAAGAACTCATAGTCAATGTCCATTTATAAAGAAACAATTCTAAAACAGTGTGAAAGGTTCTATAATAGAAACAGGAATCTGTGAGACCTCGGGGCTCAGAAACTATGTCACAGAGAAGTTGACAAACTGTCTTGCAATGATAGATACGAGTTTTCAGTCCACAAAGAGTGAGGAGACAATTCTAGACAGAGGGTTAGCATTTAGAAAAAAAATCATATACTTAAAAAAACACTTTAGATAAATATTAAGATGATTTAGAAGATTTCTCCATGGTAACAGAAGTGAAATGGGCAAAAAAAGTGAGAGGGTAGGAGATGATGTCATTGGAACCAGATTTTTCCCACTTCCTTTAGTTAAAGGAATCCTTAGAGATATTAAGCCAGTAAATGAACATGAAATTCTATGTCTTAGAAATCCAGTTGCCTGCTCGGTGTGAGGGATACAGAATAGCTGCTTAGGAGTGGAGACAGGAGAGTGGCTCAGCCAGGCACTGGGTGATGAGCACCTGGCTCAAGGTGTGGCAGTGGGCACAGAGTTGAGGCCACATGGTTTAAGATCTCAATGAACAAACTTGGAAACTTGATAGGCTAGTTTTCTCATAGCAACCCCAATAAAACTAATTTAAAAATTTATAACAATTAGTTTTATTTTCTCCAGCCTTTTTCATTTTGGTTTTATTAGTGCATTACAGGTAAACTGAATTGTGAGGGTCATTTTCACATGATCATAAATGCATATAGTGCATAGCTCATTCTCAATCTCCAGTACTTCTCCTTTCACTCCTCTCCTTCCTTTCCTTGATCCCCTTTCTCTCCTCCACCAGGCTTCTATTTATTTATTTACTTTAAATTTGGTTCATTATAGTTGTTCATTAAAGTGAAATTTATTGTCATGTATTCATACATGCATATAGATCAATATCATTCCTCAGTTTATCCCTTATCCTCCCCTAGTCTCTTCACCTAAATCCCCTTCTTCTCCTTTACTGTTACTTCATTTATTTTTGTGACACACCTTCTCCCTTTCCCCCTTTATTTTTCTCTAGCTTCCACAAATGAGAGAAAACAAATTCTGCCCTTGAATTTCAAGAGTTGACTTATTTCCTCAGCACAATGTTCTTCAGTTCCATCCATTCACCAGCAAATGACAGTCTTCTTCATGGCTGAGGGAATCTCCATTGTGCAAACCTAATTTTAATAAAAAGAATCAGTTACATTATTTTAATTAATAATTAATATTGAGGCCTTTCCCAATTGGTCACCCAACTGGAATCCACAGCTCTTGCTTCTCAAGTTCTATGGCACATGCTTTGTTAATGCACATATCGTCTTAAAGTAACTCAGGCGCATGTTTTACAATAATGAGTCTGCAGACACCTAGAGAATAGGATCACTGTTTCATTTGTCTGAAATTCGCCACAACCCTAACTCAATATCCAAAGTACAGGTAAAAATTTAATGTTAATATTAAAGTAAACTGCTGATATTCACTTACTGCCTGAGCTTACTGGGGAAATTAATTCATGGCCAGATGTATCTGATATCCACTCCCGTAACACTTCAAAATATCATAATAGTCATTATGGAAATTTGTTGCATTATAGTTATTCATTAAAGTGGAATTTATTTTGAAGTATTTACACATGCATATAGTTCAATTTAATTCCTCAATTTCTCCCTTATCTACCCCTAGTCTCTTCCCCTAAATCCACCACCAGCCTAAATCTAGCCACCAGAACCATGAGCCGCATAAACCTATTTTCTTTATAGAGTACAGATATTGTTATAGTTTTACAAAATGGACTAAAATATTCTATGGAAATTCATTCAAATACAAACTGCACCTTTTACAATGTTTGAAATTCCATAATATTTATCCAATTAAAGAATTATACATAATTAATTAATGACTTTCTCTTCTTATGTATTATGCATTTTGACTCTCAGATATTTTCTGTGTCCTCTGCACAAGAACATTTATGTATCTTCTCACTACTTGCTTAGCAACATCAGTTCTTTAATGCATATCCAAAAACCACAAAGACCTCATAAAAATGTCCATTTTGACCACTTCTTCTTTTTCTTTTTTATTTTTATTTTTCCCTATATTGGGGATTGAACCCAGAGGCAGGGTCTTGCTGAGTTGCTTAGGGCCACACTTAGTTGCTGAGGCTGGCTTTGAATTTGAGATCCTCCTGCTTCAGCCTCTGGAGCCACTGGGATTACAGGTGTGCACCATTGTGCTTGGCATTCATTTGACCACTTCTTAAGTTACATTATGAACTCTGGAAATGCAGTTTCCAAACTTGAGTATCCTATCATAATAGACTCATTTAATGAGAATCAGGCCACGAAGAGTAACTGTGTTCCATCACAGGGAATGAATGGGAGTTATGTGACCTTGTGCTATTCTCTTCCCAAATATCCAGATATCTTCTGCTTAGAATATGCAATAAAATCAACAGATTTAAAATTTTAAGACAAAAGCTTACCTCTATTTAATGCCTTCTAACTTGAAAGTACAATTCACTGTGATGCAATTTTGTGGTGATATCAACTGAGTTAGAATGTATTGTCACCAAATTTATTTGTGAACATGGTAAAATCCCTTTGAGAGATTTTCAGTCACAGTTTAAACCCACACAGATTATTATACAATCTTTCTTATCTATATCACCATATCAGTTGAAAACTTCTGTGCTAATTCTATCACCCAAATATCTCTTTTTATCATAACTATTGTTATCCTGCTTCAAGGTCTCAACTTTTACCCCTCACTGTTAAAATAACACCCTCCTCCATCTTCTATCTATTTCGTCTTACTATCCCTTCTACAAATGACTTGGCATTTCTCTATAATAGTGTCCTACAACTTTAAGAATGACAAATTTATTATTTCTATCCAATCAAGCTATGCACCTGATCATTATTTGTTAATGGCTCCCTTTAACTGTAGCATACAAATTTGCATATGTGTTATTAGGAAAACAAGTATCTCAGCAGTATTTCACACTAAGACTCTTTCTAAAAACAAACAAACAAAAACTATGAGTCTATAGATCTTGCCACTGAATATGATGTTCTCCCTAGGATGGCCATCCCTCTGCTTATAGATAATTGATGGGTGCCAAGTGTTCCTTTGTGTAAATAATTCCTACCCATTCTTCAAGCCTCACCTTGGACGGACACTGCTTCTTTTGTTAAGTTTTCCTTTATGACCTTACACAGTGAGAAGGGCAGATATGCTTTTAATCTTTTTAACCATCTAACATATGGAGAGTGTTAGCATCTTTCTATGCTCACTCAGTTGTTCAGATACTTGAGAACAGGGGGCCCTGACTTTCCAATTCTATATCTTCTGTGCTCAGATTCAAGTGTAAGTCCAGAATAGAAACTTTGTTGTATGAAAATTGGGTGTCTTGTGTCCCCCCAAAATTCATGTGCTAGGATCTTTCTCTCTAATGTAATGGTATTAAGGTGGTAGACACTTTAAGGGCTGAGACTTAGAAATTATTAAATCATGGGGGCACCAACCTGGGAAGGGAGTAAAGCCTGGCTCCAGGAAAGGAGTTAGGTCTACAATGACTAGATTAATTCTAGCTAGAGAAAGTTGTTATAAAGCTAGGCCATCCCATTCACTTGCCTCCTTCTTTTCTGCGGAGTTGTGAAATACTGCTGCCATGCTACTTCGATTTTCCAGCCACCAGAATCATGAGCCACATAAACCTAATTTCTTTATAGAGTAGAGATATTTCGTTTAGCTTTACAAAACCGACTAAGATATTCTCTGACAGTGAATAATTCTATTCACCCAGAAGATAAGTATTCCTTGCTTGAGATATGGTCCCAGTTAGTTGTTCCTATCCTCCTTGTCTCCATCTCCACTATGAGAAGCCATGAGCATCCATTATTCCAGGACTCATGGGAGGCTCCCATATTTCAGCTGATACAAAGTCAACCTTCATAGAGATGGCACCTCTGTTCTGGTTTGATCACCAAGAAGCCATAAAGAGGAATTAGTCGGCTCAGGTGGATAATTGATGGGTGTCAGCTATTCCTTTGTATAAAAGACTTTTCCTTCTAGATTAATTGCCTGGGGGCTCAAGAGACTCCTAGGAAACAGCCTGGATGACTTCTTCTTATCCCTTTGAATTCTGTCTTTTCCTCAAAAATTAAGGCATCAAGGGCAAGCTTTGAGTGAAGTGATAGCCTCAGGGCTAGTACATTTAATGAGAAATCTTTGTAAGGGCCTTCATTTGATAGGTGTGTGACTTGTGCTGTGTGCGCCTAGCCTTGAAGTGTTGGGTTGGTGGTGTACCTACTTAAATTAAATTTTAAAAACCTTACGATTTACTAGGACTTATTAGTCTTAGAGGTTTTTGACAACTTGATTTGCTCCCTCTTAATTAGTTAATGGTTGGTTCAGAATGTGACAGCCTCCAGGAAGGCTTACAGCTTATGCTCAAGGCTCATAGCCTTGAAATATAGGCTGTAAGCCCAGAGTGGTTGGGAAAAAAAGTCATAAACAGGGAAGTGATGTGTGCTCCAGTGTGAATGTCTCTTCCCTCCTTCCTCTATCATATAAAAAAAGAGTGGAATTTTTTTCTTTACAAGTTGAGAAACTGACACTGTAAAAACAAAAGAATTTGAAGTGGCTTGCTGAAATTCATGAGTCGTGTTCACTGTGGTTAGAATGAGAACCTAGGTTTTTGATTCCCAATCCAAAGTTCATTCCACACAACATTATGCTGCCTCTTGCAAAAGTCACCTGTTAAAATTTAGGGAGATAAAATGCTAGTTTCAAGCTTAACAGGACAAAGGGAGACAGAAGAAAAGGACGAAGGAGCTGCCAAACTTATTGATTAGTATTGTTTAAATGCACCTGCACACCCATTTAAGCCACCCAGCCCACTGATCAGCAGCTTCCTTTCATGCAGGCATTATAGCCAAAGAATCAATACATCATTAGCCCGCAGGACACTGTTTTCTTGGTATCAGGCAAGCTCCTGGGAGCACTATCTGAGTCATAATGGCAGGGGTTGGGCTGTAATAAAAGTCCTGAATTATGCCACATTAAGAATCATCCCCTCATGAAGCTGGTAAGCTGCTCAAATATTCCCTTGTGTGGCTACAGACACAACCATCAAATATTTAGCATGGATTTTGGCTAATGTGTCTCATTTATCCCCAAGATATTCTTCTAAAGCAGGGAGCTAGTATTACTACTCTTTAAGAGATGAAGAAAGAGAGCCTTGGAGAGATTAGCTGGACAAGACATGCATCCTGGAGTAGCCAAATCAATCTTTTAGATCCTTTTACTACAATAGCCACAACCTGCCTCTTTTGGCTCCAAGAACTGGAAGGGTTTTAAAAATTCTCTTCACGGACCATCTCCAGCTGCTCTATCCTCAGTCAGAGAGTTCATGATTACTGGCTGGCATTAAACTTAACCATCCTTCCCTCCTCTGCCATTCCGGAGTCTGTCCCTTCCCAAGCCTCAAGTCCCTACTCACTCAGCCTCCCTGGGTCTTACCTCCTTCATCTCCTTCCCCCTGAATGACTCATTTTGTTTACTGAGCAGAGAAGCTAATAGAAGGCAGCAGAATTTAAGCTTCCCTGGGACTTGCTTTACACGCTGACAAAATCATTCTTTTCTCTCTCTGTTAAATATTCATGGCTCTCCGATTTTTAGATACAAAGGTACATTTTGTTTTAAAATGTGCTGATCCAAGACATACTGGTTTGCATTGATTTCCTCTTTGCATTTCTATTGCATTGGAAATAAAGAGGTCCTCATTCACTTCTGAAATATGAACCTGAATTTATCTTTGGTTTTCTTTTTAATTTGGTTGCTATTTGATGAAAGGACTGATGTTGGTAGACATTTTGCATGTTTATCTGTTTTTCTCTTTTGATACTGTCCACACACACAAGCACACACACAGGCGTGTACACACGGAAGGGGAAAAAAAATCACATCATCTTTTCTGTGTAATTCAGCCTAATGCTGATGTAATTTGAAAGGTATTTTTAACCAAGCTTTTATCTATTACAGTTTTCAAATATTTGCACTTTGGAGAAAAAATAAAATATAGATAGATTTGCAGAGATGAAGAAGAGGCTCACCCCTGGAACAGGTGAGAAACCATAGAAAATGAAAGTGGAAAGAAAGCACCTCCATTTTAAGAGAAGGAGTGACAGATATCCCATAGCATAAGAACTATGGGAGGAAAAAAAGTGGATTGGCAGAAGTGGGGGAGGGGGATAAAAATCCTAAATAATGCAGTTCGTTAACAGAATCTTACAATGTGTATGTGAGTAAACAAAAGCATAATAAATCTCAGATTCTGGAGGTTAAATGTATTTTTCCCCCTAACTGGCCTCACATACATTGTCATATGATATTGGAAGAAGAAAAACAATCTGTTGATAAGAAAAATAAGAGTTTATTCTTACATTCTTACTGTAGGAAGGAAACATATCATCAAATTCTCAGTAAATTCTTTGGGTAGGCGGAGAAAATTAGGATTTTTATGAAGTTTTGGAGGTCTTTTGATGTAGACGTTTCATTTGGTCTGGATAAGAATCCTGACATAATTGTTCAGATTTGGAATGAGTTTTGTGGAACAAGTTGCCATTTGATGCTTTGGATGAGTAACATTTTGACATTTATCTGAAATTTTTTTCAAAGATCCTGTAATAAACAAGAAAATTATTTTCAATATTTTTTTACCTTTTTGAGGAAATGATTTCTTGGAATGGTAAAGTCATGCTGATGCCGGTAATGGATTAGCAATGCCACATTAACAAAGACATTGAGCTGTGGGTGTGATTGACTTGAGGTCTTAATTGTAGACTCTCTTAAAACACCTATGAGTTTATCTAGCCTAGTTTCAGCTGCATCTTGAATTCCCTTATGACATGCCAACTAAGTGCTCATCCATATTCTAAGATTGAAACCCATACAAAGTTCCAGAGACTTTGGCAGGTGTACTGGTAGATATGTACTCCAGGTTTCCAAATTAATGCAATTCAGGTGTTTTATGAGTTTCTATTTCTCTTCTTCCTTTGTGATTAAAGGCAGATCTTATTGTTCTCTTCTGTTTTTTTTCCCTCACAGCATCTGCTAACCATTTTACTTCATCCTCATCATATGTCTTTCTCAACACTGTCTAAGCCACTCCCTGCTCTATCTACCTCATGCCTCCATGAACACTTCCATCTTTGCAGCCACCTACATTACTCTCTAAGTGTTTGATAAGTCAAGTAACTTAGAGAAGGAATCTGCCTGGTCCAGCTTAGGTTCTATTCAGACTAGTTCATGTGTTGCTAACCACTTTGTACATTGGCTATCTTGAGGCACAGGTGCCCAATTCTGATCCATGAAATGTAGCCTGGAATAAGAAAGAAACAATAATAATAATAATAACAACAACAACAACAACAGTGTGGCATGTTCTTAAAACAACTATTCTAAGACAATTTCTGTAATGAATATTATTGGTATAGTGTTCTACCAACAATAGCCATTATAGTAATTTTTTAGAAGAAAATTATGATGATGTCAATATTATAGCCAACCTGTCTACATCAGGAAACAAAAATAAACAAATAAATAAATAAAACTAATCTTACTACCAATGACACTGGTTTTGAAAGACATTACATTTTCTAGGATCCATCCTATAGATTAAATACCTTTAATCTGCAGTCCAAGGTCATGGATGCACAAGGTAGAGTAAGTTATGTGAGGGTCCATAAAGACCCTGAATTTACTTAGAGTTATATGTGTTTTAAGTGCCACCATGCAGGCTTTAGCCACTACAACTGGACCCAATATCTCTGACCACATTCTTTTTATCTTCAGATGAAGTTTTTTTTTTTCTTCTTTTCTCCTATTTCTTTAAAGATACTTTAGGATATTAGATGATACTATATTTACTTCATGGGACTTCTAAAAAAATCAGTTAAACTGCAGTTTTTCCTTATTGTTGTTTAAAATTAATTAAATATTATATTTAGTAAATCATAATTGTGCATGTTTAGCATATGTAGCAGGAAGCAAACATTATGAAATGGCTAAACTAAACTAAAGATTATTTGTATTATCTCATTTTTTCTAAAAAAAAAACATTTGAAATCTTCCCTAGTGATTTTCAAGAATTCAATTCATTGTTAATAAGTATACTGATTATGTCATGGTTCTGATCTTTTCAACTTATTGTTCTTGTCTAATTGAAATTTTGTATCTTTTGCCCAATACCTCTTCTAATACTACCCTCATAAAATGAGTTTGAAAGTAGTATTGCTCTAATTATTTAAAAGAGTTTTTAAAAAATATTGTATAAATTATTTTAATATTTAGTAGATGTTTTAATCAACTTTTGTGTCACTGTCAACAAATACCTGACAAGAACAACTTAGAGGAAGAAAGTTTATTTGGGCCTTTTGATTTCAAAGGTCCTAGTCCATGAATGGATGGCTCCTTTTCTCTGGGCCCAAGGTGAGATAGCACATCATGGCAGAATGGCCCAGAGGAGGAAGGGGGCTCCACTCATTAGAGGTTCAGAAAGCAGAGAGAGGAAAGAGGGAAGAGCTTTCAGGAAAGATGAAACCTTTCACAGTGCACCTCCAGTGACCCACCTCCTCCCCCCATGCCTCCCGCCCATAACCTACAGTTACCATCTAGTTTGTCTATTCAAACTACAAGGACTGGTTAGGTTGTAACTTACAATCCAATCATTTTACCTCAAATATTTCTACATAAACACAGGAATTACAGGGTGGGGGACACACTTCATATTCAAACTAACACTAGAAGACAGCAGTGAAGACATCACGTCTGGGATTTTCTTTGGTGGATGGATTTTTACGATTGATTCAGTGTTTTTACTCATCATTGGTCTGTTGAGATTATTATATTTTTATGATAACTAAATTATTGGAAAGTTGTGAGTGTCTAGGAATTTATCTTTTCTTCTAGGTTATCAAATTTATGGGTACATAATTGTTGTAGTCTCCTATGATCCTTTGTATTTCTATGACATTTGTTTTCATTATCTGTCTTTAATTCTTATTTGAAGTTTCCCTCTCTATTCTCTTTTTCTAACCAGAAGTTTATCAATTTTGCTTATCTTTTCAGAAAAGCAATTCAATTGTATTGGTATTTTCTATTATTTGTCTAGTTTCTATTTCATTTATGTCTGCTCTGATCTCTATTATATATTTCCTTCTAATAATTTTAGATCTTGCTTTTCATTTATTTACCTTTTATTTTTAGTTTCTTGGGGTGTAATTTTAGGATGTTTATTTGTACTCTTTTCTTTTTCTTGAAGTAGGCATTCATTATTATAAACTTTCTCTTTAAGAATTGCTTATGCTCCATTCTGTAACTGTTTGTTGTACGCTTGTTTTTATTAGTTTCAAAATATTTACAAAATTTATTTTTAATTTCTTCTTTGATCCATTACTTGTTTAGGAGCATGTTGCTTGATTTCTACTCATTTATGAATTTTTGGAGATTTCTTCTGTTATTTGATTTCATATCATTATGTCAGAAAAAGGTACTTTATGGAGTTTTTGTGGCCTAACATGCAATCTATAGTGGAAACTATTTAAATGAATTCTGCTTCTTTAGATGTAATATTCTATATTTTTCAATTAGGCACATTTTTGTCTAAAGCATAGTTTAATTTCAGTTTTATAAATTTATTTTTCTGTCTAGATGACTGCTGAAAGTGGAATTTAGAAGCTTCTTACAATTTTTGTATTAAAGTCTCTTCCTGCGTATCTACTAATATTTGTTTAATATTTAGGTGCTCAGATGTTTGGTGCATATATATTTATATCTTATATAGTCTCTTGAGGAACAGATTCCCTTATAATCTGTTTTTCTCTCTTTATAGATTTTTACTTCAAGTCCATTTTATCTGATATTGCTATATGGAATTATCCTCTGTATTGATTTCTGATTGCACGGAATGTCTTGTTCTGCTGCTTCACTTTTAGTCTGTTGAGTCCTGAAAGCTGAACGAGGTCTCTTTGAGATAGCATATAGTTGAGTCTTGTTTATATTGTTTTAATTTTTAATCCATTTAGCCATTGTGTCTTTTCACTCTTACATTTTACACTCAGCATGATCACTGGTAACTGAAAACTTACTATTGTCATTTTAAAAAATGTTTTCTGGTTGTTTTGTAGATTTTTTTTGTTCCTTTCTTCTTTTACTGTCTTCCTTTTTGATTAAATGATATAGGCTAGTAGCATTCTTGAATCCTTACATTGTATCTTTTGAGCCTTTGCCGTATGTGTTTACTTTTTTCTAACTTTAAGGCTTACAAAGTGCACATTGTAGTTAAAAGGCTGTTTTAGGCTGCTAACAGTTTAAACTTGACTTCATTAAAAATTGAAAAAGAAAATGCTCCACTTACACTTCATCCTCCCCATTTTATACTTTAAATCTCATAATTTACATATTTTTATACTTTATACCCCTTCAAATATTATTATAGCTATCATTATTTAAATAGCTTTGTCTTTAGCCTTCATTTTAAAGACTTGTGATCTACATACACTCATCATATTGTACTGAATTTGGCTATATAATTTCATGTGCCAACAAATTTTATTCTTTCAGGAATTTTTATATTACCCTCCCTTTTTATTTTTTTCCCCAGGTTGAAGAAATCCCTTTAGCACTTCTTGTAAGTCAGGTCTTTTTGATGATGATGAACTTCCTCAGCTTTTTTTGTTTGTCCAGGAAATTATTTATCTCCTCTTAATTTCCAAAGGACAACTTTGCTAGGTAAAGTATTCTTGATTGTCAATTTTTTTCTTCAGCACTTTGATAATATCATCTTCCTTTATGCTGGCCTTGAGGATGCTGCTGAGAAATCCACTATTATCCTTTCTGGAAGGTGACGACTTCTTTTCTCTTACTGACTTCTCTCCTCTTACTGCTTTCAGGATGCTCACTTTGTTCTTGAATTTTGACAGTTTGATCATCATACTTTTCAGTAGAGTCTTGTATGGAGTGAATCTGATTGGAGACATTTGACCTTCTTGAATCTTTGTATTTATATTTGTCCTTGGCTTTGGAGAAATTTCTGGCATTGTTTCTTTAAAATATACTTTGTAGCCCTTTGTTCCTTTGACCTTCATTAATTCCTGTAGCTCAAGCATTTAGTCTTTTGATGCTGTCCCATCAAACTTTCAGTTCACATATTCTCTCCTCTGCTTGATCCTTTATGCTGTTGATACTCTTTGTTGCATTTTTAAAAATTTATTTCATCCCATTTTTACCTTCATAGTTTCTATTTGTTCTTCTAAAACGTTTAGTCTTTTTGTTAAGTTCCTTATTTTTGTTATTTACTATTTTTCTGTTTCTGTATTTTTGGGTAGTTGATAATTTTAAACAATTATTTTAAATTTTTTGTCAGGCAACACATAATATCCATTTCTGGATATTAGGTACTGGTTCTGCATTATATTATTCCTTTCGTGCTGTCATATTTATATATTTTTTCATGCAATGCTAGAGAACAATGCAGGCCTTGCATATGCTAGGCAAGTGCTTTATCACTGAGCTACACTATAGCCTTCTCTGATTTTTCTTGATCCTTATGGTAATGCATTGGTATTTGTATATTTGAAGAGCTGGGGCCTTATTCCAGATTCCTGGCTTTGTCTTGGAAATCCTTTAACTATCACCCTTTCCAATGATTCTCAGCAGTCTATATGGCAAGATCCACATGTAGGCTTGGTGCTAGAGCCCTGGAAAGACTAGTCTGGTGTTAGGTCCTCTGAGGTTGAGCCTGGACCTGGATTTATCAGGATCAGTTTATTGATTGGATTACCAGGAGCCATCCTGAAGCCTTGATTCAAAGTGGTTAAGCTGATACTCTAGACTTGAGCTTGAGTTGGCAGGGGACAATCAAGTTCTGAGATTGGACTGGTGCCAGAGTCCACTGAGATGGGCCTGGAACTGAAGTCCATTGGGACAGAACTCAGTTCTGAGTTCATATATGCTTGGCAGGAGACTGAGTCCTGAAAGGTGGTTCTGGAGACTTAATCCATGTTGGCCAGTCTGGCACTGGGGTCTACTGGAATAGGTATAGACCCTGAGCCTGCTGGAGTAAGCCTGACCTTTGAGTCACTGTAGCCTGAGACTATTGGGGCCCAAGCAAAGTCTGCATCTTATTTTCTTCTCCTTTTTCTTCCCCATGTGTAGATTATCACTCTTTCTGCTCTGCTTGCTAGGAGAAGGGAAGGAGTGATGTAGATAATGTAAAAGTGTCCTAAATATTTTATTCTTTTATTTATGTGCCACACCCAGGAGTTCTAGTCTCTTACTTGATTTTCTTACCTCTTATGAAGTTATTTCCAAGTATGAATAGTTATTCAAGTTGATGTTCCCCTAGGGTTATGAGTATAGAAAAGTCCAATTTTATCATCTTGATCTTTTATTCCTTCCTAAATTTTATCTGCATTCTCATTTAAAATTAAGTGCCATCATGTCAGAGACCTTTACTGTTTACCACTTATTGGTAGTTGACTCATATTATTGAAGAGCACCAAAGTAAGATCTAAGAAATAAAATTTTAAAAAGTAAGTTAGTTAATACAACTGCATGGAATCTTCATTATCCCCATAGTGTTACCTTAAACACCCTGTTACCAAAGATACAGAATAGGATACATGGAAAGTACTTTGGCAACTTTTCTTGTTATGCATTTAATGTGATATTCTTTCCAAAAACTGTCTGGCCAATATTGTAGGAATGTGGGTCATAAATATAAATCACATTGATGACGAACATAAATATTGAGAATTCTCTACCTGATGCCTGATTTTAGAACATTTTCTCTCTACCTTATTCTTTTTCAATTACAGGTGAATTTTAACTACAAAAGCCCCAGGAAAGCTAGAAGGCAAACTAACCTACTGACAAAATATGCAGATTTCGAACATAGTGGTGCTTTCAAAGTCTGGCTCTGCCACCTACCAGGTAAGATTGTGTGCTTAGCTGCTTTGAGCCTTAGGTTCCTCTTTGGTAAAATAGGCATGACGATACCTGCCTACTTTACAGTGTGGCTTAAAGAGGTATATGTCATAAGGCAATGCTTACAAAATCTAGCAAATAATAGCCTCCATTTTATTGAGCTTTGTGTTCTGTTTGATTCTTACCTTATTCTTCATTTCTGGGGGGCACTGGTAATAATGCTCCCAGGTTTGCATGTAAAAAAATTGAGGTTTAGAAAATTTAATCAATGACTAAATTATAGATATTTCAAGATGTGAAGTAAGATTTAAACCCAGTCATTGATAGAAGAAAAAGGAAAATGAGGAAACTGAAAGGGAGGGTATAAAATGTCTGATTCTATACATTTAAATAAATACAAATCATCTTGTAGACATTCAGCCCATAGTTTAAACATCTTTGTATATGTATTTTCATGAAATCTTTGAATGATTCTGAAAGCTAATATTTATTCAGGGCTTATTTTACCAGGCATTGCTTTAAATGATTAAATGCTTTGCTTGATATATTTTGCAGATGGTAGGCATCCAAGGTAGTAGGATTCAGCTCCAGAGGCCATATTCTTAACTACTACACTCTAGTAGGTTTTCTGAGCCAGAGGACTCTGCTCCATATTTTAAGAAACATAGAGATAGATGACAATAGGAAGCAAAAATAAAAAAAGGCTCAGAGACAATGCTGCTACAGAGAATATGGGGCTTTAAAAAAATCACCAGGCAGGATCTATCTAAAATTAACATGAGAGGTAGCTGCAATCAATAAAACCCAAAGCATAAAGTAATGCTTGACACAATGTGTTCAATAAATATTTGTCAAATAAATACATATTTATAAAGCCAGTAGCAAGTTTACAGTCTTAGATGAAATGTTCATTTAGGCACGGAATTTTTGAAATTTTTTAGACTAAGCTTTTAAAATCATTGAGACCATCTACCTCCTAATCCCAAGAATGCTAAAATTACCTCCACAGTCTTTCTGGTTCCTGGTCAGTAAGTGGAAGACAATGTAGCTCTGGCTCCTAGTAAGGGAAGAAGAGAAAATAATGGGAAATCAGACCTGTACAGAGAATTCAGGGAGCTTGAAATACCAGAGCCAAATAGACTCCTGCTTTTAGCCAGGTATGGGACACCGGAGACAGGGAGAGATAAATACTGTAGTAATGATGGCTACAACCACAGAAGTGATTCTCCAACAGCAAAAAAATGCTTGTGGTCATATGGGGCCAGTGTGAGCCTATTGATTTCTTTCACAATCTCTTTTTATTGCTCGTCTTCTCCTGTTAGCCCGGCAGCCTGTGTCTCAGGGGTTGCAGTTCCTCTTGGGCCTGCCAACCTGATGGCTGTTGAGCATCCATGAAATATGAAGGTCCTTGTGCCCTTTAATTGGACAAGTCCCAGTTAATAATAGAGTAGAGATGCTGAGTGTCAGGGAAGGGAGAAGGAAGAGGTAAGGGAAAATGTGAGAAAAAGCAAAAAGAATTCATAACCTTCTTCTGTGGGGGGAGAGAGGAAACTAACAGAAAAATATTCACTACCCAAAATTTGGCCCAATTGACGCTAATGATGGATACACCAAGTGGCCTCCTCTCTACTTAGCCAAATAAGTAAACTTGGCAGGCTTCTTGTTAGCTGCTAAGCAAGGCAGGTACCTTTAGGGGTAAACTGCTATACCTAGGTGTGGAAAGAGGAAGAAAGCTGCTGCCTCTTTAAAAAACTATTAATATGGTTTCATAGTTGTTCTTTTTGTTTCAGCCAAGACTCTTTGGGAAAACTAAGGAGGAACCAGCCAAGGTCACTTAATCTCTCAAACTCATCCTATTAGGTGACCTAAAGTAAACTTTGCTTAATATAATACTAAGTTCTCTGTTCAGAAATATTTGTGTCCATCATCTCCCTTTTGAACAAGTGACTTAGGACCCTGAACTGGGCCTGCTCAAGAAAGTACCCTCTATTTTTCCTTTTTCAACATGTGCTTTATGACCTTCAACTGAGCATGCTCAAGAATGTGTCCCCCCACCCCCCACCCCCGCCCCACATGTACTTTCCTAAATGAATGCATATAGGTTCCCAGATAAAATCCTTCCCTTTCTTAGTTTAAGAAGATCATGCTTTGAAAATAAAGCCTGTGCTCCACTTCCTTGTTCCTTTCTTTTCTTCTGGTTGTGCTTATTGTCTTTGCACTTACCTGGAGGAGAAGCCATTGTGTTCTGTTGCATTAAGAGATCAAGATTCTCTGATTTCAGGATTGCTGGTGAGATTGCTAATACTTAGCTTGATGCTCACTGAATTGAAATGAACAATCTTATATTATAGTCATCGAATCACAGCATTGGTTCATAGATCTGTTATATAAATCCAGGGCATCTTGTTACTGCACAACTTGAATACTGCCTGGTGAAAAAGAGACTGGGCTACAACACTAGCTGCAGAAATAATAGGAGAATAGATTTTATTCAAAATCTGCTTAGAAGGAAAGTAATAGACACTGAAATACCTCAAAGGTTCTATCTCCCAGAAGCTCTGGGATAGGGAGAGCTAGCAAAAGAGGGGAGGAGTGTATTAAGATAAAATATGGAAATTTCACAGGTTTCCACTTCCTTCTTAGTATCTTGAGCCTCCTTATCATGTTAAAAGAAGCCTGGACTTCCTGAGGTCAGCATCTGTATCTTACTAATTCCAGGCTTGGGCATGGCAATTTTAGTCTGTTTCAATCTGACATCTAGACCAGAGCCTCTATACCTAGACAACACATAAAGTGCTGATTCAAGATTAGTACATATAGTAAAATATCCATACTCACTAGACAATATTTTCTGACAGTTTGGTTTATTCCTGGCTTAAAGTAAAAAGAGAAACATCAATCCAACTTATAATGGAAATATCAGGTAATTGGGAGGCACTTAATGTACCTTATTAAAAAAGACTAAACCAAAATTGACATTTAGAAAACTTGTTTATTCGGTGCTTAACAAATAGTGAACATTTATTACATATAAAAATAAATCTGATAAATGCTGGATGTTCAGGATTCAGTGATGACTAAAGCAGGCATATTTTCTGCCACAGTTATCATTCAGCCTAGTAGGAGAGAGAAAGAGAGGAGTTTAATGGTGAAAATTCCAATGTCAGGGAATAAGTAATATAATAGTGCACCAATACAGATTTGTGGTATCAGAAAGAAATATCTCAGCTAAACATGGAGAGAATTAAGACTTCCTGGAGGTAGTGGCTTCTAGCTAAAGGCTTAAAGCAGGAACTAGAGTTAGACAAAGAAATGTCTATACTAGAACATTTTAAAAGATAATGCAAGATAAAATATTTGAGATTAGAATTGGTGATTTTCAATTTATTTCTATCACAAGACCCTGCCTTAAGATTGACCAATGGGATCAAATATTCCTGAAGTATTTAGGTTTACAGACACCCCTGGGGACTAATGTTGGACAAGGAGAAAAGGGACACAAAATACTAGCAAGGTCTCCAGAAATGTTCATTTGCATTTTGGAGATTGGCAGTCCTTGTACAGAGGAAAATGAAAGTAAAAAGTTTTGATTCTCATAGTGACAAACACATGTGGTTACCGATCCTGCCAAATCCAGTAAGTTCTTTGTTTCAGATGTCTAGTTTTACATATCTAGAAAGTTATGAACTCAAACTAAATCCTGGATACTTACTCTTTAAACAGTTCATGCAGGATGTGCACTATCTTATCCAATTTTTAGAAAGCCAGGAAGGATTTGTGATTAAATTTTGGATAACAACAAAATATCTGCTGTCATTCTGAATATTGGTTGATATTGCATGTTGGTACACATGGTAATGTGTTAGGTTACTAAACAAGAAGTTATACAGATTAATAAACTGCATTTCCATCTTTTATAGATTAAATTGTATCTCTCCCTAAATCTATGTATTAAATCTTTCTGCAGCCCTCACACCCTTAAATGTAATTGGAGAAGGGACTTTAAGGATGTAAATAAGGTTAAATGAGATTATAAGAGTGAAGCTCAAGTCTACTAGGAATGGTATACCTATAAGAAAAGAAATACCAAGGATAAATGCACACAGAGAAAAGATGATATGAGGACACAGTAAGACATGCAAAGCTGTGTGCAAGCCAGGAGAAAGAATTCACTAGAAATAACCCTGAGAGTACACTGGTATTATACTTCAAGATTCCTATAAATAAAGTGTTATCCACCCAAGTAAGATTTTCTGTTACAATAAATTTCGTAGCTGTCCAAGAGCGCTTAGGCCAATCAGAGAATCAGAGGGATGATAGTTCATACATGACCACCTAGTGCAATACCACTTCACAGTTTTTGTTTGTTTGTTTGTTTGTTTGTTTGTTTGTTTTGGAGGGGAGTACCAAAACCACACTAATTTTCACAGATTGCTAAAAAGAACTACAGAGGTCAATAAAAAGCTCTTATACTCATAGTAGTGGTTTATTACATTAAAAAAGATACACTGTAAATTCAGAAAAAAAAGAAGAATGTAGGACTGAGTTTGGGAAAATATCAAATATGTCTCCCATTTATCTTTGTCTACAAAATGTGGATGTGTTATTTTCTGAGTTTTGCTACGGACAGTTATGAATGGAGTTCTGCTAACAAAGAAAGCTCAAGAAGACTATTTAGAGTTCTGTTGGGGCCCCAATGAGTAGATATGATCAGTTGATTGATTGCCCATGCATTTGACATCAGTTCCAGGCTTACTACTGTGGTCAGGACATTAGGTGTCCCTCAAAAATGCATGTGTGAAACTATGCAGAAATATTCAGAAATGATAGTATTAGATTGTAAGAGCTGTAACCTAAACAGTGGATGAATCCATTTGCTGGATTATGCATTGGAAAGGATTACTACACTGGATGACGGCCGTAGGCAGGTAGAGTGGCAATGGAGGAAGGTGGTCACTGGGTGTGTGCCTGGGGGTTTGTATTTTGCTGCTGGCACATGGAGCTCTATCTACTTCCTGGCTATCATAAACTGAGCAGCTTTTCCTGCCACATCCATGTACCATGATGTTCAGCTTTACTTTGAACCCAGAGCTATAGAGTCAGCCAACCATCAGTCAGTTATGGAGTGAACCTCAGAAACTATGAGCCCAAATAAGCTTTTTCTCCTCTAAGTTGTTCTTGTCAGGTCTTTTGGTCCTAGCAATGAAGAGCTTACAAAGGGTTACTGATGCTGCATGATCCCAAACTCCCATTCTAAGTAACACTGTTGTGTGGGAGACCATCCTCGAAAGTGATTTGAGTTACCTCCCTGGCTGGGTCAGAGGCGCTTAGGCACATCTTGTGTCCAGCGCTTTCCCCACCCTTTTTAGGTCCAAGGACTTGTCTGTGTGGAGGTATGTCTGGCCAGTACTCCTAAGACCCAATCATCGCCCCTGACCTTGGGATGCTGCCCTCCTTAATCTTCATTGGATGGGATTTTCCCCAGAATTTTTTGTTCCCCAATAAAAGTCCACTCCCTGGTGTGTTCTTTCTCTCTCACCAGCCTCTTCAGTAAACCTCACTACTACAATAGGTGGCTGAAGGCTGGAGCTAGGAGGAGCCGTCCTGGAGCTGGTTTAAAGGTAATTAGAGTCTTGTCTCTTTAATTCAAAACTCCCTAGAGATTTCTCACAATTCGAACCTTCATTCATGAAGCCATGCTGGTTGTGGGCTAAACTGTTGCTATTCCTGGGCTACCTATCTTCCACTCTAAAGTGTGGCCAGTCCCTATCCCAAATTATGTTAGACTATCCAGGGTGACCCAAATCCTCAAGCATATTATTCAAAGATATCACCTTTCAGAAACTAAGGTTAAATTCTTTACTAAACACTGTCCTTCCTTTGTCTATGAGAATTCCCCAGGGACATTTCCCTCATGAACATGTCACCTACCTATTTTGACTGACAGGTTCCAAGCTGTAGAGTCTATAATTATGTCTCTGTATTTGTGCATGTGTGTACATGTGTGTACAAGTGTGTTTTTACTGCATGGCTCCAATACCACCAGGAGGAAAGAAGCTGGGCCACAATGCTTGCTGCTCCAGAAATATTCAGGGTCAAATTGATAGGAAAATAGAGTCTATTCAAAACTTGCTTTGAGGAAAGGTAGAATAAACTTAAGTGTTTCAAAGTTTCTATCTCCCACAAGTGTGAGAGGATAAAAGATTTTAAAAGAGGGAAGGGGTGCATTAGGACAAAAGACAGGAATTTTACAGGTTTTGCCTCCTTCTGAGTCCTTGGGACCTACTTTTCATGTCAAAAGCAGCTGGGACATCCCGGGCTCAGCATCTGTGTCTTCCCAAATTTCAGGAGGTGGGGTGACAAATTCAGTCTGTTTCAGCGTGAGTGTTAGGAACGAGCATTTGAAATCGACGTTGTGAATTGCTACACCTCTAAAAATGCATTTTGGGGAAAAGACAGCACTGAGATAATTGAGAAAATAAGTGGTTGTTTTTCAAACACTCATCAATCATTTCAAAGTTTATTTCACTCTCCTAAGTCCTAGGAAAGAGGATCAAATAGGAACTATCATGATGTTGTGACTTTATTTTTTTAGTCACTGTGCACCAACCAAAGAAGATGGAGGTAAAGTTACAATTTGATATCTCGAAACTCTCTCATTCGCTTTCCTTCTTAAAGTCTATCCTTCTTTTCTTCCCTCCTTCCTCCCTTGTTCCTTCCTTCCTTCCTCTCTCTCCCTCCATCCCTCCCTCCCACCCTTTGTTCATTCCTTCCTTCTTTCCTACAAGGGATTTAATCCAGGGGTACTTTCCTACTGAGAGCCATCCACAGTCCTTTTTACATTTTATTTTGGGACAAAGTCTCACTAAGTTGTTGAGGATCTTGCTAAGCTATGAGGCTGGCCTTGAACATGTGATCATCCTGCCTCAGCCTCCCCAGTTGCTGGGATTACAGGTGTGCACCAACACATCAGTAAAGGCTGCTTCTTTCTAATACAAGCCGATGGAGAGGATTCACCTGTACTGTTTAGCAACTGTTATTTCTGAAATTGTATCCGTAAGCTTTTCATCACTGTGAACAAAAGTCTTCACAAGAACAACTTAGAGGAGTTCATTTTGATTCACAATTTCAAAGATTTATTCCATGGTGGTCCAACTTCATTGCCATGGGCCCAAAGTGAGGTAGAACATCGTGGAAGAAGGATATGATGGAGGAATTCTGCTCCCCTTATGGGGGCTAGGAAACAAAGAGAAAGGGGAAGTGGAAGGTACCACCGAACTCCTGCAGTGGGCCACCTCATCCAGCCTTGCTCCACCTGACTGTAGTTATCACTCAGTCCATTCAAACTAGAGCCGACTGGTTAGGTTATAGTTCTCATAATCTGATCATTTCACCTCTGATCATTACAGCACCAACTCAGGAGCTTTTAACCAGATCTCATATCCTAACATAAGAGGAATCAGTCTTGGGTCCCAAGCCCCTGTTGCAGTACCTGGACTTCTTCTATCTAGATCTGAGAAAGGCCAGTGTGGTACCCTTGTTTTGCTCACTGCATATATGCCTTCTTTCTCATTGTTTGAATTTCATCCTAAGAGAATATCCAAGCATCCTCAGTCTTCTCTCAGGCTGATTGTCTTCCTTTCTCTTTCTGAACCTAATAGAACCGGAGTTCTGTTCCTGAACATGAAGTCCTACTGTGTTTCTTCACTTCTGTCTGATTATTGTCTGCAGGCTCAGCAGGATCTCCATGTGCCACTGGTTCACCTCCTTCAGGTGCACTGTGGTGCCAGTAATGTCTGCTTGGTCACCAGGTGCCGAGATGTCCTCTCTCAAGCCCGCCTTCACACCTTGCTCTACTCCTTGCCTACTTCTTCCCTCCACTAAGCAGAGCTGACTACAACTCTAGAGGCCCACTGAGTGTTAGGTATATCCAGCCTCTGTTTATACACCTCTTCTGGCATAAACATTGTGTTTCTGAATCAGTGTTTTTATGATCTTTGTGAAGCACCACAAAGATGGCTAAAATACTGCCTGAAACAACAATAGCCAAATGCAAACAGTGGGGAAAATTGGTAAAATAGCACAGGTTTTGGCACTTCATAGCATTTGGAAATTAGGATAAGGGATGATTTTTGTATGGCCCTGCAGAAAGGTACGATTGGGTTATTTCCTTCACTACCCACTGCTGCAGTCTGGCTGGGCACAAATCAGGAGCCACTGAAGCAGGAACAAACTTTATTTTTGAACTGCAAGAAAACACTTCACACATGCTCCTGGGGAATTCTCCCGAAGGCCACGCGGCTCCTCCAGGAACCCGCAGCCGGAAATATCTCTCCTGGAAATCCCTCCTCCTGCACTTCCCCAACCAATGGGAACTCTCAGGGAATCCCCACGAGAACTCCAAAGTAGCACGAGCAAAAGTAGCAGCCCAGGCAGATAGTAATGCCTCGCCTGTCAACCAATACTGTTGGCAAAATGCCAGGGGCCATACAGACTGGGCCATGCTTTAATGTTGTAGGGAAGCCCAGTAGTGCCTATTTTTCTATATTAATTTTCCTCTCCAACTGAAACCTATTCTACTTACTAAGGTAATGATACAAATAATTTTATTGAATATTAATTAAATAGGATAATGTGATAATTCATCATCTTCATCAATGATATTATTTTATAAACTATTCAAGCCCCAGGAGTTTAAGTAATTTGTTCAGAGGCATCAATTACAACTGTGAAATGTTGGTAACGTCTGGAATGAGCCTATGTTCTTTAGATTACAGAAACAGAAATAAGTATCTTTTTCTTTCTTTGTCCCTAAAATATTATGGGAGTCTAGAAATATATTTCTTACTTTTTTTCTATTTTTTTCTATTTTTTAATCTTTGCATTTTTGAAAACCTTCAGAAGTTACAAAACTGTTGCAAAACTAGCACAAGAAATTCCTGTCTATTCTTTATCCAGATTTCTTAAATTTTAACATATAACCATAGTACATGATCAGAATCAGGAAATTAATATTGGCGCGATACGAGTATCTAATCTACAGACATTATTAAATCCTGCCACTTGTCCCATGGATACATGTTTCTGGTTTAAAATCCAATCCAGAATCACATGCTGCATTAACTCCTTGTGTCTCTTTAAGTCTACCTTTAACATTTCTTTGTCTTCTGATACCTTAATATTTTTAGAGAATATCGGCCAGTTATTTTGTCAAATGCTCCTCATTTGGAGTTTGCCTGATGTTTCCTATGATTAAATTTAGAATATACATTCTTTGGCAAGAATCCATAAATATGATGTGACTTTCTCAGGTTTTATCCTGCTGTCCTATTTCTACCAGCAGAGATCAGTCCACCACTGACAGTGTTAACTCTGACCCCTTAGGAGAGTGTCTGTCAGCATTGCCTACTCTTAAGTGGCTATATTTCTCTAGTAAATTACAAACATTTTGTGAGAACATACTTTGAGACCATGTGAGGGATGTTCTGACTTTTGAGTAACGAATAGAAAAGTGTGTCTGGCACAACCTAATGTGACAGTCGCTAGAACTGGGCTCCAGGACATGGGCATCATTCCTGCACTTATGAACTTGGGGGGTTTCAACTCCAGAGACATTTTCTAAATGCTATCTGGAGGTCTTGCTGGGCCAGCATCACCTTGTTAACAATTCACATTCTTGGGCCTCATTACAAACCTTCTCATGCAGAGCCTCTGCCAATTCTGGGTGCTTAGAAATAATGATTTAAACACAATCCACAAGGGATCCTGAGGTTTTAGAGAATTCCCATACCCACCTGTTCTCCAAGTCCCCATGCAGCTCAGAAAATCTCTGCCTTGCCAAGTTTTGCTGGAAATACTATGATAAGAGGTATAGGGTAGAGAGAAAGTACCTCCACAGAATAATTTTTCTGGTTGTTTGTTTGCTTAGATAGATGATGTCACAGGAACAACTAGAACCAACAGCAGGGCAGAGGAGGAGATGGATACATCAAGAGTGTTTCTCTGTTATCTGCTGCTCTGTTTGTTGACATCTCATCCCTCACACTGATGATTTTTCATGAACATTTTCCTCCATATATGAAGTAGAGATATTAGTCAGTGATTGTCAGTGGTGAGAAATGCAAGGAGAGATAAAGGAAGATTTCCTCTCCGTGACAGAGCATAAGGATCTATTCCCTTTATCAGAAAATTTGGACTCTAATGCATGAGTCCCACAGTACCTATCCATTACCTGCATGGGAAACATCACCAGCCCCTTTGCTCTTGTCAGCTGGCTATCTGGGCCTGTTGGGAGTCCACTGTGCCCATGGGCCTTCTTTCCTGTGGATGAGGCTCCTGACTCCCCTTCTGCTCAAGCCACCAGCTAGTCTATAGGAGAAGTCAAGTGTGTTCTGTAGCTACCCAGATGAAACTGTAGAAAGATTTCATCACCAAACCGAAAGAGATCTGCTTTCTCTACTAGAAAAGCAGCTGAGCTTATATTTAACTCCAGGCTTTCTGTCTCTTCATTATGTCTTTTCAAATCACCTTCCTCACTCCTATGCAAAATTAGCCAAAAGTTTATGAAAACAAATAATAAATTATCTTCAGATAATAAAAAATTTACTTCTTTAAATGACATAATTGTACAAATGACCTTCAAATTTGGCACATAAGTTTTTATGAAAGGTGTTTTTTCTAAAGCTGGAATCAATGTGGTAATATACTCCCAGCAATTAAAATGCAGATACTCTTTTTATTGGAATTCTATTTATTTTAAGGATATTGACCTGTGGTGCTTCAATTGTTCTTCATTTTAAGTATTTGGTAAATTACCTTCATTAAAAAAAAGTCTTTTATAGATATGTCCAAATATATACAGTAGTGGAGATAATTGTATAATAACAGAGTGTTTCAACGTTGCCAATTCATGACCAGTCCTGTTTTATTAAATGATAATTTTTTGAGACCTTAGCTCATGAATTTTCTAAGTCCAGAGGTGCTAGGAAGGTCATTGAAAGTTACCATTATATCAAAAAACACTCCTGGCTTGTCTTACCTATGTGTAGTAACTTGGATTTTTCAAAACTTTTGATATAGTGTAATAATGGGAAAGTATTTTAAATTTAAATTATGACTGTCATAAATATATGATTCTCTGTGACTACCCTCAATATATTGTTAACATTGTTCAATTTCAATAAAGATGGCAGAATCAAAGAAAAAAAAGGATATATTTTAAACAATAGTTATAAGTAGGCAAAGTTATAGTTACAAGCATTTACATGCAGTATGTATAAAGAAAAACAGGAAATTGCCAAAATGTCCATCAATAGTCAATTCATTATATAAATAATGGCACTTCCATATAGTCGAATATTCTGTAACTATTAGAAGAAATTAGTAGATCTATTTGTATATGTCAAAATGAGAAAAATTGCCAAAGTGTTTTATCAAAGGAAAAAGCAAGGTGCAGAAAGGAACTTCTGGAATTCCATCTTGTTCTGTTCCTTGGTCAAAAGGTCACACCTGAGCATTCAGCTTTTAAAATTTCAAGGAATTAAGAACTTAAAATACATTCAGTTTCCTGTATGTACTTTATACTTCAATAAAGTGCCAAATCAATGTTCAGAATATTATATATTATGCCATTGGTCATTTTAAAACAGAGTACTTTTATATTAAATGGTCTGATATTTGTATAAATTCTAGGAGGATATAGAAGACATTAAAAGCAATGATTAACTCTCTAATGGAGAAAGGAAGTTAGGACACGAAGACTTTTAAGTTTTATATCTTTTGTACATTTTCATTTGTGTTTCATTTATAAATAAGATAAAAGAAGTAGTTAAATTATTTTAAATACCACTACCCACTGCTGGGAAATGTGAAATGATACCTCTTTCTTCATCATCCAGGGTTAACTATCAAGCCCTATGGTGCTTTTCCCTTGTGGGATCTGAGCCCGACTTCTCCTTCTTGAAATCAACTTGGTGTTTTTGCAAAGTTCTTCTCTCTTCCTTGGCCTACCAGGCCCTCTCTCTGCATCTTTCAAGGCCACCATTCCAAATCTAAGTGGGGGAGCATCTGTTAAACAGCTGCTACTTCCAAATTGAGACGGGGCCATGTTGCAAGCAAAAGGCCAGGACAAGAATCATTCTGAGTGGAAAATGGCTTGGCAGGGTCTGTTGCTCTGGGACCCATCTGTAAGAAAAGATCATTAATGTTAATCTAACTGAGCTCAGGGTGGGAGGAAGTGGAGCTGTGTTGTCTGAAGGAAATGGCTTGAGCTAAGGGCTGGTTTTATGTGACAGACACAATGAGGGATCACTTGCATGTGCTAAATGGAGACACGATTATCTATAATTGATACATGATTTTCAGCTGCTTTCTCTGTTCTGGGGCAGAGGAGCCATAAAGACACAGTAAAGAAGTCAAGTCACGGAGCCTCATAATACCAAAGGCTGTGCCCAACTGTGGGGCTGGGATTTTCAGTCTGGGTTGAAAAAAGAATAGGATTGCTTACACAGAACAGCTTGTTTAAGGTTCCTTAAGTACCCCTAAAGTCACATCAGATAATACCAATGATTCAATTTACTATAGCCTAGGGTTTAAGAGAAAAAAGATCTCAAATCAGACTACCATGCACTTTAGTCCTGAGTTTAACAAATAACAAAGTTTGTAACCTTAAGTGAGCATCTAAACTTCAAGATTCTCATCAATAAAAAGGGAGTAACAATTGTATTTTCCTTGGGAAGTCACTTCCAGTGAGCATTAGCAATGATAAATCACATTTTCTGAATGTTTATTGTTTGTCCTATGAGATAGGTATAATTATAATGATTTGTATGACAGAAAATCGAAACTCTTAGTACATGGCTAGGATGGACCAAAGATGAAAATCAAACACAAATCTACTTGGGTGGAATTCAGTACACTTTGAAACTCACATTGTGCTAGAACAATGTAATTTAGTCCTATCAAAATGAGTGTTTTGCAGATACAAATCTGAAAAATAAATATAGTGAATACAATCCTCCATCATTCTCCAAAACTATAACTCTCCTCCCTTCATAGCATACACTCAGGAGCCCCAGAGGCTCAAAATATTAACAAAATTCTCCAAGGATAAAATACATTGAGTTCCAGCCACTGCTCAACTCTACATTATTAGGATGTCACCTTGCCGCCCACCATGACACTGGTCATTGGTTGGCTAGTCTAAACCAGAGCTACTCAAAGGTCCACTTCAGAATTGGAATATCAGTAACACCTGGAATTTTCAGAAATACAAATTAAGAACTAGTGATGTGTTTTAAGAAGCTTTGGGTGATTCTTAGGCATACTGAAATTTGAGAAGCTCTGTATCTAAATCAAGATACTAGGGAAAATCATTAGGTATAAAATGGGAAGAAAGTGAAAAGAGATTTGTTTCCACATCTCTAGGGAAGTCTTCTCACTCTCTCTCTTTTTTTCTTTTTTTTTTAATTTGCTCTTTTTATTTCTACATAATATCAGGATTCATTTTGACATAATTATAAAAGCATGGAATATAATTTGCTCTTATTTAGTTCCCAGTATGTCCCCTTTTCCTCCCCCTGTTCCCTTCCCTCTAATGATCTTTCTATTTACTTATAGATTTTTTTAATTAGTGTCTTGTGGATGTACATGATGGCGATATTCACTGTGGAAGTCTCTTTTCCTCAGTTCTGTCTAGTCCTTATCTCAAGGCGCACCCACCCTTACATTGTTTCCTTTTTCTTCAAAGATTGAGAGACCAGACAGAGGGTAGAGCAGGTAAAAGGAGGGGAAATGGTCTTTAACTGCTTCCTAAAATCTCTCAGGGGTTTTCAAATACCCAAAGCTGTTACCGCTGTAGACCCGTGAGGAGTCCTTGCTTCCCTGATGTTGAAGAATAACACCAGAGAAGCACACCGAGGCAAGGTCAGAGTAGAAATTAGAAGTTTATTAAAGGACAGCAGAAAAGACTTCTCCCAGAGGAAGAAGGGGACCCAAGAGGTGGAATCCGTGGAAGTGAGGTTGTTTCCCCTTTTTATAGTTTTGGTGATGGAATGTAGGTGGGAAGGGTTAGGACACAGGTGGGCCAAATGGGCAGGAAGGACTTTTGGGATGGGCTTATCACTTCTCTGGGATGGGCTATCTCCAAATCTGTTGGGGGCTGTTCATTAACATTTCTTTGAGGTGGACTTTGGCCTAGGGCCTCTTTGGGACTTCATTAACATTCCATGAGTCCTCCTGTGTTTTCCCTGAGTCATTCTCAGCATGGCCTCCATTTTAGATTTCACTTGATGTTAGACCGGATCTAACTACACTGACTACCTAACTTTAAATCTGGCTTCAAAGCTTCAAATAAGCTGAAAATGGATTTCTTTTTCTTCCCCCCATTTCCCCCTCCCCTCCCGTTTTCTTCTTCTTTTCTTTCTAGAAAGGTTCTATAAAGATAAACCTGTTTTCAACTCATTTTTTTTTTTCTGAGTCAGGATTCTGGGTTCTTATTGTCTTCTTTTCTCCCCCAACCTTATTTCCCATACCCTTTTCCTCTTCTCTCCTCACTTTATTATTTCCCATTTAGTGACTCAAGGCTATTTGGACGCCTAATTGTGAATGAAGTAGATAATACACCTATCCTTGAGGAGAATTCGGACTAATGGGAAATGAATGGATAAGCACAATGCAGCCAGATCAGTGTGATGAGGGAGTAAACTCTTCCCACAGGGAGAGGGTTAGCTTGAGAATTGGTGAGGCATGAATCTTAAGTGGGGTAAGTGAGTGAGCATGGCTGTAGAAGCTTAAGTATAGAGAAAGCCACTGAGCAAAGAATTTTAAGAAGATTACTTGGCTGCAGCAAAGAGGAAGGGAGGAAGGATCTTGATCCAAGACCTGGGAGACAACCAGGATTTGGGAGGGAGAAGGCCTGAAGCCATCAGGAGAGCAGCACTTTCCCAGAGACAGATGCAGCTTGAGATGGGAGGAGAAGAATGTTACTCTCTCTATTCCCACCAGTCCAAGCTAGGATTTATGAAGGGCTCTCAATAACAAAGCTTCTGATCTGCAATATTTCCAGTTAAAAGAAATCCAGCCTCTAAGAAATCCAATAAATTCCAAGTTCCAGTGTCACACAACAATATTTCATGAATTGTACTGGCCCAAGCCTAGAGGTCAATAGGACAATATGGCCAGGGGTTTACAAATAAAACCTTTATAGTTAGCCAGGCAGTGGTGCAAGGTTTCAAATGACCCTGCTGCCTTTTGTTGCCTATGTGTCCTTGGTCAAGGTCATTAATGTCCTTTGAACTTTCATTCTCTCTTATCTATGCAATGCAAATTAAAAAAAAAAAAATCTACCTCCAGAATGTGGCAAAGATTAAGACAGATAATGTGTTCTCTGTGTAGGGCCTAAGTACATAGAAAGCCCTTAAGGATTCTCATTAAAATGTTTCTTGTCCTTTTATTCATCCAGTCAATGGACAAGACTGACTTTCTCCCTACTCCATAAAAGAGTGAGATGATCCTTTCCCATTACTTTTAGGACATTGGGAGGAGCGGTGTAACATACCAAAAAAAAAAAAAAAATCCAAAGAAAGAATGTGATAAATTGTGATGTGCGACAGAGACAGTGTTGTATGGTGACTTAAAGATGGGAAAAGTTAGTGATTGAATAGGGAAATGGTTTTATAGCAAAGGCAGCATTTTATCTGAGACTTGAAGAAGTCAAGTACTAGATAGGTTCTATTCTAGTAACAGCTACAATTATTTGACTGTTTCTCAAGCATTGGACACAATATCTATGTTAACTCATTTATTTCAAAAATTACCCTAAAAGGTGGGTATTATTACTACCCACTCTCATTTTATAGAGCAAGAAACAGAAACGTAAAGATGTCAAGTATCTTGACTAAGGTTATATAAGTAGTGTAAGGATCCGGCAAATCGTTGGAGAAAGAGACCACAAGAGACCAGCTTCATGCAATGGGCAGGAGGGAGTTTATTGAAGAGGATCCTAATTCAACGCCCTGAGGCTCAAGGCTCACTCAGGAAGGGAGAGCAGCCCAGAGCCCAGAGCAGAGGTCCAGCAGAGCTTAAGTACACTTTTTGGGGAGGGCGAGAGGTTTTGCATACATCAGAACAAATCATCATGAGGCGCAGGAAAATTGAACAACAACTCTGAGACGTGATTAGCACATTCATTGGCGGGAACAGTCTGGCGGGGGTGATTGGTCACTTCTAAGAGAGGTACACATTCAAACTGATTGGTTCGGGCCCTGTGACAAACTGCACAGGGCCCTAGGCTAAATGACCAGTAGGGCATTGTTTTAACTATCTCAGGAATTTCAGGTTCTGGGTATAACAGAGGAACTTAATAATACCTAATCTTTTACATTTTAATTCAAGCTCTCCAGCTTAGAAACTTTACCCTTTCAGTAGGATGCCAAAAAGTCAAATTTGATTCTAGGCAGGTTAAGGCTGCTCTTAACCATTGGTCTCATGTTGGTGTTTTAATTAATAATTAAATTCAAATTAATGATAGATATAAATAGATGAAGGATAAGGTACTTGCAGGAGATTATTTGGATAAATCAACATAGGGAAGAAGATTAAACAAGATCTTGGGTGTGCAGGTGAGGAACAAAGATTTCTGAGAAGAACAATTTAAAAATAAAGATAATATTGTGTTGTACAAATATGTCTTCTGGTGCCCTTATTTCATTGCCTCACATTTTTATGAACTGAAATGTATTCTGCTCACGCAAACCACTTCAACATCTTTTGTTTTTAATCTTTCCGACATAGGAGAACAAATTTAACAATGAGATTCTGTTTCTGTTCTGTACATGTGGAATAATTAAATTTGCATCCTACTTTAGTGTTGGATCTGCAATTTGAAAGGAAATGTATCAATTGGACACATGCCCCATGATTTCTAGTCTGCAAATAAGGCATTTGGAGGAGGAGTGTTAAGGCAGCTTCTTTCTCTTAAGCAATAATCACAGTAAAATCTTCACTTAGTGACAGCTTGTTTGAGGCTGGATTAATTCTCATTTGAGATGGGCCAAGGAGGCTGGGAAGTGAAAGGAGGAAGCTGGAGAGAAAGAGGGCATAATTATAGAAAGTCCCAGAGGACTTTGAAAAGAAAAGTTTTGCAAGGGAGCTCAACTGGTAGATATCAGAAGGGTATCATGGTGAGGGAACAGCAGGGACCTCTTTCAGTGTTTTTCTACAAGGAAGGGGTAAATAGGGCATGCAGACAATTTTTAGGGGAACAGTTGATTTTTTTAGGGAAACACAATGGACTTGAAGAACACACAAAGTCCATTTGGTTCACAAGACAGATAATAGTTTGTTAATGTTCTCCTTGGGACCAAAACCAAGGACAACAATGTGTGACCAATCTGTTCAAGTCTCTTGACAGAATTTAGCCTTACTTCTTGTGGTAGTGTTTAGTTAACGAAGGCTCAGGGAAGGGACTAAAAGTAATTTTTTCTGCTTTGACAGATCTGAACTTCAGGCAGTTAAGGGACCTTTGCAGATATATACCTAGACCCCTACAATAGCATAAAAAATGAATACTATACATCAATGAATTACAAAATGACTTTCTTTTTCCTTATAATCTTAAACCCCAGATTTTTGATAGAACATAAAGAGATAGAAAACAATGAAGAATGCTTTGTTTGACTAGGACAAAATAAGAACCAAATTTTACCGGTTTAATCAAAGACAAATTTAAACATATCCCATGCTCATCCTAAATTCTGAAGAGAAGTTATTTTCTGAATGAAAATGAATTGAATTTGTTGAGCAGGTCCTACTACATTGAACACTGGCTAGGTCATTGAATTCCAGAGATAAAGTTAACAACAATATTTTTTCCTAATCAAAAAGTGACTTTTTTTTCACTTTTTTTTTTTTAAGGACAATGGTCTCCAGCATGTAATTGTCTTTAACTTTTTCCCCCCTTTTCTGACTGTGGTCTGCCAAATGAATCAAATAACTCAGGAGCCAAAGAAGGAAAATCAGTAGTACAGGAGAGCAGCTAGCCTAGCAGATTCAAGAGGTCAACCTGGAGGAAGATAGGAGCAAGGCAGGAACTTAGACATATTTAAATGTAACTTTGAGCTAGAACTGCTCTAGCAGGTAGAGAAAAAGAAAATGTAATGGCTCAAGACTGACTTTTATGTGTTTGACTTCAGTGATGAAATAGATATCAGTGCCCTTTATTGAGTTTGGGAATACTGGGGGAGGACGGGTCCTATTTTAAAACAGTGGGATAGGATGAAATATGAACTTTTATTCTATTTCTTTTTGGAAACACCATTTGTGTGGCCTATCATGTCAAAGAGGAAATTTTTAAGTAGCAACTACCATTATGAATCTGAAAATTCAAAGGTAAGCTAGCTGTACAGTGAGATAAATTTGGACTCCAACATAAAGATAGTATTTAAATCCACGTGACTGGATGAATCAGTGTGTTCGGAACCCTTACATTTTTTTTTTTTTTTTCATTTTGAATGTAGATCAGACTCAGCCAAGGTGAATGGGTGTTCAGCAACCAGAAGGGAACCCACATCCCTCTTCCAATCAGGAATATCATTCACTCTAACTTTGATAGGGTAAAGTTTCTAAGCTGGAAAGCTTGAATTAAAATGTAAAAGATTAGGTATTATTAAGTTCCTCTGTTACACCCAGATTCCTGAGATAGTTAAGACAACGCCCTACTGGCCATTCAGCCTAGGGCCCTGTGCAGTTTGTCACAGGGCCCGAACCAATCAGTTTGAATGTGTACCCAGTTTAGAAGTGACCAATCACCCCTGCCCAGCCTGTTCCTGCCAATGAATGGACTAATCATGTATCAGAGTTGTTGTTCAATTTTCCCGCGCCTCATGATGATTTGTTCTGATGTATGCAAAGCCCCCCACCCTCTCCAAAAAGTGTACTTAAGCTCTGCTTGACCTCTGCTCTGGGCTCTGGGCTGCTCTCCCTTCTTGAGTGAGTGCGGAGCCCCAGTGCGCTGGAACGGATCCCTAATAAATCCCCCTTGCCATTGCATGGAGCTAGTCTCATGTGGTCTCTCCTTCTCCGACGTTTCGCCGGACCCTTACATTTGGTAGGATATTTGGACATACACACATACAGACATACCGACATACAACACATAACAAGAGTAACACATAACACAAAAGGCCTTGCAGATTTCTCAGGTGAAATCTCATTGCAATGTTTAAAAAAGAACTCCAGTTGATCAAAAAATAGAACTTATCAGAAAAACATTAACTTGTCTGTAGGATAAAAATCATGAGCTCAAAAAAAAAACATAGAGTCTAAGAAAAGGCAAAAGTCCTAGAAAAAATTGACCTGCCAGTAATTAGTAAATGCCATACAATTTACTCTTTGGTTTAATCTAGTTTGAGTTCAGGTAAAAGACACCTTTACTTTCTTTTTTTTTTTTTTTTTTTTTGGGGCCTCAGATCTGTCTCCTACTGAGTGCTCCAGGCTTCTTCTATTTGCATATCAATTTAAGACCTGGCTGAGGTCTGGAAGGAACTGGGAAAACTGGAATTTTGAGCAGAAACTTCATGTCTAAGGCATTTTAACCATAAGTCACAATTTTCAGGTTTGAAAGTTGAAAATATGGTAAAAGTTTAAGATACAATTTACAAAATTTCATCTTTATATCTTCCTACACTAGAAAAACTTGCTCACACAAAACTGAAAATAGGATCTTTCTTGATAATATAAAAGCCACCATCAGAAGAAGTTCCTTCAGGATCATTAAGCTACTTTCTTTGTTCTGAAGTTCCTAAAGTAGTATTAAGTTACATTAAATTTGCCCACACACTACCATGTATATCTGAAATTAAGCTTTTAAAAATTCCCAAGACTATTGCTAATTAATGTCATTTCAATAAGCCAGACCAACATTTTAATTTAACACGTTTTTTTCTAAATCTTACACACTGAGAGAAACAGATACCAAATCATAATTTACTATCCTTGCCCAAATCAATGCACTGTATACCTAGTGAAATCTCCTTAGGCTACCCAGTTCAAAAATTGAAACTCTTTAGAACTATCTGAAATCAAACTAAACAATTGCTTAAACCCAACTTTTAACTGCAAGATAGTGCAATGCTTTAGAAACCCATTCAGATACCAGATTGTTACAATAAAAAAATTATTTTTTAGACACACATTTAACCTAGTTTATCTTTAAGAAACAATCAGACAACCAGATAAGAATATATCCCTCCAGGTTTTGAACTCTCATTTAATTATGACTCCCATCAGTGGCACCATAGACTTTCCCACAAGTGGACCAGATGTTTTCACGTAGGGGCAACTATAGGTATAAAATCAAGGGTCTCAGTGTGACTGGCTTTACTGCATTCAGTGTCCCTTCTTTTTAAATAAACAAAGGTGGAGTAATCCTTAAGTGCAGGGAATTATGAGGAAATCTCCCCAAAGCGAAAATGGCTCTGGCAGCTGCTGGGAATTCCTCAGTTTCCCTTTCACTTGCAAGATTAGCTCCTCCAGTTTGGTTTGACCTTAGGCACTAGACATTTTTTTTTCCTAACTTTTTAGTAGCCAGCTCCCAAAAAGCTCATCCTCTGCTTACAGTTGTTTCGAGTGCTAGGCTTCCCCAAGAAAGCTGAGTGGAGACTTCTTAGAAGTCTCCTCGGGAGTGTTAAAATTTGTGACTGAAAATTTGTTTCCCATCTCTAAAGCCAATTAACACCAATTTAATAATGAGGACAGGGCTTTGAGAAAAGTCAAAGCGAGAGGTCAAAGTTGTTAAATCCCCAGCAGGCATCTCTATTTGCATTCAAGCCGATTACGGGAGGGAAAGAAAACATTGCTTTCCTAGTCTCAGTATTTAGCCTTAGATGGAATCTATCATCCGCCTTGGGCTTCATTTTCAAGCAGCCCGACTCGAGGAAGACCCATTCGATTCTTTTGCCCCGGGATTTGGTGATCACTACAGCCGGGGAGGGCTGTAACACTCGGGGGGTTTGGGGACCCGGTCCCTTCTACCCCCACAAGGGAGGGAGAGGGCCAGGTGCTCCTGAGCCGCTTTTTTCTGCTCGCCACCTGGACGGAGGGGGGGGGAACGCAGTCCCCTGCAGGCTCCTACTCCAACCCCACCCGCCCCACTGTGGTGGAAATACACCCGGTGGCAGCCGGTTGCCGGCAGAGGAGGGGGAGGAGGGGCGGTCCCTTGCCAACCTCACCCCCAATTCCGTCTGCCCGTCCACCGCGCCCGCTGGAGCACCCCTCTCCCGGGAGGGGAGACGGCCAGGGGGCGGAGAGGACAGGTGGGACAGGGACAGGACAGATCCACCATACCGCCGGGTGGAATCCTCCCAGCGGACTGCATGGACCCCACCCATGCAGGAAGAGATTCCCAGAGGTCCTGAAAGGTTAGAAGCCAAAATCTAGATGGCCATGCGGCCCCGGCTGAAATGGAGGGACTCTCCTGGGGGCCATTCAACTCCGAGGGTGGGCCACTCTGAAGCGCAGAGAGACAATACAAACGTGACACAAACACGGACACACAGTAAACGTTTAACACAAATTCAGAAGCAAAAATTAAAGACAGACAGTGAGTTCAACAGAAAGAGTTGCCGGCAAAACCAGACGGGTTGGCAGCAAAATACACTGACGAGGGTTCATCCGCCCCTCTACCTGATGGG
Organism: Spermophilus citellus; assembly: GCF_964194105.1. NCBI lineage: Eukaryota > Metazoa > Chordata > Mammalia > Rodentia > Sciuridae > Spermophilus > Spermophilus citellus. The sequence goes on along the minus strand of NC_138183.1, from coordinate 16,787,541 downwards.
GAGCACCTCCGTCCCCCTGAGTCCCCCAAAGAGTCCCTTGGGGGCGTGGCCTGTGGCTCCCTAGACACGTCTGCCTACCACCGCCAGAGGGAACTTACGCTCTCCACTGACAGCCACACACACACTGCCAACCCCACCTGAGGCTCTGAGAGCTTATGCCCTCTGGGGACTTACGCCCACCATTGAGCCGCCAGAGACCAAACCTGAGAGAAGAAGGAGGGGAGAGAGAGAGAGAAAGAGAGAGAAAAAGGCGCCTTACTTACCCCCGAAGCTGTTGTTGGGTCTCCCTGTCCGGCGATGCGCAGTTCCCGGCCAACGCACCAAATGTAAGGGTCCGGCGAAACGTCGGAGAAGGAGAGACCACACGAGACTAGCTCCATGCAATGGCAAGGGGGATTTATTAGGGATCCGTTCCAGCGCACTGGGGCTCCGCGCTCACTCAAGAAGGGAGAGCAGCCCAGAGCCCAGAGCAGAGGTCAAGCAGAGCTTAAGTACACTTTTTGGAGAGGGTGGGGGGCTTTGCATACATCAGAACAAATCATCATGAGGCGCGGGAAAATTGAACAACAACTCTGATACATGATTAGTCCATTCATTGGCGGGAACAGGCTGGGCAGGGGTGATTGGTCACTTCTAAACTGGGTACACATTCAAACTGATTGGTTCGGGCCCTGTGACAAACTGCACAGGGCCCTAGGCTGAATGGCCAGTAGGGCGTTGTCTTAACTATCTCAGGAATCTGGGTGTAACAGAGGAACTTAATAATACCTAATCTTTTACATTTTAATTCAAGCTTTCCAGCTTAGAAACTTTACCCTTTCAACTTCACTGACTCAGGAAAATGTTAAAGATGTGGGAGCGATATTCTTGTAGCTAAAATTAAGAATGGTTTAAAAGTTTAAAAAAATAGACTTACAGGATCATGGGATTTCACAGTTAGATAGTAACCTATGAAAATGAAGCCAGATTTAAAGTTAGGTAGTCAGTGTAGTTAGGTAAATCGGGTCTAATATCAGTGAAATCTAAAATGGAGGCCATGCTGACAATGATTCAGGGAAATGCAGGACAACTCATGGAATGTTAATGAAGTCCCAGAAAGGCCCTAGGCCAAAGTCCACCCCAAAGAAATGTTAATGGGATCCAGGAAACAGCCCCCAACAGATTTGGAAATAGCCCATCCCAAGAAGTGATAATGAAGTCCTTCCTGCCTAGATTACCTGTGTCCCACCCCTTGGGCCCTCCCACCTACATTCCATCACCAAAACTATAAAAAGGGGAGACAACCGCACTTCCACAGATTCCACCTCTTGGGTCCCCTTCTTCCTCCAGGAGAAGTCTTTTCTGCTGTCCTTTAATAAACTTCTAATTTCGACTCTGACCTTGCCTTGGCGTGTGTCACAGGTCAACAGTGGTAACAAAAATTTTCGGACTATTATGTTTTTGGAGAATAATTCTATACATTATTCCTGGAAAGTTAGAAAAAAAAATCAGTGCTTACCCATTTCTTATAATTGAGAGTTCACTTCCTTGTGCTATGATTTAACTACTTTTACTTTTATTTATTTGAGTTATAGGGAATTCAGGTAATTGTTTTTCTTCTTTTTTCTCACATGATAATGCTGTAACTATTTGAAGATAATGATCATATCTGTTTTCCATCATCATTTATCCTATTAGATTTTTTAATTGTTTATTATTTTTAATTGATAAAATTTTGTCATGTACAATATAATACCTTGAAGTATATGTTCATTGTATATTAAATAGATCTAATTAAAATATGCATTAGCTCATATAGTTATCATTTCTGTGTTGAGAACACTTAATATCACTTTTGAGGACTACAATATATTTTTGCTAGCTATAGTCACATTGTAGTACAACACATCTTTTGAGATTGCTCCTTTTATCTAACTGAAGGTTTATGTCCTTGATCAAGGTCTCCCTAATCCTTTTGTCCATCTTGTTAGGCCCTGGTAACTGCCATTCCATTCTCCAGTTATATGAGATCAACTTTTCTAGATCTCACATATAAGTGAAATAATATGATATTTGTCTTTGTTCAGCTTATTTTACTTAATGTAATATCTTCCAGGTTCATTCATATTATTGCAAATGCTAGGATTTACTTATGGCTATGTATTTCTATTTGTACACATACATTTTATTTTTCTGAATTATTATTATTGTTCTTATTTGTAATATTGGAAATCAAACCCAGGGCTTTACATAGGTTGGCAAGTTCTCTGCCATTTAGCTACATAGCTAACACTTTACTTATTTATTTATTTTTTTAAATTTTAAAACAGAGTCCTGCTCAGTTATTAGACTGGCCTCAAATTTGTGACGATGATCTTTTCTCAGACTCCCAAATACCTGGAATCACAGTTGTGTACCACCACTCTCAAAACATTTTATTCATCTCTTTATCCCTTGATGAACATAAAAGATGATTGCAAATCTGGGCAATTTTGAATGATGTTGCAATAAATATGTGGTGGCAGACACTGATATAAACTTTCTCTCTCTCTCTCTCTTTTTTTTTTTTTTTGGTACTGAAGATTGAACCCAGGAGTGCTTAACCACAGAGCTTAGCAACATCCCCATCCCTTTTTTATATTTTATTTAGAAACAGGTCTTGCTGAGTTGCTTAGGGCCTCAGTAAGTTGCTGAGGCTGGCTTTGAAATTGCAATTTTCCTGCTTCAGCCTCCTAGGAATGTGCCACCAGGACTAGCTGATTTCAACTATTTTGGATACATATATTAGTGAAATGTATGGATCATACAATAGTTGCATATAGTATTTTGAGGAACCTCCATATTCTTTCCCATACTGGCTATCCACATTTACTTACCCACAAACAGTAAGCAAAAATCGCCTTTCCCCAAGTCCTCACTGATACTTAGGTTTTGTCTTTTTGATAATAGCCATTCTAGCAGGTTTGAAGTCATAGCTTGCTGTGGTTTTGATTTGTGTGTCACTGATAATGATACTGACCATCTTTTCAGGATTTGTTGGTCATCTATATGTTTTTTTTGACAAATGTCTGTGAAGATTCTTTGACCATTTTTAAATCAGTTTTTTCCCCCAAATTTTCTTACTATTGAATTATTCAAGTTGCTTATGTCGTTTTGATATGAACTTCTTATCAGGTGCAGTTTACAAATATTTTCTTTCATTCTGTAAGTAGTCTTTTGACTTTGCTGTACAGAGCTTTTTTTGATTAATTTAATCCCATTTCTCCACTTTTGCTTATATTACCTTGTTTTGGAAGCCATATCCAAAAAACCATTCCCCAGAAAAATGTTCTGGAGATTTTTCTCATTGTTTTCTTCTAGTGACTTCATAATGTCAGGCCTACCATTTATACTTTCAGCCTACTTTGTGTTGATATTTATATATAGCATGCTGTAACAGTCTAATTTCACTCTTTTGTATGTGGACATCCAGTGCTTATAACACCATGTATTGAAAAGACTGTCCTTTCTCCATTATGTATTCTTGACACCATTGTCAAAAATCAATTGACCATAAATCCATAGATTTATTTCTGGGACTTGCCAGGTATCTTTTAATCTTTTCTCATAACCAACATCATTTTATGTCCCTCCACATGGGACCTCATTTCTCTAAAAATGAGCTACAATTTTTACATAGAACTCTCAAAAGAGTTTGTGTTTTAAGATGCATTATAAATGTATGCTAAAACACATATTTTTGATGGCCAACAGATGGGACATTTGGTATAAAAAGACTCTTAAATTATTGTTTGATGCCAAGGGATATCAAAGATCATCAGCACAAATCACATTTCTAGATTCTCTTAGAATAGTTACATTTTGCATGGGACCAGTCATTTTCCTCCTAACTATGGAGAATCTTTTGCTTCTCATCTACTGTTTGGACCTCAGTGCATAGACAGGAATTTCTGTCATGTGTTTGACACTTTTAGCCATGTATTTTCTTTCTTCTTCCAATTACAAGGATAAAATACTGATCTTACCAACTACAAATGGGAAGTTGATAATGATGATCAATGTTTATAAATGAAAACTTCTTTAAACTCTGTTGCTTGTTCTTTCCCTATGGTGTGAGCAACATTTCTGGGGCATGTAAAGTTGTTACGCTATTTTCTCTGTCTGCCTGAGGATGGAGCAGCAAGGCAGACCCTCCGTGCCTGATCTATGCAGCTAGCTGGGTAATAAACTAGGGGCCTTCTCTTCACAACTTCCTTTGTAGGCAGGTTTAAATGTATGTACCCACATTGTGTAGACATTTAAATTGGGAAAGGGATTAGGAAGCCTGGCTCTGTTATTCTCCCCTGGGCTGGAGTGCTACAAAGAGAACCAGGCATTCACTCAGTGATTTATAAACAGGTATTTTGCTTTCTATTTAGTTAATTTTCTTTTAATATCTCTGACATCAGTCAAAAATGCCAAAAGCAGACTGCCTTAACAAGCCTGAGACATTATTTTCCATCTTTTTCAAGTCAACCTCATTGAAGAAGCTTCCTGATTTACACAAATTCACATTGATTTCCTTTCTATGCTTTCTTCACCATTTATAGCCCACAACCATAGGCTTAAGTATTAAATAATTTTCTGCATCAACTATGATAGGAATTAGTTTACCTTTTTTTTTTCTGTAGAGTCCTTCTGGGTGAATGTGGAGATAACAATCTACTATGAAGTCACAAAGCCTTGTTGATAATATCAAAAAATAATCATTTCATATTAAATTCAAAATGTAGCTCCATAATTCATCTTTTATTTTTGTAAAAGGTAAATGGCCAACAGAATATATAAAGGCATATACTGACTAAAAGAAGGCATCAATAAAAAGTCTGGTGTAGGGAAATTTGAAAGTGAACTTCATTTGACTTAAAAACATGTCTTGCATATTTAATTTGAAAATTTTATGTGTCCCCAAAAAATCAAAAGAAGGTTATTATTTCTTTGTCTTAATGCAAACAAAGGCATCTCCTCCAGGCTTTGTCCTCATCCATCCCTGTGCTGCCTATTTCCTCCACAGACCTGCTCTACTCCCACCTCTCTTTGCTTTCCATACCAGAATTACATGAAATGGATATGCATACAAAATATTTCTAGTTCACAAAATATAATCCATCAACTCTTATATATTACACATAAATGAATCCATTTTAGCTGGGAAGTAAATGCATCAATTTAAGGCAAGACTTTTTGACAGTTTAATTCAAATTAAGTCCACTTTGCTCAATTAGAGGGGATCTGAGGGGGATGTGGGAGGATGGGGGCATAGGCATGTCTTATTACAGGAAAACAAATGTACTTCTCCACATTAAACATATCTGTGGAGATTTTTAGATTTTTTTTTTAAAGCAACATCATAACAACTGGCTAATTTATGTTCCCTCAACAAATGGTGAATTACTCACTTCATTTTATATTGCTCTTTCTTTGCTTTTGGCTGGATCCTGACAGTACTGAGAGATTACAGGGAGGAAAAAAAAAGGGGGAATGGACTCTTTCCCAACTTTGGAATTGGCTACACTATATTGGCCATGATTTATTTAATGAAGCATTTGCTAAAAGGCATGATCAATGCATAATAACAATGACATTTTTAGGATTTAGTCTTCTGGATTTGAAATGAGAAACCCTTAGCATACCACAGTTTGAGCACCTAAATATTTGGCTTTCAGAGTTCAACTATCTTAATATGCAGGGCTCAAACCTGTGACTTTTGAAAATGAGTACACTGAAAGTCAGATGCCTACTGGAAAACTGTAAGGCAGCACTAAGAATGCCTGATGCCTATAAGATATTAGAAATTAGAGTAAGTTAGTGAAATTGACTGGAGTGAGGTTATAGGGAATGTGTGGGTTAAGTAAGATCAGAGGATGTGTGTTTCATCTAAAGAGAGAAACTAAACAGTGCTTAGTTCCAGAAAATTTTTATTATGGAGGAAATTAAAGCATAGTTTTGGTAGAACTTCCAGTTTTTCAAATGCACATATGTAATTGTGATGCAATCTGCAGTTCTGAATTGTTGATGCAGGTAATATAAAACATCTTTGAGACTGAATTTCATCCATGTACCTCTAGTATATATTATTGTGCTGGAACATCATAGCGTTAACCAATACACACTCTATTTGACATCACATCTCTGTATTTTGTCTATAGCAGATGCTGTTCATCCATGGTAGAATTATTTTCTCAGTCTAGAAATGAACTTAAAATGATTTCTGATAGGCACTACAAGCAGCTCTTACCAACTATTCAGAGATGTATATAAGAAGAATCTGTCTACAGTCCTAGACACTGGTGAATTAGTCCTCATGTTTAAAGATTTCACATGTATGATAGAAGATTTCAAAAGTTGGATAAAGAACTGGGTCAGACACTAAATTACAGTAATTATACCTCATTATTTGATTGTCTTCTTCAACTTATAATCGTGTTCAGATATGTTTTCTAATTAGAGCCACTAAGATCCTTATGAGGTAGGACAGAAAGTGTGTCTATATTAAAATGGAGAAAACAAATGTTCGGAGGAGTTAAATGAGTTGCCAAAGATCACACATCTAGTAATTAGAAGCATAAAAAATAGGAACACAAGTAGCTAGGGATCTTTATAAAAAATTTGTAGAAAAATCCACAGGGAAAGAAAAATTAAGCTCCTAGTACTGCAGCAAAAAGAAGCAAGAAAAAATTCCATTGAGGGTTTAGTTGGCTTACATCCTCCTAATTACCATACCCAGCTGAAGAAACAAACGCCCTGGCTGGCAGAGGGGTTCTGCACTATTGGAGTGGAGTGCCTGCTCCTTGGACTCTATGGTGACCTTTCTCACATTTCCTCTGTTGGCAGGAAGGACTGTTGGAGAGAGGGAAAGAGGGAGAGAGACAAACAGAAAGAGGAAAAGATTCCAGGAAGGAACTCTTCTATTCTTAGCTGGTCAAATGCAGAGAATGCTTCTATTGTTCTTCTAACCTTTATTTCCCAGTTGGATAATTACTCAATCTGCCTATCATGATGATCCATATGTTTTTATAGTAAGATTTCTAAAATAATTAGCCTGATGTCTCTGCATATGTAATAAGGAGAATCACCTGGTGGGGGCATAATTGCCATTGACCCTTCCAACAGAAGTGCTTTAGATTTGTCACCATTCCCCAGTTGTGATACTACTATGATGATGATGTTGGTGATGATGATGATGATGATGATAATGACCATGACTAACAATTTTATTAATAATACCGTCCATTTGTGCATTTTAAATAAAGTGTAGCATGCTTTCACATATTGTTTCACATATGATTTCACAAAAGTTCTTTTAGGTAACAGAACAGGAAGTATGAGAGATAGAAAGATCAATGCTTGCAATCTTCACCAATTAAATGTTAAAATCAGATCAAATAAAAGAAACAGCAAAAGCTAACACTTGCAATGTGAGAACACAGGGAATGGGGGGTTATGACGATACCTGTAGACACAGTTGAATTGCATAATTATTTATCAGCTGTTAGAACCTCACACTCATACAACAAATGTGCTTGGGTGTGTGCGCGTGAGCACACACACACACACACACACACACACACACACTTCAGTTCAGTAATCCTTGGCCTTTCAGTTAGTTCTTTTAAATTAACAATCCTATGGTTAACAGAGATAATTAGAATAGGACGGGTCGATTGTCCATGCTGACTTACTACTTCTGCACTGACAAGGTATGAAAATATTTTAAAAATATTTTCCTCAACCCAACTCTTACAATATTCTAGGGCTGTTTGCTTGTTTGGCAAGATTCTCTCTCTCGTTTTGTTCCAGCCCTGAATTTTCATCATATCCAGAACAAAGGTATTTGGCTCAGTTCTGTTTATGCAAATCGTTTTGCTAATGAGATTATGGTCTTGGTGTCCTTTAACTTTCCATCCATTCCCAAGATTATTGCTCAGATGTTTTGTCATTCATTTATGACAACTTTTGAATTTTATTTAATTGAAAATCTAGCAAATTACTTTCAACTTATATCCAACATTCTTTAACACACTCAGATCTATGTTTGCCATACTAGCCCACAACAGAAACATTTTAACAATTTGCTATTTAACAACATAATTGCCTTTAATCCTGAAATTAACATTAGTCTATTACTCAGAGCATTATCAAACACTTTATGATTTATAATTGTTCCATTTATCCATCCTGCCAGTTATACATTGTTTCAATTACCTGTTCATTCATGCCATCCTATCACTAAAATAATATTTACTTAATACCATCTAGAAATCAGAGCTTGGTCCCTTTCTTAGAGGGACTTATATTCTAGTTTATGGGCCCAAACCAAACTGCTATATTAGGAGCACAAGAATGTTTTTAAAAATATGAACACCTGAGCCCCATACCAGAGGGATTTTAGTGGTTTAATGATCGATGTAGATATTTGAACTTACAGACAAACAAAAATTCAGATGACTTTTATGTATGACCCTCAAGAAGAAATACTGATTACTAATTATATATCACTATCTACTTTTTCACCGTCATAACTGAAATGTGGGATTACTTGATAAATTTTCTAGAGACATCAGCTAAAAGAAAAAAAATGATCAAAAGCATGTTTTATTTAGTACACTTATTTTTTTCAACTACAATGATATTTTTTCATATTATCCTCTCTATGTTCCTTTATATCCTTGCAAAAAGCCTCAACCCAAAATCTGATCCGTTTATGTTAAATAACCATTTATTTAATATAAAAGAAACATAAGAAAAAGCTGATTAAGTGATGCACACCTGTAATCCCAGTGACTCTGGACTGAGATGGGAGGATTGCAAGTTCAAGACAAGCCTGGGCAATTTATAGAAACCCTCTTTCAAAAAAATAAAAAAGTAATAAAAGATTGAGGATGTAGCTCAGTGGTAAAACACCACTGGGTTCAATCCCCCAGTGCAATAAAAAAAAAAAAAAAAGAAACACAGGAGAATACTGTGCAATATTCTGACTGCAGAAAATGCAATGGAACAAATAATATAATTATTTCAAAAACTAAATTGCATGACAAATATATGGAGGGGAAACCCATAGATTGAAAATTATTTTAAAGCCACACTTGACAGTTATAATACATAGACCTTTTTAAGATCCTAACTTGAACAAATTGTAAATTATATGAAACAGGGAACTCTGGACATTATGTTATTAAAGAATTTTTATTAATTTCTCTTAACTGTAAGCTAATATTTTGTTATGTGTAAAATGATTCTTTTTTTCTTAGAAATACTGAGATATTTGTAAAATAAATGATGCCATGCTTGATACTTACTTTAATCTGAGTGAGGAATGAGTGTGCAAGTATTTATAAAATAAAATCAGCCATAAAAGAATAACTGGGAGCTGGGGGCTTGGATTGTTGGGATTATGATCATTTTCTCTTTATATATATTTAATGTGATAAAATAACATATTTTAAAAATACTTCTTAAGTTACTTGGAAGGAGAATCAATTGCATTTGAATCAGGGGTCATGAGCATGGTCATCGGGGGTCAGTTCAGTGGAACCACAGCAGATGGAGCAAGGTATCAATCCCTGCTTCTCTAACCATCCTCTCCATTTCTATCCTTCCAGTGACTCAAGCCAGAAGTTTGAGTTTCATTCATGATGCACCCCACCATCTCCCTCACCCACGTCTGCTACACTCCTACTCAATTTCTAAGAACTTTCAACTGCAGCTTCAAATATTTTTAAGAATTGTGATATATACCCATTATCTCTACTTCCACATCTTATCCACACAGTCTCTTTCTGATGACTGGATATCTTAACTAAGTTCTGTATCCCTGTAGTCTTAAACCTCTACAATCCATTTTTCACTTGAAATCCAGTTTGACCTTTTGAACATTTACGTTTGATTATGTCACTTTCCTACCTCTAGCCTTAAAATGACTGGTTACTCTATTTAGAAACAATCCTTGAAATTCTTGTTAAAATATTCACAGCATTAAATAATAAGCCCCCAAATCAATCTCTCTTACCTTGATGACGCCCTTCCCCAGTGTGCTTCAAACTTAGCATCCATGGTTAGAGTCCTACATTTCCCCCATTCTCTTCTCCTGGTCTGCAATTCTTCTATCCACTCTACTCCATTGTGTTATTATCCCAAATTCTTCTTTCTTTTCCATTTCCAGGTTCTTTGTCATGTAACTTGGCAAGGCCCGCCCATTGTGAGTGAGATGTACTTTCCTGTTCCTGCCTGGATTTGATCACACTACTTCCTTCTGCCAATAAAATGTAGTGAAAATGATGGTCAGAGCTCTGAGGCTCAGAAGGTTTCTGTGTTCCTTCTTGTGCTCTTATTCCCGAATAGACACAAAGTGACCATACCCAGCCTGACCCACAAACCCGTGAGAAGAGAGCCTTCTCCTCCTTTCCATGCCACCAGACCCCCGAGTTGTCATGTCTGTGACTGATTCATCCACCTTGCAAAGCAGGACTTTGTAGTTCCCACCATGCTCTTCAGGGTGATAGTGCTGAGGGAGGGAGTATGTTCCCCATCTCAGCATCTACGGCTTAGGAGCTGTTTGTTCTAGAACTGTCACTATGAGGCTGAATTTTCTTAATTAAGTGGGGATTAAAGAAATCTTTCTCCACTTCACTCAAGTGAAGACAGACTAAACTATGTGAAAGGGCTTCACAAACTGTGAGGTCCGTCAGCTCTATGGGTCAAAAGTCATTTTCTCCCACCCCCACCTTCCAACATGTTGGTAACCAGCCAATTCTTTGAACATTTACTCCACTTTCCAATGGAGGCAACCTGTCTGAGCCCAAATTATTCCTTTACAGATAGGATTTATGATCTTATAAACTCTGAATCACTGTGTTTAATAAAGAGTCTTGGAGGCCTGAGTGGTATCCAATTTCATAATTGCTGGAGTAACTCAATCATTTTCAAATATGCGGTTTCAGCAGCCTAAGACCTTGGGGACCGTGGCAGACTTTACCAAGTGTGCCCCCATCACCATTAGGCTTTACTCATAGGTAATCCCTCTCCAAAGTCCCTAAGTGCTACAAAAATCTGGAATGATAAGTTGATAGATGGAGTTTTATGTTTGTTATTTTGTTTTGCTAAATTGTTTTTTCTAGGTACAAACAAGAAAGGAAGAATTGACTTTAGCTTTGTGAAGATATGAGATATGATTTAAATGGAAGCAGTACCACATTTTACTTTTCCAAATTAAACTTTCTATTCTATATACACATATACACAACGTCTCTCTCTCTCTCTCTCTCTCTCTCTCTCTCTCTGGTGTGTGTGTGTGTGTGTGTGTGTGTGTGTGTGTGTGTGTGTGTGTATGTGTCTATGTTTGGGTGAAGATAATGGGAATAAAAGGGAAAAGGTACATGATTTTTTTTTTTTTTACCACTAGCAAGTATTTGAGTCTAGTATATAACTCAAAACTACTTTAAATCTATTTTTTTGCTTTCCAGAGTCACTCTAACCTCTCCTAGATTAAACATGTTTTTCCTTTGTTCTGTAGATTTTTATTTTCTTCATTTTATTCTTCTTCCTATCCCTTTCTCTGTCAAACACACATACGCACACATGTACTCCCAGATTAATTACTCATCCTTCCAGGTTACTTGGGAAATTGTGGATAGTGGTTAAGAGTTCAAGATGTCAAGATAGATCAGCTGACACTAAATAGTTGAGTCATTTTCAGCAAGTCACTTGGCCTCTGGGTCCCAGAGTGTCTTCGTGTGCAAAATATAATGATAATAATGGAACCTGCCTCCTAAGATTACGAGAATTCACTGACTCAGTATATCAAAGTGATCAGTCCTTGGCACACAGAGCAACCGAAGCAATAGCTGGTATTGGATATCCTTTCCCTGAGAATTTCCCAGTTCCTAATATGTTGAGGAATACCTCTGCATTCTTTCATAGTGCTCAATTTTTCTTATTTCCCATTAGACTGTAATCATGGAGGAACCATGGAAGCCAATATTTATAACAAAATCCAAGCATAGGTATAATTACATTAAAAGTATTAGCAGTATTTTTGAATGAATGAGTAAATAAGAGGAATCATAAAATACAGAGATCCTGAAGGCCATCTTCTCCAAATTAGTCCACATTTTTACATTGTCCTTTACATCCATACTTTCAGAAAGTAATCCAATTTTATCCTCTGGCAATGGGGGCTCAGTGCCTACTAGATGAATTCTGGGATAGCTCTAGCTCCAAGGGAGATTTCTTCAGAGGAAAGTTATTTTGTGTGTCAGTTTAGCTTTTCATGACTTGGATTATTTCTATTGTATTCACCCATACAAATTATCTTTAATATGATATTTCTTCAAATTTTAAATAAGTGCATTTTACCAAAGCCTTCTGTTTGGCAGACTAGTCATCCTAACTTTTTTAGGATGCTCCATCTCAGTCACCAAAATTTCAAATTCAAGAATATCGCATATTCTTTCCATAAGTGACTCATTTTTAATTTCAACAGTGTACACACCAATACACCATACATTTCCCAAATTATATTCCAGGGACTCTCTTCACAGATGTTAGAAGATATGACTATGAAGTTAAAAATTTACAGTAAGTTTGGGAAATGTTATGGTAAGCAATATTAAATTGATATATTTTTGTAAGATTCTTAGAATTTTTAATATTCTAATGTGCTTTGTGAATCTCTGAAGACTTTAGCAATATGCAGCTTGCCTCAAAATTATTATGTGACCAAAGAAATGATTTGATTTTCTTTCCTAGGACATCTTAAGGACTTATTGTTCCATAGAAAACTCATTTAGAGATGCTGAATCAATATTGGTTTGAACTTCTGAGTTGATGCCATAATATCTTGTTTTTCAAGATTTTATCCTTTTTTTTACATAAACATTAAATTTTAGGTTTATAGAATCATTGTGAAGATATTCAGAGATTATCAGCATATCTCCCACCCTGTTTTTTCTATTGTTATTTGACACTAATATGTCATAGTGCCACAAATAATGAACCAATGTTGACATATTATTAATTAAAATGCATGGTTAATTCAAGTTTCTCAGACCTCCCCTAATGTCCTTTTCTTTCCTGTTTCAGGATTCCATCTAGGATGCACTATTACATTTAATAGTCTCTAGTATTTAAGCTGTCTTAGTTGTGATGGTATCTCCAACTTTTTTTTTCTTTTCTGATGAACCTGACATTTTCATGGAGTACCATCAAAGTATATTGTAGAATATGTCTCCAGTGGGATTTATCTGATAATTTCTCTTGTGGCTAGACTGACACAATCTATTTTTTAAGGACAGATCATGAAGGTGAAATATCATTCTCATCACATCATATCAAAGGTAGGTATTATCATTGTCTTTTCACCCTTATCGCTTGGCTCAAGGTAAAGTTTTTCAGGGTATCACTGTGTAGTTACCCTTCCCCCTAACTTTTTGCACTTAATTCATGATGATTTAAGTTCCACTGCTTTGAAGGCAGTTTATTATATGAACTATTTATGATTTTTCTGAATGAGAGTTTTGTTATCTTCCATATATTTATTTGTTCAATTATTTGTATTCACATGGATTCATGCAAATGTACTTTATACTTTAGATTACAATATAATAGTGCTTTTGTTTTTGATCAAATGCTTCAGCTTTGATCAGTGGAACCTCCTCTGTCCCTTTGATATAATACCAACATTGTGTGTGTGTGTGTGTGTGTGTGAGTGTGTGTGTGTGTGTTGAGTTTCTGCACTTTCTTAATTTTTAGCACATTACAAAATGCTTCAGGTTCATGTTGTATGTTTCCTGTCCTTGGAGGTATACTGTTCCTTATATGTTCTGAACTTCTTGTGCTTTCCTGTTCTAGTCCTAGAATCAGCCATTTCTCCAATGAGTCTGGTTTATTTCATTCAAGAATAGAATTATAAAACATGACCTGGGATATTATTATTTTTAGCCCCTCTCAGTTTGAAGAATAAGGACCTATATGAGGATACACAGTCCTACAAATATTTCTGTATTTAATGTCTATTTGAATAAAACATTATATCTGAGGTCATGCAGTAGATCCCAACTCTAGCACCTGACTTGAGAAATCATTTCAGCCTTTGGTATCTTTTACCTTCAATCCTAACAACGGGAAACCTAGTTGCCATTATTTGTCATCCACACATGGAATACTGCATTCCAGGATACATTTGTAAAAGTCTTCAGAATCATTAGCCCATACATCTCTAAGAAATGTTATCAACTAGAGTACAGTGTGGGGGTTAAGGTGTGGCTCAGTGGTACAGTGCTTGCCTAGCACATGTGAGGCATGGGTTCAATTCATAGCATATAAAAATAAATAAATAAAATAAAATAAAGGCATTGTGTCCTTCTACAACTAAAATCAATAAGAGTACACTGAGAGGTACTGTTTGTTTTTCCTATAGTCATATATATTGCACTCATTTCTAAAGTTAGGTCAGCAAATTTTCTCATCACAGTAAGGTAGACAGGTGGCCACTGTTATTTATGCTGAGCCCAAATTATACTACTAATTTCATATGTTTTAATTTCCTTATTATAGCAATAACTCCCCTTCACACATCCATGATTTAAATATTCTTCAAACTACTATCATTAAGGCTTTCCTCATTTTATATTTTCTTCAGACCCCAACTATTAGGAAAGGTCTCTTTTTGAAGAGATGATTTTTGTCATTAGAGTCAGTAACATTTACAGGTTTGTCTTTATCCATGTCAATGTTATTAGGACTCCCAACTGAATGTATTGAAGGATGGATTCCCAAAAGTAGTGATCTGTGGCAAATAATGTCAGTCTCTTTCTCTATAGAATCTTATTTACTCATTTGAATTTAATCATAATATTTCTATACTTCCAATCTAAAGAGTTCTCCTTCATGATCTACTAACCCAAACTATTTTGGAATCGATGTCTTCAGATGTATATGGAATACCTTGTGAAAAAGAACTCTTGTTTATTAAGTGCATGTTCATTGCCAAGACTTTGTTAGGTGGTTTACTTCAATTAACCTAAAAGATATTTAATCCAGTTTATGAGAAATGTAACTTTACCATAATGATTTATAAATTAGGAGTTGGCAGCTTAGAAACATTAAGTAATTTGCTCAAACTTACATAGCTGTTGAATAGTAGAGAACAGATACGCATAAGAAAGTTTCCATCCAATTCAGCTTTTTATAAAACAGCCTTTAGATGAAAAGGACTTGCATGTCTATATCATAGTATGGAAACATTGGATATTTCTTTAGAGTTTTTGGGTCACGGAAATTGTAGTATTCACAATTTGTTTTTTTTACTCAGAATAATGTGTGATTTAGCAAGTATTAGAAACTCAGTAGATACTTACTAAATATATATATATAAAAGAAGGTCATAGATTGTTTAAACATAACTTTTAAAAATAAAACTCTCTTTGTTCTTATTTATATTAGTGTTCTTGATGTTCTTTGAAAATTCCACCTTGTAACTTCTTTAAAGCCAATGCATTTTTTGTTTGTTTGCTCTTGGGTAAGAATGCTTTTTCCCAGCCTTCTTCTCCACATTGCTCATTTCTTCACTCAAAGTTACACCTAAGAGAAACTTTTTCCTATAGTGCACTCTAAAGAACACCATTTAGAGTAATAGCATTATTACTCATTTTAATCAATTTCATATGTTAAAGTACCAACAGCCAATGTGACATTATTATTATTTTTTTAGATAGACCTTGTAAAGAGGAAACTAAGGTAAAATTAGGCCATAGGAATGGTACCTTAATCAGGACTGGTGTCCTCATTTAAAAGAGAGAGAGAGAGAGAGAGAGAGAGAGAGAGAGAGAGAGAGAGACACCAGATAGTTCTCTTTTGTACTTTTTATCTCCATGTCAGTCCTTCTTCCTTTTTTTTTAAATTGTTGTTACCAAAAAACTTGACATCTTAGAGAAATAAAATTTTATTTTGGGCTCACAGTTTCAGAGTTTCAGTCCATGGTCTGCCAGCTTCATTGCTCTGGGCCTGAAATGAGGCAGAACATCATGATGGAAGGATGTTACTCCGCGAGAAGAGTTGTCCATGGACGAATATAATCCAGGCCATATCCCCAGTGATCTACTTCTTACAGCTCTATTCCTTATACCTATAGTTCTGCCCACTAGTCCATTCAATGCATTAATCTATCAAATGGATTAACCCACTGATGAGCTTGTAGCTTTCAGTATCTAATCATTTCATTTCTCCTCTGATCATTCCTGCATCATCTAACACATGAGCTTTGGCAGGGGGTGGGGGCATTAAAGATTCAAACCAAAACACAGTCTCTCTCTCTCTCTCTCTCTCTCTCTCTCTCTCTCTCTCTCTCTCCACACACACTCTCTCTCTTCTACTCTCTCTCTAATACCAGAGTAAAGATCATGGAGAGAGAGTAGCTGTCAGCTGCAGGCTGAGGAGAGACTTCACAGTAAATTAACCCTGCTCTCCCATTCATTTTAGAATTCCAGTCTCCAGAACTGTGAGAAAAACAAATTTCTATAATTTGAACTGCAAATCTAAACTTTGTTAAGGCAACACAAGCAGAATAATACCTCACACCCTCACATTACATCCTATATTTATGTATTTTTTCTGTGTATTGTAAAATATATATTCCTTAAGAACAAGAAAGAGTGTTTTACATCATTTTTATATATCCAATTTATAAAATGGTACCCAGCATATAGGAGGTGATAATAAAGTTTTGTTGAAAGATTTAATGAATAAATATTAATTAAAACTAATTAATAATTATTAATAATTTATATATAGTTCAATCAAGGGAGGCAAGTATTATAGTTAACTTGAAGTAATGATATACCCATAGTTTTGAAATTTCATATAATCCATCTGGTCCAATCTTCTTACCCCCCAAATATATTCAATCTCTTAAATATTTCTAGTAAAGGGGTCAGGACTGGGAGTATATCCCAGTGGTAGAGCACTTGCCTGGTGTGCATGAGGCCCTGGGTTTGATCCCCAGTTAAAAAAAGAGAATAAGAATTTTAGTTTATGAGACAGGACATTTCATGCCTGAAAGTTATTTGGAAGAATAAGGTTTGTTTTTTATTATATCAAGTACTATCTTAAGGTCCACTTCAAATATTAATGTATGAACAAATATTGTCCTACATGAATCCCTGAACCCCAGTAATTTACACCCAGAAATTTCTGACATCTTGGAAGATTGGACTGCTTTTTATTCATTAATAATATCCCCTACTATATCATTTCACCAATAAATTATTCCCCATCTCTGATTTTAATCTGCTGTGTTCATAACCTATTTGCCTGTAAAATCCTGAATTATAAAAATAAATGATCCAGGTATGGTGGCAAACACCTGTAATCCCCGTGGCCCTAGAGGCTGAAGCAGGAGGATCACAAGTTCAATGTCAGTCTCAGCAATTTAATGAGACCTTAAACAACTCAGTGAGACACTGTCTCAAACAAACAAACAAACAAACAAACAAACAAAAATACAAACATAAATGAATACACAGATAACCTCTTTCACCCTGTATTCCACTATAGCAGCCATCTTTAATTCTTCCTATCAAAGGAAATCACTGCTCACCAAAAAATTAGCTTTGCTTTATTATACTTATTTCTAAAGTTTTTTCCCGTCTTTCCTCTCCCCACATCCAGATTTAACTAAAAATTATTAGGCTAAGCCACAAAACCTAGATATATCCTAATTTCTCATCTACTGAACATTTTTTGACACTCAGTGAACTTCACATTGTCACAGTTCCTTACTTTTTTCCTCCTAATAGCACTAAAATCTAGTGCTGCCCTGGTCTGTCTTACCACTCCTCTTATCAAAGCCCTCTTGAGATCCTTTGACTTATTTGTTTCTATTAAGTAGTTGCATCATCCTAAATTTTCCACATTTGCACAATCTATACATCTTTGGATGATCTCTTATACTCTAGGTGTCTAATTAACTAAAAGTTCGGCCATTCCTTACATTATACTTCTTGTCCAGACCACTCTGTTGAATTTTAGGTCAATATAAATAAGGTCTTTGTCGATATCATCACAGGAGCTAGTGATGAATCATGGTCATCAAGAGCCAGTATTTCCAGTATTTCTAATAGTTTTATATTTGCATGTGCTTTTTACTCTGGCATTGATATCATCAGACACTGGAGTCAGAAAGCTGGGAGTCATCTAGGTAAGGAATCATGTATTAGTCATCTTTTCATTACTAACATAATATGCTTCAAGCAGGCTACTTATGAAGGAAAAGAAGTATATTTAGTTCACCTTTATGAGGATTAAAGGGTATGGTGCTGGTATCAGCTTACTTTTGGCTAGGGTCCTTTCCACCCTATCACAACATGGCAGATAACAATGGTGAGCAAATAATCTCATCTTGCTTCATGAAGCCAGAGAGCAGGGTGGAGCCAGCCTCAAGTTCTTAAATTAACCCTCTCCGTGAGAGCTACTTTAATCACTTATAAGAGCAGGGCTCCTAATGACCTGAGGTTGTCCCCCTAGGCCCCATCTCTTCAACATTTCATCAGCTCACACATCATCACACTGGAAACCAAGCCTCCAACAAATGAGCCTCCGGGAGCCACTCAAACAAGATCCCAACCAGAGCAGCTTATGAATCCCCCTTCACCACCTAACTACTTTAGAGGCAGCTATTAAATATGTTTGCTCCACCTCCAGGATTCAGATTTTCCTACAACCCATCTTCTCCCTAAGGGAATGCTGAAGCCTTATTTGATTTTCTATCCTCCCGTGCAGTTTCAGTTACAAGTACCAGAACATCCTTTGCCAGATCTCTGAGGCAGGTATCAAACATAGAAGCTAGCAACAGACTGAACTGTTAAGTACCAGAAACTGAAAGAAAACCTGACCAATCCATCAGTTCCCAAGGAGATTCCATACTTGCAAGCATCTCTTGGAGGCCCTAGAGAAAAAGTTTTTGTAGATAAAAAAAAAAAAAAGATCAATAGAAACAACTTTAAAGATGTTTAAATATTTAGCATAAAAAGAACAAAGTCAATTTTTTCAACCACAAGAAGTCACTCCAGTTTTCTTGATAGCGCTTATTGAATAATTTGAGCTAAAGGGGTGGAGGGGGAGGGATACAACACTTTCCCTTCTTGCCCCCGCTCTTTGGGCAGTACATTAATCAGCTTCAGTTGACTGTCTGTCTCATTTCTCTTTTAAATAATACCTGTACCCAAACCCGAGATGATGCATGTGTTTAATTCCTAGAAGAGATGGCTGTAGATATGGAGTTCATGGGAGAAAGGATGCAATTATAAAAGTGTGGTCTAGGAAAGATTGAGGTGGGTATGAAGATGCTGAACTTTATTCTCTTGTTTTAACTGATTTCTTGAAACTCTTGAAACATCAATTCTCAACTAGAATAGGCTTTACAGAGAGCTCAGTTTAAACCCCTAATTTTACAAATAAGAAACTCAGTCCCAGAAAGATAAATGATGCTGACAGCATAAAGGGCCTCAGACCTTCTGATTCTCATGCCGGCAAACAATCAACTAAGCCACATCATTTGTGAGAAATAATAAAATTCTATTAATAATGATGTTTTTTTCATCATATAATCTTTGTTCCATTCTTTGACATTTGGCTAGTACTTCATTGGTAATCTTTGTTACCTTTAGGACAAATCCATAGTTGCCAAAGTCAGTCACACCTCTCAGACATCCTGAGCCATTTGCATAGTAGATACTCTGTTATTTATTCATAGATTTATTTATCTATCTATCTATCTATCTATCTATCTATCTATCTATCTATAACAAAGATTGAACTCAGGGGCACTTAATTAATCACTGGGCCGGCCACATCCCCAGCTCTTTTATAATATTTTATTTTGAGACTGGGTCTTGCTAAGTTGCTCAGGAGCTTTGTTAAGTTGCTGAGGCTGGTTTTGAACTCTAAATCCTTTTGCTTCAGCCTCCAAAGACACTGGGATTATAGGCATGCACACCATGTGTGGTGGAAACATATTTTTTTGTGTGTCAATTTCTTCTCTGGCAATCAACCAGAGAAGAAATGTTTTAGTAAACCACTCTGGTTCCCTCTGTTCAGTATTCTAGGTTAACAACTGGCTCTCTGAGGTGCTGGAGGACTTTGGCCTGATTTGTTGTTTACTGATATCCATGGTTTATATACCCTCCCTGTGGCCTTGGTCAAGCCACTGATCTTCGAATTTAGGAAACACTGAGTTAGGAAGAAACATGTAAAATCTACTCAGGGCAGCCTGGGCAGGACAGGTCCTCTATGCCCTGTTCTTCATTCTCTAGGTTTAATCCCTAGATTTCTCATTTCTTTCTGTTTCCACAAATATGTCTATTTTCATACTCTGGCATTTAAATATTAATTTTATTTAAATAACTACCAGATACTTCACTGCAGGTCAGAATTTCTCGTTTGTTTCTTTCCAGCATTTCCACCCTTCCCGTTGTATTTGCATCTGACTCAAATCATTATCCTTCCCCCAATGACTCTGCCTCCTCTGACTTGCCATTGTCTGCATCATCAACTTTCTGATCAGCTAAGGTTGAGATGCTCCACCCTTCACCCTTGACTTTTATTCACCTGTGTCCCCATGTCTGAGCAGTACCTAAGACATATAAAATCTGCATTCCAATTATTTGTTGCATTCAAACTCTCTCCAGTATCAAATTATTTGGATCCCTGAAAGAAAAGCTATTCTCCTGCCTCAACCACCATCTTTAACAAAAGCTCCATTCATTTTACTTAAAAGCCAGTTTTTCCAAAGGTGAGAATATTCAGCTTCCCACTGAATGTTTACTGAGCTTGGATACAATGTGACAGACTGTGGTTCTTTACTCAGGGTATCACAAGGCTGAAATTAAAATTTCACCAGACTGAGTTCTATTCTGGAACTTGTAGATAAAAATAAATTTAAATTTAAAAAAATTAAAAATACCTCTGTTACAATCTTGTTCTTGTTGACAAAATCAGTTCCTTGCAGTTGCAGGACTGAGGTTCCTGTTTGATGGCTTGTTATCAAAAAGGTATTGCTCTGAGGTTGATGCCACACAGCCACCTGGGTCTTCCATCCAGCAGTTCTTCTCATGGCACAACATCATTGGCTTTCTCTTCTGCCACCAACTAGCTCTGGATCATTGGGGTGATCTCTGAATCTCTAGGTCAATTGATTTGGGTCATTAATATATTTGAAAAATACCTTCACCTATCAAGAGTAAGGTTTGATTGAACAATGAAGACACGTTGTGGGACTATCAGAGACCACGAAGCTTGAGGGAATATCCTCGATTCCTCTCTATCACATTTCCAATACTGTTCGTTCAGTTCCTCTTTTGTTTTCTTCACAGTTAATTATTGAAACTCATTATAATTTTGTTTGCTTGATTCTAATTTGTTTTGCTTGATCCATGAGGCAAAGAAAAGTTTTTGTCTTGTACAGCAACACATCTGTACAGTGGACTCTTAACATATATTTTTTGCATAAATTATTAATGAAATAATAACAATTTAAGATAAATCATTTTATTGGCACATTTAATGCTAGGTGATCATATGTGAAGGACTGAGAAAACACTTCACAGGATACTACCCCTCCTCATTGAAAATTTTCCATATGGCCATCTGAAATTGGTCATTCAAAGGAGGTAGGTGTTATCTCCATTTTCCTGCTTTATTTTTCTATTTTCATTATGAAAATCTTCACATATACCCCAAAGTAGATGAATGAACCTTAAAATGCCCATAATTCATCTTTAGTAATTACTGATATTCCATCAATCTTGTACCATCTAAAATTTTATTTTCTACTTTCCAAAGTATTTTACAACAAATCCTGGGCATTATATCATTTCTATTGGAAATACTTTGCTTTAGTTTTCTAAGCAACAAGGTCTAATAGAGAATTTCCCTATATTATCAGTTATTATCTAATACTCAATAAACATTAAATTTTTCTTTTTTTGGTATGTTTCACTCAAGATACAAATAAGATCTACATTTAGAATTTTGCATTTATCATGTCTTTTGAATCTATTTTACTCTATACTTGAAACTTTTATTTTTAAATGTAATTGATTTGTTATTGTTCTATATAATATCTCACCTTCTAAATATGTCTTACATATTTGTTTACCTTATTTGTTTCCCTCTCTACAATGTCATTGCTCTTAGGTTTTTATATAGATATAACATGGAGTTTTTATAAGAAAAAAATATCATGATTTTATATTTCTAATTCAACTTTAATATTAAGAGCTTTAACATAATGTCTTTGTTTTTAAATATCCATCATATATCTGCAATGGTGATAATCTTTTTTTCTGAATAAAAATGATATTACTTAATTACTTCCTTATATTTTAATACATAAGCATATGTATGTGGGTATAAAATCACTTCAAAAGATCAGCATCAATATTTCTTCTAATGAGACTAACAAATGTGGTTCAAAGATTACTTTCTACAGTTTGCTTTAATTATATATACATCAGAAAAAAGATGAATCAAAATTCTATATTATAAAATTACTTGAGTAACTTTTATTTTTTGTTGCAGTGCTACCAACTTGATAAGCAATTTGGTTCATTTGTTAAAATATGTTTTTATTTATTTCATTTTCAAATTCAATTTTGTTTTGTTTTACATCTGTATTGAGATAAACTTGTCAAAGTTTTTTAAATTACCCATATTTATGGTGTACAACTTGATGACTTGATATATGCATACATTATGCAAAGATTGACACAATTAAGCTAATGAATATTTCTACCCCATCATATAGTAGCCATTTTCTTTACTTCTCTTTCTTTCTTTTGTGTGTGTGTGTGTGTCATGAGAATCCTTAAGATTAACCCTTTAACAAATTTCAAATATGTAGTATACTACTCTTAATTACAACCACCTTGCTGAACATTGTATCTTCAAAACTCGACTACACCATGTAGCTGTGACTGTATGCCTCTTGGACAACAACTCTCTGTTTCTCTTCCTCCTTGCACCAGGCAAAGGTAACTCTAGTCTCCTCTTTTTTGAATAAGACTATTTTAAATTCCAACTGTGATATAATGTAGAAAATTTACCTAGTTTATTTCATTTAATACAATAACTTTTGGGCTCATCCACTCTGTTGTGAATGAAGAATTTCCATTTTTATTACACACACACACACACACACACATGCACATACATCTTGGCTATTGCAAATAATGTTGGAATGCAGCAAGAGCATGGGGGAACAGATGTCTCTTCAACATTCAAATTTAGTTCCTTAATAAATACACAACATTGAGATTGCTGGATCATATGGTAGTACTACTTTTAGTTTCTTGGTAACTTCTGCTTCCCATAAGGGCTGTACCAATTTACATTCCCAACATTCATGTGCAAGGGCTCTCTTTTCTTTACATCCTCACCAACACTTGTCATTTTGTCTTTTTTGATAAACAATAATCTTGACAGGTGTAAGGTGGTATTCATGGTGCTTTGATTTGCATTTCCCTGATGATTGGTGATGTTGAAGTTCTCTTCATGTACTTGTTAACCCTTTGTATATCTTCTTCTAAGAAATGTCCATTCTGGTGTTTTGCCCATTTTTCAAATGGGTTATTTTGTCATTGAGTCATATGAATTCTTTTTTTCCTTTGGATATTGACTCATTAGATATATGGGATTGCAAGTATCCCAATACTGTTGAGCAAAGTATTTTATTATTTAGATAGTATCATTTTCTTCTCTGTCCCTCTGTCCAATCTGTTTCCTCACTGATCCTACAGTTATCTTTTTTATTAGATTTGGGTTATCCTTAATCATTTCTGTGTGGGTGTGCAAGCACCTGTCCACATGTGCAGGAATATATGTTTCCCTAGCAGACATATAGATAGCGACACACTCAAAATACTGATCAGCATCTCCCTTCTATCCAACTTATTATGACATACTCTGTATAAAAAGATCATGTTTATCTTTGTGTACACTTTAGTAGTATCTAATTGTAGTAATATGGAATAGTGTATTTAGGAAGAGCAATTGTTGAGGAATGTGTGGTTTCTTTTCAGCCTCTTCTAATTATCTGAAGAATAAATTAAGGTGCAATTAAAAAAAACCCGGAAGCACTTATTTCAACAGTTTCACTAACTTTTGAGAAGTTGCTGTGAATGGTAGCATAACTCACTGAGTTTTCTCTTCCTCTAACTTTTCAACAGTGCTTTCCTCCCCAGGTAGGGATGTTTTTCTGCTATTCTGTGTGAGCTCTATGAAAGTCCTACTTCAGAATCTTTAATATGGACAAAAATTATTTTATTTCACACATCTGTCTAGCCATCTTTAATTTATCATGCAGGTCACATATTGAACTCCAGCTTTTCCATATAGTGTTCCATGACCAATTCATCTACTATTGTATTCTCTCTGCTTTGAAATTGCATAACAGGATTACTCCTCTTGGAACATAATCAGTAACCATCCTAGAATTTTATTGAGATGTGGCATATGTCAGCATCATATTATTACCATGAAATATTACATTCTTGTAAGGCAGAAACCATCACAATTTTTTTCTGTATCTCTCATAACTTCTATCATTGGATTGATTACAAGATAAGCATGCAATAAAGATACTTATTGAATTGAATTAAATCAAATTGGATTGATTCTCCTGGACCATCAGAATTTTCTGAGGCACGCTGTGGAGTTATTTTATTCTGAGAAAACATACTTTTCTGATGCTTATAGTGGAATTTAAAAAAAAATATTTTCAAGATGTATCATCCCCAACAAAGAAAAACAATGAGCATATAAACAGAAATGGGTTACAACACAGCCAGAGGTGAATGTTACTGTGCGTTTTATTTAAAATCATAGGCACTGTTTTGTATCGATGATATAATAAACTCAAAAAACAAACTTTTAAAGTTGATAGATAACATATCATACTTAAAGTGAGTAGAATCAATGTATAAGAACAAATGAGAAACTCATACTTTTTGACCATTAGATCTGGTTCTAAATTGTGGCTTTTTTCCTTCTAGATATGCTACACTGGAAAAATAACTGAACCTAACGGATATGGAAAGGATACTAAAGAGTCCTACATACCAGATAAAATAATTGAATATCACAAAATATCAAGATGTTTTACTGACAATGCATATGCTAATTATAATTATGTATATAAAGAATTAAAATAAAGAATGATGAAAAGACTTGAATAAAATTAGAGAGTTGATGATGCTTTAGGAACTGGAATGCAATGTCCTTATTTTATGTGCAATTCTACTTCACTCTTTTCTAGGACCTAATATTGATGGTGTACACTTGCATTACCTTCCTCCAATAATTTAGGCAGACTCATAACCAATATCTAAACACTTTGGACTTGTCAACTACATTTTAACCTAAAATTAGCATAACATCTTTGCTTTTTGAGCTACTTGTTGTGCATTTTTTTTTCCTATTAGAATCTGAGCTTTGGCCTATAGCTTCATTGGATATGAACCAAAATGATCACTTTCAGAGTCATAACTTGCAATCACTTCAGACTGTCAGCCCCAGAAGTGAAAAGCTCTTCCTTATAACTTATTCTTGAACTCGAATTGTCTTCCCAAATATATTTTTTAAATTATTTTTAAGACACTGGTATATAATTCCCAAACCTCTTTGGCTCCTAAGGCTCCCATGTCAGTTATTGAAGTAACTGGAAAACCTGCCAAATCTGACCTTCTTTAAACAACATCTCTCTCTCTTTTTTTTTCCCAGAGGAAAACTGTAAAGATAAAGCCACAGCTGCACGTAGTACCTAATTAAACAAGTGTAAGAAAGCTGAGAAAGGTCAGGTTGTCAAAAATCATTGCTGTATCTTTACCAGATTGTATTTAAAGACTGATTGCAGCAAATAAAATAACTCAATAAGGTGACTGAGACCAGAATAACAAATGAACTCAAGGGGCTGACTTCTGCCCAGCATATAAGGAAAGATTTCAAGATAAAAATCCAGGAAACAAACTAAGTAAAATGAAAGAGAGAGATTATGTGGTGAGTAAAACAGCCAACATTAATATGGAAAAGAGGTTCCATAAGCCAAGTTCAAAGAGGAAACAAGATAAAATTACACATGACAGTTCTCTCAATTTAGTTTTTTTTTTAATTTTCGTTTTTAAATCAAGGAATAAAAAGAATAGGTATGTGAGAGATGGTGCAATAAGAATATAGGATCAAGGTAAAACAAAATATAGAGGACATTAAATATTTTAAATCACTGACACATTTCATCAGTTTTGTAGTATATTTTTAATCACCTGCATGTACTCAGACTTTCTAGGTTGCATGTTGGTTATCTGAGGGGACACATAGGCATCTAGTTTCTTTTCCACCTACTCTTTAAAAATGAGTTGAAGTAAGAGAGACCCCTAAAGATTTCACCCCAAGGAAAACAAGGTATACAAGCATTGCTCCAAATAATCATCTTGTGTCTTGAGAAAGAAAGAAGTGGAAATATTATTTTCTTCCTCAACTCTACTTTAGTTTTGAAATTTTGTAGACATAGACCCACTGGGAAATTCTGTGGGGTGCTAGTTAGCATCTGAGTGTAATTTCCAGTTCAGTAAACTTTATTCTGTTTTTCAGCTCTATCCCAAACCTCTGAGGACATCCTGTAATCTGAAAGATAGGCTCTGTGGCCTGTGGGAATGAACTGCCTGTGTTATTCTAAGTGAGCTAGAGTATACAGTTTAGAAGTTTTGTAAGAAAGAAGAGATATCTATTCAGGGGAGAAAATACACAAAATCAAAACTGTCTAAAAATAGTTGTGTATGTGGGTATGCATGTGTGTTTGGGTATGCATGTGTATAATTAATACATTTCTTTGTGCAATCTACTATAGGTCCTTTGGTCTCCTCTCTCCACACATAATTTGAAAATTTATGAACTAAGCTATAATAGAATATATAACTTGCAAGAACAAAACACTTTTATTACTGTGACAGATGAGAATTCAACCTTTTCTCTCAACCTGCAGAGTGGCATGGATGCCTTCTTGCCATGAACAACTGACAATGCATTTAAATAGTGCACCATTGCAAGTATAATTGCAATTTGTTGTAATTTCTGCTTAAATTCCTCCCTGACACAGTTGATTTATTTTGCAAATCAGTGCATCTAGAGGGTGTACGGTGTCGCATTATGGGCCTTTGATATAGAACCTTTGTTTTATAACAGGGAAAATAATTAGCTTTTGGATAAGCTTGAGTTGTGATGTCAGGCGCTATCCGTGGTGCTGAAAGAAGTTATTAGCGCTGAGCTAATGAAGGCTCTCAGCCAGGCTCTGCCACCTTACTAATTTGTCTCTCTGGGATTTTAGTAAAATTAAAAATGAGATAAGCACAAAATGGGATGAACTTCACAGAAAAAAAAACAGTAAATTTTTTTGATAGAATCTATTGAGACACGGGTAAGGCCAAAATTAATGGAAATTTTCATTTACCAAATAGCTCTCTTAGAGAACTGTTGATGATGAAATTGTTTAGGCACATATTAATTAAAATTTGTATAAATTTTTGTATGTGGGATTTCAAAGTTTCTTTGAAATTATCAGAGAGTCTCAATGCCAGCATGCATCCTCTTTTAAACAAGGGTCTAAACTTATATCCTGTTTGAGACTACAAAGTGGATATGTATTGAAGGCAAATATATCATGAAAAGTAGAGTTAACAAGAGATCATTGGGTTTTAAAGGCAATATTTCACCCAAGGGTAACCCATGGTTGCTTTTATCCACAGAAATCATTAAAATAAAATCTAATATTTGAAAGCCCCCTACTGCTTTTGACAGGATGCATTGAAACTTATTTGCATTGCAACTAGTAGCATGTTTCAGTTGATGCTGGTTGGGGGGCATTTAGACTCAGTTCTAAACAAAATCATCACCAGCTGGTTATGTTATACATTTATTAGGTGATAAAAAAGCACTAAGGTATACAACAGTAATCACAAAGCTGTGATGTTGGGAAAAAATAATCACGTTAAATTGACCTTCATGAATAACAAGTGAGGTTCCATTTCACTTCATTTCTATTCATTTTAAAACCAGCATTAGCTTTTCTGGCACATAATTTTTCATTGTTTGCTGAACACAGCTCTATTAGAATGATTCACTGTCTTTAATATTAGTGATTATGGTCCATTTCAATTACACAGTGTGTTATATGGTTTGTTGTATTACTTTCCAGATCCCTGCTATTTAACTGTGCTGGAAAGGATTAAAAGTGGCTGTAGAGGTAAGAAGTTGGGGTACTGTGAGTGGGAAAGAACCCTATAAACATTTATAAGGTAACTTGGAAAAATTTCATATGTTAGTAAGCTTTTGGAAAATGTAAGTGTATCAAGATGAAATTAAGTAAATTTTTTATGTCATTTGATACTTATACTTTGGTTATTCTAGAATTTGTGTATATAATTTTTGCATAAATTTTATGGTGATATAACTTACATACAATAAAATCACCCATTTCAAATATATATATATATATATTTCGAAGGGTTTGACAAAGTATACACCCTTAAAACCACCCTACCAATCAACAAAATACTTCCATCAACCCCAAAGTATTGCTTCATGTACTCCTCCAGTCCATTTTTCCTACAAATAACCCCAGGTAAAATGATATTATTCTTGTTGCAAATAATTTTGACAATTTTATAAGTTTAAATAAGTGGAATAATAGATAATGTGTAACTTATGTATGGCATACTTATGAAGTTAATTCAGTTGTAGAAATAGTTTTAAATAATTTATTTTATAGTTTAGTTGTGTACCATTGTATAAATATGTCATAATTACTATAGTCTGACTATACATTCTTGAGTGATAAAAATTGGCTATTTTAATTTTGTGGCTATTTTCATAGAGTGAATATGAACATTTGTGGGTTTTTTTTGTGTAAAAATATATATTCTCGTTTGCTGTAATTCACAGGATTTCTTTTCTTTTTTTTTCTTTTCTCTCTCTCTCTCTCTCTCTCTCTCTCTCTCTCTCTCTCTCTGTAACAAGGATTGAACCCAGGGGTGCTTAATCACTAATCCACACCCCTAGCTCTTTTTATATTTTATTTAGAGACAGGGTGTCACTGAGTTGCTAAGGCCTCATTAAGTTGCTTAGGCTGGCTTTGAACTCACTATCCTCCTGCCTCAGCCTTCCAAGTTGCCCAGAAAATGATATTAACCCCTGAGTAAAATGATATTATTCCTGTTGTGTGTGCTATCATTCCTGGCAGTACATAGAATTTCAGCTGTTGATTCATATAAGATTATGTTTATCTATTTGAGAAATTACAAAACAAAACTATCCAAAATACCTTTTTTAATTCTATCAGCTTCATACAGCATTTCTATTTATTGCTCATAATAATCAACACTTGGTATAGACAGACTTTAAATTTTGGTTATTTCTGGAAAGAGATGGTACATTGCTGTGATTTTAAAATAAATTCCCTTACAACTAACAATGTTGATTTTTTATATGCTTATTAGCAATTATGTTATCTTCTTATTTCCAAATTTGGGCTTAAATTAATTTCCCATTGCATCAAGTAGTTTATGTATATTTTGGAGTTGTAGAATTTTTAAAAATATTTTCTGCATAAAATCCATTGTCAAACATATGGGATTACAATATTTTTCCACAAATATCCAACTATTTAAAATTTCATTAACAGTATTATATATGAGGTTATCATTTACTATTGGTTCTTTATGTGTGCTAAGGAATTTTGTGTATCTCAAAGTCATTATTTTTTAAAAATTTTATTCCATTATGATGTATGTTTCCACTTGTGAATTATCACCACAATCAACAATGAACACACTCATTGCCTTCTTCGCACCTTTTTGCATACTTTTTGTTATGCCTCTCCCAAAATCTACCTGTCTGGGTAGATAAGGGATGACCTGCATATTGTAGCTATGAATTAATTTGTATTATCTAAAAATCTACACAAATTTTTTGACTGATTTCTTTTACTCAGTTTATCTATTTTGAGATTGATTCCTGTTTCTCTGTGTGTCAATAGGTTGTTCTTCTGAGTGTTATTGATTATATTATTACATAATACTCCAGTCATGAATGACCCACATCTTATGTATCCAGTTACCTGTTGGTGAACATAGATGTTGCCTATCACAAATTAATTTGATGTGGATATGTGTATATAAGTCCTTGATTGACAAATGGTTTGTGTTTTCTTGGGTAAATATCTAGGTGTATGGCATTTGGATTAGATGGTACATATATTTTAACCATTTTTAAAAAATTGACAAGCTGTTTTTCAAAATGGTTGTACCGTTTTATTTTCTGCTTAACAATGTAGGAGAATTTTATTTTTTCCACACCTTTACCATGATGGCTAACCTTTATTATATTTAGCTATTCTAATTAATTGGTAGTAGTATCAGATTATGATTTTGCTTTGTAATTCCCCAATAACTTACAGCCTTAAAGATTTTTCTTTCTTTTTTTTGTGTGTTAACTTATTATCCATTTATCTCCTTTGAATTATTATTTTTTCCAATCAGTCACCCAAAGTATTAGATCATCAGGTTTTCCTGTTTGGTTGGCTTGGAACCAGAGGTATACTTGCTTCTGCATGAACACTATGTTCTTCCAATCCTTTAGTTTGATTCCTCTCTTGGATTCAGGCCGTACCCTCATGTACCTGCTCTGATAACATCTTACTGAATGCTCAAGGGGAACCCAGCAAATTTCCAGGAGTCTATTTCAATACCACTGTCTCTTTTATGTTACTACATCCAGCTGACTCTGGCCACTGTATTCTACTTCTACTGGTATCACAGGAAGTGAAGGTGTGATGCCTATTTATATGTCCTAGGCTTCCTTTGTTTTCCTGCTCTCTTCTCTCCTTCCTGAGTATGTGACTAGGCCCAGGAGATGCTCAGTGAGAAGCAGATGGGCTGAAGGGGTCAAGGTGGAGTGATCTGGGCATGAAATGTCAATGAACACCAGGAAGATGAGAGAAGTCAATAATCTCTTACCAGGATGTGAAAGAACTGAGAAGTTGTCCCCACATAACAAGGCCAGAGAGGGCAAGGCCTTTATTTGGTAATGTAAATCTTTAACAAGGCCAGAGTTATCAGGAATGTAAACACAACATTTAACTTTTGAGTCACAGATGTCCATTCCCATAAGATGTAGTTAATCTATTTAATTTCATCTGATTCGTTAAAATCTTTCTAATGTATACCATCAATTTCTGAGTAAAGTTTGCTTACGTCTGAAAATATAGCAGCAGATTTTTGTTTTCCTTCAGTGTACAGTATTATTATTTTATGTTTATAAAAGTTCCTTCACTTGGTGAATTTCCATGATTTTTTGATAAATTGTAACACTATGAAATGCTGTTCTTGTATGTGACAATGGTCCTCAATCTAAGTCTCTTTTCCCAGATTTATATATCCATTCAAGCATATTTACATTTATTGGTTCTGATAATCTGACTTTTAAATTGCCTGTAGATTCATAGCTCAAATGCCTTCTTGTAGAAAGCATACAGTAGAGACTTATCATTTCAGAATTGTCTGCTTTTAAAGTAGTGTTTTATACCACTTTTATTTAATGCAATTATTGTGATTATTATGTTTTTAGTCTCTGATATTACTATTTTTCTAGATAAAGGCCCTATATAATCTTCGTTTATTCCCCCTATTTTCTTGTCTTCTAATGATTTGAGTGTTTTATTTATGATTTTGCACTTACACTATTAGTTTATTTGACATACATAAGTCAATAAATAACTTGATATAACTGTTTATTTTCATTTATTTCTTTAGGATTTACAATGTGCATTTTTGCCTTATCACAATATATTTTAAAATAGTATTATATAAATTAATACATTAGAAACTTCAATCAGCAAAATTCCATTTCTTTCTTCCTGTGCTTTGTGCTATCATTTTTAACATTAACTTTTGGATGTGATAAATCACTCAATACCTTATTATTAGTTTATCCCCACATGGCAAATTATCTTTTAAAGATATCAGAAATGACCACACTATTTTATATCCACTAAGATACTGATTATTTTTTTGCATACTTCATTCCTTTGCTTAAACCTGTGTTTTTTAAAAATACCTTTATTTTTTAATACCTTTATTTATTTATTTTTATGTAATGCTGAGGATTGAATCCAGGGCCTTGCACATTCCAGGTGAGTGCTCTATAGCTGAGCAACAACCCCAGTCCCTAAATCTGTGTTTGTATCTGACATCTTTTTCTTTAACCAGAGGTGTGTTTTTTTTTTTTTTTTTTTGTACTGGGGATTGAACTCAGAGTCACATTCCCAGCCCCTTTTATTTTTTAATGTAGAGACAGGGTCTTGCTAAGTTACTCAGAGCTTTGCTGCTAAGTTGCCAAAGAACTTGCAATCCTCCTGCTTCAGCCTGCTGAGATGCTGGGATTCCCAGCATGGGCTACAATACCCAGCTGAGAATTTTCTTTTAACTTAAAAAATGTTACCCTTCTGTTTGTAAACAAATGTTTCTCATTTTTTGATGTCTGAAAATAATCTCCATTTAATCTTCACTTTTGGTAAGTGATTTTAAAGAATCTTTTGGAAGGCAATATCTTAAGTTATATATTTTTATTTTATTTTATTTTAGTTCTTCTAATTAGTTATACATGGTAGTAGAATGTATTTTGACATGTCATACATAAATGGTATATAACTTTTCATTCTTCTAGTTACACATGATGTAGAATCACACTGGTTATATAGTCATATATGTACATAGGGTAATAATGTCAGATTCATTCTACTATCCTTCCTACCCCCATATCCTTCCCCTCCCTTCACTCCTCTCTACCTAATCCAAAGTAACTCTATTCTTCCCTAGTCCCCCATCCCTTATTATGAATTAACATCCACATATCAAAGAAAACATTTGGTCTTTGGTTTTCGGGGGATTGGTTTATTTTGCTTACCATGATATTCTCCAGTTCCATTCATTTACCCATAAATTTCATAACTTCTGGAAAATTTTTTTTGTTCCTTTAACATTGAAAAGGCTTGATCCTTTAACATTGACTAATTATCTATGGGCTTGCACTGATTGTAATTTAAATTTTGCTCTTAATGATACCTTTTTCTCCTTATATAATAAGTCTTTATTCTCTGAAATAATTTAATATTTTCTAAGTATTACTCATTTAATAAATTGTAAACTGGTATGAGTGTTCTGTTTTTTGTCCGTGTGCATATGTTTTTGTGCATGTGTCTTCACTGATATACATGTTTCCTTGTTCTAGGTATTGATATTTTTCACCAAATATGAAATATTTAATCTCTTGTATCTTTATCCTTAAATATTTTATGCAGATTTCCTCTTTCTAGGATTCCAATTAAATTATATAAGATTGCTTAATGTTTATGTCATAAATATCTACAGCATAACAATAATAATGCAGAATATAATGAATACAAATATACTCTCTAGAGTTTTGTTTTCTTGTTTTCAGACATATTTTTCTCTCTGATACCTTTGAATTGCATTTGTTACCCTATAGTAAATTTACTGACCATTTCTTTGATGTTTTAAAATATTGTATAAAATCTCCCCTTTGACATTTTCAATTCAGATTTTATATTTTCTTTTCTTTTTCTTTTCTTCTTTTTTTTTCCTCTTATTTTCGGTGCTATGAATTGAACCCAAGGTCTTAATTATGCTAAGTGTGCACTCTACCAATGAGCAATGTGATCTCCAGCTTCATGACTTCATATTTTTCTCTTCTACAATTTCCATCTGGATTTCTTTGAGGTTTCATTTTCCCAACAATTTTTCTCATCTCTTTACTCATAATATATGCATTTTCCTTTAAGTCCTTATTTATCTGTATCTTATCTGTGTAATAGTATTTTAAAGTCTTCTTTAGTTTTAACATCTCTAACACTTCTGTATTTGTTTTTATTGGTTGTGTTTTTCTTTGTGTTAAGTCATTCTGCTACTTTACATGTCTAGATATTTTTGACTATCTAAAGGACATCAGAGAAGTCTATCATTTTTTTTTTTTTGGTATTCTGAATTTCTTTTGCTTGTTTTATTTCAAAGAATGTTATATTTTCATCAAACAGGATATTTTCTCATTTCAGAGCTTTATCCTTTGTTAATTGAATACAATAAACTTTTTTAGGTCTAAAGTGTTCTTGATCCATGGTTAAATTTTCCTCATTTCTCCATTGCGGCCATTGTGTTGTCTTAATTGAAGACCTAGACTATTTAGTGAGGTTCATGCACTCTGACCAGAATGCCTTTTTTTCCAAATCTGTGTTACCTCTGAACTTCTGATCAAATTACTAACTTCCCAGTATTTATTCTCTTATCTGCTTCATAAGTTCTGGTCTTCTACACTATAGTCTCCTATATATATTTCTGGGATGTCTCTGTTTATGTCTATTTTCCCTCCTGCCCTGTCCCACAAATTCCAGCCAACTCAGAAGTCTGACACTGTGTCCTGTTTCTCCTAGCATCAGTGAGTGTGAATCGATCTATTCCTGCTCTGCCTCCTTTCAATCCATACTTAAAGTTTTCTCTGGGCAACTTTTGCTCCTGGATAATAAGCTTGTGCATTGTTTTGTAAGTATATAAAAGTTATAATTTCATATATCCCATATAGCTTTATAGCTGTTTTTGACAAGAGCACTAGTTAGTACTAGTTATTTCACCATGGTTCAAAGTGAAAGTGACTATAAGAGTTTTCAATGTGTAGGAACATTTCACCAGTTGGATGTGTATAGTCTCTAAAGATAATTTCTCCTACTCTTCCTTCTTTTTGCTTTAAGCATTATTATATTTGGATATGACAATAATGTCCAATTAGCTTTATTCTGGTAATGCAATTGTTGATATTATATAAACTATATATGGTTTGTAAAAAGATGAATTAACCCTTGAGAAGCAAAGCTGAAGATAGATGTTGAGAAAGAGTAAGGGACAGGAAATGTTTTTGTGCTTTTTAAATGACATACATAATTATTACCTATGTTATCTTACAGGTGGAGAAATTGAGTGCTAGACATCCAAGTTTCATAAAGCCAATAAGTAAAAGAAGTAGGTCTTTTCAAATATCTCATGTATCCTACTTCAAGAATCTTTCTACTATTATTTGGCTCAATAAGACATATTAATTTGTGTACAATTGAAATCCCATTTTTGATTTCTACAAATAGGCTTAAATTCAGGAGGTTTTGGATCAGCTTTGTTCTTTGAACTAAGTGATCACTAAATGATTGATGAAACACATATTTAATGGATTTGAGCATGTGAGTCACTAAGAAGGTCAGAAGCTTATGCAAACCTTACTCTGACCTTTCAGTCTATGAACCTTGACATTAAATCTTGTTAGAACAAATTGTCTCTTGAGCTTTTTACTCAATTCAATTCCCTCCATTTTAGACAATAAAATGACAGTGATTCTTGGGATAATACAGTATTTCTCATCCCATTAGAAATGTGAAATTAATAGCCAAACTTAGAATGAGAAATAAACTCATATGAAATCCAATAATTTCTTCACTTTCACACACACACAAACATTCATACAGACACATTATGGGCCTTTCCATTATTTGCTAGTAACAATTTGACATTTTTTAAAAATAAAAAATTTAAGTTTTATTATCTTTGATAGACCTAAATCACATATAAGTTAATCCAGTGGGAAAATGATAAGTTTGTTTTCATTTTTTAACATAACTGGCTAACACTAGAATTGTCAACATGGGACCTATGAACCAGTTGGGAGTATATTGTGCTATGCAAATTTAACATTACTTTGTTACTGTGCACACTAGGTTATAAAGAAACTTCTTTGGTACTTCATTTTACTCTCCCAACAGTCTTGTTAGTAATTATGACTATCTACATGTAGACCAGTTATATTAAGAAAATTGGCCTAACTTATACAACTAGTAAATGGTTAAAAATGAGATTGGGAAATGAGTACTCAGTTGCCAAGATATTGACTACAATGAAGCTACATAAGAGTTAATAAATAGTATCATTTATGGATAATTCATAACTTCCTGGTCTTGATAAATTCTGCATTATATAATAATATATTAGATCTAATTTTGAATAAAGCATTGTATGTTCACTAATGATGTTTGGGATAGTCCAACATTGGTATTGAATGATGTAATGGTTATACAATTAAGAAAAGTTACATTGTTATTTTATTTAGCCACTATTCACCTGCATAAGCCCCCCAAAGATAAACACATAAGAAATAACAGTAGTTGAATATAAGCTACTTTTAATTACTTGTTGATCTTAAACCTAAAATGCCAATGGAAATTATCATAGCAATCTTTGTAGTCATGTGCAATTTAACATAAATGCCTAAGATTTGACATGTAGCAGACACGAGGAAATCTCTTTTCCCTTACATGAAATTCCAAATGCACACCTATAAATTCCACTGGGTACTCATAAAACAACCCAAGACAAAAGGGTACATGCTGTGATGTGAATGATTGTATCCACTCAAAATTCATGTTAAAATTTAACCTTCAAGCTGATGACATTAGAGACCCTGGAAAGCTCGTTAACTCCATCCATCACATGAGGACAACAGTGAGAGGATGCTGTCTATAAGACATAGGTCCCATCTTCAAGTAAAGGTGCTGAGAGAATGTCCAGATACTGAATGTTCTGATCTTGATCTTGGACTTCCTAGACTACAGAACAGTGAAAAACAGATTCATATGGTTTACACATCATCAAGTGTATGGCATTTTGTTATAACAGCCCAAATGCCCTAATAGAGTGCTTGAACACATACTTGCTAAGTTAAGAAAAATAATATAAGACTAGTGAGTAACTGAAAGAAAGATCTTTGGGGATTCACACACCTTACTGGATACATAGAAAAGACTAGTCTCATGTGAATAAATAGTGACACTTCTCTTTATTGATATGGCTGAATCCCTTTCTTGGAATATGATACATATATTAACTGTCCCCTTTTCCCAAGTTAGAGAAGCAGGCTAAATTACAGATTTGATATATGACTGGAAGACTTTAATTTGTTTTCCTGTCTATAGCATTCAGAATTTGATATGAGAATAAGAATTAATAAAAATACTGATGTTTCCAAACAGAATTCACAAACTATGTCAGTTTCATTAAATAATAAAATAAAATATACACCAAATATTCCACTTAAATATTGTGGAAAAATCAGTCCATATATGAACAGATTAATTAATGTCAAGCTTATATTACATAAGATGTAATCAATGACCACTATTACTTAACTATTTCTAGGGATACTTATTTTAATAAGCCATATACATATATTGTTATGGTCTGATATCTCCCAAAATTAATATATTGAAACTTATTTGTTAATGTGATAGTATTAAGAGGTAAGTCAATTAGGAGAGGGTTATGTTAAAAGGAAAGAGTGCTCATGAATGAAATCAGTAGCCTTATAAAGGAGGTATTTGCACCTTCAGACATTCTAAGAAGCAGAGTGAGCCTTCACCAGACATCAAATTTGTTGACTCCTGAATGTTGGATTTCACAGATTTTAGAATCATAAGGTATTATTTACATATTACCCACTTTAAGGTTACACACACACACACTATTTTTGAATTGCACCATTTTGAATGTATATATACGTATATTACATAAACATACATGTAATACACACACATATATATAGTATATGTGTATATGTACTATATATGTTATATATGTATATATACAATTTGTAATATAGATATATTACATATATACACATATTACACATATATGTAATTTAGATATATACATATACACCATTCTTATGGACAGTAGAATATTGTTTTGAAATAGCATCAATATCTAGTTTAACAGCAAACGAGGAAGGTTCTACTTTTATTTAGGTTATATTAAAATAACTAAATAGATAAGAATGATGGGTGTTACTATACAAAGGTAATTTGGATTAGGAAAGAGATAGAATGCCAAGGAGTCATTGTTAGAAGACACACCCAATGGCCTGGAATCTCTATAAGCTTCTGAGTCTTGTATTCTGTATCTCCCCAAATAAGACTAAAAACTTTATACTGATTATCAAAACAGAAAATAAGTAGGGAAGAACTTCAAAAGGTAAAGATATTACAACTATATTGTTAGCAAGATGGTGTCAAAATGACAATGAAGAAGCTGATACCGAACAACAAAATGATAAAGTGTGCTGTGTGAGTACTACCTGAACGTTGTCGAGATTACCTAGGATCCTTTGTGCAGGTTCTACAGGCTCTCTCCTGGCTTCTGTATGGTTTGTTGCGAGGAGATTCTACCTGTGGCTCACTTAAGTTACAGGAGCACATAGCTAGGAAGTGCCCATTCTCAAAAGTGATAGGAAATCTCTAACAGGCAGTAATAATTCTAACAAATGACTGACCTGTGCAGGAGTTTCAAAGCCTAGCTTCTTGGACACGAACACACAAATCCTGATAATATATATCCTGATAATAACTTAACACTGGAAGTAGGCTACTCTTTTGAATTTTTATCTAAAATTGTCCCATTTCTTTGCATCCTCTCCAGCTTCAAACTAATCTCCTATATCCTTTCTAGATATTTTTGGAAGTATTTCCTTAGAATATCACTGGTAAAGAGATGGTTTTCTCAGTGTCTTCTTCTGAGAAAGCCTACCCAACACATATTATGATGCCTTCTATCATATATAAATTTATGGTTGTCTTTATTATGTTATTTTATCTTCAATCCATCCTGAAAAGTCTTCACTTCAAAATAGGGTAAAAAAATGAACCTTTAGAGATTAATTAACCTGGAATCATGCAGTCATTCAAGTACAAAGTCAAAACTTAACTCTAAGCTTTACTCAGAATGTTAGAAGATATTTTATTGAATCACTTCCATTCAAATGTGTATTACTAAGAAACATTTGGTTTGTAAGATAGTTTCTCTTGTTTGATGGGGGAAATGTTGGCTTAATTACAAACATCATGAAGTTATCAGATAAAAGTAGTAATTTTTGACAAATAAGTTTATTTTACTTCTCTATAATATTTGGATACATAGACCTTGTGAAATAAATTTAAATTTTTTTTATCTTTCTGTCTGCTGACATTAAGCATCACTTTGAATGACAGTAAAATTTAAAAACTGATGTATTGATGATGGCTGTAGCCAAAGAAAGAAATCATGTCCCTCCTCTCAGGGAGAAGATAAGACAAAGATATCCTTCCACTTTAAATATCTACCACGCTATCCAATCTAATGAATATTAGGAGAAAGCATCTAAGTTAAGATTTCCTTTTGCAAAAATGTACTCCATTTATTAACCAATGACTCCAGTTTTTAAGTTTATAATTTGTAAATTCATTAAACATTAGAATTTTGAAGCCAGTATTCTTATCTATGACAGAAAAAAAGCTCAACATGAGCTAAATGCTCCACTTCTACCAAATGTTCTTTATTTTTCATTTAATTTTTTTTCTCTTTTTGATTATGTGTGACAATATAATATATTGTGATATATTTATACAGGCATGGAATATATCTTA
This sequence comes from Spermophilus citellus, assembly GCF_964194105.1. Classification (NCBI taxonomy): domain Eukaryota; kingdom Metazoa; phylum Chordata; class Mammalia; order Rodentia; family Sciuridae; genus Spermophilus; species Spermophilus citellus. The sequence continues at coordinate 16,747,922 of NC_138183.1, read as the reverse complement.
TTCAAATTAGGTCCAATTCTTGTGAGACTCACTGTGATATATTTATACATGTGCATTGGAAAGGTATGTCAGATTCATTCCACTGTTTTTTCTATTCAACTTTTCTTCATTCCCCTTATTCTAATTCACTGAACTTCTATTTTTCCCTGTACAAAAATTCTTAACTCAGCATGAGTGTGGCAGTCTAATTAAGATGAAAAAGTAGGAGTGAATTTGGAGAAACTGAGACAGCCAGAATTTGTGGTATAAAGTATCAAAGTGGAAATCACACAAACACTTGCATTAGAATCCTTTAAGTTTAGCACTAAATATCAATCTCTATATAATATGTCTTGGGTTAAAATCAAGGATTTCATGGGAGAAGAAATCTTTCTGGAGCAGAGTCTGAGGAGTTCCCAGAGAGAAGAGGAATGTTATAGTTTATTATATAAGTGATTTCCCCTAAAAGCTCATCTGTGAGAAAATGCAAGTTTAGTAGTAAAATGATTGGATTATGAGAGCATTGGCCTAATTCCTTGACCTAATTGGTGAATTAACTTGAATGAATTAACTGGGTGGTAACTATAGTCAGGTGGGGTGTTATTGGAGGAGGTGGGTCACTGGGGATATGCCTTTGAGGTTCATATTTTGTCCTTGTTGAGCAAAGCGCTCTCTCTCTCTCTCCCTCCCCCCTCCCCTTCTTGATCACCATGTTCATAGCTACTCTCCTCTTTTACATTCTTCCACCATGATATTCTGTCTCACCTCAGGTCTACAGCAATGGAGTAAGTTGTCTATTGACTGAAACCTAGAAACAGTGAGTCCTAAATAAACTTTCCTCTTCTACTTTGTTCTTGTCAGGCCTTTCGATCATAGTGATGAAAAAACTGACTAAAAGAGAGGAATTCAATGCAGGACGTGTAGGATTCTTTGTATATGTGATAGAAAAAAAAATCAGCATGCTCCAGTCTGAGAGATACAGACAAGGGTTTATTTAGGAAAGTAGACATACATGGAATGGAAAATGAGGGCATTCTCACAACAGATACCTTTGGGATGAAAGCAAGAAGTATGCATTCAAGGGAGAAAGTGGACAATATTGAGATTGAGAGGCTTTGTTTTGGGGTTCCTGGCTTTTCTTTTAAAGAAAGTTTGATGAGGTGTGGGGATGGGAAGGTGTACAAATGATATCAGTTTAATGATCTCAAGTTTCTGTTGGATTGGTCAATCTCAGGATCCTCAGAATGACATGATCTTCATCATCTTATTAATAGACTGCAATAAAAAGTCCCCTAAATTATAGAAGCCTCAAAATATTGCATCTTTCTTTGCTTAAGATATCTATTGGTGATGATGATGGTGGTGGAGTTAAAAGTACTCGGGTAGATTCACAGATTTTCCAAGAGTTTGGGAGTAACAGGTTGTGAAAAGAGACTGGTTTGGGGAAAAAATATGCTTGGAAAAATATGTGAAACTTTTGAATTAAAACCTTCTTTTTTTTTGTCCTCCCATTGTGTCTTTTTCTGCCTGTTTCTCATTTCTTCTACCTTACTTCAAGAAGATAGGACAAAGAACAATTATTGTTTACATAACAAGTACCTATGAGTTGAAACAATCCAGTAGCTTACAAACATTTAGGACAATTGAGTTCTGACTGTGCAAAAAGGAGGAACCTTTATGTAAATCTGGAACATTCTGTAAGGAATTCAGAAAAATAATACTTAAAAATAAGGATAAATGATACTTGAGTATAGGTTATCTTAGACATGCTAACAAAACTGGACACCATGCATGAGAGATCAAGGGCATCTAAAATAAATTGACTTCCTTCTTGTAAAATCAACATTTGTTAAAGAGCAAAACAAAATCTATCAAAATCAGTCATCTGAAAAAGAAATATTAACAATGATGGGATTAGTAGACAAGACCTTGAAAACAGGCATCATACAGGTTGTATTCTCTATCTAAAATAGTTGAGGCCAGACATGCTTTAGACTTAATTTTTTTTGAATTCTGAAATATTTATATATACCTAAAGAGATATATTAAAACAGACTCAAGTCTAACACTAAATTCACTTCTGTTTTATATGCATCTAATGCACATCATCTGAAAGTAATTTTATGCAATGGTTTAAATAAATTCTGGCAAAAACAGCTTCCTAATGTAGGATGTTTCACTTGTGGTGTCACGTTGTCTCTCAAAGAACTGAGTGTTACAGAAAATATGAGTAACTTGATGATATTGCAGTTAAAACATTCCAAATTAAAGCACAAAGAGAAGAATAACTGGAATAAATTCACAAACCTTCCATAACCACTGGCACACATCAAAAAAATTAACAAAGATATAAATGGAATATAAACAGAAGATTGGAGGAAACGAAAGGACCTGAAGCATGGCCCATGTTTTTCAATTGTAATGGAAACATATGCAAGTAGAATAGTGAAGTAAGAGAAACAAAGAAATCACACCCATGCATGCAATGACCAAATAGCTGAGCCCTAATTATAAAGAAAAAACAGCTGGTGATGCACACTTGTAATTCCACCAACTTGGGAAGCTGGGGCAGGAGGATCACAAGTTCAAAGCCAGCCTCACAAAAGCAAGGCTTTAAGAAACTCAATGAGACCTTGTGTCTAAATAAAATACAAAATATGGCTGGCAATGTTGCTCAGTGGTCAAATGCTCCTGAGTTCAATCCCTGGTCCCAAAAAATAGAAAGAAATATTCCCAGGCTCATATAAAGTTCATAGAAGTCTGGGGGTGGAGCAGCTGGAATTCACATGCACAGAACAGAAATACGAGGAAATGAATCTGGGGAAGATTAACATTCAGAATTTGCATTTTGAAATATTAACTGCCTGTTGAGAGCCACAGCCAAAGGGGCCCCAGCAAACTTCCAGCTGATTGGCTCACAGTGGCTCCAGCAAACCTCCAGCTGCCAGCTGATTGGCTCCTCTGAAGTGATGCTTTGGGCTGTTTCCCTGCCCTTTCAGACCACGGAGCTGCTCATTGGGGGACTCTTTTGGCTCCGCCCACAAGACCCAGCCAATCGACCTCAAGAACGGGAGGAGTGGGGGTTGTGAGGCTTGCCGGAAGCATGTGGTGGCAGTTGGGCTCTGAGGGAATTCCTGAAGAGCTTGTGTGGTACAGCGTGTGTTCTAAAAATAAAGTTTGTTTCTGCTTGACAAGTGGCTCGTGAATTGTGCCCAGCCAGACTGTGGCAACTGCCCATTAAAACAAAAGCAGTTTCAATAATCTTCAGAAAAACATAACAGAATACAGATTCACCATAATTTATTTTATATAACGTCCAGTTGTCAACCTAAAAGAGGAAACACAAAAAATTCTGGACAGTGTGACTTATTCAAATTCAGTCAATAAATTAGAGCAGAGATTAGAATGATAAAACAAATAAATTTAAAAGATGTTTAAATATATAAAGTAAAAATGTAATTTTGTACTAATGAGTGTATAAAACTTCTTAGCAAAAACAAAAAAGTAAATTTAAACTATGAGAATCATTGAGCTAAAAGAAGTAGCTAAAGTTAAATTAAATATTAATTGCATGAGTTCATCAGCATATTATATAATATGCTATATATGCATATATACATATATAAACATTAGTACATTTGAGTAAAAAATTAATACAAAAATAAAATTATAATAATGGATACAAATTATAGAAAAATTCTAAGAGACCACAACCTCATGGAGAAGTCCAAGATATATAGAACTGCATTCCCAGAAGGAGAGAAGAGGAAAATGTTATGAGAACACACACACACACACACACACACACACACACACATACAAATAACTCAATAAATAAATGGGCTAAGGAACAGACACTTCACAGAAGAAGAAATGCAATCAATGCGCATATATATATATATATATATATATATATATATAGTGTTCATCTCTAGCAATTAAGGAAATGCAAATCAAAATTACTCTGAGATTTCCTGTAAAAAAATGGTAATCATCAAGAATACAGGTAACAACAAGTGTTGGTGAGGGAGTGTTGTAAAAGGTACACTCATATATTGCTGGTGGGACTGCAAATTGTTGAAAGAACTATGGAAAGCAATATGGAGATTCCTCAGAAAATTGGGAATGGAACCACCATTTGACCCAGCTATCTCACTCCTTCATTTATACCCAAAGGTCTTAAAATCAGCATGCTACAGTGATACAGACACACCAATGTTTATAGAAGCTCAATTCATAATAGCTACACTGTGGAACCAACCTAGTTGTACCTCAATAGATGAGTGGATAAAGAAAATGTGATATATATACTCAATGCAATATTACTCAGCTTTAAAGAAGAGTGAAATTATGACATTTGCCAGTAAATGGCTGGAGTTGGAAAATATCATGCTAAGTGAAATAAGCCAATCCCATAAAATCGAAGGCTAAATGTTTTCTCTAATTTGAATGCTAATTCACAATAAGGCAGAGAGAAGTAGGAAAGAATAGATTAGGTAGGGAAGTGATGGGAGAGGAGGGGAGGGGATGTGGGAATAGGAAATATAGCTAGAATGAAACAGACATTATTACTGTATGTATATACATGACTACATGACCAATATGATTCTGCAACATGTACATTCAGAAAAATATAATTTTTTACAAACATATACTACTACAAACATATAATTATATCCCATCTATGTATGATATATCAAAATGCACAAATGCATTCTACTGCCAGGTATAACTAATTAAAACTAATTTAAAAATTTAAAAAGTGATATATACTTTGTAACTGTCTTGGAAAATCTTTAATATGCATGTTTAAGGAGCTCAACAAATTCCAAGGAGGACAAACTCAAAGCAATACTTTTGTGAAAAATCAAGTTAAAATAAATATTATAAGAATAAAAAAAAGAAAAAAGAAAAAAAGATAGAGTAAAATCCAAAGAGAATATCTGGAATATTCTTAAAAAATACATTATTTACAAGGAACTACAATATGATTGAAGCCAGGCGCCGTGGCCCATGCCTATAATCATAGAGCTTGGGAGACTGAGGCAGAAGGATTAAGGGTTTAAAGCCAGCCTCAGCAAAAATGTGGCACTAAGAAACTCAGTGACACCTTGTCTCTAAATAAAATACAAAATAGGGCTGGGGATATGGCTCAGTGGTAGAGTGCCTCTGAGTTTAATCCCTGGTACCAAACAACAACAGCAACAACAAAACTATATGATTGTTATGTGGTACTAATAATTATATTAGTGATTATAGACATCAGAAAACATTTGTAAAACCAAATTTAAAACAATGAAAAAAAAGATGAGAAAATGTACATACATAAACCTATAAGGAAGAAAAAACAAAATATTTTCAGGCAAACAAAATCAATATGGTTTTTGTCAGCAGATCCTCAAGTAAAGATCTTGAAAAGATCTAGTAAAGAAGGAAAATATTTCCACAAGGAAACTCAGATATTCAGGAAAGAACTAAGTTGAGCATGATGGTCCCAGCTACTCAAAGAGAGGGGAGATTGCTTGTGTCTGGGAGCTTGAGATGAGAATGGGAAACATAACAAGAGCTTTCCTAAAGAAAGAAAATAAACAAATAGAGAGTTGGAGAGAGCAAATATGAGAGTGAATAGAACACACACACACACACACACACACACACACACACAAACACATAAAAGAAGCTTAAAACCTTTTGTATAAATTAAGGGAAGAAAACTATATGTCTGTTTAAATCAAAGCTTACAGCTTTTAAAATAATGTTTTAAAATTTAATATATATGATAATAGTGCTAAGGATCAGGTGGGTTACGGAGGTTCACTGTATCAAGACTAGTATATTTTATTTGAAGTGATTCAATATTAACTCTAAATATGCTGGGATAACTTAAAAATGCAAATTACAATTTATAAAACAATTACTGAAACATGATGTGAAGAGAAATAGCTCCATGAACAACTGGAAAATATTAAAATTACTATGTACAATAAGGATAAACACTTAAAAATAAATGTAATTTAAAAATCTTTAAATGAAAATTTATTTATTTATTTATTTATTTATTGGAACAAGGAAAACTCAGGAGCATTTAACAACTGAATCAGATCCTCAGCTTTCTTTGTGATTTTCTTTAGAGACGGGGCTTGCTAAGGTTCTGAGGTTGGCTTTGAATTTGAGATTCTGGTACCTCAGTCTCCCAAGCCACAGGGATTATAGGTGTGTACCATTGCACCCAGCTAAAATTAAAAAAAAAAATACTAAAAGAGGAAAAATAGGACCAAAATAAATAAGGAAAATATATAAAAATATGTAATTTAAAAGACTTGATATTTTTAATATTGGAGTTCTTTCCCCAGATTGTCAATAGATTTATAACAATTATCGACGAAATTCCAGTAGAACTAGTTTGGAAGATTGATTCTATGTGGTTCTATGTCTTACTAGAAAACTTCTTTAATTAGTGCAGCATGATGTTCTAAACAGTATACTCCAAAAATGTAACCAAGCATGAATGGTCAATGAATTTTTGACAAAGTTACCAAAAATTGAATGGGATGAAGAAGTTTTTAAGAAATTGCACTAGAGAAAGTGAACTTCCATGAGCTAAAAATGAATTTTGATAAGTTCCTCACAGGGCATGCAAACAATAACTTGCTGGGTCATGGACTTCCTTCTCATTGAATGTGGGTTGGAAAAGGACTGGAAAATTATATGTTTGTCTTTTTTTTTTTTTTTTGCTTGATAAACTGCAAAAAAAAAATGCTGCTCTTATGTTTGGAGCTATTGAAGCAGAGGACCTGGAACAAACCCCGATACTTAGTGCTATTATCAGTCCAACAGTCCAAGAATTGCTAAGTCCTGCTGATATCAACAGAAGTGCCTTAGTTGAGACTTGAAATAAATGCAACCCCATCAGACCCCTGAATGGGAATCTTGTTTAAAAACAAAAACTCTGAATAATACTAAAGATCCCCTACCCTAGGAAGCTCTCTATAATAATCATGTTTTTAATAATGACACATTTATTTTAATAAATATTAACTGAAAGATAATGGAGATAATACATATTTGCTATTTAAGATATTAAATTTTAGTGTACTCATGTAGTATAATGAATCTAAATGTGAAGAATAAGCAATTTAGACATAATACCAATACATAAAACATTAAAGCAAAATAAAAGCATAGATTTCATTAAAATTAAGAACTCTGCTCCTCAGGTCCCCATTGAAAAAATAAATAGCTAATCCACAAACTGCAAGGAATTAAAACTACATGGAGAAGCCACTGCTATTCACCAGTATGATTTTTAAAAATTAAATGACAATATTAGGGTTGAGGGTGTAGCTCAGTGATAGAGTTCATTCCTGCCAAGCCTGACATGAGGCTTAAGGTTGAATCTCTAGCATGTGAAAACAAAGAAATGAAAGAGGAGAGGAAGAAAAAGTAAAAATATAACAAAATTTCAAATATCAAAGAGGTGAAATAAGCTGTGCTCATGTATGCTGCTTTCAGAATGGTGTCATATGTTAGAAGTACATTAGAAAATGGTTTGGCAACTCATTAAAAGGTAAACAGATACCTAACATACCTACCAATTCTACTCTGTAATGGACTGAGTCATATTCATGTTCACCTGGGATTTCAGAATGTGACCTTATTTAGAAATGGAGGCTGTGCTGTTGTAATTAGTTAAGGATCTTGAGATAAAACCACAATTTATTTAGTCAGTCCAATGACATATTTTGATAAGGGAAAGAAGATGAAGAATATGAAAGCAAATACATAGGAAAGAAGTCATGTGAATAGGGAGAGAGGTCAGAGTAACATGCTTACATGCCAAGAAATGTCAAGAATGGTTGGGAGCTCCCTGTAGATAGGAAGGGGCCAGAAAGGATTCTTCCCTAGAATCTTCCATAGGGGCATGGCTTTATTGACACCTGATTTTAGACTTTTGGTCTTTAACACAGTGAGAATAAATTTCTAATGCTGTAAACCATCCTAGAAAATTATCATGAACTACCAGGCATTTACCCAAGTGAAAGAAAAATATATGTCCAACACAAACTGAAACATAAATGTTCATTAGAGTTTTATTTATTGCTCCCCAAACTGTAAGCAATCTGGATGTCCCTTGACAGGAGAATTGATAACCAAATTGTAGCATGTACATATGATGAAATACCACTCAACATTTAAAAGAAAAAAAACTCATTATGAACACATGCAACAACATGAAATAACCTCTAAATATACACTAAGTGTAAACTGGGAACATCTATACATACATCATACATGCCCAGCAGAGCATAATGCATTAAATAAAACAACCTATGTAAAGTGCTCAGTGAATTGAGAACATTATACTGCAAATAAGCTTCACTGATTCTCAGATTTCCCCTGAGCAATGGAGTACTGCTAGTGGATATCAAAATTAATTTTCAGCTATAGCACTGCAATGAAGATACTGAGTGAATAGTCTTGAGAAGGGGAAAAGGAAGGAAATGGACAATTCAGTCATCAAAAGAAAAAGATTATCACCAAACAATATAGGTAGAATATTCTCCCACATGAATGATACCAAACTCATGGTTTTATTTGGGAATGTACCTGTAATACAGAGAAAGAGAATTATAAGTAATTTCTCTCTCAAAAACTGTTTGTTGAAGTCACTGTATGTTTCATAAACTATCCGAAGCACTTAGGGCTATAGCAGTAGGTACAATGGACAAGGTTCCAACAAACGCAGAGCTTATGTGCCAGTAGTGGTAGAGAAAAGCTACACGTAAATATACAAACCAAGATAAAACCAAACAAACAAAACTCAGGTAGCAAAAAGTTCTGAGATACTAATAAAAATGTACTGAGCTAGAATGGAGGTTTAAAATAAGTAGAATATTCTGATGATGGCTTCTATTAAAAAAGGTGCTATTTATGCAGAGATCTTTACAAAAAGAACTGACCATTTGAAAATTATATATTGGAGTATTCTTAGGTCCTGTAACAAACACAATTTAAGATTCCAGTGGCTTAATAGAATAGAAATTCATTTCTGGGTTAAGTAATAGTCTGATATGGATAATTTTGGTTAGCTTGTTTCTGTGAGTTAATTCAGGAATATAAGCTCCTTTTATCATAGTGCCTCAGAATCTGCTAATTCTGAAAGGTTGAAAGGAAATAAAGCAATGATAACAATAATGGTTCAGTTACTTCTTAAATTCCCTGGTCAAAATGGCATATTTATCACGTCTGCTCACATTTTATTGACCATAACTGGCCAATCATCAGGCTAACTTAGTTACAGTGGGAACTGGAACTTTCATTCTCTGATTGAACAGCCACATCCTGTAGGAATGTCATACAATGGAAAGAGCATAGTATTTGGATAGGCAGAGTCCCATCTACTGAGACTCTATTATTTTGGGCAGCAAGTTTCTACATGACCCTCTTTTCAAACTTTTACCCTATACTCCCATATTTTCCTCAAGGATAAGAACACAATGTTCTATGCAGCTAGGTTAATTAATTTAGTGTCAAAGATCTTGGGTTGACATGTACCCCTCTCTGAATAATCAAGATATTAAGCATTAATTTACCAGCTATCCATGAACCAAAAGGCAAATGATCACCCTCCCCCCATCACCACACATACATGCAGAACCAGCAAATACTGGGGATACAACGTCAGATGTGTGACAATAAAAAATCCCCTTTTATGATGGAGGAAAACAAAACATTTGATAATCAGTCATAGAGAAAAACAAATCTGTCCAGTCAGGTACTTGAAGACCTGCTCTATCAAAGGGGGAAATTTCTTGACTAAATCCTGATTCTGCTCTCTGGCAGTAGTTCTTTTTATTGTTCCTATTAATTCCATCCCACCCTCCTTGGTGTCTTTGGATGCTGTGCTCCATGTTCACCTCTTAATGGGTATTACAAGTGATGTATTCCCAGTAGGCTAGCTACAACTTTCACAGCCAGCTTCTTTTCAAGAAAGTTTGGAGGCTGTTTTAATCAGCTTTTCTGCAGCTGTGACCAAAAGAACTGACCAGAACAGCTATAGAGAAGGAAATGTTTATTTGGGGGTTCACAGTTTCAGGGGTCTCCGTCCATAGACTGTAGGCTCCATTCTTTGGGGCTCAAGATGAGGCAGAACCTTATGGCAGAATAATGTGGTGGAAGGAAGCAGTCCACTTGATGATCAGGAAGCAGACAGAGACTCCACTTCACCAGATATAAAATATATATATCCAAAGTCACACCCCCAATGTCCCACCTCCTGCAGCCACAACATATCTGCCTCAGTTACCACTCAGTTAATTCCATCAGGAGACTGATGGTTAAGGATCTCATAACCCAATCCTTTCACCACTGAATGATCTTGCATTGTCTCACACATGAGCTTTTGGGGATACCTACTATCTAATCCATAACAGGGGCTTTAGGGGTTAGAATTACAAGCTTTAAAGCGAGAAGTATAGTTGTTGCAAGGATAAAATTCCCCGACAAACAGTGATCTACTAATCCATTTGCTTCTAGAGAAAAGCCCAGGTGGTATATTGGTAAAGGGAACAAGTCCTTCGTTGAATTGACTGGAATTAAATCCAGATTCTGGAGCACAATAATTGCATAAGTTCAAGGTCCCTTGAGACACTGGGATAACTTGAGACACTGGGATAACTATGTGAGTACAGATAACCCATATAGGAAATAATCACATGAAAGACTAAGTAATTGGGAAGTGAGATAGGAATGTGAATATGGCTGGTAACTGGTAGGCTGTCCGTTAAGTTTACTAATGTGAGGGGGAAAAATACTTAATCCCATTTGGGAACTCTGGAAATGAATGTAGAATACCCACCTCAATCGTCTGTCCCATCTGAGGAACAGGTAATCTGGACAATGACCCAGTACATTGTGGTGAATATGGCTAGAGAGTTCTAAAGTCTATTTCCAAACATTATGATCTGCTGTATGCTTAGGTGAAGTTCCTAGAACTAGGAAAATCTCTGAGGTGAGGTGATTCAAGGATGATAGCTGGAATTGGGGCTACCAGAGGGATTATGGATAGAATATCTATAACATCCACTAAATTGTGTCACATTGAGCGAGTTAGTTAATTTTGGGGCACCCCAGTTTTCTCACCTGTATAATGGGAATAATAATACTTACCAAATTACTTTGTTATGAAGATGAGTAAATAGATACTTACAGTGCTTGTTGGCAGTTTCTGGTACAAAATAATGCATATGTTAAAGGTTTTCAACAAGCAAATATTTTTTTAAATGAGGCCATACAGTGAAAAGCACTAAGGTGGGAGACAGGTGGCATGCCAAAGAACAGAGACAAGGTTGTGTGGGTTGGAAATCTGGCCAAAGGAGAGCATGGTCAAGCAGGAGTTCAGAAAGGCAGTCTGGGGATGAATCACACAATAGCTTGTCTCCAGCCCAAGCTTCAATAGGCTTCTGTGATTTTCTGTGCTTGGAGGATCATATTTCCATGGCAAAGGCACATAAAGGATCAGAGAACATTTTCAGAATTTTCAGAAGCATTTAGTGGAGAAAAATATTAATTCTATCCATAGTAATGGCAATTCTGTGGGGGTAGGGTGGACACTAACAGAAGTCTGACTCAAGTGCAGTTATTTCCACCTCCAATGAAAGATGGGTATTTTAGAAACCAGCACAATTTTCCAGAGTTGAAAACTTCTACTCTAGAGATGGTTCTTTACTATGGACACTCATGAGATTAATATAGTACTGCTTTTCCCTAATCTTAACATCAATTCTCCATAAGAAAGTAAATCTATTTACAAAGTAATATAGGCTATTATGCAAAAATTATCCATTTGGCTGAAAGTAATGGAAATTAGACAGATCTAAAAGTAATTTGACTCCAGATTTGTGGTGGATGTTCTTTGGAATGTATACAGTATGTCATTAAAAGTAACACTTAATACTTATTAGGGAGACTGTTGAAATCCATCTTCAGAATTACATTGATAAGCTACATCCTTATCTTTCACCATGCAAAAATGTCAACTCAAAGTAAATCAAAGACCTAGGAATTAGACTAGAAACACTACAACTGCAAAAAGAAAGCATAGAGTCAACATTTGAACATATTGGCACAGACATTGATGTGCTTAATAAGATTCCTACAGCTCAAGAAATTAAACCAAGAATCAATATGTGGAATGGCATCAAATTAAAAGGCTTCTTCATAGCAATGGAAACAATTAAGAATATGAGGAGAGAGACAATAGAATGGGAGAAAATCTTTGCCAGTTATTCTTCTAACAGGAGATTAATATCCAGATTATATAAGAAATTTAAAAAAACAAACACTCAAAACCCAATTAATCCAATTAATAAATGGACAAATTATATAAACAGTCATTTCTCAAAAGAATAAATACAGATGATCAACAAATATATGAAAAAAAGTTCAATATACTAAGGAATCTGGGAAATGCAAATCAAAACTACAATGAGATTTCATCTTGCTCCAGTTAGAACGACAATCATCAAGAATACAAATAGCAATAATTGCTGGTGAGGGTGCAGAGATAATAGTATACTCCTACATTGTTAGTAAGACTGCAAATTAGTACAACCATTTTGGAAAGCAGTATGGAGATTCACTAAAGGGCTAGGAATGGAATCACCACATGAACCTCGTATCCCACTCTTTAGTATTTATCAAAAATAATTAAATTCACCATACTGTAGTGATACATGCAAACAAATGTTTATAGCAGTGCAATTCACAATAGCCAAGTTATGGAACTAGCCCTGGTGTCCATCAGGAGATGAATGTATAAAGAAAACATGCTGCACATATATAATAATTGAGTTTTACTCAGTCATAAATAAGAATGAAATTACATCATTTGCTGGTAAATGGATGAAATGGAGAATATCATGCTAAGTAAAGCCAGACTCAGAAAGACAAAGAAGGTAGAGAGAAGTAAGGGGGGAAAGTAAGGGGGGAAAATGATAGAGGGATATCATGAAAACAAAAAGAAAGTAGAGTAGAAGAAAAGGATTAATGAGAAAGAAAAAGATTGCAGATAAGGAGAGCAATGTGGAATGGAATTGACCGACTTATGCTGTATGCATATATAAATGCATTAATATGAATTTCATTTTCATATATAATGCACTAATAAAAATAAATAAATAAAAAGAAAGAAGACCAGTAGAGTAGGGGGAATGTATAAGGGAAGGAAGGGGGGAAGAACAAGGGAAATATTGGGGAAATTGAGAATGAGTAAACTATGCTACATATATTTACATTTATGCCACAATAAACCCCACTATTATGTAAAACTATCACTCACTAATAAAAGCATTTTTTAAAATTACATTGATATGCAACACACTTTTGTCCTAGAATTGTAAAAACAAGTGTCCTAGAATTCTATAGTTTGCTTTTGTCCTAACACCTCTAACACCTTCTGTTCCATCCTCATTCTAGGTGATGATCTTCTTTCCTACTTCACAGAGAAGATGAATCTGAAGACATTTGCACCAAATCACTTGCTTCACTTGTATGCACATGTTTTCATCCATATAGGTAGTATTCCTTCCTGTTACCTCAGATGGATACTCTTTCCATCTAAGCTTGCTTCATCCACAGCCTTCCTTGAGTAAGAAGGGAATCTAGCCTTTTTTTTCCCTCAGAGCAAAATATTTAGAGCCAAGTCTAATCTTCCATCATATCACACATCCTGTTCATCACCAGCCTTCAAAATCACTTGGCTGTACCTTCAAAATATCTAGAATGCTACCCATTGTGACTCAAGTTGTTATTTCTATCCAGAATTATTAAAATGACTTCCAAGATGATCATTTTGTTTTTCCTCTGCCTAACCTAAAATAGTGGTTCTCATCTGAAAGTAATTTATCCTCCTGTAGAAGATGTGGCAATATTGAGAGAAAAGCTTTGGTTGTTACAATCAGTAGACAGGGAACTATAGGCATCCAGTGGGTAGATGGCAGGGATGCTATTAAATTGCTTACAAGACACAGGGCAGGTCCTATGATAAAGAATCTTGTGATCCACAATGTTAACAGTGCCAAAGTTGAGAAACAGTGACTTACAGTCTATTCTTAGGCAGTAGGCTGAGTAAGAATTTGGAGGAGTCATTCTGATCAGGTCATTCCTCTGGCTCTCAATTCCCTTCAAGTAAAATCCAATTCCTTTTACCCACCAGGCCGACATAGATTCAATACCAGTCTATATCCTTGGCCACATCACGATTGCCTTATAGTCACTGTGCTCACCCCACTGAACCTTGGACATCCCAGGTCCCTCCTTCTTCAGCACACTTAGATTGACTCTTCCTCCAGTGGATCACACTCTTAACAGATAGCCACAGTGCCCACTCCCTCTGCTCCTTCAGAGTTTGTGCCAATGTCACCATTTCACTCAAGTCTATACTCAATGTTGCTATGAAAGCTGAACCACTTCCAGAACTCCTGTATACTTATAGACATTTTTTCATGATAGTTCCCAAGGATCCAATAGTGTTCTCTGAAAATTTACACGCTAAAATGCTAATCCCAAGAACCTCTGAAAGTGACTATATTTGAAGACAAGGTATGTAAATAAATAATTATAATAAATGACGTCATTAGATTGGGCCTTAATCAAATATAACTTGTTCTTATGAGCAGCGGGGATTAGGACCCAAAGAGCTACAGAGGGAAGATAATCTGAGGAAACTGGACACTGGTTATCTAAAACTCAAGGCCATAGAAGAAATCAAACCTGCTGTCAATTTGATTTTAGAGTTCTAGCCTCCAGAATTGTGAGAAAACAAATTTCTACTGTTTAAGCCACCCAGTGTATAATCCTTTACTACAGGAGTTTGGAAAAACTAATGTAATAATTATTACCTTCTAACATACAATGCAATTGAGATATATTTCTTGCTTAGCTGTTGTCCTCCTATACTTGACTATAGTCTCCACAAAGGCAATAATTTTGTTTGCTTTTACTTATTTGTTTCAGCTGTGTAAACTTGTTCTTTCCAAAGACTTCTATTTTGAACATGAGGAAAGTGTGATGCAGGGAATTGAAATGGTTTCCTGAGACTATAATGGCAGTGAACGAATGGCAGAGGCATTATGAACTCCAGAATTCCTAACTCAAACCACACAGTTACCTGGACACAGAGGAGGGAGCCATATTAGAGGAGGGCTACCATTGTAACAGAAAATCCCAGGTTCATGGTCAAGTGCATGCACTTACACCTCAACACAACATGAGATGGGG
This sequence comes from Spermophilus citellus, assembly GCF_964194105.1. Lineage (NCBI taxonomy): Eukaryota > Metazoa > Chordata > Mammalia > Rodentia > Sciuridae > Spermophilus > Spermophilus citellus. The sequence continues at coordinate 16,732,664 of NC_138183.1, read as the reverse complement.
CACGAAACTGTCTGGTAGCTTCATAAATGCACTTACATTGCTTATGAAGAATGAATTACAGAGACTGTTCACATTACAGTACTTTTTCAGCAAATGATGAGTGACAGAAAAAAATAAATAAATATAATCCTTTAAAAAAGCTGCAATATGGAAAAGAAGAAGCCACAAGCAAAAGGCATTAAGAAATGGAAGGCATAGATCAGTAATGTAATTTTGTATGCACTTATTTGCACAGAAGAAAAAACTTTAGTTACAAATAAAAATATTCACTCCTTTTCTCGACCCATACAACATTCTAATTTGCCACATTAGCCCCTGTCTCTGTCACCCTGTCTATGAGCTTGGCAAATCAACCAGTTTATGTACAATTAACAGAGAGGCTGCCAATACAAGGAAAGCTTTGTTCTCATGGAAGAACACCCCTGAGTGCTCATCGCTCACAATGATTTCCCCTTGCCAGAATCAACAGCCAAAAACATAAATAAATAAATAATAAATGAAATAAGATAAAATAAGTAAATAGGAAGAGGTGGGGAGGAAAACATGCTCTCTGATTGAATCTATTTTCAACTCATGAAAAATATCTTAATTTTCACTTATATTCCATGCCTGTAGCTGAGGGCCATTAAAACTAATAAAAGTAAATCATTTGTGACAGATCTTAGAAAACAGTTTCTGCAATCCACTGCGCTCTCAAATGCTCATTAGAAATAGTGGTTTTCTTTTCAGGAGAATGCCTGCTGAATGCTTAAAATGTGTTCGCTCCAACTTTTGACAAGTAAAACTGGCAATGGGGTGTTTGATGCAAAGCCTTGACATAAAAAAGATGTTGCGCAGCTATATCAAATATGACCAGGAATGGCGCATCAAAGCAGAAAGCGTTAGAATGCAAGGCATTTGGAGGAGGGAGAGAATCAACACATTTGTTTCTGCTTTTGACATCTTCTGTCATCAGAATAAACAGAGCATTTGCATTTCATGCAAGCAGAATATTCTACATGAGTTTGAGTTCTCAGATTCAAGGCCAATATATCGGGTCACTTCATTCCTTGAAAGTCAAAACATATTTCTTTTTATTTTTTTCATTTATTTTTGAGGCAAGTACTCCCTATGTTGCCCTGGATGACCTCAAAGTTGTGATCCTCCCACCTCAGTTTCTCAAACCAGTTGGGCTTGCAGATGCATGCCACTATGCATTCTGTGTATATTTTTGTATGCTTTAAAATGGAAGCAACAGCTGGGCATGATGGAGCCCACCTGTAATCCCCAGGGAGGCTGAGGCAGGATGGTTGCAAGTTCCAAGCCAGCCTCCGCTAAAGTGAGGTGGCTAAACAGCTCAGTGAGATCCCATCTCTAAATAAAATAGAAAATATGGCTGGGGATCTGGCTCAATGGTTGAGTGCCCCTGGTATGCTAAGAACCTTTTAGAAGTTTTAATTATTAAACAAATACTAATGTTTGTTATTTGTAATAATGATTCCTATCACTACTGAGCACTTACTGAGTGAAATACACTTTATATTTATGATTTATATTTTCACAATGAGTCCTTAAGTAGCTAAAAGAATCTCCATGTTACAAAAGTAGGTCCAGAGAGTCAGAGCAATTAGTAAATGTTAATTTTATATTAATAATATATGCTATTACTATTGCCAAAGAAGCATTGCACAAAAACACAGAAAATAAAATTATGGTTAAGACTTCATCAAAAGACCTTTATCAATCTTCTGTGTAGACTATAAAAGCACATATACATACACACACACTCAGATATACATGTAAACATATACATATATACTTATACAGTCCTGGTCGTGAATTCCTTCTTTACCAAGAAGGAAAACAGCAGGTGTGTGTGTGTGTGTGTGTGTGTGTGTGTGTGTGTGTATAAAATATATAATCTCCATGTATATATCTCTGTGAGTGTATGTGTGTGTGTGTATATATATATGTATATGCTACATCACTTTTGCCCTTCAAATCATGTTTAAAACCTCTTTTGGATTACCTTAACTACAAACAGACAAAGAACAAAATTCTGGGAACCTGTTCTGCCTATTACAGTTGTTATATCATAACGCCATCAAGTTCACCCTTGTCATTTATCTTACTGCGTAACATCAGAGGACTGCCCTCTATTGTTCACCTATGCGGATTCTTTCTGCAAGTGAAGATACAAAGTTCTTCATTTTGGGGTGACAATCATTGTTCTTCAAGTTGATTCACACTCTCCCTTTGGTATACTGTAACTTAAATCATAATGAGATAAAGCATATCTTGTTGCATGGAAGGGATGTGGGAGACAGATGAAAATGCTATGCATATCCATATATACATAATGTAAAAATATATATTCAAACCATAATCCTCATCTCTGTGACTGGCTATATGGTAATCTCTGGTGTTTATACAGCAATCTTTATCCACTACCCATTCCATATTTTATTTGTCTTTAGGAAGCACCTGAATTCATTCCCTGGATATGTGAGTGATCCAAACTCTGAAGAGTCTGAGCCACTAACAGTTCTGTCTGAACTGGGTTATTGTAACTTCTTATTTTTTTTTAATTTTACCACAAACACTTGAATTCTAAAAGTTGACCCCAGGGTTCTTCTACATTCCAAACATATTCCTTCTTCCTTCTCTTTTATAATAAACCAATCTCTCGTGATAGGCAGGATCAATCACCCCAGCCTTTACACACCCCTTCTTCTTTTTGCTTATGGATTCACTGGTGTGAGAAGCCCCAACTGGCCAGTGAGAGGCTCTGCATGCAGGCCAATGGTGTCATTGTTAGCAAAGTCAGTCATCTGGTGTGCAGCATGAGGGCTTGTGAGTCACTCTTTGCTTCATTCTCTAGGGCTCGTGGACAGACCTGCATACACTCAGAGATTTACAGGCAAAGAGATGTGGCCGAGGAAGCTCCTGAGTGGCCTTAGCAATCTCTTACAAATCATTACACAGTTACTTCAGGGAGGAGGGGCACAGTTCCTTCTATTGTTGAAGAAGACTCCGTAAAGTATAGAGGTTCAAAATCTAAGGCTTTATTGAAATCTGCTTATGTGCCCCCTTGCAAATTTCAGGTTCTTTTTACCTTCCCAGTTACTTCCTAAACTTTAATCATAGAGCCCTCCTGTGGTTTACAAATCAATTTGCATTGTAATCCAGCCCTGGAATGATTAGATTTTGGGTTTGAGTTTTAGAAATTGGTACCTTGTGGTCACAAGAAATAAAGTTGTTTTTTTCCCCCCTTAGGACATACATAGACAACTTCAGAACTGTGACAAGAACATTTGCTGGCATGCTAGAGTCCCATGATTATCATTTTTCCTCCTAAATTTCTAGTACACGTAGAGGGAATCAACCAACACTATTATGTGCCTTATTTGGACTAACATATTCTATGGTTACACATACTTAGTCATTTGGGGCCTTGTTTTCTGTCAAGATTTGATTATGGGTCTCTGAAAGTGATGATTTGTATAACAACTTTGCCATTACATGACATGGATTACTAGTCTCTCCTAAACCACTATAAAGCAGGGTGGCTAGGATCTTTAGATGCAATCAGATCAGAACAAAACAGAACCAGTTCAGAAAACATGCCCTTAAGATATGTACCTCTGGAATCTTGATACCCGTTTATGTATCAGGCAGGGTTCAATCAGAGAAGCAGTACTACAGAGATTCATTTGTATTAGAGATTTGAGTTTTCCCAGTTTGGGAGCTGGTTAGAAAAACGCTCCTTTGAGCATATTGTCTCAGGAAGATGAAATGTTATCTGCAAAGGACAAAGACCAGCTGGAACCTTTGAATAGGAGGTAGAACGCATGAGAAAGATCACTTCTTGCTGCCTCTGGTGGTGGGAGTGGATTACTATGGGAGCTGGTGGGAGACACGTGTGCCCTTTAACATCTGATGCAGAAGTGGGAGAAATCAAAAGAGGATCCAGGAAAAGTTAGAAAGTACCAGCCTGATTGTAGCCTCATGCCAAGAAGGAAAACTGCAGGTGAGTGTCAGCTTGAGTGACCCAAGAAGTACTTTTTCATACTGTTGTTGTATAAAGACCAAAATGATTTCTGCTTCAATTCTAATTTCCAAATCTCAAGTGATAATGTCTTTGTGGTACATTCTAATCTAAAACACAAAGGGAGATAAATTTCTAGAAAAACCAGTTCAGCCTGGCCAAGTTGGCATGTTACAAAACAACCCCAAGTCCCATTTTTTAAATGAACCTCTTATTTATATTTGGAAAAACTTTCATTTTTTTAAACTGTTGGCAATTCTTTGATGTTAATAATCAATGGTGAGGAGTAATTGTAGTATCGAAATTTAATAGGCACTAGTATAGCATGAAGAGGTATGATACTCTCAGTTGGAGTGGCTCCTGAATAGATTAGGTGGAGAAATTCGAGTCTGAATTATAAGGTTCAAATGAGATAGCATATATTATATATTCATCCAAAGTTATTTGGCATGAAATGTATTCTGCTCAAATATTACTTTCTACATTGCTGAAATATGTGCTCTGACTCTTTGACTTCTAACTTTGTGAGTTGTATTAATACATTTTTCTTATTTCCATCTTGGTGTTTTGTACCCATATTATGAGTATTGGTAGGCCTCATTGGATTTTTCCACAAAAATAAAACAAAATAATCTATTTGAAAGGGTATTATAGAATAAATGACACTTCATAAATGGAAAAATGATGCCATCATTTTGTAATTATTTCAATGTTAATTCGATAAACATTTGAAAACTATCTTCACCTCACCAATGGATAGAAGTTTCCCTTTGTGATCTTTTAGGATGATACTGAACATATGCAGAAATGTAGTTCTTATTCTTATCTCTTCAAAGGAAATGGGAACATGTGAAAAACAAACTATAAAATACTGTGTGAGGTAGCTTATGAAAATGGTTGACAAAGTATTTCCTTAATCTTTGAAACAGAACTGGAAGGTGATAAAAATTAACAATTGCATTGTTTCTACAAAACTGGTTTTTAAAAATTTATTTATTTTTCCAAAACTATCAATGCATGTAAAGTTGCCATCTGCTAGAAACACTGAGAGCATTTAATTTTCCTTCATTCACCCAGAGAATAATGTTTAAATCTGCACAGGTGTGGCCTGAAATACCTCTCCCACTACTCCAATATTAATGATTTAGGTGGGTTCTAGAATTATTGCCCCTCTCTATGCAGTAAAAACTGGTCTTTGCAGAGGGACAGTTATCTGTCTGCACATCTGTTAGGCTGTGTAGCATAGGCAGGCAGGCATGAGTTTGGGTGAGTATGGGAAGGGAAGTTGTGTCTAACATACATTTAAGAAGAAAACTGGAACAGATTGTTGAAGAATAATGCCTGATTTAATACCAGGCTAGCACTAGAAGTGATAGAAATAGAAACATGCTTTCCTTTCCAGAAGTTTATAATCAATTTGGAAGATGAGTCTTACTTTCCAGAAAAAACAAAAACAAGAGAAATCAAAAGTTCATATTCTGGCTTGTGATTTTTATATGAAGGGTATAGACAATGTTAAATATCCTGTGCAGGACTGATACTAATTATAAATCTATGTTCAGCAAAGTGTAGTTTGTACACTAGCTCTGTTGTTTATTATAATATAATCTTGAATTTCTTAACTTCAAAATGGCAGTACAGTTTTACCTTATAATGTATATTTTATAATGTATTATAAAAGATAACATGTTTAAGTTTGTATATCTAGACCATTTATTATTATAAAATACTTTTTTAAAAACCTTTAGATCTGTTTTTCTTAAAAAACATTGGCATACCAAAATCTTCAAAGGTAGTTACACACACACACACACACACACACACACACACACACACATGAATATATACCTACACAATCGTCTTTCAAGTCTTATTATTAATGTCATTTCAAACATGAAACTGCATGTAAAGAAATCATGTGAATCTCATGCTCCACCACTGAAAGAAGTGGTTTAAAAAGATGTTATGGTTTGGATGTAAAGTATTCCCCCAAAGCTCATGTGTGAGACATGAAAGAAGGTTTGGATGAGAAATGATTGGGTTATGAGAGCTGTTAGACAACCAGTGAATTAATCACCTGATGGGATTAATTGAGTGGTAATTAAAGGCAGGCAGAGTGTGGCTAGAGGAAGTGGAGTATTGGGGGTATGGCTTTGGGTATATATATTTGTATTTGGCAAATGGAGATCTCTCCTTCTGCTTTCTGATCACCATGTCAGCCACTTGCCTCCAGCATACTCTTTCGCCATGATATTCTACCTCATCTCAAGCCCCGAGGCTTGGAGCAGGCTGTCTATGAACTGAGACCTCTGAGACCATGAGCCCCAAAATAAACTTTTCCTCCCCTACAATTGTACTGGTCAAGTCTTTTGGTCACAGCAGCAAAAAAAAGCTGACTGAAACAAAGGCTAAGAACTATTTTATAGATTCATTAAAAGTAACCCTCTAAGATAGGCTTGTAGAGATAATTTTCCTCATTTCATTGATGAAAAATTTAACGTTCAGATGGATTAAATTGCTTGTATGCATTTACCCCAAGTCAGGGTTCTGTGTTCCAATCCAAATCTCCTAGACCTCTTCCACAGGCATTCTGAACCAAGGATTCACAAATTGTTAGGGTAAGATTGTAGCAGAATTTTGGTACCTCAGCAAGACCTCCAGGCACAGAGAGCAATAGATGTGGACTCTGTAGAGTTACCATAGGTGAAAAAGTGGCAAAGGTATAATTTATTTGCCAGCTTAATTCTTGTGCACAAAGAAGGAGAGATAGTGAAGCTTTTATTCGATGCATTTAATTTGTGGTTTTGTTGTTCCCTTGTTTTACTTGCATACTGAATGGAAATTCTGGGAAAGCTCTGAAACTGTATGTAAAGCCAGACACTAGGAGAGCCGGGAAGTTTCAAATGGGAAATAAATCCAATCACTATTTACTCAATCGTTCACAGAAATTCATGGTTCAGCAAAGTACCACAACAAACAGAAAGAATCAGTACAGCTTCTAGTTCCTCAATGATCACAGAGCCATGAGCCATAAGCAGGCTGGCAATATAGAGAATAAATCATTCAAGGGAAACCTGATTACTTTTGTGATAGAATTAGAAGATTAGTTGTCAGAGAAATGATGTTGATGCAATATATCCCGAATTTTAAGAATCTATGTCCACTGGGAATTTTACATGAAAAATTAATTTTAGTTGCATTGAATATAAGCCTTGTCAAAAAAGTGAAAACCACACTGGTACCTTTCAAATTATATGTGATAAAAATGAGGGAGAGAGGGAGGAAGGGATGGGAAGAAATAGAGGTTAGTTGAACTGAAGAATGTATCAAGAAACGACAGGATTTTTAAAGCAAAGACAGTAAGTACATCCTATTGCTGAAACCTTTTTATGATTTCTACCAAAAATGCAATTCCTGAAGATTCTAGTACTTAGAAACATACAATGAACATTTATATAGAGACCTTAAGAGATAATTGGACTAGAACTCCAACTTCAGTTAACAAGTGTTTAGTGGACAAGTGTTTTTAAGACCATCTTCAGCAGAACTCTTATGAAAGAGTGGCCAGCAGGGCTAAGAAAGGATTCAGGAAGACCTGGGTTCAAACTGAAGTCTTAGCACAGACTCACATGATTCTACTCTCATCAAGAAATCAAGTCTTATTTTCTTCCCCTGAGAATGGCTGATCTTAATGACCACTTTCCTAGGAATAAAGTGTGATGGAAGCTGACACCCTGTGACCTCTGAGGATAGGCATGAGGAGATACAGGCTCCAGGCAACTCCCTCCCGTGGGCACCTCTAAGTCCCAGAGTCTCAGGAGGGAGGTGTGACTACCCCAAAGACCCAAAAGAGACACCAGATAAAACCAGAGAGAGAGACAGGCCCTAGGAATTTTCTTTGTTCCAGTCCTCAGTTGATTGAGTCTTCCCAGCTCAAGAAGCTGACATGTAAATGAAAAGCCTTAGAGATGGTTATAGCCTGAGCCAATATCTGGTTTAAACTGCAGGCAAAACCCAAGGGAAAAGCCATGTAGAAGATGAGTCCAGACAACCATCAATTCCAGGAGAGGTAACACAACAAGAATTCTTGTTAAATCCCACTGTGTCTGGGACAACTGGCTATGTAACAGAGACAGATAATTAATACAGTGTGACAATGGAAAGTCTTAGCAAACTTCAAATTAACATAGCAATAATGTCTACTTAATGGGTGGCTACAAGTAGGTACTGTAGTACCTACTTACTAGTGCTAGTAGAATATTTGTAGGTAGCAAACCAATTAGTATGAATCCTATTATTAAAAGTAGCATTAAAGTGAACATAGAAGGAAAACTGTGAAAATTACAATAAGGAAATTAGGAAACCCTTTTAGAGGTTATTCCATAAAGCAAGGAGATGTCATTAACAGACAAACTCAATCCAACATGCCTAAAGACTACTGTATTCCAGATGCTTCCAATGTAAATCAATGTATTCTCCCCCATTTTTCCTGTAGAAATTATACACTCTTATGAGCCATCACAATGGGACAACTTTATTCTCTGAGGACAAACAAATGGGTAAAATGATATTAGGATCATGGATTCAGACATCCCAAGCGATTAATAATCGCCATTACATAATCCTTAAAGGTTATATTTTTCTCAGAGAATAAAGTTGGCATATTATGATAAGAGAAAACTTCTCAATCCATTGATACCACTAGCTCCAGGCCATGAAAGGGAAAGATATAAGAGGAGCAATCTGCCCCAGGGGCAAAACATAACAAAGGCTGATAAAGAAATGTAATAATAGGAAAGTGGGATTCTTCATTTAAAGAGGAATAAACCTGCCTTCTAAGGCATAGCCCAGTGTACATCCTGGGCTCATTCTAAGCTGAAAAGCAATAGCTCTTCCCTAAGGGGAGGGGTGGGAATATCTGGCCCTGGTATAGGAAAAGGAAGAAAATATTTCACTCCTCAAGAATGTAACCTGGTAATTCTCTCTGAATTAGATTGAAGAAGCCTGGGCTGTTTGTATTAGATGAAATCAACTCTGTTTTCCTGCTCACAACTTAATTGTCCAAGGGATCAATATAGCCTATCCAGGCTGCACATAAAAGACGACAAATACATCTGTGGTGACTTACTACGAAACTGTTCCCAGTGGTGGCACTCCCAGTTCAATGTGGCAAAGTGATCTAATGAGGCTTTCTCTGAAAGCACAAAGATGCTAAGTAGAAGAGGGACTCAATTTAAGTCCAGATCTCTCCCCTACCAAGAAGTTACTCTTCTGATCCCCACAACATTGTTTGTAGTTCACAGTCTTAGACTGAATGCAGTGCCAAAATATGATATCTATGGCATCATTTTTTTGTGTATTTTAAAAATAATTTGCAACACCCTAAGTAAAGATTCCTTTAGCCCTACTCTTTCATAGAAGCTTAAAGTCCCAGCAAATATATTTATGAGCTCATATGTCTCTCTAAAGAATGAAAAGACTAGAAGTGAGGTATCATGTATTTTTGGCTATATCTCCATGATCCATTGTACAAAATTTATTGCTTAGTATATGTTTTGTAAATTGCTTTGAAGTCCTCTTGTTCATTCCCCCAAAAGCTGAAGGCTACCTCCTTCATTTATATATATTTCCTCCTATATATTTTCTTTTTTTTAAATTGGTTGTTCACAACATTACAAAGCTCTTGACAAATCATATTTCATACATTAGAATCAAGTGGGTTATGAGCTCCCATTTTTACCTCAAATACAGATTGCAGAATCACATCGGTTACACATCACATTTTTACATACTGCCATATTAGTGACTGTTGTATTCTGCTACCTCTCCTATCCTCTACTATCCCCCCTCCCCTCCCCTCCCATCTTCTCTCTCTACCCCATCTACTGTAATTCATTTCCCTCCATGTTTGTTATCCCATTCCCCTTATAACCTCTTATATGTAATTTTGTATAACAATGAGAGTCTCCCTCCATTTCCATGTGATTTCCCTTTTTTCTCCCTTTCCCTCCCACCTCATGACTGTTTAATGTTAATCTTTTCTTCCTGCTCTTCCTCCCTGTTCTGTTCTTAGTTGCTCTCATTATATCAAAGAAGACATTTGGTATTTGTTTTTTAGGGATTGGCTAGCTTCACTAAGCATAATCTGCTCTAGTGCCATCCATTTCCCTGCAAATTCCGTGATTTTGTCATTTTTTAGTGCTGCGTAATACTCCATGGTGTATAAATGCCACATTTTTTTTTATCCATTCAACTATTGAAGGGCATCTGGGTTGATTCCACAGTCTAGCAATTGTGAATTGTGCTGCTATGAACATCGATGTGGCAGTATCCCTGTAGTGTGCTCTTTTAAGGTCTACAGGAAATAGTCCGAGAAGGGCAATAGCTGGGTCAAATGGTGGTTCCATTCCCAGATTTCCCAGGAATCTCCATACTGCTTTCCAAATTGGCTGCACCCGTTTGCAGTCCCACCAGCAGTGTACAAGAGTACCCTTTTCCCCACATCCTCGCCAGCACTCATTGTTGTTTGACTTCATTATGGCTGCCAATCTTACTGGGGTGAGGTGGTATCTTAGGGTGGTTTTGATTTGCATTTCCTTGACTGCTAGAGATGGTGAGCATTTTTTCATGTACTTGTTGATTGTTTGTATGTCCTCCTCTGTGAAGTGTTTGTTCATGTCCTTGGCCCATTTGTTGATTGGTACAGAACCCTAAAGAAAGAAATAGAAGAGGATCTTAGAAGATGGAAAAATATACCTTGTTCATGGATAGGCAGAACTAACATCATCAAAATGGCGATATTACCAAAAGTTCTCTATAGGTTTAATGCAATGCCAATCAAAATCCCAACGGCATTTCTTGTAGAAATAGATAAAGCAATCATGAAATTCATATGGAAAAATAAAAGACCCAGAATAGCAAAAACAATTCTAAGCAGGAAGTGTGAATCAGGTGGTATAGAGATACCAGATTTCAAACTATATTACAGAGCAATAGTAATAAAAACAGCATGATACTGGTACCAGAACAAGCGGGTGGACCAATGGTACAGAATAGAGGACACAGAGACTAATCCACAAAGCTACAACTATCTTATATTTGATAAAGGAGCTAAAAACATGCAATGGAGAAAGGATAGCATCTTCAACAAATGGTGTTGGGAAAACTGGAAATCCATATGCAACAAAATGAAACTGAATCCCTTTCTCTTGCCATGCACAAAAGTCAACTCAAAGTGGATCAAGGAGCTAGATATCAAATCAGAGACTCTGTGTCTGATAGAAGAAAAAGTTGGCTCCGATCTACAGATTGTGGGGTCGGGCTCCAAATTCCTTAATAGGACACCCATAGCACAAGAGTTAATAACAAGAATCAACAAATGGGACTTTCTTAAACTGAAAAGTTTTTTCTCAGCAAGAGAAACAATAAGAGAGGTAAATAGGGAGCCTACATCCTGGGAACAAATTTTTACTCCTCACACTTCAGATAGAGCCCTAATATCCAGAGTATACAAAGAACTCAAAAAATTAGACAATAAGAAAACAAATAACCCTCCTATATATTTTCTCTCATAGGAAGTGTAGGGGCAAGTCATGATAGCAGGTAGAAATCTCAAACAACTTCTTCTTCTTCTTCTTCTTCTTCTTCTTCTTCTTCTTCTTCTTCTTCTTCTTCTTCTTCTTTTTAATTTTAATAGACTTATTTCCTGTATTTCAAGTTACCCACATTCTACTTGGCTTCCTCTAGTTGGTTTCGATCCTTCTAAGAATAGAATGAAAAAATCAAGATACAATTACTTAATAACAATCTGGCAGAACTATAACAAATGACAAGACTGTCATTTTATTACACTTGAGTATCATTTTGTTTGTATAATTTTAGTATTGTTTTAGATATTTTTACCAAAAAACCCATTACATTGTAATATGTAAATTTTGTTGTACTTCATTGATCTAGAAATTAATAGACTGACCAATCACAGATTATTCAATCGATTTAATTCTTTCTGAATAAGTAGGCAACCATAACTACTTTTGTAGAAGATAAGTATGAGTAAGATTCTCATGAGTGCACACTTAGTGCCATAGATAAATTACTTTTTTTGATGAAGAGTATTAAAGCTGATCACTTTTTGAATGATCTTTTGGAAATTTGTGAATAAAACAATATAAATGCCTTAAATGAGTCCTATCCTGATTGGACATCATCATATCCTCTCCTAGTGAAAGAGAGTTGTAAAGGTCTAAATTTATAAAATGGGAATGAACCTTTTATTTTTCCTCTTGGTAATGAAGACTGCACCTGGGATGCATGGCCACTGAACCATATTCCTGGATTTCTCATTTTTATTTTGAGATTGGATCTTGCTATGTTGCCCAGGCTAACCCCAAACTTGGCAATCCTCCTGCCTCAGTTGTCTGAGTTACTGGTATTACAGGTATGCACACCAGTCCTGGTTCCAAATTGTCATTCTAAAAAGTAATTCACGTATCCAACGTGCTAGTGCCTCTAACAGAAAACAGAAAAATGCAGAAGTGATGTTGTTTGGAGACCACAGATAAGGCTCATGACATTGCTGAAACATGGGGCATAGAGACAGTAACAGTTCAATGACCTTATTTAGGAGATGAGGAAACACAATTGCAAAGGAATTAATTCACATTGGAAATGGGTAGCAGTGTGGTAGATAAAACTAATTGTATTGTCTTGAGTCTAGAGCTTCTTTTTCCATGACCCATTGCCATAGTAACCCATAAGCAGTATTCCTATATGTCCATAACTGTGATCCAGATGGATCTCCAAAGGAATCTGATTACTCGTCCTGGTCATCATTACCACCTCCAGTTCCATGGCTTTGCTTTCATTTTGTTCTCCATCACTCCCCCGCCCCCGGATTTTATAGTGATCAGACATATTAGGGTCCAAGAGAAAATCAGGACATCTCATTCCTTATCTGCCTTGGCTGGTGGAAATGAGGTCTGCCTCTCCAGATGCTGAGGTCCACTGATGTTTTCTGGAGCCCTGCTATAACTCTGCTATCTATTTTCTGGATAAATCTTCTTGAACAAATATTGCTTAGAAGTGCCTCCTTTCCATTAGCCCGCTTTAGTCTTTTTCCCTTTTATCTTTTGTCTTCTGGATCCTATCTCTTTGCATTTTAAAGACAATGGACATTATCATTTATTGAATCTGCATAAAAAAGTAGGGACTGAGTATCATTTATGCAAGCATATTCCTCTGATGCAGTCTGTAATGTAGCAGGGATCCCAGGATAACACATTTCCATTTCTGCCACTCTGCATATTTCCCTTGGGGCCAAGCAGAAAGCTATGCTGTCTTTCAGTATATGATAGACCTGGATTCTATTTTGGGAGCATAAAAATAAGAAATGCTCTCTTGGGATTTATTTATGTCGTTACTGTGCCAAATTCTAAAAGGGAAATGGCACTTGATATCCATCCCTTACAGACATCAGGGGAATTTATTTTTCAGGGGCAAACACCCTAGGTATGGGAAGTGATTATATCCAGATACGAATGCTCTTAAAAGGAAATTTATCCAGTATATTATACACCAAAACACTTTCCCGGGCTTCCTATTTCTTCTCTAGAAGGAGTGTTTTAACAGAGAACATAGTCTATGAGTAACAGTGTCTTTTTCCGCTGCCATCCACACACTCCTTCTTCCTACCTTGGCCCATAGACTAGCCCCATGCCTGATTGGTTTTCATGGTCATTCCATTCAGTGGAGTGATTTGTTCAGATAAAATAGAAAATTGAAATGGAACTGGTGTTAGATACAACACTGCCACTTTTTCTACTTTGTCAAAATGCCTCGGCTGCTCATTTTTTTCATGGCCATGAGTTGAAATAAATTAAACTTCCCAGCGGCAAAACTTCTCTGAGATCAGATTGGAATATATTGATTAGCTCTTTGAGGGCTGATGGATTGGAGGTTCTCGCTTTATAAACACATTTACAAACATGCCTTAAGAAACACTGGCTTAGCCCTAGGTAGACGGATTGTGTTTATTTAGAACTGCAGGGAAGGGCGTACCTGCAACCCCTGACTTTAACCCATCAACGTTTTCATCCTTGATCAATGGTGACAAGTGAAGTGTTGCTCACTTTCGTCACTCCTAAGACCAGCTCAAGGCCAGTGTATCCAATGGCATGTCAAGTAATATATCAAAATCTCAGGAACAACTTAGCTTGTCAAAGAATGCTAGAATATTAGAGCTCAAAGGGGATTAAGACATCATCTCCTACAGCCCATGAACCAGTCCTTCTAATGATTTCACATATTCAACTTACAACATACAGGTCTTTGGAGTCAATTTTAGAGTTAGAAAGGATCTTAATAATTTTCAGTTTCAAGGTTTAAAATTCAAATAACTAGGTTGCCAAATACATAGCCTATGTAATTGAAGTGGTTCTCTCCAGCAGGGTGGTAGTGACAAATATGAGCTGGATCTAAATGGGGCAGCAGAACCTCTCCTCTGCATGACAGTGTCATCAAAGAATGTAGGCTCAGTATTGCCAAAAAGATTTATTTTTCAAAATAGAACCTAGATATGAGATAGGAATTTGGGATAAAGAGAGAGATATAATGAGTCTCAAAGGTAATACCCATGAGCTATTGAGATGCAAAGAGTGTTCAGGAACAATTGCAATTCTTGAGCAACATGCCCTTGGCCTGTGCCCTTGTAAAATGAGGGAAACACCCAAGTACAGGGAAAAACTGTGAGACATTGTCCAGCTTCACCTTGGTCCACTCTCCCATCCATCCCTAAACTACTGCCCGTCAATCAATATTGAAGCGCCAACCGGAGGAGGGGCATCTCACTTTGTAGATAGCCCACATTCTCCCTGAAATAAATAACTTCCTAAATAAACCTCTGTCTATTCCTTTGTCTGGCATGTACTGAATGAAATTCGTTTCTGTCACTGTATGCAAGAGCTTCACTGGTTCCCAGTTGAATTCCCCCTCCCCTCTAGGAACTCTTCTTTGGGTCCATCTCTTCTCCCATGACAGACAGATGGATATTATGAGACTAATTTCATTTCTTTTAAAGAAAATAAAACAAACAAAACAGTAACACAGCCATAAAAAATCTCTTTAAAAAAAAAACAGATTGCAGAATGAATTTATCTAAAAGCCACAGAAATATGATCTTTGATTTATTTAATCATGAACTCATGCTGTTGAGAAAAATTAGCTGGAGAAAAATGAATACAATGAATGAAAGGTATTAACAACACTAACATAAACTTGTAGATACCAGTGGGCTGTTTTGCATACTCACTTACTGTTAGGTGGAAGTTCAAGGACACTGAAATGGTTGAGGCTGGGTATAAGAAAATGCCTATGGAGGACAAGACAAGGAGGTGAGTCATCATGTCTCTGTTTATGAGAAGTCTCATTACCATGACAACTCCCTCCTCTGAGGACTTATCACCCATAATAACTCCGCCACAGACTTGGTATTCTAAAATGACCAATAGGGGATAAAGTAGATTATATTCTAATTAGGTTTTCTAAAGTGAACAATGGGGGAAAATTGGACACTCTTAGTGTCAGGTATTACCAGTAACCAATGGGAGCAAATGGGGTAATGAAAAGAGAATATCTCACAGAATAGAAGAGAGAATAGAAAAGAGAATACTTCACAGCACAGCATATGACACTAATTTCTAGACATTGGATCCTTGAGCCTCTCTCTCTTGCTTGCCCCACTCTGCTGTATCTTAAGGAGGGCTACTGCCACCTTCACCTTCAATGTACTTTGCCTGTGACTTTTGTGTGTTCTGATTAATTCTTTCTTCAGGACACCAAGGACCCTAGACCTCACCTGGACACCCTGATGGTAACATTGCCATGGGGAATATCTAGTAATTATAATCTCCTAATGAACTCTAGGTGCTGATGAAATTGTGAAACTTCAGTACCAAGAGGTTATGTAACTAAAATTCAAACTTAACTTTAAATTTCTTTTTTTTTTCTCTCTCTCTTTCTTTTTTTTTTTTTTTTTTTTTTTTCTGAGCAGCAGTTTGAGTCTGTTGAAGAGTTGGAAAGAGGGAAAAGGGATCACCCTCAAGGGAGAAAGTGGTTTTTTTCAGAGAGGAGAAGAACAGTACATAACTTCTGCCCTCCAATTTTACTGGGAGTCTAGGGACGTTACCAGAGAGTTCTGCCCAGGTTTACCTCTTGACTGACAACAGGGTGCCATCAGACTTCTAAGTCTGCACTGCTCATGACAACTCTAGGTCGCTTTGGCCCATGGTAACTGCTTCTAATTGGAACCTGATTTTACAGAGTTTAAGATTAGGAGGAATCATTCTTATCTCCTGAGATCTGGAGTCTAATCTATGTAAGAGTCATAAAATGCTCACCACCACCCCCCCACACACACATTCATTGCAGAGCTAGCTTTAAAATTTCTGATATCCCAGTATCTGAGTTAGTTCTCCAAATCACACTGAGTGAAGAAAGCAGAGATGTCACCAGTCTAAACCTATTTCTATTTCATTCCTTCCTAAGATACTGGGTCTTATGATTTACTGAGGCTTCCCCAGTCCTGTATCAAGCCAAGGTGTTTGGAATAATGGATTTAAAGACCTTGAAAATCCTCAGATTTTAAGCCAATCTGTTCTACTCAAGAAGGCGTGATAGTTGTAACAAATACTTTTCATTAAAGTTAATAAAATGAGTCAAAGAAATGGTACACCTGGCTTAAGAAAATTATATTATTTATTTATTTATTTATATTTCCTTTTATAACAAAACATCACAAGGAGGCAGTTGTCATTGTGTGTGTGTGTTTTTTTTTTTCCATTTCAACAATATCAGGGCAGGGGTCAACAATGACCTTGGTCTTCCTCTTAAGTTCAGTGAGGGCATTGAAACCTTCTTGGCTTTAGACATTTCAGAAACATTCTCACTGTTAAAGGGTGGTATCTTTCTATGTTTTTTTTTTCCTTCTTTCATCAAAAAAGCAAAATCTTTCCAAAATATTTTCTTAACAGACCACTCCTAGTTGCAAAAGAAGTTGATGAAAAGGGTTCACCTCTACTAAAGTTTGAGAGGCATGGTATTTTAGAGGGCCGTGAGGTAAATTAAACAGCAAATCCTTCTCTAGAAAGGAATCCAAATTGAAACTGTTATGACCAGGCTTGAAATGAGAAGGTACACCTACATTATGGCCAGAATGCTCCATACTGCAAGAATTTGTAGTGAAAATCTTGATTGTGCAGCTTCCTAATCCTTTGGATGGTGCCTCTTAGGCTACTGTGCAACTACTTGCTAGATCATCTCTGGCTCTGCCCTAGTGAGCTACTTCCACCCTTCATTGAAAAGTACCCTTTTCTAATGGCTTGGAGATGGTTATTGGATTCACAGAGGAGAGAGTTATGAAGCACATCAGGAACACTGGGGGAAAGGAGATGTGATTCTGCTCAGATTCTATTAGAGCAGAAAACATACTGGATATCAAAGGGAAATTTATGTAATGTATTCCAGCATTGTTCGAGGGAGAGCATCATGTTTTATGCAAGCAGAAGCAGTCAGGGCATGCAGTGTGAGAACTCTCCTACATGCACTGAAACAAACAATAAAACAGTGAACAGGCAATGGGCAGAAAATAAACCCTGGTTTTTATAGAGAGGGTTCACAATCCCCATTCGATACCAAGACTTCTGAATCTAACTCAGTAAGTCTTTTTAAAAGCCAGTAAGAAGTTTCTTCTTTTGTTTACTTAGATGGATTCTAAGTGAACAAGTACCTTATCCCTTTGAAAATTGAGGCCATCCGATTTAAACAAACAGGGCAGCTTTGAAAAAATGAATGAGAAGCACTGCAGTAGAGAGATAAAACAGTATTATATTCATCCCCTTTAGAAGAAAGTTTGGTGTATTCAGAAGCAAGGAAATGACAGAGAAGTCTCAGAAGACTAGGATTTTTCAGCTGAAAGTCTATGGGATTGAAGTAGGGAAATGAAAAGCAGGCAGGAAAATGTAATTCTTAGAAGGATCAAGGAAGTCATAAACAGGTATTAACACCTGTAGCTGACACAGAGGTCTCTCATCTTAAGGGACCTGAGCAAAGCCAAGACTTATTCAGAGAGCCTTTCCAGAGGTAGTGAATAAGCTGCTGGACAGACAGGAAGTTACAGAAATTTGATCTTAGTTTGTGAGTGTGATCTCTTCCTTCCTGAAAGTGTGATTTGTGTAAGGTAAATGTTCTTGGATTTTTGGCCAGTTTGGAGAGAATGTGTTGGGCATCATTAGCATCTCCCAAAAAGGATATAATCAGATCTTAAAATGAATTAGAGCTTACATTTGGCTTATGCAGTATTACTCTCTGCAAGAGTAATGACATCAACTTGCGCTCACAAAAAGATCCATCACTGAATTTCGAGTCAATTAGTCTATGCACTAATTCAATCAATTAGAAATCAAAGATGTTGTGATCCCATCTGGATCTTACAAAGAAGCTTATATTTTCATCCCTGATCATAAATGCCTGACACACTAGTCATGTCATTTAATTTGGCACATAGGGAACAACATGGATTAATTTAAAAATTGAATGGACTAATAAAGAATACAATCTTGTATACTATTACTCATTAACTACTATTTACAAAGGGAAAGAAATGAAAAGACATGTGAGGGCATAATATTTGGGAGTAGCTTACTATGTCCTTACCATATTTCTAAATAGTTAGATATGTAATGTATTTTAATCCTCACAATAAAATATTATAAAATGGATAATTTATCCACATGTTATAAATGAACAATATGAGACATGGTGATTATATATCTTGCTCAAGTTTACATAGATTATAAAGTCTAGACTTCGGTTTTTATGACTCTAAACCATGAATTACTATGCTCTGCTCTACATAACCAATATATATTTTAAAATATTGCACTAGCATATTACAAAAGATAAATGTGATTGGCTTTCAAGCTTTTAAGTTTTCTTTTCTGTATAATTTTTACATATATAGTCTTACCTGTTTTAAACCTAACTCGGTTAACATATAGATAAAAACACAAGGAACTTGCATACATAAAATGGGTTTCAAGTAGTGCTAATAATAACAGTAACTACTAATTGAGTGACTAGTATGCACTCTGTGTTAAACTTCTCTTTTATATCTCATTGAATCTTCAATATAGCCTTATCTATTTATCTGCATGGTACACATGAGACGACTAAGGAACAGATAAACTAAATGATTTACTCATGCAGTTCATAGTGGGTGGACTAGGAATTTAACACATATCTGATTTGAAAGCCACCAAGTCTTAACCATAAACTATGTGCCAGACACTGTGTTGAATGCATTGTTAAATTTATCACTCTGAATCTCCATATGCGGTAGGTATAATCATTCCTCATTCCACAGATAAACATCTTGAGACATTAGGTAAAAGAAAAGGAAAAATAAGTTTTAGAGAATTCCTCTAAATCTATTAAACTAATAGGAAAGTGTGGATTTTGTACTTTGCAAACTTATCTCTATTTTCTAATGGAAAAGTATTTCTGAATTTATAAGTCATATCCTAAGAAAGAAAACAAAAAATAAATAAATAAATAAAACATTAATGTGCTTTCATTTGACTTACTTATTAAGAAAACATAATATATATTTTTTGACCTTTATCCATCCTCCCTAGCTTTTACCAAGGGAGGAATTGTTACTAAACTTATTAACATGTCCAAGATTTCAATGACCAGCAGTGAAGATTTCTGCTCTCTTCTGTTTGACATGCTTTTTGTTTCTTGTCTTCCAGGCCCTGAGCAGATTCTTCCTCTTTGGGCTTGTCCTGGGCAGGTCAGATCTTGCCATGTCAGCCACAGAGTTCTAATGGAACTAAGGTTGTTATATTCATCGAGGGAGATTCAGAAAGTTTTCCCACTTAGGCCTTGAGTCTGAGCTGAGTGTTTGAAAACCTCTTTAGCCAAAGAACACTTCAATAGAGTTGGAGAGAACCTTGGAGTCACTAAGAAAGAGGGAACCTGCGTCATCATTCTGTTTTCTTGCTTTTCTCTTTCTCTCACTTCAGAGTATTTCTTTCATGGTTAATGACATCAAATCTCCACCAGGAACTTTCATGGGGCACAGTTTTATTATCCAGATGTACAGTGAGTCAACAGTATGTAATCTTGCATCATAGATTCCCCTTGAGACAGCTCTAGGGAGGAAACCAGCATGCTCTTAAAGGATGAGAACCTTCTATATGCCTGTATCCATCAAACTTATTAAGGCAGGCTTTCTGAGAGAATGACAAAATCTCTCCTAAGTTTTCTGTTTACTTTTTTTTTTTTCACTGCAATTGGTTTAGGTGTCAGAATTTTACAGCAGGACATGAACCATCCTTGAAAGGATAAATTAAGATTCTGGAATCCTGCAATGAACCTGCAAGTCCAAGGGAGGTGGTTGCATCCTGGATGTCAGAAACCTTCTCTGACTGTCTTAATGATCTGAAAATGGGATGAACATCTGCTGGAGAGGAGCAACTGAGCAGGTGCAGCAATCTTTCCTGGGGTGAATGATAACCAGGAATTCCCTTTGTTGTTGGACCAAGTATGGCTCACCATCATCTGTCACTGAGGGGTTAGTTTATCCTGCCTCACTCTTGCTAACCTCAAATGAAATTCCCTTTATTTTCTCCTTTTTTCTTCTTTTCAAATAACAAAATTTGAGCAGTCTTAAGCCCCTTTCTGACAAAATATTTCTTCTCTCTTCATCTGGCTGAAAATAGTCTTAGAAAGTTCCACATTTCACACTTCATTGGAGAAGTGTTTGTGGCCCTCCTTAAAATGCAGACTCCCAAGTGGAAAACTTATGAAACCATCATTATTCATTCACTCCTTGGTATGAATTAACTCATCAGAGCCATTACCTAGCAACATTAGGATAGCCTGGTGATTTATGATCCGAGGTGAAGGAGAACTTGGTATTGATTAATAGTAATGGCCTAGAGAATGGAGAATGTTGAGAAGGTCATTGGCCCCTTCAGAGATCAAGGGCAAAGCAAGGGGAAAGTTTCATAGCAGAGGCCTGGAGTTGGTGTTCTGGAAGCCAGTCCCCTGGATATGAATTTCATTTTACTCTTTGTCTTAACTATACGTGATGAAGTTACTGTTGTTCCTGCTGTCATAAGGCCACTCTTTTTGTCACTTTAGTATTATGTGAGCAAAAACTCCAAAATAAAAAAAAAATATGCAATTCATATAGTTCAAGAAAAGTGAGTAAGTTTTTTAAATAGAGAATATTCATCCATCCATCCATTCATTCATTCAGTTCTGGAGATTGAACCCAGAACTCTGTGCAAGCTAAACATGTGTTCTATTGCTGAGCAATAGTCACAATCTCCAAATAGAGAATTATTAGATATCCCTGTCCAGGTCTACGAAAAATAGCAACTTAGATTTAGTGACTATACTCAAGATATCAAATTTCTGAATCTCAGTGTTTCAGCTCTAATATGAAACATGATATATGTCCCAAAAGTGGAGAAGTGGAGATTTAACATAATACATTTTGTAAAAATCTTTATGAAACCAACAAGGTTGCATTATTAAACAATGGTATAGAAAAAAAAACCCTAAAATAGAATCTGTTGCTAGATATTGATATTTTTGAGTCTTAGTTATTAATCAGACCTGAGTAAAATTATGTAAATGGAAACACTTTACAATGCTCCTTCATTCTCCTGTCTATTCATTTTTTAAGGAATTGCCAGGTACTGTGACTGGCATCCAAGTCAGAGAATCTGTGTGGGTCTTGGCTGGCTGGATTCACTCATCAGACCACATAAGGAATAAGCAAATAATGTAAACAGAAATGTTAGTTTAATGCAGTTTGATCAACTGAAGAGAAGCAGCTATATTGTTTCTCCACCCATTTTTACAGCAGTGGTTATAATTTATAGAATCAAAAGCCAGGAAATATGCATATGCAGATTTAGCTAGACTATGTTAGCCAGAGAATATATCACAGTTCAGTTCTTTGGACCCGCCTTGGGCCAGAGTATAGCTTTTTAGTTTCCATTCTCAACATGAGGAAGTTCAAGAGCTAAAAACAATTTGCAGGTTTTAGTTCAAAGGGGTTTTGCTTCAGTTCCATCAAATGGAACAGCTTGAATGCCCATGTAAGGACTTTTCCTTTTGATTTCCATTTGGGCCAGTTAACTATTTTAGGATGAGTGATTTATCTCTCGTGTAATTTGTATCTAAGTTCATGTCATAGGATAAACTTTCTTTGAGCCCATACAAATATTTAGAATTCTCAAATTTGGCTGTATGAAGTTTGAGATTGTTGGAAAAATTCCGAAGCCACAGCTTCTTCTGGATGCAGTTATAAACTAAAGGGGCTTTCAGAGAAACTAAGGCTAATAAAGTTTCTTCCCACTGACTCTGAAAAGATAAAGGATGCTGTGATATACATGATCCAGAGTCATAAATGTAAACCTGGAGATGTGCTTGAAAAGTCAAATTACCATCTTCTAAGAAGGGATTGATTTCAGAAGAATAAAATTTTTCATTTAATACCATATGCTTTTTAATGTTTTTCAAGGGTATCTTGAAATCTTCAAGAAACTAGCACACAAGTTCTGTCTTAGTCTGTTCAGGTGGCTGTAAGTAATAAAAGTATCATCCACTGGGTGGCTGATAAAACTCAAAACTTTATTTCTCACAGTGCTGGAGGCTGGAAAGTCCAAGATTAAGATACCAGTGGATTCATTTCCCAATTCATAAACTGCCTTCTTGCTGTTACTCACAGCAGGGGAATTGGCAAGGAGTCGCTCTCATGGCTCTTTTAGAAAAAAGGACACCAATCTCACTCCTGAAGGCCTTCTCCTCATAACTTCTCAAAGGTCCCACAACCCTGATCCCATAACATTGGGATTGGAATTTCAACATACGAACTTGGGGTGAGGGACATGAATATTCAGACTATAACTGGTTCTAAATGAGAAGGCCACTTATCAGAATGGAGAAAAAGTCAGGCCTATCCTTATACCATAGTCAGAACGTGAAACCTCACACTGACTCCAGTCATTGATCTAATCATGTGTCGTTGGCTCCAACAGTAATATGGAAGATGGAAGGGCAAGAGAGAGACTGAATGGTAGGGAGTATAACCTGAGGCCCATAAAGGCCAGGAAATGGTATTAATTTAGTGGGAAGAGGGTGAACAAGGTGTTCCTTCAGAGGTCAAATGGATAGATTCCAATGTCCTAAAATGTAAGATACAAGTTTCTAGATGTGAGAAACTAGTTTATTGCATGTGAGTCCTTCTGAATTCTGATACTTAATATAATATAAATACAGCAATAACACAAACATCCACTAGACTGCACATTGGGTGGGTGCCATAGGAGGCAGGGTTTTGGAGCTAATATCTCAAGAAGAAGGGAGACACTTATTTGAAGCTGCTTCATCCCCCAAGGCATGTTCAGATTAAAATACCATGGACAGAACTGGGGAAGGTGGGAAGAAAGCAGTACTACTAGGCAGCTGAGTCCACATTTTGCCTTTGCTGCAGAGGTAAGGAAATGCAAATCTGTGTGAAGAGTTACTAAGAAGCTGGGATTTGAGGGGACAAAATTCCAGAGAACAAGGAGTACAGAGAAGTCAGTCTAAATGATGATAAGTCTAAATGATGAAAAACAAAACATGGCCATAAGATAAATGAAGCCACTGAACACAGACAGGAAGAGGACAGAAGCAAACACAAAACTTTTAGTAATTACCTAAATATAAGTGCAATACCATTCAAAATGTAAGAACAAGTCTCAGAAGGGACTAAAATATACATGCTTCTTGTAACAGAAACTATTAACCAAAGGGCATGACACATTGAAAATGATGAGACAAAACCATATAAAATGCAACTATGAACTGAAGAAAATTACATAACTCTTCTAATATCTGAAAAGTAGATTAAAGAAGAACAGAAAGGTTCACGTTCTTAGTGAAACAATTATAACACATCTCTCAGAAATGACAGAACAAATATGCAAATCAAAAATCAGTAAGGGTTCAAAAGATTTAAAGAATAAAATTAACAAACACAGTAAATTTATAAAAAAAGAATACTAGATTGAATAATTGAAAAATGAATACTTTTTTAAGAGCAGAAGAAACATTTCGAAATATCAACCACACAGTAGACAACAAACGCTCAAAAAGTTTCAATGGATTCAAATAATATGCATTCTATTTGTTTGCCCACAGTCAACTTAAACTTAATATTAATGTTTTAGTCAGCTTTTTTGCCAATGTCACTGAAATACCTGAATAGAACAACTATAGAGGAGGAAAGTTTATTTGAAGACTCATGGTTTCAGATATCTTAAGGTTGGCTCCATTTCTCACCTCCATTGAGGTGAACATCATGGCGGTACAGTATGGCAGAGGGAAGCAGCTTACATCTTGATCAGTAATCAGAAAGAGAAAGCCCCACTTGCTACATACAAATATATACCCCCAAACCAAGCCCCAATCCCACATCTTCCAGCCATACCCTACTGCTTCAGTTACCATTCAGTTAATCTCTATCAGGAAATATATTCACTGACTGGGAAAAGACTCTCACAACCCAATAATTTCTGTCTGAACCTTCTTGCATTCTCTCACACATTAACTTTTGGGGGACTCCTTACATCCAAACCATAACAAATAAAACGTAACTAAAATTACTTAAATATTTGTCTCTGCAGTTCCTTAGCCCATTTATTGATAAGGTTATTTGCTTTTATGGTGTTAAGGTTTTTTTGAGTCCTTTATATATCCTGGAGATTAGTGCTCTATCTGATGTGCGTGTGGTAAAAATTTATTTTCATTCTGTAGGCTCTCTTCACCAGATTGATTGTTTCTTTTGTTGAGAAGAAACTTTTCAGTTTGAATTTGTCCCATTTATTGATTCTTGATTTTATTTCTTGTGCTATAGAAGTCTTGTTAAGAAAGTTGCGGCCTACTCTGACATGATGAAGATTTGGGCCTGATATTTCTTTTATTGATAAACAATCAGTAAGAAAATATATGAAAAATGTTCAACATCTCTAGCAATTAGAGAAATGTAAATCAAAACTCAAATTTCATCTCACTCCAGTCAGAGTGGCAGTTATTAAGAATACGAGCAACAGTAAGTGTTGATGAGGATGTGGGAGAAAAGGTACAGTCATACACTGCTGGTGGGACTGTAAATTGGTGCAGCCAATCTGGAAGCAGTATGGAGATTCCTTGGAAAAGTTGGAATGGCCCCACCATTTGATGCAGCTATACCACTCCTTGGTCTGTACCCAAAGGGATTAAAAACAGAACACTACAGTGACACAGCCAGATCAATGTTTATAGCAGCACAATTCACAAGAGATAAATGGTGGAATCAAACTGATGCCCTTCAATAGATGAATGGTTAAAGAAACTGTTGTATATATACACAAGATATATTACTCAGCATTAACAGAGAATAAAATCATGGCATTTGCAGGTAAATGGGTGGAAATGGAGAATAACATGCTAAATGTAAGCCAATCCCAGAAAGCCAAAGGCCAAATGTTTTCTCTGATAAGTAGATGCTGATCCAAAATGGAATTTGAGGGGGAGTATTGGAGGAATGGAGGAACTTTGGATAGGGCAAAGGGGGTGAGAGGAAGGGAGGAAAAATGATGGAATGGGATGGATATTGTTACCCTAGGTACATGCATGAAGACACAAATGGTGTGACTGTACTTTGTGTACAACCAGAGAAATGAAAAATTTTGCTCCATTTGTGTACTGTGAATCAAAATGCATTCTGCTATCATGTATAACAAATTGGAACAAATTAATTAATTATTTAATTTTAAAAAACACAAAAATATTTGTAAATTAAATATTAACCTTTAAAATAACTACATATAAAAGAAAAGTGTTTGATGGAAATTAAAATTCACTAAGTCCTACCTCCAAACTTGATGAGATATATCTCATTACATTGAAAGAGATAAACATTTTAACAATATCAGTTTTCCATAAAACAATCTGTACCTTAAATGCTCTTCTAAATACTGGTAATATTTTTTGGATAATGGATAAGTAGAATTTAAAATTTATGTAAAATCCAAAGGACGAAAAAAAAAATTGAAGAATAAGAACAAAATTAAAGAACTTGGATTATCTAACAACCATATGTCAAGACTCAGTAGATGAGTCAATTTAAAATAAAGTATTATATTTAATATAGCATGATATTGAGACAAAAATAGAATAATAGAAAATAAAAGAATGAATTCAATTGTGGCCATGCATAATTATTTAGGATAAATAAATGACCACAGTGCAGTAGTAAAAAGTGTTCATTCCATAACAATAGGTTTATTCAGTTGACATTATTAGTGGAACACAGGGAAGGAATCTTAGTCTCACTTCAAAATGTGAAAAAAGTAATCATTTTCAGGTGGATTATGGATAGAAATATGAAAGATAAATCAAAAAGTGTCTAAAACATGACCTGGAAACAAATTTTCATGAATCTGGAGAAGGTAGAGATGTTTTTATGGTAAACAAAAGACATTAACCTTGAGTTAAAAAGTAAATTATACTATGAAAATTAAAAACACATTTTTATTAAAATACATAATAAGAGTCAAAAGGTAAGCCACTATGTGAAAAAAGACTTTGTAGCACATCTATTTGAAATACATAAATAGAAAAATAAATAAATAAACTTGTAACCAAAATAAAATAAAAAAAAATATTAAACACAGAAAACCAAATATCAAAGTGGTCATAGACTTAAAGAAGCATTCTATAAGATATTGAAATGAAATCAATATGTGCTAAATTTCATTAGTCATGAAAAATGCAAAAAAATTGCACTGATATTTTATTAGATACCAACTGTTATAGTTTGAATGTGAGGTGACCCCCCACACCCCCTATCCCCGCCACCACCAAAAACCTCCCAAGTTAATTCAGGAATGTTCCAAGGTGAGACAATCGAATCATAGAGCTGTAACCTAATGAGCCCTTTCTAGTCTGAATGGACTGGGTGGTAATTACAGGCAGGTGAGCAGGGCTGGAAGTGGTGGGTCCTGGAAAAATTCATCTTCCTTGTGTCCCTCTGGCCTCTCTGCTTCTTAACCCTACCATGAGCTGAACTACTTTCTTCTGCTGGGCCCTTCCCTCATGGGTCTCATCTTGGGCCCACAGCAATGGATTCAGCCATCTAAGGACTGAGAACTCTGAAACCAATATCCCCAATAAACTTTTCCTCTTCTAAGCTGTTCTTGTCGGGAATTTGGGTCACAACAATGCAAACCTGTCTAACACATCAACCGTGTTCATTAAATGGTAAGGTCACAATGTTGGTGAGGATGTGGACTAAGTAGAACTCTCATACTCTACTATTGTAATTTTATATTTAGCAGATCAATAAAGCTAGTAATATGCAAAATGTATGAGGTACTATTCTATTCTTGGCTATATTCCTAACAGAAATGGGTAAACACGTTTACTCACAGATAGGTACAGAAATGCTCTTGGTAATATTATAGAAACCCCAAACTGTGAACAACCCAAAAAAGCCATAAAAGAAGGGATAAAGTATGATATAATTATGCAAATGGATAACTATTTCATGCAAAAAAAAAAGGTGAGTTACTCTCACCACGTAACTTTGGGTAAGAAAAGACAGACACAGAAAAAAATACTATATTGTTCTATTAAAGACTGACCTAAATGACTGTGATACAAACAAAACCATTGTTAGCAGTTTTAACTGGGAAGAGCCACAGAGGTGGTTTTTGGAATATTGGTAGTATTTTGCTTAATCAGACTGACAGTCATATAAGTGCATTTGTGAATATTTATTGGGACCATACACATGATTTGTATATTTTTCTGTGTGCAAGCCTATATCATGCAAAAATTATGAAAATACCTATGGAGTAGCATGCAAAATATTTATAGATATACAAAAATCATGACTGCAAGAAACAACAGGACTGGTACTATTTAGAAGAATGTTTCAACTGTTTTCTCACATCCTAGATCCATGTTTCTACACAGGATTCACAAAACAAGATAACTAACCAGTGTTTTGATTTGGGATCTTACAACTTGTAAGACTTCTGAACTCCCACTGCATCTTAGCTCATCTCAAAACTTGGTTAATCTCTTATTTTAAATTGACAATTTGTTAATTTATTTTTATTTATTTATATTTATGAGCTTTATTATTATTATTATTTGCATTACAATTCTTAATACACCTTTATACCACAATTTATTATATCTCTGTACGTAAGATATGTTGATGCCAAATTCACATCTTCATACATGTATTTTGTATAATGATGAGGGTCTCCTTCCACCATCCATGCTATTCCCCTTCTCCCTCCCTTTCCCTCTCACCCCTCTTCTCTATCTAGAGGTAATCTTCCTCCCATGCTCTCTCTCCATACCCCATTTTGAGTCACCCCCTTATATCAGAGAAGACATTCAGCATTTGTTTTTTTGGGATTGGCTCATTTCACTTAGCACAATCTGTTCTAATGCCATCCATTTCCCTGCAAATGCCATGATCTTACTCTTTTTTAGTGCTGAGTAATATTTCATTGTGTATAAATGCTACATTTTTTTAAATCCATTCATCTATTGAAGGGCATCTAGGTTGTCTCCACAGTTTAGCTATTGTGAATTGTGCTGCTATAAACATTGATGTGGCTGTTTCCTGTAGTATGCTGTTTTTAGATCCTTTGGGCATAGTCCGAGAAGAGGAATAGCTGGGTCAAATGGTGGTTCCATTCCCAGCTTTCCAAGGAATCTCCATACTGCTTTCCAAATTGGCTGCACCAATTTGCAGTCCCACCAGCAGTGTATAAAATGTACCTTTTTCCCCAAAACCTCGCCAGCACTTGTTGTTTGTCTTCATAATGGCTGACATTCTTACTGGAGTGAGATGGTATCTTAAAGTAGTTTTAATTTGCATTTCTCTGATTGCTAGAGATGATGAGCATTTTTTGTGTATTTGCTGATTGATTATATATCCTCTTCTGAGAAATGTCTGTTCAGGTCCTTGGCCCATTTATTGATTGGATTATTACTTTTTTTGGTGCTTATCTTGTTGAGCTCTTTATATACCCTAGAGAGTAGAGCTCTATCTGATATGTGAAGGGTAAAAATTTGTTCCCAGGATGTAGGCTCCCTATTCACCTCACATATTATTTCTTTTGTTGAGAAAAACTTTTTAGTTTGAATCCATCCCATTTATTGATTTTTGGTTTTAATTCTTGTGCTGCAGATACCTTATTAAGGAAGTTGGGGCCTAGCCCCATGTGATGAAGATTAGGGCCTACTTTTTCTTCTATTAGACACAAAGTCTCTGGTTTAATTCCTAGATCCTTGATGCATTTTGAGTTAACTTTTGTGAATGGTGAGAGAGGGATTCAATTTCATTTTGTTGCATATGGATTTCCAGTTTTCCCAGCACCATTTGTTGAAGATGCTATCCTTTCTCCAGTGCATGTGTATTTGCTGATTATATGATTCTATACCTAGAAGACCCAAAAAATTCTACCAAGAAACTTCTAGAACTAGTAAATGAATTCAGCAAAGTGGTAGGATATAAAATCAACACCCATAAATCAAAGGCATTCCTGTATATCAGTGACAAATCCTCTGAAAAGGAAATGAAGAAAACTACCCCATTCACAAGATCCTCAAAAAATTAAAATACTTGGGAATCAACTTAACAAAAAAGGTGAAAGATCTATACAAGGAAAACTATAGAACCCTAAAGAGAGAAATAGAAGAAGACCTTAGAAGATGGAAAGATCTACCTTGCTCAGGGATAGGCAGGATTAATATTATTAAAATGACCATATTACCAAAAGCACTATACAGGTTCAATGCAGTTCCAATCAAAATACCAATGACATTCCTCATAGAAATAGAAAAAGCAATCATGGAATTCAGCTGGAAAAATAAGAGACCCAGAATAGCTAAAGCAATTCTAAGCAGGAAGAGTGAAACAGGTGTTATCTCTATACCAGACCTTAAACTATACTACAGAGCAAGAATAACAAAAACATGATGGTACTGGCACCAAAACAGGCTAGTAGACCAGAGACCAACCCGCAAAATTACAACTACGTTATATTAAATTGACAATTTAAACCATTTCCTTGGATAAAAGGTTAAACTTGATATTTATTGGAATCATGCTTGATTCATAAACTTAAGGTATATAATTAAACAGTTGAGGATATCAATTTCTTTTTTAAAATTTCCCCAGGGCTTGGGGCTGGGGATGTGGCTCAAGCGGTAGCGCGCTCGCCCGGCATGCGTGCGGCCCGGGTTCGATCCTCAGCACCACATACCAACAAAGATGTAAAGATGTTGTGTCCGCCGAGAACTAAAAAATAAATATTAAAAATTATCTCACTCTCTCTCCTCTCTCACTCTCTCTTTAAAAAAAAAAAAATTTTCCCCAGGGCTTGTTTCAATTCTTATTCTGCCTGGTATTTGTCCTTATCAACACCTTATTTTCCTTCTGTGGATTGTTTAAACATTTCAATTAAAATAAATAGATAAAAATTAAAAAGTCAAGAGTATTTAAGGCATTCTAGATGCAGGCTCTTAATAGACCTCTCCTTTGTGGCCTGGACTTAACAATTTCCATACCACTTGGAGTCCTAGAGATGAAGATATATTTCCAAGATCCATAAGTAGCATTTTTAATTCATCTATCAGATCTCAATTTTAAAGTCATTTTTCTCTTGGAAGTTTTTTTTTTCCTGTTAGGTTGTCCTCTAACTTATTTTAAAGACCAAAGAACAAAAATAAGAACAAAAAGCTTACTTTCCCTACATGGTGCTGACTATAACATCGATTTAATTAAGCATTTGCTTATTATATTTATTTCCTGCTAGACTAGGAGACCAATGAGAGTAGAACACCTTTGCTTCATTTACTATTTAATTTTCAGACTTAGTCAAGTGCCCATGATTTATTGAAAAAAAGAAAAAAAAAGTATTCAATGAATAGCTGGGAATGGTGGTGCATACCTGTAATCCCAGCGGCTTGAGAGGCTGATGCAGGAGGATGGCAAGTTCAAAGCCAGTCTTAGCAACTTAGGGAGGCTCTAAGAAACTTAGTGATACCCTGTCTCAATTTTTTTTTTTTAAAAGGGCTGGAGATGTGGCTCAGTGATTATGGAATGAATGAATATACTCAACTGTCTTGTGGATTTCTGAATGTCTGGCTCTATATGCCTATTTGGAGACCTAACACTCAATGTTTTCAGAATTTAGGATATATTTTTGAAGCTCTTCAATGCCAATGAACTGCCTCACTTGGTTACATGATTTTAATTTAATTCTGGAAGGCAAATCTGTCCTAAATGATTGACCCACAGTCCCTATGTCTCCAGCGTCTCGTCAAAGGCAGGATTTGTCAGACTCAGCGCTACTATAGTATTATTTTGCTCCACATCATTCTCTGCTGTGGGGAGCTGACCTAAGTTCCACAGGATGTTTTAAAGCAGCCTAGCCACCTACCTACTGGGTATCGATTGTGAAGCATCTGTCTCTTTTTTCCTCCCCTAGTTATGTCAATCCAAAGTGTCCACGCGGATCCACATAGATGTTACAAGAAAGATAAAGTCGTCATGTTTGAGAATCAGTACTACAATGATAGTTCCACTTTTAAATAATGACATAAAATCACAGTTCTATCCCAATATTCAAAGGCTTGATTTATATGTGCACGTGGAGCTGAGCAGCCCTGATCAAGCATCAGTTTCTTTGGGTTGAAAGATGGCTGACTAAATTGCCTATCCCTGACTTTGTAACAGTTCTCTCTCTCTCTCTCTTTTTTTTTTTAGTTGTTGTTGTTTTGTTTTGTTTTTAAATTGGGGACAAAGTGCTATTTGAGGGCATGGGTGTGGGCTTCAGAGAATCTGGGGTTATTGGGTATTATGCAGAGTATTCTGTTATCCTGAAATGCCTCTCTCTCTCTCTCTCTCTCTCTCTCTCTCTCTCTCTCTCTCTCTCTCTCTCTCTCTCCATATATATATATATATATATATATATATATATATATATATATATATATATGTCTAAATACTAGGATTATCCTTTCTCCAGCTCCCATATTGACACTGTGTTTGATGCATCCCTTAAAAGGCTCAACAGTCTCCCCAGGCTAGTAAGCTGTATGAAGTGGGAAAATAACTGAGAGACTGAAGGCTTTTATGTTACTTTGTCTTTATTTTATTATTTTTTTTTGACCCAAACTGCCTCTCTGTGAGTGTGAATACCCACACACAACAAAGGGAAGCAACATTAGGAGACAAAAGGAAATTTTCATTTTCTGAAATTATCACAATGTAAAAAAGCTTGTATTACCATGGAAACAGTCTAGTCATATCATATTGAATGGTTATTTTTCCAAAGGAGTCCTTGAGACACCTTTTGTTTCTTTAAAACTGGGTGGGGGTGGGTCATGTGTGTCAGAGAAGTAGAGGATGAGGGATTTTCAGTCTGTGACATCCAGAAGGCGGGCATCTGCTGAGGGGGTATGAATTCATGGGCTTCTTTCTCAGTAACTCTTTGACCCCAGAATGATTTGAATAGATGTTTTCCAGGGGAGAATGGTGAGAGGTGGAAAAGAGCAGAATGCCTTTGAAAGTAAAGATATTTTGTTTAAAGTACGTCATTGCAGTCATTTGTGCAAGGAAAGAAGAGATTCAGAGAGAATCCAAATACTTCACTATCCTTCCATCCTCGGCTGTGCTTTTAGTTCAGCCTGAGCCCCTGTGCACTATGAATCTAAAGCCCATTCTCATGGCCAAAGCTTGGGTCTAGGTCAACATCAAGTCCCTTTTGGATTACTGAAAAGAAACTTCCAATTTAGGTGAAGCATATTCAGATTCACTACTCCCCAATTATTTCTCTAACAGGCAAGAAAGGGCTTTTAAATCTGTAACATCGAATTCTTGCTCAGTTGTAGGCGGCCCACTGCCTGAACTACAGAGATGGTGATTCCTCATCTCTGTCACAATATGGTCCCACTCAGACTGTTCATTTTAGCTTTATCTCTGATTCCCAGTTCTCTAAATTCTAGCAAGGCCAAACTGTCTTACAAAATAAAACAAAACTTCATCACTTTTGTCTCACCTTTATGCTATTTTCACTTATCTTCTCCAGAACAAAAGACTTTGTGCATTTCTTGCTCGTCTCCCCACACCCCTTACTTCTTCCTCAAGGCCCATTCCGAGCTACCACCTACTCCTGGCCTCCCCTTTTCCAAACAGACTCCTGTCCACCCACTAGACACAAAATTAAATGAGGACTCCCTGTGCTTTCACATCCTATTGAATGGTTATTTTCTCAAGAGTCCTTGAGACATCCTTTGTTTCTTTGACATTGGGTGGAGATAGGTCATGTGTTTCAGAGAAGTGGGGGATGAGGGATGGTCCATCACCACCCCTCAGACAGCTGAGGGGTATTTATCCATCTGCTTCTTCCTGAATATCTATTTTACCATGTACTTGTCTTATACTGTATTGAATTTGTAATGTTTACTTTTCCATAGGACATGGAGAGGTCCTTGAAGATAGTTCAAATTTTATCCACCTCTTCGTCTTTAGTTTCTAGTGTCAAGGTATGAAATGGATGCTCGGTAATTGATTGCTGAATGAATAAATATATGAATAGGTGAATGAATTTATGAATCACTACGTAAGTTTCTATTCTAATCACAGATGAAGTTCTACATTTTTTGCCCCACTTCTGCTGTGCTACTTATAACTCTATTTCTAAATTTAAAGATTTCTTGATTATTAGGCTGAATCCCTTACTTTATTTTCTGTCTGCTACCTTGCTCTTTCTCTGCCTTCTTTCCCCCCCACCTTTTTCCTCCTTTTCCCTTTGCATTCTTTTCTCTCTTATCTTTTCTCCTTCTCCTTCTCCTTCTCCTTCTCCTTCTCCTTCTCCTTCTCCTTCTCCTTCTCCTTCTCCTTCTCCTTCTCCTTCTCCTTCTCCTTCTCCTCCTTCTTCTTCTTCTTCTTCTTCTTCTTCTTCTTCTTCTTCTTCTCTCTCTCTCTCTCTCTCTCTCTCTCTCTCTCTCTCTCTCTCTCTCTCTCTCTTTCCCCTCAGTTCTTGTTTTACACATGCATACTAAAGATTTCTTTTATGCTGGGCTCTCTACTCCACCCTGAAGAAATGTGGATATGGCTTAAATTCCAGTAGGTGAACAGAAAAAAGTAACTACACCATTGAACAAGAGTGACAAATGCACTAAAAAATAATCATCCATTGTCAGATAATAAATTAGTGGGAATCATTTTATTTCATATGATTAAGGAAGAATTTTCTGCACAATGAGAGGACATTTAATTTTTCCTTTGAAAGATGAGAAGTTTCTGGATATGTGGAAGAAGGAAGCCCAAGGAACAGGCAAAGTCCATCACTTGGGAAGGAGAGAAGGGCCGAGTACTAAATCATAAGGAGGGATTGCGAGAATGGCTGGAGAGGAATTTGGACAGAATGCTAGAGGCCTGAAAACTTCTGTCTGTTGTGTCTTTTGTTAAGAAGTATAGTGTTTTTAGAACAGACTTAAAAAACTGTTTTTAGTAAAAGCTTCCAATTACCTAAGTGGAACTGCTCCTCCTCCTTTTCCTTTTTATTACAATCCTGCCAGTAAAATTGGGCTGTGTCATATCATAAAAATCCCATTTCTTCCCAAAGTGATTCATGTAGAATGGGCCTGTAGTATCCTCCAGCAACTTGTTGATGGGATGACAGACATGAAGATGGCTAGGAGATGCTTCCTTATTCATAGAGAGCAGCTCCTAGAAGGGAAGATCTTTCTCTACCCTGGGGAAAGCTCATGACTATTCATGAGTCTTTTTTTTTTTTTTTTTTTTACAGAATATAAGCAACCACATCAGCCTTAACCTTCACCCCAACCCTATTGCTCTGATACAGGCCTGGATTTGGGGACTCAACTTAAGTGGGAACAGGTGTGGCTTATTATTCCAGCAGGCTCTTCCTGGTACCTGATGAGTGAGCATCAGAACATTCTAGAGATGTGCAGAAGACACTTGCCTATATGATCTTTTTATGTTTCAGAAGGGAAGAATGACATGTGGAAAAACAACATGCTATGTCAAGCATTGCGATTTTTTTCCATATTTTTGTTGGCACATTATAGTCATACACAATGGTGGGATTTGTTGTAACATATTGTTCAAACACACAATATAACAATATAATTTGGTCAATATAATTTCCCAGTACTTTCCCTTACCCTCCAATCTCTCATCTCCTGGTTCCTTTCCTCTAATATCTACTGATCTCCCTTGGATTTTTATAAGATCCCCCATCTTTCTTCTTTCTTTCCCTTTTTCCTCACTAGCTTCCAAATATGAGAGAAAACCTTCTGTATTCGGCTTATTCCTTAATATAATGTCCTCAAGTTCCATCCATATTCCTGTAAATGACAAGATTTCATTCTTCTTTGTGGCTAATAAAACTCCATCAGCTATACATACCACATTTCTTTATCCATTCATGCACTGATAGACACGTAGGCTGGTTCCATAGTTTGGATACTGTGAATAGTGCTGCTATAAACATGGGTATGCAAATATCTCTATAGAATGAACACCTTATTTCTTTAGGATAAATACTGAGGAGATCACACAGAGTTTTAATGACAGAGCTAACTCTAGAAACTATTTCTTTTATTTTTTTGTTTTTCATTGATCACTTATTATTTATCATCAACGTTTATTATTACCATTTTGCTTATTATATTAAAATTAAAAAAAATCTATTTTAGGGAATACTAGATCAGACACATTTTGAACCCATATTGAAAATTCTCTAGTTTTCTTTTTAGAGCTTCAATTCAACAGAAATAATTGAAAAATCTAAATATTGTAGGGCACACATTATATTAATCGAAATAGCATAAAATGCTTCATTTTATTAGTCAATTATGACATTAATTTTCATATTCACCACTTTAATTTTTATTATTGAGCACTGTAATTATAAGACACAGTGAATTTTTACCAACTGTATACATGTTCACATAACAATAGCAAGAAACTGTACATTTCCAGCATCCTCAAGACTCTTGTGTCCCTATCCTGTTTCTTAACCCCCACCAGCAAGTAGCTAATTTACTGATACATAACTCTATAGATTGGTTTTCCTGTTTCCTAACTGTTTATACATTTTTCCATAAGGAGTATATTCTTTTGTGTCTAGGTGTTCTTGCTCAATACTTTATTCGTGACTTTACATCACTGCATATAGCAATAGTTCCCCTGTCCCATGAATATATCCCTTGAATTTGTATCATAAATTATCTATTTGAATTTTGTTGTTGTTGTTATTGGAGATTGAACCCAGAGCCTAATGCATGCTAGGCAGGTTCTCTACCACTGAACTGCATCCTCTGTCCTTTTCAAAATTTTGTTTTGAAACACAGTCTAACTAAGTTGACCAGGTTGGCCTTCAACTTGTGTTTCTCCGGCCTCAGCATCCCAAGTGGCTGGGGTTACAGGTCTATTCCACTTTTGACAGATAGTTGAATTGCTTTTAACTTGTGGTTATAAAAAATATTAGTGCTATGAATATTTTTTTACTTGCCTTTCTTTGAATTACCTATTTCCTTTTGATATATATTTTGAAAAACAACTGCTAAATCACATTATCAGGACATATTCATCTTTAATATGTAACTGACAGTTTCCCAAAGTGATTGCACCATCCTAGAAATGCCCTGTACTCCATCTGTTCATTCTTTCTCCCTCCCCCATCAACTCCTTTGCAACCACTGATGTGTTTTACTGTCTTTATAGTGTTGTCTTCCCAAGGAATCACACAGCCTCTTCAGACTGGCTTCTTTAACTTAAAAATATGCATTTAAACTTTCTTCTTGTCTTTTGGTGAATGGTAGAATGTTATTTTTATTGCTGAACAATATTCCAATATTCCATCAAAATTACCATTTCACTGTTTTTATGAGTTTATGGCTTAGAAATGAAAGCTCCAATTAAGCAGATCTTATCTATGTCTTTCTGTGTCTGTTTATCTCTGCAGATTTTTGTTTTCAATTTGCCCTGAGACCTCAGATCTCTCATGGGTCCAAGAAAAGTTGCTGATTTTCACTTTGTTCAGCTTTTCCTTGTTTTAAGAATAAGAGTGATGATTTCTAAAGTCTTTTCATGTCAGAGCTTAAGTCAGAAGTTGTGTCACTTTTTTTTTTCTCATATATATTTTTCATTTCGTTCTCATTTTTTTTTTAGTTTCACTTATTGTTTTCTCTAATTTCCTTATGACTTAGTTTCTTCCTTTTTTCTTTTAGTGTAGCAGATGCCTTCAGGGGAAATTCTAGCAGGTGTGGGTTAGTTTCCTGGGTATCCTTTCTCTATGGGAACTTGGTTCCTCCTATCCTGATTGCTTTGACAGATCCAAACTTCAATTACTATCCTTCTGTGGTTCCTTAAACATGTGGTTGTTTGTTTGCCTCTTAGTCCTGACTTGAAAAACAATTATGTTATAATGCAACTTTTTTATTGCAGACCTATAAGTTATGGTAAAATTGATTCATTTGTACAATTTGGTTTACTCTAAAATTATCAGTGTTTAAAAATAAGCCAAAAGTTACACTAATTCTGCTCCTGTCCCTAGTTTTATGGTGTTGGTTATATTCAGACATGTCCTGTTTTCAATACTGAGTTCTGTGAAGCTTGTTATTTGGCAGGCCCGTGGACATTCTCCTGGTCTCACTAACAAAGTGACCAAGTGTATTTTGAGTAAAATTCCTTGTTAACAAATGATTGCTGCAGTGCATCTATTTAATTAAATTTAAACTAATTTGAGTCAAATAGACTCTCTTGGTTTTAATATCCAGGGTTGACAATTTCTGATAGTTTCTAGTTGTAAGGACTGTGATAATTTACATCAGGACGTCAAGTGGTGGGTTGGGGGATAAGCTCAGGGTAGTCAGGACTTTGCACTTGATCTATTTCTTATGATTCGGACCTTCAATGTTGCCCTAAAACACATGTATTGGAGATCTGATCCCCAGTTACTAGCACCATTGAGAAGTGATGAAGACTTCAGGATGTGGGGCCTCATTAGAACGTTGGGTCAATTGGAGGATGCCATTGAAATCTGTGTTGGCACCCTTGTCTCCCACCACCATTCTCTCTCTTTTTGCTTCCTGTCTACCATAAAGAGAGTGGCTTTGCTCTACCATGTGCTTCCCTCCATGATGTTCTGTCTCACCACAAGATCAGAGTGGTAGGATTAAGTGACCATGGACTGAAATCCCTGAAGCCATGAGCCAAAATGAATAGACCCACCTTTGTAGATGTCCATGTCAGATATTTTGCACAGTGACAGAAAACTGACTGGCACATCACGTTACATAGTACTTGGAGGGTTGGGTAAGGCAGAGTTTGGGCACTTTCTAGGAATCTTTGACTGGAATCTTTGAGTTTAATGTATAAAGAGCCATAAAAGTGAGATTAAACCAGTGACTACTCTGGTGAATGAACCATTCATGTCTTACCTAAGAGGATGCTCACAGCACCAGTTTATTCTAGCCAAGGAAGGTATAACTCCTTGCCATTGTTTCTGAGCCAAAAGCCCTCAGGCTGTCAGACCACATCCACTCATGCATGGAAACAGAGAAGCAGGTGCTACTGAAATTGTGTAGATTTTAGCCAATGTTCAAGGTACAATCATGCTGAGTCCTAAAATACTAATTGTCAATTAGAAAGTTGGCAAGAAAAAAAATTAGACCAAAGTTAAAAATGAAATGAAACAAAATAAAAAATAAAACCTAAAAAAGAAGATAAAACAAAATAAAAATAAATAAATATATATAATCAAAGCCCTGGGGAGAGGCATAGAACATGGGATGCATAATACTTTATCCTAAAGGTTATAGACAAATGTAACATCAGGAAAGTGTAGAAATAGATGATGGATGTGAACAAAGCAAGAAGTAATTGTGGACATTCAAACCACATCTGTATGTTGAGTATGCCTTTTGGACTAGATCTTCTACTGAAACTACTGGCAACAAAAATTTTCTCCAGCATTTTATCATTTTACTTGTGTCTTCATTGATAATTTCTATCAAGGCAGTTATTTCCATAATAGCAGTAATAGTAGCAATTGTAGAAACACTTCTTATTTGTATATATCATTATACCTTGTACAATATTTTCACTTTCAGTCTTAATTTAGTTCTCATCAGCACTTTAAGAAAATCAAGGTAGATAATGTAACCCCAGTTACACATGAGAAAATGGTTGTTCAGTTTTGTAATGAGTGACTTACTCACAGCATAGCTATTAATTAAGTGGAGGAATCTGTCGCAGAGCAGGAGTATGCTGGATCCAGACTGTTCATTCGTCCTGCAAGATACCAGTTAATTTCTGACTCTAATTTGTGTTATTCTGGATATAGCCATCCTGTTTTACTCTGCTCCAAGTCTTTAATTAAGACATATTTTTGATTCTTTAGTGTAATGCAGAATCCTGCCCTATTCCATTTCTACTTCTTTCTGACTCCCAGTTTTGATTCAAGACAACCCTTAGTCTCTGATTTCCTAAGAACAAGCAAAATAATGGAAATAAATAGGCCCATGAACCAAGTAGCCTGAATTCTTATTCGTATTAACTGTGTGACCTGTGAAACCTCTGATAGTTACATATGCTCACCCAAAGAAGACCAACAAGAACTTCCTTACAGAGTTCTTCAGAGGGTTGAGATAGTCTGTGTTTGGATACTTTTTAAACTTTAGAGTTACTTGAAGTTAGGAGTTCTATTAAATAATAGCCTCAGGTGTTCCCAAGGCCCCCTGTGTCTTCAGACATAAACCAGCTGTGGCCAAGTTGTGAGAGGATGTTCCCTGGGCCCTATGGTCTTCTGCTTTCTACTATTTCTAATTCCCCAGACCTGTGCCAGTACCTGGCAGAAGAGATTGGTGAAGACAGCCCATCTTAGGTTTACCCAGAATGGTTTCTCTTGCCAGAAAAATCCCAGCATGTCCATGTTGCACCAATTTGTAGAACTTTCATGCACCAATAAAGAGCAAATTTATAAAGATAAATTTATCTATTCTCAAGTTGATCCATTCCATTCTTATGAGAAGATAGCCACATCTTTTTAAACATGTTTGGTCATCCACAGAGAAGATGAGAATTCTTCCTCCACACTTCATTTCCTTTTCCCTAATGAAAGCATAAGAAATCCTCACTGATAAAATGCTGCAAATGAGAATAAAACTGGGGCTTTCACACTTAATCCCCCCATTAGACAAAACATAAAAAGGGGGCTTCCAGCTTAGTGATAGAGCAGTTGCCTAGCATGTGCAAAAGCCTGGGTTCCATCCCCAGAACTGCAAACAAAACTGTTTGTCCTTTTCTGTTAAGAAACCTGGAGACCTTCATAGAGTGACTTAGCAATCATGCTATAGATATAGTCATAGTGGTTGCACAGGTTGCCTTCAGAGTTAAATACACCTGGATTTACAACCCAGGTCTGTGATTGCTAAAAATATAAATGGCCCATCCTAGCACTATTGTTATATTTATAAAATAAGAACAATAATACATAATAGGAGTTTTATGAAGATTAAATGGGATACCTCTTGAGAAAAAGTTGCATTAGCAAAAGTTGATATTTAGCAAGCCTACAATAAATAGATGGTAATTTTAAGAGGGCTTCATATTTCAACTATATTATTAACTGAATCCAGCTTTAATGGTTATTTTAAATTGCCAACTTAATTGGATTAAGAAATGCTAAAGATTAAGAGGCTTTTGGGTATACCAATGAAGGTGTGTCTAGAAATGATTGGCATGTGGAACAGCCAAGTGGAGATCCTCCCTAAGTGTGGACAGTACCATCCAATAGCTTGGTGGTTTGGAAGGAATCAAATTTGGAAGAAAAAGGAGCAGCAGCAGATTCAAGCTCAATTCTTCTTGAAAAGTTTTTTGGTTGCTGCTGTGATCAACAGGGGACATCAGATACCATTTTCTTCACTGTCCCAAAGCAGATTCTGCTATTGATTCTCCAGGGAGTTCCCAGGCTTTCAGTCCCAGATGGGAGTAGCATCATTGATCCTGAGCCGTCATCATCTTGGGCTACACAGTAACTGGTTCCTCCAGCTTTCCAGAGTGCAGATGGTCACTGTGGGTTAGACAGCTTCTGTTGTGTAAGTCAATCTAATAAATCTCCATTTTATAATCATACCTCCTGTTACCCTCTAGAGAACCCTGACTAATACACCAGCCATAATTTTTTGAGGTGTGTCAAATAGTATCCATATTGTGTACTTAAGGAAAAAAAATTAAGGAATAAAATTATTGAGTAACTGATTCAATATTATGTAATTGGGATCTGACAGAGCAGGTCCTCTAAACAAGGTCTTTTAACTCCAAAGCTTATGCTATTCTTTTTGTTTCATACTGCCTCCTAGGACTTGCACCTCTGCTGGACATTTATACTATAAATTCTGTGGAATAAGTATTGTTTGAATTAC
The DNA here is from genome assembly GCF_964194105.1 of Spermophilus citellus. Classification (NCBI taxonomy): domain Eukaryota; kingdom Metazoa; phylum Chordata; class Mammalia; order Rodentia; family Sciuridae; genus Spermophilus; species Spermophilus citellus. The sequence goes on along the minus strand of NC_138183.1, from coordinate 16,691,050 downwards.
TTGAATTCCTCCTCAGATACTACTCGATTAAAAAGGAAGTACACCTTGTTAAAACAGAAATAACTTCTTCACAGCAAAAGAAATAATCAATGAGGTGAAGAGAGAGCCTTCATTTCAGAGCAAATTTTTGCCACGCGCAATGTCAGATCACTAATCTCCAAGATATATAAAGAACTCAAAAAATTTAACACCAAAAAAAAATCAAACAAACAACCCAATCAATAAATGGACTAAGGAGCTGAACAGTCACTTCTCTGAAGAAGATATACATTCAGTCAACAAGTATATAAGAAAATGTTCAACATCTCTAATCATAGAGAAATGCAAATCAAAACTACTCTAAGATTTCATCTCATGCCAGTCAAAAGGGAAGTTATCAAGAATACAGACAACAATAAATTTTGGCAAGGATGTTGTTTGAAAAAGGCACACTCATACATTGCTAGTGGGACTGTAAATTGGTGCAACCAATCTGTAAAGCAGTGTGGAGATTCCTTGGAAAACTTGAAATGGAACCACCATTTGACCCAGCTATCAGCATACTATAGTAATGCAGCCACATCAATGTTCATAGCAGCTCAATTCACAATATATAAACTGTGGAAGCAAGCTAGATGCCCTTGAATAGATAAATGGATAAAGAAACTGTGAGATATATATACACAATGGAATATTACTCAGCATTAAAAGAGAATAAAATCATGGCATTTGCAGGTCAACAGATGGAACTGTAGAATATCATGCTAAGCAAAGTAAGCCAATCCCCCAAAACAAAAATCTGAACATTCTCTCTGATAAGGGGATGCTGATTCATAACAGGGGTGGGCATGGGAAAAATGGAGGAACTTTGGGCAAAGGAGAGGAAGAGATGGGGTATGGAAATGGAGGCAGGAAAGATGGTGGAATGAGATGAACATGATTACCGTATGTGCTTGTATGGTGCAAGGCTATGTTTGTACAAGACAAATGAAAAGTTGTGTTGCAATTGTGTACAATGAATCAAAATTCATTCTGCTGCATATATACCTAATTAGACTAAACAAGTTAATTAACAAAAAAGAAGAAATACAATTTATGTAAGATGGGGACTCTTGTCTCAAAGGCTGGCATTGTATACAAATAAATGTTCCCATTGGTGTAACAATTTGTAAGATAGAGTGACATTTTGGGCAGAGTAGTAAGAATTAAGTCAGAGAGCAGAAATCTTCATGTAAACCTTTACAAATGCTTTAATAACATTTTAAAAGACAATACTATTAACAATGGCACAAATAATGGCATAATTTTACAGTATTTGGAAATTTATAAAAATCTGTTTTAAAACAAATTAGTCATGGCTGTGTGGTGCAACATGTGCGAGACAGCATTAAAGAAGCTGCCAAGTAAACAGAAGGACATAGCTTTGGGCTCCAACTGAAGGCTGATGGAGCCCTGGTACAAAAGGTCATAGCAGGAGCAGGGCCACTGCTGCCTCCTCCACCCCTCAGACACATGCACCCTTAATGACTTCACCAGTCTGCAGAGCTACCTGCTGTAGCCATTCTGTCTGGTATTGCCTTGGAGCCTCAGCACAGGACACCAAGGACAGCAACAGTGGTTCTTCAAAACATCCTGTGGTCTCCAAGCCTCCGATAAGTTCCTCCAGGATGACATCAAAAATCTTACTATGCTAGCAACTCATGTATGGGCAGATGCAGGAGCAGGGAGCAACAGGAGTATCTTCCAGCAGCCCAGTTCCTGCAGCAGAGAGTGCCTGCAAGCCATATACCAACCATAAATGTCAGCATACCCAGCACCCTTCCCTCCACCATTCAGGTACCCATGAAAGTCCCTAAGGTTCAGGCCACTGTTGTGGGATTTCTGGCTGTGGTAACTACCCTGCTCCTGGAAAGCTGTGTCTAGGGAGGAGTTGAACTTGGCCTCGGTGGTGTTGTTTGGTGCCAGAGCATTATCATTACTTTTCCTGAGGCCTTTGCCCTAGCTGTGCTGATGGTATGCATGATGATTGGTCTAAAGCTGGAGATCAGCCCAGATGACTTCAGCAGGTCTATCAGTCAGCCTGAGAGACCTCATCAACTGTCCATCCTGGCTTTGGTTAGCCACTTCGATCGACACAAAGGAGCCAGCAACAAGGTACCATAGTAGAAGGAGAATGTCAGCCCTCTGCACACTGAATTAATCCCCTGTGACCTTGACCTCAGACTTTCCAACCTCCAGAGCTGTGAGAAGTCAACTTCTGTTTTTTCAGTAAATTATCAAGTCTAAGATATTTTGTTATATCAGCAAAAAGAGACTGAGGTATCTGGTAATGCCTCCATTTCTCCCTCCTATGGGAGGACCACTTTTGCTGGTCACAGCTTATTGACTGATAGATTTTGTCCTTCATCACTTTGAATATATCAACCCAGTGCCTTTTGGGTGCCAGGGTTTCTGATGAGAAATCCTATGAGGACCCTGTGGGAAAATTATGATGAAATATCCCTTCCTTTGAGCTGCATAGGTGTAAATAATGTGTCATACGGTGTCTTAGGGACATAAGTTGTCTGAGAGTGTCACAATGGGAGTGAATTAAAGGCATCCTTTTGACACCAATCATTCTGAATTGAAAGAGAGAGGAATTAAGTAACTTCAGTGTAGATACGACAAAGTCTTCAAAAACCAAACATTGGTATAGATTTTCAGATTTGAAATGAAAAAGCCAGTGAAGCATCCCACCAATTTTAATTTCTAAATAATATAATATTAGTCTCCTTAACCTACTGAACCAAACACACTTTTGAAGTTCTTCTTTATTCACTATTAAGTTAGAAAAGGTCCTGTAGGCCAAAAAGTGAAATATCACTGTGGATTATGCCCAGCTGTGAATGGGCCATTTTTTTTTTTTTTTAAAGAGAGAGTGAGAGAGGAGAGAGAGTGAGAGAAAGAGAGAGAGAATTTTTAATATTTATTTTTTAGTTCTCGGCGGACACAACATCTTTGTTGGTATGTGGTGCTGAGGATCGAACCCGGGCCGCACGCATGCCAGGCGAGCGCGCTACCGCTTGAGCCACATCCCCAGCCCGAATGGGCCATTTTTTATCCTGATCTCATAGAAAGCCAACGTAAGGGAATTTCAAACACCACCTATTTAAGTTCCTGGCTATATTTGAGTTTTTGTTCATATGCTTATGTGTGCAGGGAGCACTTGGTTGGTGACCTTTTGGACTTATAGAGAGTTCATTTTGTTATTTGGTGATTTTGGTCTTTTGAGTTTGGATTTTTGATTGATTTTTTTAGTTTATACTTTTGATTTTGATTTTATTTAGTTTTGCTTTATTATTATTATTGTTATTATTACTATTAGCATCCTTAGGTGGTGTTGCTTCTTAGGACATGGAGTGAGAGTTGTCAGACTAGTGAGACTGGGAATGTGTGGCAGGGCTTCTCAGACACTTATCCCATGAAGAAACTCTCACTAACCATTTTAGTGTCTTGAGGAACATCGGACAGGGAAGTTTTGCCCAGGAGAAACTGGCCCACCATGTCCTTACTGGCAGAGAGGTGGCTATGATAATCCTGCCAAAGGTAGAGCAGAACTTCCCTATCATTGCATTCAAACTGTATATAATGGAGATTGTGGAACATCCAGATGTGATCCAACTGTTCCATATTGTTCAAATCTTTGAATATGTCTATCTCATGATGGAGCATGGAGGTGAGGAACATCTACTACACCACATAACATAGGCTGGTGACATGCATGAGGAGGAGACCTAGAGAATATTCGGAAAGATCACATGTGCCATATGCTACTGCCATGAGAAGGGCATCATGCACAGAGTTCTGAAGCTGTCAAATATCCCAGAGGATACCAGAGAAAGCATCAAACTCTGGAACTTCAGCCTCAGTGGAAGATTTGCAGCTGGGCAGAATATGGATGCAGTCTGTGGCACTCTCCAATACTGTGTCCCCAAAATCTACTTGCAGGAAGAATATGACTTCCCTGCAGTGGAGGTCTATAGCCTGGGTGTCATCTTGCACCTCATTGTCACGGAGTGCCATGATTTTAAAGGGACTGCTTCTTTGCAGTTAAAGGAGCAGGTCCTCCACAGGCAGTATAACATTCCCTTTTATATTTCCATTGGAAATATAAAGTGTCACCAGGAAGTTACTGACTGGACCCCATGCAGAGGCCCATGGTAAACCAAATCATGGTGTGCCCATGATTGAAGCAGCGGGAGTGATATTTACCAACACATTCTAGCAGGCTATTCCCTAACCACAATAATGAAGATCATGTTGAACATGTCTTAAGACCTACACAATATCTGGATATCTTTGGTCAACAGAAATTTTGATGATACAATAGCTACATGTCGAATGCTCCAGCACCAGAACTCACAGGAGGCAGGCTGCATGTTCCTGTTCATAAAGAGGATTGGCTGTCCACCTTCTGAGGCTCTTTCTACCTTCCCCTTCCCACTGAAGAGTGCCATGAACCTTCCCTTTGTACTCCCCCGTCTCATCCTTTGAGCATTAGCTGTCTGAGAAGACAAAGCAGTCAGGGCACAAGGATGACAGAACAAACAACCTACCTTCCATTGCTCTCTGCAGCCTGCATGTGAGGATCCCTTTCTCAGCATAGCCATCCAGCAAGTCCCCGAGATCCCCCCAACCCAGTTCCTGAATAAGCATCAGTAGGAGAGATGCAGGGAGCAAGCAGCAAGCTCTCCAGGGGTATGTCATCGGAAGATAACTCCCCTTCCACCATGTAATTCCACAGTGGGACTACAGCCTGTACCCATGAAAGCACCAAGGGCTGGGAGGCGGGGACTAGTAGGATTGTCAACTTTATTCTACAAATATGTTATTGTGTGCCATGTTATGGTGTGTTGGGGCAAGAGATAGGCCTTGGATTCAGAAACAAAGAACTCCAATGAAAGGGCTCGGTTGAGACACAGACAAAACCAAGTAGGTGAAGTGGCAAAACATCTTACTATATTTTATATATACTTTTATTAATGTCATTTTCAATTGACAAATCAAAACTGTATGCATTTATCAGGTAAAAGATGTTGTTGAACTTACTAATAAAGTTCATTTTGGGCTGGGGATTTGGCTCAAGCGGTAGCGCGCTTGCCTGGCATGCATGTGGCCCGGGTTCAAGCCTCAGCACCACATACAAAGATGTTGTGTCCGCCAAAAACTAAAAAATAAATATTAAAAATTCTCTCTCTCTCTCTCTCTCTCTCTCTCTCTCTCAAAAAATGCTTTAAAAAATAAAGTTCATTTTACATGTGTCTATGCATTTTAAGTAGACAACCAAAGGACCTTGAGTTCTGAGGATCCTAACATCATGGAGTGAGCAAGGCCACACATGGATTCAAACAGCTACAGGAAGAAGGTGTGCAAAGTGCCTCAGGATTCTGTGCACAGATTTCAGTCCCAAAGGCACCTGGAGCTGCCTGGAAACCAGTGGGCTCCTCTGCCCCTACTGGGAGAGACATCAGAGATTGTTCATCTGGGGATACTTTCTGCCTGCTTTTGTCTGTCCTTTCTCCTAAGTTTCTGCCATAGCAGAGATGGATTTTAATAAATTTATTTTTTTCTCACAAATCTTATAATGAAATCGATGCTCCTGAAATATGATCACAAAAAAAATGGGTCAGGATGGAGCCATGGTCACAATGGACATATTGTCCATTATAAACACACACATGCACACTCACACCCGGAAGATGTTAAAACAACCCAAATAAAAATTGGCCAAGTATTTTAATAGATACTTCACAAAAGAGGGTATCTAAATGAATCACATACAAAAGTTTCTCATCCTTGTTATACATCAGATGAATGCAAATTAAAACCTAAATGAGGTAACACTGCACAATCACCAGAGTGAATAATTGAAAAGACTGACATTATCATTTCTTGGTGACAATGTGGAACCCCTGGAATGTTCATGTATTTACAGTGCAGTGGAAGGGTAAATTAGTTTAAAAATGTTACCTGTATCTGTTGGATTTATAGAAACTCTGTGACCTAACAATTCCATTCCTGGATTTAAATGGCTCAAACAAGTACAAGTGCCCATTGAAATAAGCTTGTCCATAGCTACTGTATTAATGATATTCCTAAACTGGTGATAAAAAATCTATCAATAACGGAATTAATTAGCGATCAGGCATATCCCAGAACAATTTTTACATAGCAACCTGGTTGAATTTTAAGAACACAATAAAATAGAAGACACAGAGACAAACCCACATAAACACAGTTATCTCACATTTGACAAAGATGACAAAAACATATATTAGGGGAAAAATAGATTCTTTAACACATTGTGCTGGTAAAACTGAAAATCCATATGTAGTAGAATGAAATTTAACCCTGTCTCTTATTCTGCACAAAACTTGAAGTGGATCAAAGACCTAGAAATTAGACCAGAATCTTGCACCTAACAGAGAAAAATGTAAGCTCAACACTCCAACACATTGGCTCAGGAACTGACTTCCTTAACAAGACCCCTAAAGTACAAGAAGTAAAATAAAAAAATCAATAAATGAAATGGAATAGCATCAGACTAAAAAATCCTCTTCACAGCAAAGGAAAGAATGGGAGAAAATCTTTGCCACCTGCTTCTCAGATAGGGTGTTAATATCCAGGATATACAAAGAACAAAAAAAAAAAAAAAAAAAAAAACCAACAACAAAAAAAACTTAACACCAAAAAACAAACAAACAAGCAAAAAAATAAATAAATAAATGGACAAAGAAGGTAAACAGAAACATCTCAAAAGAAGGAATACACATGGTCAACAGACATATGAAAACTGTTCAACGTCTCTAGCAATTAGAGAAATGCAAATTAAAACTACACTGAGACTTCATCCCATTTCCGAAAGAACAGCAACAATCAGTGACAATAAATGTTGACAAAGATGTGGGGAAGCGGGTACACTTGGGCATTGCTGGTGGGACTGCAAACTGGGGCAACCACTCCAGAAAGTATGGAGATTCCTCCAAAAACTAGGAATGGAACCACTGTTTGACCCAGTCATACCACTCTTTGGTCTATATTCAAAAGATTTAAAATCAGCGAACCACAGGGATGCAGCCACATCAATGTTTATAGCAGCTCAATTCACAACAGACAACCTATGTGTCCTTTGAATGGATAAAGGAAATGTGCTTTATATACTCAATGGAGTATTCCTCAGCCATAAAAAGAATGACTTTATGACATTTGTCAGTAAAAGGATGGATCTAGAGACTATCAGGCTAAGTGAAATCAACCAATCCTAAAAAACAAAGGTTGAATGTTTTCTCTGATATGTGACCACTAACCCTCAATAAGGGGTGGGGGAGAATAGAAGTTAAGTGAATTAGACAAAGGGGGATGAAGGAAAGGGAGGAGGGACAGTCCAAGGAAAGACCGTGGAATGAATCTGACATAACATTGCTCTGTACATATTTGAATACACCACAGTGAATCTCACCATCATCTACATCCACAAGAAATTAATTAAAAAGTTAAATTATAAGTAAATGGCAGAAAAATCAACAGAGGGAAGGAACCAGGGGTTAGGGGGTGCAGGGGATGAAGTACTGAGGACTGAATCAGAATGAGATATGTTCCATGACTTTTTAGTTATGTCAAAATGGACTCTCCTGTCATACATAAATTAAAAGAACCAATAAAAAAGAAAACTGCATAAAAAGCATATAATATAACTGCTTTTACATAAAGCTCAAGAATATGCAAACTCTTCAGGGGAAATCTATGATTTTTAGAAGTCAGAACAGTGATTACCAATGAGAAGAGGGATGGAATTTGCTGACAAAAGACATGGAGTGGTCACAAATATTGCATGGAATGTATTTATACTAGCAAGATTGGTTAAATGATATTATACTTTAAATATGTGCCTTGTATTTTTTATTTGCTAAATCTGTAGCAGGAATCTTTGGGGATTATGTAAATATTCTCTCTATATATTTATCTGGGGGTGATTCACTCATTCAGCTTTACACTCTAGACTGGGCAATTAATTTTATATGTATGAGAAATGCAAAATAAAACTAAAATCAGGAAAAAAATAAAACTAAAAATCATTTCAATGGTACTTTGATTTACTCATTGTTCTGATAAAAAAATCATCTCAAAAGTGTTAAGTTATTTTGTCCAGATCACTTTATAAATAGCAGACCCAAGTCTATAACCCATGTTGTCTGATTCTGACACAGGGTTGGATCTGTCCTGAATATGACTACACTTGATAACAAGGTGATCTTAGAAGATTTAGTGAAAAGTTCTTCAAATTAGCAAATTCATTTTCCCTTTGCTAGTTTCTTTGATAATAAAATAATTTAACTAGATAAGATACTGAGATTGGTAACCCCCTAGTCGACATAAGCCTAACCTTATGTCTTTTCCTATATCTTGTTTTCAAATAAGTAAACAGGGAGAAATCTTAGACTTTTTTGGATATTGCAAATCAGGGTGATTTGTGTGTTAAGTGCATTATCTTGGGTCTCAAAATTCATAGGACTAGGGCTTAGGGTGTAGATCAGTGGTATAGTGCTTGCCTAGCATGTGCAAAGCCTGCGTTTGATCCATAGCACTGCAAAACAAACAAACAAATTATGTTTTTTATTTTTAGACGCTGCTTCTAAAGTCCTAGGGACAATTTCTCAAGTGTATTTAGCTTATAATCTATATGATTCAATACCTCAAATCATTTCATGTATTGAAATGAAAAGTTAGAAGGTCATGCTTTGTAATAAGCACAGTTTGATGATGTTCATATGAGAATATGAGGACACTGGGCTAATGAAAATAATGAATACCATTTACTTAGAGCTTATGATGGCTTGTGCTTGACATGTATTATATTAATGTTTTCAACATCTTGTTCACAGATATTAATATATGATTTATAGAAAGGGAAACTATTAGATATGCTAAATTACCTAACCAAATCAGACAAGTAGTAAACTAGGTTAGAGTCCAGATTTCATTCTCACAACAACTATATTGTCTCTAAATAGAATTCCTAGGACCACAGTCTTTTCCTTTATCTTGTTTTCAAATAAGTAAACAGGGAGAAATCATTCATCTTAGACTTTCTTTTCTGAGATAAGAAAAACATAGTAGGCAGTGTCTCCAGAAGAAGCTGTGTCTAACGTACTGAGAGTCTTGATAGTTATAATGATAACTGTAGGGAGAGAGAAATTCACTGAAGAGATTGACCTGAAAGTTCAGTGGAAGTAAAAAAATTGTTTGAGATCAATTGGAAAAAAAATGGAGATATTGAACTGGGTAAGAAATGACTTGGGAGAAATATGACCATTTCCTACAAATATTTTTAGGGTTGCCATGGAGAAAATGAAGACTATTCTATTCAGTGTGACCCCAAAGCAGGAGTAGGTCCAAAGAGAGGAGATGCATCACAGTGATGAAGAACAAAGAGGAAGACAGACTAGATAGAGCTCGGGCCTGAGCTAGCACCTGCAGACTATGGGAAGCTTTTCAACATGTCCAAACCCTAACTTTTCCATATGCAAAGCAGGAGCAAAACTTACTATCTCACAGAGCCACTGTAGGAATTAAAGGATGAATGAGTTGAAACATGCAGTGCTATGTTGGGCATACAGTCAGAATTGATTAAATGTTGTTCTTCTGAAACTTTTTTTGCTCTGTATGTGCAAACCCTTGTCTTCTCTTTCCAGTCCTCCTCTCCTTTTTTTTTCTGTTTCTCCCACATTTCTTCTTCTTTTTGTTATCTTCTCTTCTGCCCTACATATTTGTCTCCTACCTTCCTCCTTTTATGGTAGAATCACATATAACCACAAATGTGAAACAATTATTAACCCATGAGTACAAAATTGCAAGACATTTTGGTAAATGTCAAGGTTTGACTTGGGAGTAAGCTATCACAAGTGGTAGAGCACACAGTCATTATCATTAGGATAATTCAGAATCAGTCAGGTGAAACCCAGGCAAAAAGCGATGTAGAAAAATAATGTAAGAGTAGGATAAAATTGGTCAAATGGTGCTATGTGTGTGTGTACAAATATATCACAATGCATTCCAATTTTATATATAGCTTCAGTCCATCTATTTACGAATAAATGAGTAGGGGCTGGGGTTGTGGCTCAGTAGTAGAGCGCTCACCTTGCATGTGTGGGGCCCTCGGTTCAATCCTCAGCACCACATAAAAATAAATAGTTAAAATAAAAATATTAAAAAAATAAAAATAAATAAATAGAAGGAAATTTTATAAAGAAGAAGAGAATCCAGGAGGAGGGAAGAGAAAGGTTAAGTACTACTGATTGAAATGGAGTAAACTATGTTGTGTTTATGAATATGTCAAATGAACTCCACTATTATGTATAACTATAATGCACTAATAATATACACTTGTACTTGGGAAAAAAGAGACAAAAATCCACCAGCTTAAAGAATAAAGTGTTCATTGAGCTTTTACTATATTCTCAGTGGAATTTTAGTTATTGAGGTAAAGAAGAATAGAAACTATTCTCAACATTAGAGAAACTTTAGAATAAATGCCAGAGGCAAAAGCTATGATTAAGCTTCAAGGATCTCCTTTGTAGGAGCTCCTTCTTGTTCTCTGAGAGTCAGCTACACTCCCTGTGTCCTTCCTCCATGACTGCTCCTGCCTCTCATGTCCTCTTGTGCGCAGTGTTCCCGGAGAAGCCTTAAGAAGTTCTACCACAGAGTGGTCCAATAGTTTGAGTTTCACACACAGTGTTCACAGATATTCTAGCTGCCCTGTGATGAACAGGAGTTCACTGTCTTGACATGTGAGAGGGAAGTCACAAGGGGAAATGTTTTGATGACATGAATGAACAGGGCAGAAAGGGAAAGCAGTTGCAAGATAAAGCTGGGGAGTTTAGTTAAAACCAAATTATAAATTGTCTTGGTATCAGTAAAAGGACGTATGTTTCCAAAGGATTTTTTAAGTAGAAGAAGGACATGAGCTTAGCAGAGTATAATGGTAGCCCGTGTCCTCACTGGTTTCTGCAAGGCTCAGCTCACCTCTGGTGGGGGTAAAGGAGCATCCTGGCCAGAAGGGGCTCTGGGTCCACCTGCTTCCTCTGAAGCCAGACTCCACTGTTTGTCGATGACATGACTGGGAGCAGGATTCTGAACATCTCTGAGTCTCAGTGAATAGGCATAAAGTAAACAAACAAACAAACAACAACAACAACAAAAAAAAAACAGCCTGCAATTTTTTGGAAGGACAAATGAGGCAGGAATATGAAAGCTCTGGCCCACCTCCTCCACCACCAAAACCCCAAAATGGACAGAAACTAAAACCTAACTTTTCTTCCAGGAAGAGGATTGATTAGAAGGAGGTGAGACTGGAGGTGAAACACTAGTTAGAAGAGATGAAAACCAAGCAAAGACGGCACCTATGGAAAAGTATAACTGGGCAACTGGTCTGAGAGGAAGAATGTGCAGGGTGAAGGCGATGTGGGTGAGGAAAGGCCATTGAGAGGGACGAAGGGACTGGGGATGTTTAAAGACATGATATTGGAGAAAGGAGGAGGTTTATCTAACTCTCTGAAACAACTTAAGAAACAATTGAATGAAAATTATGTGTCACAATCCCAGGAAAAATTCAACAGCTGTGACAGGAATAAGGCAGTTGCAGGTTAAAATACAGCAGATAATTGCTAATGTCAGTGTTTTACCATGAATTTGACTCAATTCCCTGAGCTCCCATTCTCTCATGTCTTTTTTTTTTTTAACTTTTGCTTTTCACATTTAGGTCTTTATCAGGGTTTTATTTTCATGTAGTGTGAGTTAGGGATTTTATTTTATTAATAAAAATGAATTGTTCTAACATATTTTGGATGTAGTTCTGGGAATCAAATCTAGGGCCTTACACATGCTAGACAATCACTCTACCACTGAGCCACACCCCCATTCCCTCTCATGTCTTATTTGAAATTATTAGAAGACATAGTCACTTAGACCATAGGCCAGACTCTTACATCTCTTCTTCAAGCCACTGTCCAATCCTATGAGAGGTTGAATGGATTCTCAAAGAAGAGAGTGTCATCTACTACCTTTGGGGATGTTATCAATTTCAAACAAAGGGTGCATAGAAGCAGCAAGATAAAAATGGAAATTAAGTGCCTTCCATTCTGAAGTCCTACATGATCATCAAAGTTCAGACTTAGTAACTGATGGCTGTCTTAGCTGTCACCTCTGATACTTCTCGTATTTATTTGGTCCCAGTTTATTCACAATATACACCTCATGAGGTTCTCTCAGCACTCACAGGTGCAAAGCTGCAATAACCCAGCAGGTGGATATAAAATTGCTCTCAGTGAAAGAATCGAAGGGATTTTTGTAACCTCCAGTTCACCATTGTACAGATTGCCTTGTGTATAAGAACAATCAACAAGTGTAGTAGCTTGAAATTGCCATGGGAGCTGTTAAAAAAAGAAAAATCAGAATTTTGAGACTCAGTATGGTTACTTGCGCTTACTAGCATGTTGGAACTGAAAGTTCCCAGGTTGTGGGATGAAGTGATGTAGTTAGGAATCTTGTTAGATTTTCTACCTGTTATGGTTGGTTGCTAAGCAACCTGCTTAAACAGATGCCCTTGGCCTCAGGTAATGGATTGATTTGGAGAAATATAGACAAGAATTACATAGACAAGTAATCCCAAACAGGAAAGAAGGGTCGTAGCCATCTGCTTCTTCCTGCAGGCCCACTTACTAGGCCTTGTGCAATCCGAGGGCCATATTGGCTGTGGCAGGACCTTATTGGGAGCATTGCTCAGATGGACAATGTTGCATAAGAAAAATTCAGCCAAGGAAACAGTCAGAGTGCCTGTCACAAAGGGGATTTGTATGGAGCTTCTCACATAAGGCACTTGGAATCCTAGAAAAGGCACTGAGTGCTTGATCAGAGGCCACAGTCTTGCTAAACTGTATATACACATCAGTTAAATGCTAGCAGACATGAAGGACTCTCAGGATTTATCTGAAGAATACATGAGACAATACATGCTGAGGTATTTTGGAACTGTGAAATACCACACAAATGCTAAGTGTAATAATTGAGTTTTATGCATGAGTAAATAAATAAAATGGATACACCTGTTTTCCAGGTAAGTTGCATACTATTTCACTCTTACTATACACATCCTACAATTACCACTGGCTACACATATAAAGCTCTTAAAAAACTGTTTGTTTCTTACTGTGATTGGCATCGAATGGACATCTTGCTAATGTTTTCTCATTCAATGTTCACAAGATACTATGAACTGGTAGACATGATTCCTCCTGCTATGAGGAAGAAACTAAGGCTCAGAAAGATCAAGTAACTTTTCCAAGGTATGTGGTAGATCTGAAAGCTTCACCCAGTTCTGTCTAAGGCCAAAGATGTCATACTTAATCCCTGCTCATATGCATTCTTTCTCTAAAAGCCTCTTTGTGTATACATCAAGTTGTTTTTTTTTTCTTTCCAAACCTTTGAAAAACTTTGTCTTAGGCAACTATACTCATCCAGGTAATTTTTTGAATAGCTTCTCTTCATATGTCACCTTCTGAGAGCAGTAGCTTCAAAGATGATAAGAATCATACTGCTTAACTAATCAGTACAGTCTCAGTGGGTTAATGTGACGGTTTTTTTTTCTCTCTCATTATGTTTATATAACTCTTCATGGGTTAATATGGAACTCGACTCTGTGTAGTTCCTTAGAGACTCAGACTTCTAAGTTTTACACTGTGTGTGTGTGTGTGTGTGTGTGTGTGCGTGTGTGCATGTGTGTAGTGTGTTGAGGCAGAGGAAGTGGGAGCATTGGAATTCCTGCATGCACTCTCCAGTTCTTTACTGCTTGGACCTAGAAGGGGCACACACTATTTTGGCTCATATTTCCTTGGTAAGGACCAATCACATGGTGCTGCCAAACTGAATGAGAATGCAGAATTCAGGTGAATAAAAGGGATCTCTCCACCATGTCTTCAGTACCTTCATATTCAAGGTACTCAGAGTTCAGTGGCATTTTCTAGAAGATAAGTTTCACAAGACAGTGAAATTTGTTTAGTCCCAAGTCCTTTGGACAAATTATGATATATAGTCAACTATTGGTACTTATTTTCTGATTGAATTAATTACTGTGGAGAAGCATAGCCGTAGTTATTTTGATTATTTGTATGCATGTGTTTTGTCCCTTCATTGACTGTGCAGGCTTTTAGGCAATCATCTGTCTTGTACTTCTTCATCTCCCCTACTTTCCTCCACCTTGGCAATCATTTTACATATGGAAGAAAGGGAATGAGTATGTATGAAATGAACACATCATGCATTACTGAGCTTTGTGGGGAGCTGTTGTCCTTCCCACCTCACCACAGTGTACTTGGAAAGACACATTATATTTTCACATATACCACGTGATTTAACACCTGCTATTTACACTCTGCCTTATAGTGGCTCGTAAATGTCATTAATCCAACTTTGGAGATGAAAAGGATGTGGCTGGCCGCCTTCCTGCCTTCCTTTTCCCCTTCCTTCCTTTATCTATCTCTTTTTCTTCCTGTCTCAGTCTCTGGGTTTTTGGCTCCCTATGTCTCTGTTCAACTTAATCAATCTCTCTCTCTCTCTCTCTCTCTCTCTCTCTCTCTCTCTCTCCCTCCCTCCCTCGCTCCCTCCCTCTCTCCCTCCCTCTCTCCCTCCCTCCCTCTCTTAATTTGCTCATGGTATAAGAATCAAGGGTATGTTCTCCAGGTTAAATTGTTTCAAGTCTTAGAAAAGTCCCTGTTGGCTCAATATAAAGAAAACAATCATGAATTGGCCCTTTCTAAAATTGAAGAATTTGTAAGAAAACAATTAAGTCCTTTTTTTTTCTTCTGTGAGGTCATAGTGCACAGAATACGATACATGTATAATTAGTGTTAAGGTCTCATGTATCTGGGACAAAAATCATGTCTATCTTCCTTGGTGGCCAGTCATTCTTACCCAAGATATCCAATTGCTAAGAAAAAGCCCATCACAAGCATAGATTTTCATTAATACTTTATTTCTGGGTTTCTTTCAAACAATTCTAGCTGACTTAAAAAATATGACAGTCCGTAGAGTTAAAAATGAACAATTGGATTTAGTAGTCAAATAAGTTATATTTGGGTCTGGTTGAATGGCATTGGGAAAATAAATATCTATTTTCTTATATTAAATATTGTATTTAAATAATATGAGGATGATGCTGAGTATCCCAAGGTTCCTAGGAACTATTTAAATTAAATTTTATATACATATATTTCAGACCAGCATGTTGTCTATGGGAAGCATGCGATAAATCATAGCAGAGAAATGAAAAGAAAGTACTGATGGTAATTCCTGATATAATGTTGGGTGTCAAAGTTTCCTGTTCAATTATAGCCAATGAAACCACCTTGCCTCAAATTGATTCTATTTCTGTAGCTGCTCCTTTTACAATGAAACTCCAGTTATGTCTCCACTTTCAAAATCAGATCCAATTAACATCTACAAGGAACCTGTGATACTATTGTGTGCAGCTATGAGTAAGAGAATCTTCTTGCATATAGTAGCTAAAACAAATTAAAAGTTCATTTTGATCTTGTACAAAAGAAGCCTGGACATTGATAGCCTCCAGCTCACAAGGTCATTGGGAACTTGGCTTTTTCCAGCTATTCACCCTGCCATCTTCATAACTTAAATTGACTCACAAAACTCCAACCATCACATATGTATTCTAGGAAGGAAGAAGAAAATGCCAGTGGGGATAGAATCCTTTTAGAAATGATTTTGGAAACCTTTTGTTAACTATGAATAAGGATGAATGGAAGCGGGGATCCGGAGCAGGTCTTCACCTCAGTAACCATTCTTCATTCACTGAGTCAATGTTTATTGACCATCACTTCTGTGTCAGGCATTGTGCTGGATTGCAAAAGAGACTATGGCAGACACTACCCACCCCTATTATGAGCTAAGAAGAGGTAACAGATGATACAAGTTCGGTGTGCATATTCATGTCCTATATAGTCAGGATATAAATACCAGAAGAACAGTACCAATAGAATCAGAAGCCAGAAGCCATGCTGCTGCTGGAAGCCTGGTGATCACAAGAAAGTGCAGGGTCAAAAGAAATAAGTAGTGTTACACCAGATTTCAGACAGTTTCCCCAGTCTTAAATTTCCCATTTTAAATACTAATGTGGTTTTTCCAAGTGATGAATTACAATGATAAATCTAATAATTTTATTGCCAAGCATATATTTTTAAGTTTTTATTAATGCATTGTAGCTAGATATAATAGTGGGCTTCACTTTGATATAATAACACATGCATGAAATATAATTTTCTCTATGGCAGTCCTCAGTGCCTCTATAGGTCTAAGGTAAATAGGGATAGTATTCTAGACTTTTTGTTACTTCTTTATAGTGGTATCACACATCTCAATTCTTCTCCAAGTGACTTTTCCGTGCCTTTTTCCTTTTGCCCTTCTGGGCAGAAAGTTTTTCCTATTCCAGTGAAAAGCCTGGCCATGTGACTTGGTTTGGCCTATAGGAGGCCAGCAGGCACGATGTGAATAGAACCATTAAGTGTGTTTATGGGGTTTGCCTGCTTCTCTTAGGACTCTGCCATCTGGCATGCGAATATGCCCTGTGCAGCTACTGGTCACAGAATGAGGAAACATCTTGAACAGATGTGAATGTACATAACACCAAGAGCCAACTCCATCAATTGGAGCAGAATCACAGGCAACCCATAGACTTGAGAAATAAACTTCTTATAATCTGCTGAAATTTGAAATTGTTTACTATACAAGGTTATCACTGAAATATAAAATGCTCCTGTTTTCCCTTTATGTCTCATTTGATTCCAGTTACAGTCATGGATGCCATATTTATTTTTGAGATAAGTGTTGGAGATAATTATAAGTTGTGTAATTTAATTGAAGTCATGGAGCTAAAAGATATAGAAGAACCAGAAATAAACTTGAAACCATCCCTATTAACCACTTCTTTTTTCTGAGTTAGTGGGCACTGTGGCCCAGGTAAGCTCTGTGCTGCCCATGGTACCTTGGCTAAGCCTTGGAAGAAAACCTGCTTGAGAAGGAAGCCACACAGAGGAAACCACATCTGAAAAATCACCACCAAAGCAGCAAGTTGAGGATGATCAAGAGGAGGCTTCATCAGTTCAAACTCTGGATGCTGCCATTCCTGATTGTCTTGCAACCAGGGATATCACAAAATATCAAAGAGAGACCAAATAAAGGCATAAAATGTAAATTTAAGTATAATATAAGCACAGATTTTACAAATATATTTTTTATTAATTTTGGCTAAACCAAGAAAATGGGGGAAGAAGGTATCTGATATCAAGTACATGAAATGATGATGAGCTTTTGCTTTTGAGTTAAAGAAAACTTCTTTGGAATCCCATATTTTAGCTACCATCTATTAGCCTTCTGCCTTTGAAAATTCTTGGTTACAAACATAGCCAGGTTAATTAAAGGGTTGATATTGCTGGAGTCAGATCATCAAAGATTCTTCCTAATTACTCCCAAATTTTGCTTACCTTCTAAAGGGCAACTAAAGTTATTTCTGGAAAAGTTAATTTCTAGAATATCATCTCCTCCCCACTCCTTAAAAAATAAAATAAAATAAAATCCCTGAGCACGCTTATTTGAAAACTTACAAATAGAGATTTTACTTTTGACTGTAGTATTTTAAATTTCTGCTATGTGCATCCCAGTGACTTTCTTTACTCTTGAGTAACCAAAGATGGCTCTGTTGGAGGGAATGGACACAGTTTATGATGGTGGCATATCCATTATTCTTTTAAATCACATACTGTAGAGCTGATTGGAGAGAACAGCTTGATGATTGGATGCCCTCCTTTGAAACAATCTCTTCCACTTGGCTTCTTCCTCTCAGAGCTTGCCGTCCTGCATGACATCTCTTTATCTAGTTCTCAAGTATTTTCAAGTAGCGAGGGGTTTGGTTGAAGAAAGTGGGATGTGCTGACTACCAGGGAGTGGATATCAGCATCTAGCTAATGACATTTGCTGGAATTGCTTTGGAGCACTGAGAAAATAGAACTAGAACATTTTCTTATCGCAGGAGGTCTGGGAAGACAACACAGAATCTAAGCCTTGGGAGGGAAAGAGATAATTCCAATACATGGAAATTCACCCTCTCAAGACACCAGGAGGAAATGAAGAGAGTGAGATATGTAAGAAGTATAGTATGCTCTCATACCTTTGGTTAATAGCCAAAACACATGACTAGCAACTTGAGCAGCAGAAGTTGAGATAGGGTTTATCTGACACTACAACATACTCACTTGATAGCCGACACACATACATTTATCAATTAGTGCTAGAATTGCTTTTGGAATTCAAAATACTTATTCAAAATTCTCTTCTATTATTTCCCAGTGAAAGTCTTTTGGATATTAATATTTAGTTTTCATGTTCCTGATAGTACTTTCTGGGTTACATCTCTCTAAGCATTTAATATGTTTTTGAAAATGCAGTTCATGTGGCCACAATTATAAAGATGTGATGACAATAATCATAATGATGGCCTGCATTTCCACCACATATTTAATAGGTAGCTGCTATGCTCAAGACACAAATTGCTGTCTCTAGGTGCTTAGGGTACAGAGGTTAACACAATAGACAGGAGCAACTTCTGACATGTATCTCACATTTTAGTGGAGGGGGTACAGATAAGCAAAACAAGTTTCCCGAGCAAATAAAAGCAAAATAAATGCTTTACAATATCTGAGAAGAGAATAATTGTATGGGAGAAAAAAAATAAAGCACAGCATGTTATCATGCTGTTAGCCAAATACTTGTGTTTCAGCCTAGAAAAACAGAAGAATGGCAGCATTTTCTTGCTGTCCCTCGTGATCTGGCTAATGAACTGCTTGCTACTGTGATGTGTATTGCTTAGAGGCCAGCACATTCAAGTGCCAGAGTTTCAGGCCAGAGTTTCATCCCAGAGTTCACTTCTACATCTTGCAGAAGCACCAGTAAAGGTCAAGATGTTGACCACTGCCCTATCATCCTGTGTTTCAGAATGACCAGAGTCAACCTTGATGGACAAGCAGAATAAGAGAAAATACAACTCGTTCTTTTAATCCACTAATGCTTGAATGCTTGAGGGTTTTACTTTTGTCTTTTTTTATATTACATTTTGTGATTAAGGATATTTTGATAGATGCATGCTACCTTGGAGATATTATAACACATTCTATATAAGTCACATAATTTAATCATTATGACAATGCTGCAAGATACATATTATTCACACAGTATTCAAATTGTCTTTTGATATATAACAAACAGCCTTAGAACCCAGTGAATGAAAACAATTTAATATCATCTCTCAAGGTTCTATAATTGCAGTTAGTTGTTGGCTGAGACCAACTGCTGTCATATGAAGTCCTGACGTGGCTGCATATCCAAGTTGACTCATGCGTTGATGCCAGTTTGGGGCTGAGGAATCAGAAGGGATGTCATCCTAAATTCCTTCATGTGGCTTGTTCTAGGGCTTTTCAAGCATGGAAACTGGTTTGCTTGATGAAGGATTCCATAAGACAACGGGAAAAGCTGTAGGTCTCATTATGACCTTGATTGAAAGTCCTGGAATATACCTTGTACCATATTCTAACAGTAAAGCAAGTCATTAATGCCAACCCTAGGTTGAAGAGAAGAAAAATTAGACATGTGTCTTGATATAATGCACAACATACTTGTACAAGAAGGGAAGGAATTGAAGTTGGCTATCTTTGGAATCTTCTTTGTTACATGCAGTTTATAAGCTATAATCCTTTAATTTTTTGGTGAGTTTAAAATATATAAGAATTTTAAATACTTTATCTCATGAAAACCCACCTATTTGGGTGGGGATTGAAGCTGGGCAGGGCATGGTGTTTGATAGTCTGTATATAGGTCTTATGTGTCAAAGTCAACCCAAAACAAAGAGTCTTAACAAAATGAAATTACTTTTTTTTTTCATTTTGCAAGTACAAATTTTTTCAGGCTGAAGTTTGTTTGTTATAATTACTCAGGGATTAAGATCAAGAAAATTTCACTCATTAGACTGTTCTTAATGCATATCTAGTATCAGTATAGCAAAAGAAGAAAGCATAGTAGCTGACAGTCTGTATCACAAAGCTTCCCTCTGGGTGTGGCAAACATCATTTTACTAACCTTCCGTAGGCCAATGCAATCTGTACAGCCCTATCTAAATTCCTGCCAGGTTCTTAGAAAGTATATCAAAATGTTTTGAAATAGCTCTAATACCTCCACACTATGTTACCTGAATTCTTGTTCATTCAGATTAAATTAGAGACAACAGGGAACTTAAGAACCACTTTTATCTTTTCACATTTGCTTCAATGTTTATTAATTTTCAAAGGCTGGTAGTTTTGTGGTCGGCACCATAATTGCATTAATATTGATATACGACTTCATAGCTGTATAAGCATATGTACAGTTGCATAAATTTACATGCATAAGATATATAGGAAGCTTTTGCATACCTATATCTTGTGACTTTTTAAATTTCAAATTAGGAAGAGGAGTTATTTGCTCTGATTTATCCATTAAAAAATAAAGGGTCAGAAAATAAAACTATTGACTCAAAGTGGCATTTGAGGGTCTAAGAACCCGCAAAGCATCATTTCCCTCTATACAAGAGATCCCATAATTGATATTCTATTGAGATTTTTAAGTATCACAGGAAGCCTGTGAAACTGCACTAGTGGAGTGTGTGTGTGTGTGTGTGTGTGTGCGCACACGCGTGTGTGATCTCTGTGTATTTTCTTGGGTGTTTTAGATTTGCCAAATCATTTTGTGAACAATTAATAGATGGGCACTTGAGATCAGAATGGTATTGATTCACCTGGTTCTTGTAGATGGACTCTGTCTTTACTTCACTGTACAGAGTTCAAAGGAAGACAATGTGAGGCACCCTAGAACTTCTCACTTCCAGGTTTCAGAATCAAACTCTGTGCTGACTTATGCTTCTGTCTCTTGCCCTGGACTGTTAAATGAGCTCTCTTCACAGGAAGCAATGAACAAGAAATTTCATGTTTTTATGCTATGTCCATCATTTCCAGTGTGGCTCACATCTCTCTGGGTGGCAGAACTTCCCCATGGCCTGAAGAAGATTCTACATGTACTCAGACCATCACGCACTGATTTCACATCTTTAGTTTGTTTCCATTAAATAATCATTTCATTTTAAATCTTTATTTACACTTTCTAGGATCACTTCAACTCAATTTGCAAATTGGTGGTTTGAAAATATCTGAAACACAGGATTTAGGTCACTTTCATTCCATGGTTATTTACTGAATACCTACTTTGTGCAATACAGCAATACAAGACATTATAAGAATGAGGTTTGAGCCGTGCTGCTCTTGCACAAAAGTGGTCTAAAAATTAGCATATGTGAATAAATATGTCAGAGAGTCAAACTGACCTGGTGTGAGTTGCTCTTTGCCTGCTGGCTGTGTGACCTAACATTTTTTGAGTTTCAGTGATTTTCAGCTATCAAGATGGGGAAAGTGAAACATGTGAGAGAGTTATTGTAAATATCTCACAAGATAATTCATGCAAAATATCACATCAAATTGAGCCGTAACATAGGTGGAAGTATACAGATGAGGAAAGGCACATGACATATTCAAAGAATTCATTTTGAATATAATAAAATAACCAGAAGGAAGTTGTAAGAAGAAGCAAGATCAGAAAATAAAACCAATTCTAAAAGTTCAGACACACCTTGGACTGGATCTTAAGTTCAGAGGAGAGCCAATGAAATGTTGAGATAAGAGTAGGAAGAAAGAACATAATCAATTTTAAACTTTTTATTTTGAAGTTGTCTAAAACTTGGAAAGAAGTTGCAAGAATATTACAAAGACTTTCAATGTCCTTCATCCAGCTTCCCCCAATGGAGGCTTCCCACAGGACTACAGTACAACATTAAAATCAGGAAACTGTTACCAGTACAATACTATTACATAAACTGAACAGCTTATTTAAGTTTCAATGACTTTTACATGCACTCTTTTTTCACTCTTTTGGGGATCAATTTTGTCACATGTATTGATTGGTATAACCACCAACACAATCAAGATCCACTACAAAGATAATCTCTGGGGCAACCTCTTCAAACTCACGCTTTCCCACAACCAAAACCTCTGGCAGCCACTGAGACTCTGCTCCACCATTATAGTTTTGTCATTGTGAGAGGGTTATGTAAACAGAACACTCAGCATTGAACCCTTGAGATCCAGATACTTAGAGGAATTGAACTGTGTTATTCCATGAATGTACCACACATTGTCAATCCATTAGCTCACTGAAATAAATACATTTGAGTTGTTTTATTTTTGAGATGTTACCAATAAGGCTGATGTGAAAATTCTCTTACAGATTCTTGTGTGGGCACATGTGAATCTTAGTTTTAAAAGGAAAGAAGAGGAAATGCTTAGATTGTTTTAAGAAATAATTTTTCAAGGGAAAGAGAAACTGCTTGTGTGTTCTTATCCTTTTAAGGATGGGGTGCTGAATTAGGGCAGTGAATTAGGGTAATTGAGGTTTGGGAAAAGCCCTTATTAAAGTAGGAATTACTGATCTTATAGATTCCTTAGATACGAGTAGAGGTAGTTTGGATGGTGTGGATAGAAGGTGGCTCTAAAGTGTCTGGTTAAAGGATGATCCTGCTATGAACTAAAAGATGTAAGGGTCAGTTTGTATGTAGATGGAATAAAGGAGTAGATTTTAGTACTTTGGAAAGGACAGTAGATATATGCAGGTGGAAATACACAGGAGGCATTTAAAGATTTGACTCTACTCAGTAATGGGATCAATGTTGGCAACACAGGTATCCAAGTCATCACTATGGAAGGTGGAGAGTCAGCCATAGTCATAGAGAAGATAGCTAAGGAAGTTAGGTGAACATGGCAATGGGAAGAAATGAGATAAAATTTCTATGTGACTGTTGTTATTTTGGTTTACAACAAGACTTTCTGGATTTTATGCATCTAGATGTGCAAGATGACTTTATCCCTTCAATTTGTGTTCTGTAAAAGTTCACAACTCTCTCCCACAAATCCCCAAGGCATGCTGTCCTATGCTAACTTATGACACTGGTTGAGTGTTTCTATATGAGCTGTTGCTTCTGATACTTTATTTTGACTCAGATTTCACACCAACCTTCATCTGATTCTATCAACCATGTGTTCCTGAACCTAGCAGAATAAAATAAGTAAACACCAACAGACATGGCAAAACTTTTATAAAAAACTAATTAACATCCTTGTAATAAACATTAATTCATCTATTATTAAAATATTCAAAAAATTATTTAGATACTTTGAGAAAATCATCTTTTGTGCAATTAAATAATTAATGAACACAATTTTTATTTAGAAGTGTTTCCCACAGTTTGACATATTATCAGAATTTTGTAATTTTATAATGTATGTCATTTTGGAGAGCTGGAAGTAGAATGATTTATTCAAAAATGAATTCAGCAGGGCTGGGCTTGTAGCTCAGTGGTAGAGCACTCACCTCACATGTGGAAGGCACTAGGTTCGAATCTCAGCACTGCATAGAAATAAAATAAAGGTATTATGTCCATCTACAACTAAAACAAGTACTAAAAAAATTAACTCAGCTAATGAAATTTGTGGTCGAGAAAACTGAGTGAATTTTTATTAGTCTCAGTTTCCCTATCTCTGAACTTGGCAGAAGATCTAGGTTACTTGCATAGAAGGATGCTTGAAGGGTAAGAAAAGGTAGGATTTCTAATGAGGAAAAGGAAGGAAAATCATAAATGACCAAAATATTAGTCATCTTTACAACGATATAATAATTATTTCATTCCTTCCTTTTTTTCATTCCAGAATCATTTACTATATATCTTACTTTCTAAAAAAAGAAGTATTTAAAATACATTCATGTCTTCCTATTACCCTAAGAATAAAATTAGTATTACTACTACTACTACTACTACTACTACTACTACTACTACTACTTGTAGAGCCATTTCTTTTCTGGCCCATGTCTTCTAAATCAAGTAAATCCCAGGGATAGCTCATCAGGTCAGCATCCCACATGCTGCTCTTCCTGAAATATTGCCCCCTGCCTCTTTACCTTGTCCACCAAAACAAGGCTTCTCTGGCTTGTGTCCATGAAAGATTATTCAAAGGGAATATTGTTTGTGCTTCTATGTTAACCTTTATTGTTCTGTGATACAGAAATCATCACTCTTTATTTCATTTCTATTTAGTTATGGAGTTTATACTTTCATTATTTCTTATTTTTTTCCAGAGGCTGTTTGTTTTTCCTATATTTTAAGTGTACATGAAGGTACAATTTCTTTATGCATACATACTTGTTCACAAAAATAGCAATATAACTTGAGTACAGAGATCATACCCACCATTCTTATTTACCACCATATCTCCAGTTTCTAGAACAATCTTTGGAGAATAAGAATGCATAGCCCATCTTTAGGAAATGTAAGGTGCGTAGGGAAGGGAAGGACATAATCATTTCTTCAAGACATTGTCTGCTGAAAAGCTTTCTTAAAGGTAGATTTATTTATTTATTCAAATATTAGGAAAGTCTCAGGTTGAATTCTTGAATTCCTTTAGGATGGTTTGGGCGTGTTTTTAATGGATGGATTTCTGTGGCCACTAGTTCAGTAGCAGACTCATTGTTTGACCCTGGAAACTCTAAAACCAAATTAACTCCAGGCACAAAGGCAATGGGTTAAATGCCTGCGGTGGAGTTCAGCAACGACAGAGCCAGATTTATGGAGCAGTGTTTACAATGAAGAGACACGGCCTATTTTTATTTGATCTGCACCATCCAAAAAGAAAATTGGAATTATAATTAAAGCAAGGGAAATGATAACTTAAGCATTGATTTTCCCATAAATGTGCCAGCCTTCAAAACAGTGTCTGGTCTCTATGTTCCATATCCTGCTGCGTAACTCCAGATGAATGAAATCTTCTTCTTTTTCTTCAATAAGTCGACTTACACCGAAGTGTGTAAATTTCAGCTTGTAGGCCCCTGATGACTCATCTTTATAGCTGAACTACCACTCAGGGTTCAGATTAAAGGAAGCGACCCTTAGAATAAACAGGAAGAGGCATCCTATTGGGACCCACAGTTTGCTATTAGAGACTCTTAATAGATCCACCTCTCATAAACATTCAGCCCCATCACTATTTTAGATTTCCTCAATCTCTTATGGAGATTAAACACAAAGGAAATACCATTTATCTGTAAAGGTAAAATTTACATCACCTATAATCCTTTCCTAAATAGATATATCAACCACCACATTAATACAGAAGTGCCATCTGAAGGCAGAAGGCTGTTATATTTGCTTCCTGTCAGATATAAAGCTGCAGTTGCAAGTCATGCATGATTTTAATAAGGTTTGATAATATGCTATCAGCTAGTGGGAGCAATAGATTGAACTCTTATAGATTTTTGGCTTCAGCTTCGAAATAATCAATCATGTCAAGATACGAAAATCATTTCATTGCCTTCAATTGAAAAGAAGATGTGATTTAAAATGTCAGGCCTCAGATATATGTACAGGATTCCTGTAATCAATCATGCAAAATAAACCATCTTATTTAGTAGCTTTTTTAAAGAAGGAAAACTTTGCATCGGGGGTAATTTTTTTTTCTTTTCCATAATGTGGATTAAGCTCATGTTTATATGCATATGAATAACAAAGATGAACATAGACCTGGGTTCTTTCCTTTGCTTCTTCATTCAGCTCAGTAACCTTGACAAGGAATTGAATGGATTTTAAAGACCTAAAACCATATGGGTTGGGAGCACATTGTTGCCTATTATATCTGAGAAATTTCAGCCATGAATTAGAAACTGGTTTCAGACCCAGTTCACCTGACTTTTTTAAGAACTATCTACCTGGGTTTATTCTAACTCCGTCACCACCTGGATCTAGACTCTAAACTTAAGCTTCTGTTTCCCTGTCTGTGATGAGGCCAATTCCATCTGTTCATATTCATATAGGGAGTCTTGTTACAAAATGGATGTCAGAGTGCCTTGCAAGTGAAATTCTGTAACATTCTCCACAAATTCAAGTATTTAACTTCAAGGAAAAGAGGAAAAAGCTTCTTGCAAAACCATAAGGAAGAAGATTATGTCCAGCTAGAGTGAACCAAGAGTTATCTAAGGAATCTCATTGATCAAAACTTACACTTAGATTTTGCTACTTTCTCTGTGCCTTTAGGCATGTCACTTAACCTTTTTGAACTGCAGTTCCTTTTAACTAAAAGAGTCTGGATTGTACGCTAAGTTTTTTATTTTTCTTCCAGCTCTAAAAAAAATGATGTTTTTGAGATTGGTTATTAACTTCACTAGAAATGCAATCATAGATGAAATGCATTCCTTCGTACATGTATCACAAATTCACAAAACTTTTCAACTTGTATAGAATTTGGGAAAGTCCAATCAGGTTTTATCATTAAGACGACTGTGGAAATAATTATAGGAAATTATACCTGAAAAGTTATTTTTATCAAATGAAACTATTTTATGTATGTTTGAAAGAAATCTAACTATGTCACCATTTCCAATCAAATGTTTTATAGGTTTTTGTTTAAATAGGCCTTCCTTACAAAGTGTAGTAATTTAGGAGTCCTTAGGGAAACTTCTTTAATGATTTGTTGTAAAAGGACAATGATTTTGTTGTCCCTTATGTGTTGCTAGATTCTAATTATTAATTTGTTTATTCATACATCAATTTACTTTCAGGTCCTTACTCATGATTGGCAAACACTCTGTCATTGAGCTATCTCTTGCTGTATAATATTTAAAAATAGTACACTGTCTTAAAGTGCTCACATATCTTTATTCATAAAATTATGTGGACTTTCTTAATTTACAGAAAGGTTAATACAGTTCTTTTCTGAATTCACTTGGTGCTTAAATTCATGGATACTGGATACAAAAATAGTTGATAAAAGATAATTTGATTCCTTAGGAGCAAAAAGTAGCATATGAAAGCATAAACTAAACTAGTCAGTGTAGAAAATGTGTTTGACATTTGCTGCCGACATCCAGACATCCAGAATTATATATATATATATATATATATATATATATGTATGTATGTATAATAGCTTACCTTCTCATCCTCAGCAAATCAACCTTGAAGCTCCGGTTTCTCCTATCTCACCCTGAATGTGCTGAAGAATACGTGTGTGTTTTGCATATTTTCTCTTTCAGTTTGACTGGATGCCAAAAGTTACTCATAGTTTATGAAGCACAAAGAGAGGTACGATAAGAGTTCCTTATTCCATGTTTCTCTGTACAGGAAAGACGGGTTTCACTTTTCCGTCTTGTTCATTAATGATGCATGAACCTTAGACTTTTAACTCTCTCTCTCTTTTCTCATTTTTTTCCCCCTGATTCTCAAGAATTTCTCACTGTACTTGACAAAATTATATGATAAGGACTCACTAGGGCCTTCTCACTCTGCTGCTAGGCTTCTTGAGCAATCATTGCTCATCAGCTGGCTGAAAAAGCAGACCCTGTCTTTGAAGAATCACTGTTATATCTTTAAAAAAAAAGAAAAAAAAAAAGGAAAAATTACCCTGCTCCAATGTTACCCCCATGTTTGGATTTGGAATTAATAGAGTTGAGATCTAAGGACAGTCTTAAGTGACTCAAAGTGGAATGGCAATTTACTGTGACTTCTCTCCTTCCTGAAACTCTTCTCATGGCTTCCAGTGCCCACGTTGTGTTTTCTGCCACGGGGTTCCTTCTCAGTCTCTTTTGCTTAGTTTTCTTCATTTCTGAGAACCCTTATCAAAACCATCAGAACTCTAATCTCTCTCCACTAACTCTTCTGATGACTTCTTCCAGGCTCAGGGTGTCAAATACCGTCTAACTTGGAAGTCTGCTCAAACTTCTACCCTGGACTCTCTTCAAAATGCCAGATTCACATATCAGCTTGTTTATTTGACATCTATACTAATTATCTAAATTACAGTTCAACATGTTTTCAGTGGTATATGTGTATCCCTAACTTATTAATACATGTATATATTAATATTAATATACATTAATTCAGCCTCTAGCCTTTAACTGCATCATTTTATATATATATATATATATATATATATATACCTCCAATCAAAAAATGAGTTGATAAATATAGAATGATGATATATATATATAAAGGTTTTTTTTTGTTTCTAGTAAATCTCAATGAGGTAAAAAATGACAAATCTCAAGCAAAACTCTCATTCCCTACAGTATTTTCCCATCATTATGAACCACAAATCCATCTTTTATTTGTTCAGTGCATATTCCTTGGAATTGGTCTTCACTATTATCTTGGTCTTAGAGTTCACTTTCAATCCATCAGTAAACCCTAGCAATGCAACCATCAAAAAGAAAAAAAAAAAAAAGCATACCATACACTTCTCACATTTACCAAGTATAGCCTTGTGTTATCCAAGCCACTGCTATCACTTGTCTACAATATTGAAATAATTTCTGCCTTTCTTCCCCTGAGTCTATTTTCAAGGTAGCAATTATAATACTAGCAGACATAACACAGTTTGAAGTAAATGTCAAAGCATTTTTGTGACTTACAGGGTCCTACGCAATGCCCACCCCTATAGGTCACCTCTCTGAATGTATCTCCTAAGACTTTCCTTCTGACTTACCCTTCTGTAGCCACAGTGGTATAATATTTTTCTGAAAATTGCCGGGGACAGTCTCTCCTAATGTCTTTATTATTGCTGTTCCTTCTGCTGATTTTTTTTTCCTATTGGATATTCACCTGGCCTGATCTGCTGCCTTCAGGTCTTTGTGCAAAGTTCACTTTCTCAATGAAGCCTTCCTTGATGATTTTACTTAAAAAGTGCACCATATCTAATACATCCTAACTCCTTAGCATACAAATTCCCTTGGAAAATGAATTGTTGTGTATTTTATTTGGACTATATTCTTAGTGGCCAGAATAGTACTCAACAGAAAACACTGACTACTTAAGTATTTGCTAAACTAATGAAAACCAAGGCAAATTTGTCTTGTCACGCCTTCTCAATTATATATGATCATTCAACGACTTGGAAACTTCTTTTAAATCCTGATATATATTCCCTATTTCAGTCTCTAAACTTATCACCACACCATTCTGTATCTATCAACTTCCTTTTTAATTGGAAATATTTTCGGCCATAAGTAAAATAAATCATGAATAGTATTTTAAACAAATGGACACTTACTTTCCCCCCTCAAAGGTGTGTGTGTGTGTGTGTGTATTTGGTAGGATGGAACTGAGGATTGAACCCAGGGACTTGTGCATGCAAGGTAAGCATTAGTTTTATCCCCAGCCCTTCAAAGTTGTGTTTTACAACCAAAATGCTAGCAAATATGCTAGCATCGATGGAATAACTCAAAAATATAATGGCTCAGAGAAGGTAGGCCCACTGATTCTCTGACCTTTTGCCTTTAGTCACAAGATAGCTGCAGCAGCTCCAGTCATTATATCTTTAGAGGTACGAAGCAGTTGGTTATGTAGGAAAAAAGTTATTATTTACCTTCCTCTAAGTAAGCAGAAAAAAGCTTTTTATTTTTCACAATGTCAACCTTTCCCCCAGGAACTTATCTTATATTTTCATGAATAGAAGTAAACAAAACCTCTCTGAATAAACAAGGTATAAAGGCTTTTTATAGGATAAAAGGCAGTTGTCAGACTTATCTATTTTGTCCTTTAGCACCTCCTATTCCTTCTCTGACCTTAATCCCCATATGAGTTCATGTTGGGTGTCTTTACTTACTTACTCATCTTCTCCTATAACAAGTCTAGGATAAATTTCCTTCTTCTTCGGTTCTATCCTCCCTGAAATTTTCTCAGAACCAAGCTTTAATACCTTAGGAGTAGAGGAGTAATCTTCCTCTACTCCTTCCACATGTATATTATAATATCCAACATAAAAAATCCTCTGGACTGGAGCTAAATTTTGGAATTCACCTTTGAGCACCCAGCATCTAACACCTAACTATAGGATGCGTGAGGATGCACCTGACTCGATCACTAAAGATAAAGGACTTTCCCTTAATGGCCTTTAAAATTAATTCTAGCATTAAGTAAAAGTTTCCAGGATTACCTCAATCCACTTCTTATGTATCTATAGCCAGAGCCAATACTTAGACATCCTTTTATATCCTAAATCTCCCTTACTTTGTTTTTAAAGATTTGAAGACTCATTACTTAAATAAATTAATGCATATTACTGAACTTTAAGGTGTCATTTGATCATTCTTAGGCACAAAACAATAGAGTTTTGTTTCCTCAACTGTGCCAAATTTCAACATGTAGAAAAGAAGATAAAAATATATATCAGTAGTTCTAAAGTTATCACACAACCACAGTCGGAATCTTTCATGACTATAGTAGAATGTTGTCTTGGTCTATAGGCAGGAAGGCGTGAAGGGGTGGATGTCGTCTGTGTTCAAGGGTATGGCAGTACTGGTGTTGGAGACAGACAAGCATTGCAGGAAACGATTACTGTCAAAGTGTACAGAAAGCTTTTCCAAGTTGTCTAAGTATGCAGGCCCTGGTGACATTTTAATGAGTTCAGATTCCACTCTGTTTGAAAAGCTCTATGATAATGGTCACATTAGTTAACTACCAAAGCCTTGCTTTCTTCAACTGTGAAATGGGGGTAAAACTCAATATTTCACCAGGATTGTTGTGAGCACCTAATTAGATACCACTGCTATGATGATTAGTCCAGTGTCTGGTGCACAGTTTGTTCTAAATAAATGCTAAAAATTTATTACTGTAATTATGATAAACAAGGCATTATTAGATTCTAAATTATGGACTAGTTGTACAAAATTTTGTGTTATAGTAATTATTGTAAATTATGTTTTATTTCTCCTTCTAGATCCAGCTCTCCAAAAATCAGGGCCACTGCAAAAGGCAAAATCAGCAACAATTGAAATAGGTCCCAAATTCTCTGGTCCATGTGATGTCATTACTTAGCTTTCTCTGCCTCTTCTCACCATTTTATTTCAGCTTCTCATTTCTAGTTACTGTAACATTGATGTGAGTTTAAGGAACTTTAAGTCAGAGGATTTTTCAAGGTGAAGGGTATCTTCAAGTTCAATGGGCACAATACTTTCATGGTGCAGATGAGAATACCAGCCATGCTGTGATTGTTTTGAGATTGCAGAGATGTTTAATACAAGAACTAGAATTAAAGCACAGGTCATTGGATGCATACTTACTGTGCATCTTGGGTGGCTTCCTACTGAATTGTTCATGAGAACAGGGAATAGAAATTCCAACATGGTGATTTTGATAAGATGACTGCAGGACTGGGCCGGTTTAAATACTTCTGACATGGACAGTAGAGATAATGTTTGGTAATCCTGGAATGTCCTAAGTGTTCTTAATGCTCATCAATATTTTTTGACTGTCACTCCAGACAGGACCTGTATCTGCATTGGCCCATGTGTATTCAGGACAAGTTTGTCTTCTCAAGGGACATAAATAATTAAAATGCATTAACAAATTAGGAAATTTATAGTGGATGAAAGGGTTCTACATACTATTAAAAAAGAAAAAAATAAAGCAGGGCAAGTAGGATTAGGAAGGCTGGGAGAAGGAATAGGATTAGGAAGTCAATGGTAAATAAAGTACTCATAATGGACCAGGGGACTCTAGACATTGTTCCTAACCTCATAGATCCCCCATTAAACATCTTATATTGAGCACTATTTGCTGGTAAGTATACTTCTCAAGAATGAGTTTGAACACATGTGATTATATATGATTGCATATATACCAGAAGAAGAACCTTAAAATAATCTATTTAATCCCCAGTCTGCATTTGAATCTCTCTCATAACAGCATTGTGAGCTTAGATCAAATAATAGGTGAGAAAAATTAGGAAGTTCATGAGTCAATGATTTGTTTATACATCTCTCCTGAAGGTTAATTACTTGTTAGGTGAAACATGGGCTTCTGTTTTAGTTATAGACACCAGCATAACAAAGGATTGACTGAGAACTTGGAACGCTTCTGGTACATGAAAACTGTCAAGAAAATAATCCTAGTGGTTAAAATTCTGTACTTTTATATGTCTCCATACAAGAATTCAATTAAAGCAAATTCTCATTGAAAACCCTCATCCCTCTCTTCCTCTTGCCCTCTCTCTCATTCACACACAAACACATGCACAAATACATGTGCACACAGACACCAGTTAATCTGTTTTATACAATGCTGAGCTTTTGTTCTGTTATGCTTTTCATTTTTTTTTAATTACCATCCTTGCCACGTTTAATTGTTCCTGATGTCTGACACTAGACTAAATGGACCTTTAGGGCTGCCACATAAAATACAGGGAAACAGACTGAATTTCATACTGTAACAAGCAAATATTGATCTTTCAGTGTGTCTGTGTGTGTGTGTGTGTGTGTGTGTGTGTGTGTGTGTGTATATATATATATATATATATATATATATATCCCAAATATTGTACAGGGTGTATTTATATCATAAATTATTTTTTGCTTATATGAAATTCAAATTCAAATGTGTATCCTGTATTTTTATTTGCAAAACCTGACAACCCTATGGATTTTAAGTTCTTCGAATAAATTTTAGAGGTGGTGTTGTATGGCTGTCTCTGCTCCAATGGATATTAATGAGTTAATTTATGCCACATTATTTTTGAAGACCTACCTGTCTAGGATCCATGCTAGACGGAAAATTAAATATATATATATATATATATATATATATATGATATAATGATAAGCTAAATAGATCTGAACCTTGCCCTCATTTGGCTTACAATATAATAGGTAAACAATCATTAATTATTAAGGAAACATTCCAAAATGTGACAGTGACATGTGGCAGAGAACATACCACTAATGTGTGCATTTGTTGACACACTAAAAATTGAAAATCACTGTGCTAGTATTCCCTGAGTAGATGAGGGAAATCTTTTAAGAGAGTGGTTTCTTTTTTTTTTCCAGTATCACATATCATTTATTCATGTATCAAATGATCCTGCCATGGTTTGAATGTTTTTTCTCTTCAAAACTCATGTTGTCATTTAATTTGCATTTAATTCCCCTCATGTGTGGCACTAATACCACTCTAAAAGGGTGAGTTTGTCCCCCTTCTCTCTCCCTTCTGCCTTCTGCTATTTGTTTTTTTTTCTTTTTTTTATTGGTTGTTCACAACATTACAAAGCTCTTGACATATCATATTTCATACATTAGATTGAAGTGGGTTATGAACCCCCAATTTTACCCCAAATGCAGATTGCAGAATCATGTCGGTTACACATCCACAATTTTACATAATGCCCTATTAGTAATTGTTGTATTCTGCTACCTTTCCTATCCCCTACTATCCCCCCTCCCCTCCCCTCCCATCTTCTCTCTCTACCCCATCGACTGTAATTCATTTCTCTCCTTGTTTATTTTCCCATTCCCCTCACAACCTCTTATATGTAATTTTGTATAGCAATGGGGGTCTCCCTTCATTTCCATGCAATTTCCCTTTTCTCTCCCTTTCCCTCCCATCTCATGTCTCTGTTTAATGTTAATCTTTTCTTCCTGCTCTTCCTCCCTGCTCTGTTCATAGTTGTTCTCATTATATCAAAGAAGACATTTGGTATTTGTTTTTTAGGGATTGGCTAGCTTCACTAAGCATACTCTGCTCTAGTGCCATCCATTTCCCTGCAAATTCTATGATTTTGTCATTTTTTATTGCTGCATAGTACTCCATTGTGTATAGATGCCACATTTTTTTATCCATTCATCTATTGAAGGGCATCTGGGTTGGTTCCACAGTCTAGCTATTGTGAATTGTGCTGCTATGAACATCGATGTGGCAGTATCCCTGTAGCATGCTCTTTTAAGGTCTTCAGGGAATAGTCCGAGAAGGGCAATAGCAGGGTCAAATGGTGGTTCCATTCCCAGCTTTCCCAGGAATCTCCAAACTGCTTTCCAAATTGGCCGCACCAATTTGCAGTCCCACCAGCAATGTACAAGTGTACCCTTTTCTCCACATCCTCGCCAGCACTTGTTGTTGTTTGACTTCATAGTGGCTGCCAATCTTACTGAAGTGAGATGGTATCTTAGGGTGGTTTTGATTTGCATTTCTCTGACTGCTAGAGATGGTGAGCATTTTTTCATGTACTTGTTGATTGATTGTATGTCCTCCTCTGAGAAGTGTCTGTTCAGGTCCTTGGCCCATTTGTTGATTGGGTTATTTGTTATCTTATTGTCTAATTTTTTGAGTTCTTTGTATACTCTGGATATTAGGGCTCTATCTGAAGTGTGAGGAGTAAAAATTTGTTCCCAGGATGTAGGCTCCCTATTTACCTCTCTTATTGTTTCTCTTGCTGAGAAAAAACTTTTTAGTTTAAGTAAGTCCCATTTGTTGATTCTTGTTATTAACTCTTGTGCTATGGGTGTCCTATTAAGGAATTTGGATCCTGACCCCACAATATGTAGATCGGAGCCAACTTTTTCTTCTATCAGACGCAGAGTCTCTGATTTGATATCAAGCTCCTTGATCCATTTTGAGTTAACTTTTGTGCATGGCGAGAGAAAGGGATTCAGTTTCATTTTGTTGCATATGGATTTCCAGTTTTCCCAACACCATTTGTTGAAGATGCTATCCTTCCTCCATTGCATGCTTTTAGCCCCTTTTTCAAATATAAGATAGTTGTAACTTTGTGGATTAGTCTCTGTGTCCTCTATTCTATACCATTGGTCCACCCGCCTGCTTTGGTACCAGTATCATGCTGTTTTTGTCACTATTGCTCTGTAATATGGTTTGAAATCTGGTATCGCTATACCGCCTGATTCACACTTCCTGCTTAGAATTGCTTTTGCTATTCTGGGTCTTTTATTTTTCCATATGAATTTCATGATTGCTTTATCTATTTCTACAAGAAATGCCGTTGGGATTTTGATTGGCATTGCATTAAACCTATAGAGAACTTTTGGTAATATCACCATTTTGATAATGTTAGTTCTGCCTATCCATGAACACGGTATATTTTTCCATCTTCTAAGATCTTCTTCTACTTCTCTCTTTAGGGTTCTGTAGTTTTCATTGTATAAATCTTTCACCTCTTTTTTTAGGTTAATTCCCAAGTATTTTATTTTTTTTGAGGATATTGTGAATGGAGTGTTTTTCCTCATTTCCGTTTCAGAAGTTTTGTTGCTGATATACAGAAATGCCTTTGATTTATGCGTGTTGATTTTATATCCTGCCACTTTGCTGAATTCATTTATTAGTTCTAGTAGTTTCTTTGTAGACCCTTTTGGGTCTTCTAGGTATAGAATCATGTCATCTGCAAATAGTGATAATTTAAGTTCTTTTTTTCCTATTTTTATGCCTTTAATTTCTTTCGTCTGTCTAATTGCTCTGGCCAGTGTTTCGAGAACTATATTGAATAGAAGTGGTGATAGAGGGCATCCCTGTCTTGTTCCAGATTTTAGAGGGAATGCCTTTAACTTTTGTCCATTCAGAATGATGCTAGCCTGAGGCTTAGCATAGATAGCTTTTACAATGTCAAGGTAAGTTCCTGTTATCCCTAGTTTTTCTAATGTTTTGAACATAAAGGGATGCTGTACTTTGTCGAATGCTTTCTCTGCATCTATCGAGATGATCATATGGTTCTTATCTTTAAGTCTATTGATGTGGTGAATAACATTTATTGATTTCCGTATATTGAACCATCCTTGCATCCCAGGGATGAATCCTACTTGATCATGGTGCACAATTTTTTTGATGTGTTTTTGTATTCGATTCGTCAGAATTTTATTGAGGATTTTTGCATCTAGGTTCATTAGAGATATTGGTCTGTAGTTTTCTTTCTTTGAGGTGTCTTTGTCTGGTTTCGGAATCAGGGTGATGTTGGCCTCATAGAATGAATTTGGAAGAGCTCCCTCTGTTTCTATTTCCAGAAATAACTTGAAAAGTATTGGTATTAATTCTTCTTTAAAGGTTTTGTAAAACTCCGCTGTATACCCATCCGGTCCTGGGCTTTTCTTGGTTGGTAGTCTTTGGATGGCTTCTTCAATTTCATCCATTGATATTGGTCTGTTCAAATTGTGTGTATCCTCCTGACTCAGTCTTGGCAAATCATATGACTTAAGAAATTTATCGATGTCTTCACTATCTTCTATTTTATTGGAATATAGGTTTTCAAAATAATTTCTAATTGTCTTCTGTATTTCTGTAGCATCTGTTGTGATATTGCCTTTTTCATCCCGTATGTTAGTAATTTGAGTTCTCTCTCTTCTTCCCTTCGTTAGCATGACTAAAGGTCTGTCGATCTTATTTATTTTTTCGAAGAACCAACTTTTAGTTTTGTTAATTTTTTCAATAGATTCTTTTGTTTCAATTTCATTGATTTCCACTCTGATTTAAATTATTTCTTGCCTTCTGCTACATTTGCTGTTGTTTTGCTCTTCCTTTTCTAGGGCTTTGAGATGAAGTGTGAGCTCATTTATTTGTTGGTTTTTTCTTTTTTTGAGGAATGACCATCAGGCGATGAATTTTTCTCTTAAAACTGCTTTCATTGTGTCCCATAGATTCTGATATGTTGTGTCTGTATTTTCATTTATCTCTAAGAATTTGTTGATTTCCTCCTTTATGTCTTCTGTAACCCATTGATCATTCAGTAACGTATTGTTCATTTTCCATGTGATGTAGGATTTTTCCTTCCTTCTTTTATCATTCATTTCCAGTTTCATTCCATTATGATCAGATAAAATGCATGGTATTATCTCCACCCCTTTATATTTACTGAGGGTTGCCCTATGGCATTATATATGGTCTATTTTTGAGAAGGATCCATGTGCTGCTGAGAAAAAAGTATATCCATTTGATGATGGTTGATATATTCTATATATGTCAGTTAAGTCTAGGTTATTGATTGTGATATTGAATTCTATAGTTTCTTTATTCAACTTTTGTTTGGAGGATCTGTCCAATGGTGAGAGAGGTGTGTTGAAGTCACCCATAATTATTGTGTTGTGGTCTATTTGATTCTTGAACTTGAGGAGAATTTGTTTTATGAATGTCGCAGCACCATTATTTTGTGCATAAATATTGATAATTGTTATGTCTTGTTGGTGAATGGTTCCTTTTAACAGTATATAATGTCCTTCCTTATCCCTTTTGATTAACTTAGTCTTGAAGTCGATTTTATTCAATATGAGGATGGCCACCCCTGCTTGCTTATGAGGACCGTGTGCGTGGTATATTTTTTCCCATCCTTTCACCTTCAGCCTGTGTATGTCTTTTCCAATCAGATGTGTCTCCTGGAGGCAGCATATTGTTGGATTTGTTTTTTTAATCCATGATACCAGCCTATGTCGCTTTATTGGAGAGTTTAAGCCATTAACATTCAGAGTTACTATTGATATATGGTTTGTACTTCCATCCATGATTGATTATTTATCCTTTTTTTAAAAATTTTAGTTTGTTTCTCCATGATTATCTTTCCCCTCACCCTCTGTCTTTACTGAGGCCCTTCCCACTGATGGTTTGGGTTATTGTTTTTCATTTCTTCCTCGTGTAGTGTTTTGCTCAAAATGCTTTGCAATGCCGGTTTTCTGGCTGCAAATTCTTTTAACTTTTGTTTATCATGAAAGATCTTTATTTCGTTGTCATACCTGAAGCTTATTTTTGCTGGATACAGAATTCTTGGTTGGCATCTATTGTCTCTCAGTGTTTGAAATACATTGTTCCATGACCTTCTTGCTTTCAGTGTCTGTGATGAAAAATCCGTTGTTAACCTTATTGGTTTACCCCTGAATGTAATCTGTCTCCTTTCTCTTGTAGCTTTTAATATTTTCTCTTTGTTCTGTATATTGGATATATTCATAACAATGTGTCTTGGCGTTGGTCTACTGTGATTTTGTGTGCTTGGTGTCCTGTATGCATCTTCAATTTGTATATCTGTTTCCTTTTTTATTTCTGGAAAGTTTTCTGTAATTATTTCATTCAGCAGGTTACTCATTTCCTTGGTTTGAATCTCTGTACCTTCTTCTATCACGATGACTCGTAAGTTTGGTTTTTTTATGTTATCCCATAACTCTTGGATGTTTTTCTCGTGATTTTTTACCAGCCTTTCTGAGTTGGCTAGACTCTTTTCAAGATGATATATTTTGTCTTCATTATCTGATGTTCTGGCTTCTACTTGCTCCACTATGTTAGTGATACTCTCAATTGAGTTTTTAATTTGGTTTATCGTTTCCTTCATTTCTAGAATTATTGTTTGATTATTTTTATAATCTCTATCTCCTGATAAAGATGCCTAACTTCTTCTTTTATCTGTTTATGTAATTCATTCTCAATGTGTTCTTTCGCTGCTTGAATTTGCTGTCTTGTATCCTCTTTAAGGTTCCATTCCATCTGTCTAAGGTGTTCCTTGAGTTCTTTATATGACCATTTTTCTGATGACTCTAGGTCCTCCTGAATATTTAGGCTGTCCTGCATTGTTTGTACTCCTTTTCTTCCTTTTTGAAGCTGCTCATGTTACTTCTTGTTCTGTTTGCTGAGTTACTGTTTACTCCTATAAATTTATTAGATGTTTGGGAGAAAGGTATTAGAAGGAAAGGGAAGAAGTCACTAAAGAGAATGAGAGTAAGCAGGTAGAATTCAAGGAAGGGGGTATAAGATAATTGAAAAGAAATGAAAAGACAAAAGAAGAAAAAAATAGGAAATAAAAAAAGAAAAAAAAAGTTTAAAAAAAAATTTAAAAAATTAAAATTAAAATTAGAAGAAAAAAATTTAAAAAAATTGTAAAAAATTAAAAAGCAACAAGAAAGAAAAATGAAAATGAAAGAAAAACCCAAATTAAAAAAAAAAAAAGAGAAAAGAAAAAAAGAAAAAAAAAACTAATAAATGCAGTCTTAGAGTTTGATTAACTTCTCTTACAGTAGGTGGCGCTGTGCCCACCAGGCCAAGTTTCTCCTGTCAATATGCGGGAACCAATCACTGTGCAGCAGCTCCTCCCAGACTGGGCGAGTCTCCAATCCTGAGTGCCTAGGGCCTCCTCTTGTGTCTAGTCACTTCCCACTTTTCCTCTAGCCAGGCCCCTCTCACAGGTGCTGCTCACCACAATACTGGCTACACGCCAGGTCTGCTGCTCCCGGGAGCCCTGTTTTCATGAACGACTGGGCACACTCTTCCAGTTTGCCATTCCCTCAGACCCTAAGTTTGTAGAGCTTGGGGCTGAGAATCCTCAGCGAATTTTACTTGCCCTCCGGTAGCCACGCCCCCGGTAGCTGGTGCAAGAGACCTCAGCTGTCAGCCCTGGTGGGAGCGGTAGTTCCGCGTCACGGGTCCCGCGCAGCGGGTCCCGAGTCACCTCTGATTCCCTCGGGCTGGCTATCGCGCTCACGGGAGAGCTGGGAAGGGCCCTTACGGGAGAGCTGGGAGGGGCCCTTAAGGTTTCCCTGAAGTGTGGAAAGGGAAGGCTAGGGGATTACACACCTGTAGCCGCAGGTTTCAGTGAAGTTATCTCCTCCGCCGCAGTCTGATGACGTCAGTTCTCTGCCATGATGGTGTCCCTTGCAAATGGCGACAGTTCGTTTCCCTTTGCCAGGCGACCAATGCAACGGGTGGGACCTTACTGTCTCTCCCAAGCCCCGTTTCAAACCTGTGGCCACTACCTATGAAGGCTCGGAAGGCATTTACCTCCGTAGGATCAGAAGGGCTGACCAGTTGTTTCAGCCAGATGGATTAGTGCTGAGTCACAGCTGTTTGTCTGCGGGAAGCAGGCGAACGGGAGCTTGAATTCAGCCGATCCGGTCTCAGTGTGTGTTCTGAGAGGCCCAGACTGTTCGCCCCAGATCCATGTCAGCTCAGCATTGCCTAGTGATCCTGAGCAAACAGATTTAGGTTATTTACGACTCCGTATGCCTGCACAGCTGAAGAGGTCAGGGACTTGATCTCTGCGCCCGCCGCCATGTTGGAATCCTCATGAGAGTGGTTTCAAGATGCTTGCTAGTTTTACCTTGGTGCCTGCACATCATGTGAGATTTTTGAGTACCATATACCTATCAAATACAGTGCTAGCCTCA
Source organism: Spermophilus citellus (assembly GCF_964194105.1). Classification (NCBI taxonomy): domain Eukaryota; kingdom Metazoa; phylum Chordata; class Mammalia; order Rodentia; family Sciuridae; genus Spermophilus; species Spermophilus citellus. Next base: position 16,650,892 of record NC_138183.1, on the reverse strand, counting down.
GCAAGCACTTCATTTATAACTCAAAATAGGGTGGTGGTGGTGAGGTAAGCCTGCAACACCAGGTAAGGCAGAAGGATCACAAATTCAAGGCCAGCCTGGGAAACTTAGTGGGACCTTGTCTCAAAATAAGGATCAGGATAGGGTGCAATGTAGCTCAGTGGTAGAATACTAGATGGAAAATTAAATATATATGATATAATTATAGGCTAAATAGATCTGAACCTTGCCCTCATTTGGCTTACAATATAATAGGTAAACAATCATTCAATCCCCAACACCAAAGAAAAAAGAAGCCATGCTCAAAGATAAATTCAATTGTCATCTTCATATCTTTATGTCACTAATGAGAAAGGAAAGGGTTAAAAAACTAAATAAATTGTCCAATTCTACACAACAATTATGTGACAACAGTAGCATTCCAGTAACATTCTTATAATTCAGAAATAGAGGGCTAAGCCCTGCTTTCTGCTACTTGTATGATTTAGACAACTTGCTAAATATAGATTCCCAGGTTCTAAATCAGAAAGCCCAGAATAAAGTTTGGAGAATATATTTTTAGCTTCTAATAATAGAAAGAATTGGGTCCCACTAATTTACAATATTGTAACCTAATCTAATCAAAACAATTTAAAGCATTATCACATAATCCCATGTTTTACAACTGTAAATTCTTAAATCCTGAGCTGTAGCAGTTTCTCCATTTGGGATGGTGGAAGATAAAAGAGAGGAGCTAAGTGTTTAGGATCTGCCACATGCATGCACTTTGGCTCTGCATTCCAGAATGAATTTTTCCCAGTTTGCACCATTCTTCAAATGGTCTGAGTGCCATGTCCCTTCCACCGAATTATTCACTACTAAGACTTTGACAGTTTCTTTAGGATAGTGACAGGTTTAGCACTAGGTATATATGCAGGCACAGCCTCTATGCAGAAGATTGGAAGGGAACTAGTTTAAATTATCTGGGCTTTGTCTGTGTTATCTATTATCTTTACCCAAGAGGAAGGCCACCATGACCAAAGAGCCTGGGAGATGAGACCTATGTGGTAGATACTGAAACAGACTTCCACAAAGTGCAGGTTAGTATTCATTGCAGAACTGGACACAGTTGATGATCAGATTAGAAAGGAAAACATTATCATTTTTTTTTTGTAAATTATGCTTTTAAATATGATTTGTAAAACTTTCTTACTACACAAGGATTCAATGTTTGGATGGATTACGTTAACATAGAACAGTTCTCTCTCTCTCTCTCTCTCTCTCTCTCACACACACACACACACACACACACACACACCCCACAACAGATTTTAAAACAAAAAAAGTTCAATTTTAGAATGTTTGTTGTAAAAGCTTTTTCTTAAGTGGATCATATTTTCCTATATTCCACTAAACAATCAGAAGTGCTTCTTCTTTAGGGGAAATAATCTAAAAAGTAAAGATAAATAATAATAAAGTTATTAAAATTTATGGTCAGGTTCCTGAAAGGATAGAAATTTCAGCACAAGCACATTACTATGACTTAGATAAAAGTAGATGTTGTACTGACTTCCCTTTTGCAACATTTTTAAATCGGTTCTTTTTACTTATACATTATCAACACACTAAAATCTCACACTAACCTCCAGGCCCATTGCAATCCTATACACAATGTTGACATCTATTCTGATTCCTATACATATTATTAGATATTTGTTTGTCCTGACCTTGAACTTTAACAAGAAGCACTATTGGTCTATGAGTTATTTTGCCTAGTACTATGCTTGTGAAAGGTATCTGGATTGTTATATTAACATATAGCAATAATTTGTTATCTTCACTACTCAACTTTATTCCTTTCTGTGTATATATATTGGCTAATTAATTCTACTCTTTATGAGATCTGAGCCTATTTTTAATAGTATTATTGAGAATCCTAATAGTATCAAGGACAGTGATAATCACTCTTCCTAGTAGTAATGCCATGCGCCTTCTTGAAGTACACAGACCTGCATTACTTTTGGGTGTACAACCGTGAGGAGAACTGCAGGACCTAGGGTAAGTATATTCACTCATAGAGGATACTGACAAGCAATTTACAAAGTAACTAGGTCAATTCACAGTTCATCAGAAGCAATGGAGAGTGGGGATGTTGTACCTCTTTGTGAAGGACTTTGACTATCTTTCTTTTATCTTCTTTTTTCTATTTATTTATCTTATTAACCTATCATCTCTTTCTCTATTTTCTTTATCATAGATATCTACCTGTATCTATCATATATCCATTTATCTATAATTATGTGGTTTTTGTATAATTTATCTGTCATCCATATATCTATCCACCTCTTGGAGGTAGGAAGGGCAGTTGAAGGTTTTTGTCTGTTTTGTGTCATCTATTCATCCATATATAATTACTGTAGTTTTTCCATCATCTATAATTTATCTCTCCCTACCTACCTACCTATCTACCTATCTTTTCTGGTATAGAAGTGTAGCCATATCCCATCATTTTTATTGTATATGTAATTGGTAAATGATGATGTTGAACATGGTTTTGTGTGTGTGTGTGTGTGTGTGTGTGTGTGTGTGTGTTAAAGTGCCTGTCTCTCTTTTTTATTTTTGACCTATTTTTTTTTCTGTTGGGTTTCCTGTTTTAAAAAAAGTTTACAGGAGTTCTTCCTATAGTCTGTAATTAAATTCTTGTTAGGTATGCTACTGAAAATATCTTCTTAACTTCCATGACTTATCTTTTCACAACATCTTTTAATTTTCACATTGATAAACTTACCTCATATTTCTTTTATATTTGGAACATTTTATGTCCTGTTTTAAGAATGTTACTGCCAGAAGTCATAAATACACTCTTATATTATCTTTCAGACATTTTATTATCTTACTCTTTTACAATTAAATATTTAACACGCCTTAAATTAATTTTTTGAGTGGTGCAATATAAAGTTCAGATTTTTTTTCTCTTGTGGATACCCAATTGACTCACCCACCACCATTTATTGAAATGACTATCGTTTCTTCTCTAAATTTCTGGTTCACTTTTCCCTTAAATGACCTAGCAAGATAAACCCATAGCCATCGAGTACTTGCTCATCTGTTGCTACATTGAGTCTTGGTAATAGAGGTAAAAGTGTCTCTTGCTATGTACTCTGGTCTAGCCCTGTTCTGGAAATACAGCTACAATCATCTCTTTTTATCCTAGCCCATTTTCTAATTAGGGTAACAGATTATCAATAAGCAAACCATCAAATAAATGATGTTAGCATATAATTAAATAGAGAACAAAAAGAGGTGGAAAAGGACAAAAATGATGTGGTAGAGAATTGGAGGAAGGGCAGGTTGAAGAAGGGCTGTCTGAGAAGGGGGGAAGGTAACATTTAAACAGAGACCATATGAACATGCCAGCACTTCAGGGAAAGGCTCCTTCTGATGTATGAAAAATCACTGCACATTCACTGCGATTTCAACGTGTTGGCTCACTGTGGGAACTGTCAGAAGATGAGGACAGCAGGAGACACAGAAATGATGCTGAAAATGGCAGAAAAGAGAGGCAAGAGGCTAGCTAGTACAGGATCGCCTTGCAGAACTCTTATCATGGGTCATGGTAAAAGGTGTTTCCGTGGGAGGCTGTAATGGGAAGACTTTGGAAATTTTCAAGAGGAAAAGCACACTGGATGTGAGGAAGTTCATTCAAGTAAAAGAAATGAGAGATTGCCACAGCTGTCCTAAGACTTGGGTGACATCTTGGCAGACAGACACAGCAGGGGCCAGGCAATGGCTGCCATCTCCGACTTCCCCATTGAGAGTTTTGTTTCCTCTTTAGTGAAGCAATTTTACTTTTTCCTTGACCCTGAGAAAGTTAAGCCTTTCAGTCTTTTCCAACCGACCCAATGGTTCATTCAATATGATGGTCCTGGCTTCTTGCCTGACTATTCCCTGTGCCCGAATCTTGACTTTTCAACTAGAGTTGAACAACTCAGCAAGGAGAAGAACAATGCTCACCTCTATTCTTCATGGTGGAAAACAGCAGAAGTCTTAATTCTGGTATTGGAAAGCTCTGGAATCTCTGGAACACGCAGGTGGTGCTCTTTGAAGGGAGAAACTTGTGAGTTTCACACCGTGGCCTTGTCACTGTTCAGAGACATGGGTGTGGTTGTTGACCCCAGTAGAGCTGGCTGGGGTTGCCGTTTTGTCCTTGCCATTTACTCGACATAATCTTGAGTCATGTCTCTCTGGCCCTCAGTTTTCCCATCTGTAAAATCAGGCAGGGTTCTCTCTCTGGTTCCTCTTCTCAGGGTTAATTTGAAGCCAGAATGAGCTTTTCCACCTGTAAATCATGAAGCTCATTTGAATTAAAAGGAATTGATACATACCTTCAGGATTCTGTGATCCAATAGCAGCCTCCTGTCCACTAATCTGTCATTACTCTCAGGGCTGTCACTCTATGCTCACGCATGGTGGGGAACTTGGGTTTTACTTAATTCCCTGGGGAATAGCAATTAAACCGCATTAAAAGCTTTCTTTAAACAAGCTGCTTCAGTGCCAGCCATTCTCAGCTGAGTTAAGACAAGAGCCTTGCCTCCCGGGCCACTAGATGGTGCTAACAGTCCTTTCTGCCTCTCCCTCCTCCCCAGTCCCCGCCCTCCAGCTCCCACCCTTTCTTTTTCTGCATCTGCGCAGGCTCCATTGGGGTTGCAATGAATTTGTGTGCTGGGAAAACCATTGCATCCTCAGGAATCTGCGGGACAGACTGTGCCTCATGGCCTTGGTGATTGTAGAGCCTCCTCTTTCCTTGGCCTTGCTTTGACTCGCCTCCCCACAGCTTCCGCTCTCCTTCTCCCTAAAAAAAACTCTGCTTTTCCTAACGTTTAGGGGGGAAAATGCATACACACCCCCACACACAGTGGTTTATGGGAGTTTTCACATCATTGGGAAGCCTGTTCCTGAGGCCAAATCGCACACCACTTCTGTTTGTATACGTGAGGCATGACGCATGCCAAGCTGTTCCTAATGAAGACATTATCAGCCTGCCTCTTCCCATCCCTGAGCACCAGGAGAGAATTCTCCCATATTGTCACTGCTTCCTTTCCAGGTGGCAAGAGAAACCCTCCCTAGGATTTTCTCCCCATGGGATCTGTAGTCATTAGTTAGGCCAGGTGACTTTCCTCTGAAGAGCAAATTCATTCTCCAAACACTGCACCCTAGCTAGTTTCCCCTCCCACTAAAAACACAGGGTGTACTTTCTTTTTCTAATTCAAAGACCACAAGATCCCAACACTTCACAGATGGTAGAGCCAAGGGAGCTTTTCACTTCCTCTAGTCCAGTAGCTCTTAAAGTTTAGCCTCAGAGTCCTGGGGAGTATTTGTTAAAACATAGATTGCTGCAGGGAAGCTAGAGAATTCACATTTCTCCCAGGGTTTCCTGCAGAAGCCCAGGCTCTTGCTGCAGGGACCACACTCTGAGAACCACTGGAACAATCCAATCCTCTTGTTTCACAGGTTCAGAACCTGAGGTTCACTGAAGGGAAATGATTGCTCAAGGTCACAAAGCAAATTGAAATTAGCCTGGAATAGGAATTCAGGAGATTTTTAAGCATAAGCTTTTTAAGTCCTCATTCAAATTGGTACTGGTTAGAAATTGTCTTTTGTACTCTTTATGGAGAAAGGATTTGCTGAGCAAATTTACAGATGAAATCAGATTGTAGGGGAATTGTTTAATCTGTAATCATTTAAAATAGAGTTCTATTATTTTTTATTTTAAATTAAAGCATGAACTATGAGTAACCTGTTTCTCAGTACGGGAACTGACCTTTTAGTATAGCTACCATGGTGATGCTCTATAATAAATGGCCACTGCATTTGGGCAAAATTCCAGGGAAAGTTGTTCTCCTGATTCTTTTCCAATTTCATTCCAACCCTCACCCTACCCTACCTCCATCCAAAACTAGAATTTCTCCTTCATAATAACTCTAACATTTTGCATTTGCTAAAATAAGCAGATGGAAATGGATTAATCTAAGCTTCACATCACGAGGTTTACCCTAATGAATTTTTCCAAAAGTGTAGTGCACCTAGCAATTGTGATAAGTAGCAAATTTTGGAGGTGTGTATGTGTATATAATTAAGTTAATAACAATTGGTATATCTGCAGATGTATTTATACTGAAACCTTTTATTGGGGCCAACAGATATTAGTTTTCAAGTAATTAAGGTAATAAAATAAACTAACTATATTTGTTTAAATGAATACACTTAAACATAAGCATATTAATTAACACTGTATGAGAAGTAGATATCAATTTAAAGATAAGTATCAAATAGATCATGGGAGAGATTTTATGCAAATGACACCAAATTCATTCAGATAATATTTGAATGAGGGTAGTTTGATAGGTATCACTTGTTTCAGTGAATGAAACAAGTCAATACAGTAATTGGAGTAATTATGTTTTAATTTTTAAAGATGTTCAAGAAGGTACTGAGCCACCTTGTAAGAGAAAGTTGTCCCTATTGATTAGGTAATATCTAAATTCTGACAGTGCTATAAATCTTGATTTTTCTCATCATCCCTTTAATTTACCAAAGCATGTCAACCTCATAATTTTTGATACATTATTCCACTTTTGGAAGGAGCTCTGTCATCTATTTTTTTTTTAAAGAGAGAGAGAGGAGAGAGAGAGAGAGAGAGAGAGAGAGAGAGAGAGAGAGAGAGAATTTTTAATATTTATTTTTTAGTTCTCGGCAGACACAACATCTTTGTTGGTATGTGGTGCTGAGGATCGAACCCGGGCCGCACGCATGCCAGGCGAGCGCGCTACCGCTTGAGCCACATCCCCAGCCCTCTGTCATCTATTAATACAAATCTACCCTTTGCTCAAAGTTCAGACCATGTTCATGAAACTCTCTCTGACATCTTCATTCCCTTTATTGTCCTCTGTTCTGTGCCCTTTTGGTTTCTATACTTCATTACATTTATAGTCTAACTGGTCCTGCCAATTTATATGGAGTACCTACATTGCTGAAGGTCCTGGCCATTGAGTTGATCTTTCATCCAATAGATTCACACACCAGACAGGGGACAGAGAAGAAAACCATTGGTACTGTTATTGGTTGAATTATGAGGCCCCAAATTTGTACACTTAAGTCTCAATGCCTACTTACTACTTCAGAATCTGACTACATTTGGAGTTAGGGAATTTATTTGGAGATAGAGGTAGAATGAGGTCAGATATGTGGCGCCTAATCCAGTATGAATGGTGTCCTTTTAAGATGGAGTAGGATACAATGTAGAGGGAAGGCAATGCACAGAAGAAAGACAATGTGAAAAGACAGGGAGAAGATGGCCATCCACAAGCCAAGGAGAGAGGTCTGAGAAGAAGACTTACCTGTGGACGACTCAGTCTAGAGCTTCTAGCTTCTAGAAATGTGACAAAACAAACGTCCATTTTTTAATATCACCCAGTCTTTTATTTTGCAATGATAACCATAGAAAAGTAATGCAGTTACTGTTATGGTTTAGATATTTGGTATCCCCCAAAAGCTCATGGGTAAGACAATGCAAGAAAGCGTAGAAGTGAAATGGTTGAGTTCTGAGAGCCTTAACCTAATCAGCATATTATTCTACTGATAGAGATTAACTGGATAGTAACTGTATGTAGGTGGGGTGTGGCTGGAGAAGATGAGTCATTGGTGGAGCATGCCTTTGGTGGTTTCCTGGTGGCCATGCCATGAGTGATTTCCTTTGCCACAGTTTTCTGCCATGGTGTTTTTTATGACCTCTGGCTCCAAAGAATGAAGTTGGCTGTGTATGGACGGAGACCTCTGAAACTATAAGTCCACAAAAAAGCTTTTCCTCCACTAATTTTTCTAGTCAGGTCTTTTCTTTTGGTCACAGCAGCAAAAAAAAAAAAAAAAAAAAAAAAAAAAAAAAAAAAAAAAAAGTTCACTAAAATAGTCAAAGGTGAGCAAAGCTAATGGATGGAATGTCTTCAGAGAAAAGGAGTGTCTGAGTGGTACTCTCAAGAGTGAAGCAGAGTGCATTAGACCCACATTAGGAAGGGCTTTCTTAAAAGAGCAACATGTGCAAAAGCAGTGGCTTTTATGTCATATAGAAATAACTAATTCTGTTCAAGTAAGTGTAGGAGGATGTTCATTGAGACATTATTAAAATCAAAATTGAACAATAACAAAGTCTATCAATGGGGAGGAATAAGGAAAATTCATAAATCTATAATAGAATACATGGGAAAACTGAGGTCTCTTTTCTGTCTACTCCAGAGTAAATAGTGTACCATACTCTTCTGGGAAAAGTTCTAGGTCAGTCTGGGTATACAAAATCAAGAAATGAAATAAACATATACACAAATAATATTTATTACACACTTATAGAGCCATTCTAATCATTGGAACATGTTTTTAGAGGAAATAAAAGCATTCTAAAAGAAGATGGTATTATAAGAAATATTTTCCTGTATGTACTTGGTGATTTCTTTTCTATTTACTATTGAATCTCCTGTGCTTCTCATAGCACTTAGAACCTGGGAGGTGCTAACATTTTTGAATGAATGAATGAATAATAGAAAGCAATTGTAAAACATGATGGTGTCTGATTCCATCTGGGTTTTAATATAATTTTTTTCAAATATTATAAGAGGGATAATGGATTTTAGATTTTCATACAGCAAAGATATTTGAACACTGAATATTAAAACATTCAGTCAAAGCAGTCTAATATTAAAGAAATAAATGTGTAATCATTACAAACATGGGTAGGACAACCATAGGGTCCTGAGTAGTTCCTTCAGAACCTTTTCAACCACTCTGAGTTTTCTTCTCATTTGTTAAAATAGGACAAATTAATTATATTTTTTTTCTGATTCTAATCACCTTTATTCATGATTAACAAAACAAAACTCTCTAAAGAATAAAACAATCATTTCTTACCCATCTAGACATAATCCACATACAAATTTTGATATATTTCATTTCAACCACTTTATATATATATTTGTACACTTTACACATATGAAATCATTCTATATTTTCAGATTTTTACAGTTTTGTCAGCTCTTTTTATATAGTGACTATTTTCTTATGCCATCAAATACCCCCTATAAACACAACTTTAATGGCTCTATAACATTTTGCAGTATCAATTTATCATAATTTATTTAATCATTCTCCTAATTTTGGACATTTGGCTTGCTTCAAATTTTCACTAATAAGGGTTGTATTGCAATGAATCTCTTACATGTAGTCACACGAAGGAATTTGTAAGTCAATTGCATTAACTGGTTTGTAAGGACCCTGATACACATTGCCAAAATGTTCTTAATAAATATCATGAGGCTTACACTACCACTATATTTTTCAGCTTTTGGTAGATTATGCTGCAGTAAAAAACAAATCAATATTTCAGTGGTTTGACAACAATACCTGATTTCTTACTCCTAGTAACTATTGGCTGTGGGTCAGGAGTGGTGGATCTTGTCTTTTATTCTTCTTCATTTTGGGATCCAGGTTGAAGAACAGGTGTATTTTCGATATTCAAAGCTGTAGGTAAGAGCAAAGGTACAAATAGGTAAGCAGTAATGCAGCTGCTCATGTGAGGAACCTGTCCCTCTGCTCCTGTTCTGTTGGGAAACCTGCTACAACTACTGAGAATGAGAAGGCTCTCAGAGACAAGTGTAACCAGAGGCCTTACTGAAATGGAACAGGTGGGGGAGAAGATATCTGGAAAAAATTATACAGGCTACTAGGATTATAAATCCTACCTTTCTCACACTTCATTAATACAAATTATGACAATTTTTGATTTTTGAATTTTCTTAAGATTTGAGGAGGAAATGGCAACATATCTGACTTAATTGCATTGCTTTATCTACTTATGAAACTCAAAGTATTGTCATCATTTGTACCATTTAGGTTTGTTCTATTCAAGCTCCTTGCAACTTTTTTTCATCCAATTATTTTCTTTAAGACTAAATTAGGGGCTGGGGTTCTAGCTCAGTGGTAGACCGTTTGCCTAGCATGTGTGAGGCCCTGGGTTCTATCCTCAACACCACATAAAGATAGATAAATAAAATTATTTTAATCATCTACAACTACAAATATATATATAAAGAAAAAGAATAAATTAATTTTTTAAAGAATATCAATACCTTACCCTCAAGGTTTTACTGTTCTTTTTCTGATTTCACCTTAAGATCTTCTATTTTTGATTAATGGCATATTAAAACTTACATTTAGGCAAATGTATCACTTTTTAATAATTTATTCCATGACTTTCTAATTAGAAAGGGCTGCTTCTTTCTAGCATCAGGTACACCGTTTCTTTTACCCTTCTCCCTTTTACCTCTTTAATTAAGAATATTTTATAGATGCACTATTCAGTAAATATAAAATTTGATCTCCCAATAATGAAACATCATATAAGTCATACTTTGGTGTACCTGTGTTTTCTTGTTTACCTTCTTAATTTGAAACAGAAGCACAGACCAGAAAGCATACTGAATAGGTGGGCCAATTGATGTGATTTCTTGAAATCACTTTGACACTAAATGGTTTCATCACTTTCAGCAGTTCAAATAACTTTTCTGATTCCCTATCACTTCATTATGGGAAATATTGAATCTTGAAGAGCACTTTTAGGCCTGGACCTCTTTTTCTCTCTGCAAAGATGCTGTATTCCTATCACACATCCCCCCAAAGCCTACTTCTGGGGCAGGGGCAGACAGAACTAATGAAAGAGCACAGGGTTTTCTGAGTCTAAAATGGCCAGAGAATCCTTGTCTTCATAACAATCTAAGAAGTTGCTGAATAAACATGGCAACTGCAACTTAACCAAAAATACTCCAAGAAGTCAGAACTGTACTGGATTCCTAATGCAACTCTGTTTTTAGGCAATTATGATATTCCCTCCAGAAATTGCCTACTTATCATGCACTTTAAGGTCTATTTTGATCCTACCAGCATTCTAAGTTAACGGCCCTTGGTGTCATACTAATTTTGTATCTATATTTTAAAGATCTGCAGTGATCATCGTGATATCATGAGGTGCATATGGTTACACATATTTTCAGTATTTGGAGCCTAAAACCAATAGATTTTGCTATAGCAGATAACACTATTGTTCTCGTTATAATATCAGTTCATTTTGGCTCAAATAAAAAGAGTACAAAATTTAAAAGAGGCAGTCTTTTCAGAGTTGCAAAGAACCTCATATCATCCATCTTAACTCACTCTATTCACATAATCATCTTCTATAGCTCAGAGATATCAATGAACCCTATTGGCCTTCATAATATGAAACAGAAACGTACAGGCAATCAGATTCTTGAATACAATCGAGGACCAACACTAAAGGATGGAGGTTTCAAAATCTCCCATAGTGATAGGCTTCACTGACATTAGGAGAGTGTTTTTAATCCACCTCTATCATATCTGAGGTCTAAAGTCATAGCTGCTAAAATTTTAAGCAGTATCTCAGCTTTGTGACATTCTATACTTAGCAATACTACAATTATTTACCTGTGTTGTCTCAGCATTTAAATCCTATATTTTACTGAAGATAAAATCAATAATAGCCTCCTGTCTTTCTTTCTTACCAGAAAGAAACATATAAGAATACTCTATTTGATTTTTGGGGAGAAAACTACTAACTCATTGGTGCGGAATATTTTTTGTCCAATGTAATCTATATCCATTTGCAGCTGTGGATATAGGAGTGATATTCTCAGAGATTATAAGGAAAAAAGTGAGACAAAGCCTGCATAGAGAAATTATCTGAAAGTTAAACATTATTTATCACATGTTTACTATTAATATCTCCTCTGTGTTTAAATCCTTCCATTCGGTGACACAAGAAATGCAGAATATTGATGTTGCTTTGAGAGGAGATGCAGGAAATTATGGTAATAACAGTTACACACATGTGTGGTCTCTCTTATTTTGAGTCGGATATACACAAAGACATTACCTTAAACAATAGGCTATGGACTTTTGAGGTATTACTCAAATAATATTACTAGACTGCTGTTACTAGACTCTGTTCTAATTTAAGTTACTTGAGAATTCACCCAACATTTTCTGCATTCCTCTGTGTACCTGGCAGACTACAACAAGTTAGTCTAATGCTATTAGCTGATAGATACAAAATGAAAAGAAATCTAAAAAACCCCAAAACAGTCATACAAAGATTGTGCAGGTTGGTAGTGACAGGGTAGTAATCCTCCAGATCTCAAGACTTTCAAATCCAGTGCTTCCTGATATACTAATTCCCTGCTCCAACAAAGCCTATCAAAGCTCCTCCATCTACATCAAGATGTGGAGCCTCTAGCTTCCTCCTTGTGTTGGACAAGAGGAGAGATGAAACATTCACTTTTGTTTTGTTTTGTTTTCAGTTGTTAGTGTCAAGAAAGATATTGATGTGGTTGAGATGAAGCAAGCATTAAAATTGAAATTATGTGGGGAATAAAAAGGCAGCATGTATTAGAAGCTTTTGCTTTTACTGTGGTTTTCAAAAGTGAGCATTACGCCAGCCACAGACAGCATTGTAGGGGTGGGTTTATGGATGGATTGGGAAATGCATCAACAAAGGCATCAAAGAGCACTGAGTTAGATGTGGTGAAAGATCACTGCAGGAAAAAAAATATGAATGGCCAACATAGGCTCTTCTCAGGAAAGATTGAATCTTTTATTATAGGGAGGTAGGACGTGAATGATTAGAGTGTTTGAGTTAGAAGGCTCCATTGTTAGACTATGTTCCGACCCTTTCATTAATTTAGAAGTTTAAAGTTATACTATCTATTCAAGGTCTTGAAGTAGCAAAAGCAATAGCAGATCAAGTATTTATCTATTGTGTAATACATTGCTCCAAAACATAATAGCTTAGAGCAATAGTACATCTTTCATATCTGTGCATGAGAAATCTTGGAGAGAGTTAGCTAAGTATTTCCATCTGAGTCTCTTGAAGTTGCAGATGGTGACATAACTGTAGCTATCTGAAGTTGTTTTGATTGGGACTGAAAGATCTGTCTTGAAAGTGGCTCACCTACCTCACCATCAAGTTAGTAATGACCACTGGAAAGAGTCCTCAGTCCTTTCTGCAGGTGGCTTAGGCGCCTCTTGACATGGTAGAAAGCTGGTTTTCCACAGAGAGAATTACTAAAAATAGATCAAGATATAAATGTACTCATCACCCTTTCTGTAAAATCCTTTGGGTTACAAGTTCAGCACTTTCAATGTGGGAGGGAGCTACCCAAGCACATAGATCTCATGAGGCAAAGGTGTTTGGAAGCCTGTGAGGCATCCATCCATCTTAGTGTTGAAGTTACTAGAAGAGTTCTCAGCACATAGTAGTTGCTCAGTCGATGTTAGTTGACATGTATGATGTACTAACATTTGAAACCCAATTAATATGTGGGAAAATAAATTAAACAGACACTTCTCAAAAGAAGAAATACAAAAGGTCAACAAATAAATGAAAAAATGCTCCACATCATTAGCACTTAGGGAAATTCAAGTCAAAACTAAACTGAGATTTCATCTCACATTAGTCAAAATGGCAGTCATCAAGAATACAAATAAAAATAAATGCTAGAGAGGATGTGGAGGAAAAGGAACGCTTTTATACTGTTGGTGGGATTGTAAATTAGTACAACCACCATGGAAATAAGTATTGAGGCTCTTAAAAAGACTAGGAATGGAACCACCATATGACTCAGCTATACCACTTCTTGGTATTTACCCTGAAGAACTAAAGGCGTCTTACTACAATGATAGATTATATACAGTAAAACATGCAAACAGTGGAACATGTTTGTAGCACCACATTTCACAATAGCCAAATTATGAAACCAGTGTAGTTGTCTATCAATAGATGGATGGATAAAGAAAATGCAGCATATGTACACAATGACATTTTATTGTAAGGAAAAATGAAGTTATGGCATTTGCAAGAAGATGGATGGAACTAGCCACCATCATGTTAAGTGGAGTCAGTCAACTCAGAAGGTTAAAGGTCCTATGTTTTCTCTCATATGTGGAAGCTAGAGTGGAGAAAGGAAAGGAAAACTGTGGGTAGATCTCATGAAGATCAAAGGGAGGGACTGGGGTAGTGGCTCAGTGGTAGAGTGCTTGCCTAGCAGGCATGAGGCACTGAGTTTGATCCTCAGCACCACATAAAAATAAAATAAAGATACTGTGTCCACTACAACTAAAAAATAAATATTAAAAAAAATCAAATGGAGGTGAGTAGAGGAAAGGGACCAAATGGTGGGAAGTGGGGAAGGAGGAGGAAGTGATAATGGTCAAATTATATTGTTGCATTGTGTGCATGTATGAATATGTAACAACAAATCCCATCAATACGTATAACTATAATGCAGCAATAAAAATGCGAGAAAAAAGAAAAAAATATAGCATGTAATTATGAAGATTTATATCTTTGAAGATTGTATACCATAATAATAAAGACTCATATTTAAATTTTGTTATTAATTGAAGTCTAATTTATGATAAGTTAAGAAAGGAGACCAAATATTAGCAATAGAATGAGAAGTTGAGTTCTTTAATTATAATCAATATGTTATAAATGTGTTCCTTAAAGTTTTGAAGAAATAAGAGGAGGGTTGGGGTTGTAGCTCAGTGATAAAGTGCTTGCCTAACTCGTGTGAGGCAACGTGTTGGATCCTCAACACCACATAAAAATAAATAAAATAAAATAAAGGTATTTAAAGAAAAGGGGATATGAGGATATGAAGGATAGTAGAATGGAACAGGCATTATTACATTATGTATATATATGACTGCACAACTGATGTGATTCTACAACATGAACAACCAGAAAAATAAGAAATTATACCCCATCAATGTGTGGTATATCAAAGTGCATAAATGCATTCTACTGTCACATAAAACTCATTAAAACAAGTAAATTTTTTAAGTTTTTTAAAAATATAAGTGGGATAACAATTTTTATTAAGTTTTATTTCCATTTGGACATGGATGGAGATTAATGGATAAAATGTATAAATGACTGCTCCATATGCTATGGAGTAACAACAAGGACACAGGTAAAGTTCAGAAAAAAATTCTGTGGGTGCTTAAGAGCTTTGGAAACCTGTGGAGCCAGAAGAGCCTCTGGAGGAAAGTTACTCTGGTAAATTCTTTAAAGATCATTAGATTTTTCATGACATAGGAAGGAAATCACACATGGAAGGAGAAGAAGGAAATAGAATGCGGTGAAGGGAAATCAGAGGGATCTCCTGGGAGAGTTCAAAAGCATTGCTTTATTTGACTGGAACTGGATGAAAGCCAGAAGTATGAAGTTAGTTCTTCAGGCCATGTGGGAACATCACAAGTGAAGAGTGGTCAGATGAGGAAATTCATTAGGCAATGTTCACCCATGGGACTGGAAGAGTAAGAGAATGGGTCTGACCAAGGAGGTCAGTTAGGTGGTACATCACAATTGTGTGATGTACTTGGGATTAGCGAAGACCTAAGGAGAGATGTGTTGGAAAATTAGATCAGCTTATTGCAAAAATTTAAATATTGCACCATCAAAACACCACTTTGGTAGCCCTCTGATATGAACAATTTTATATATAAGTTGAAAATTAAATGTTTTAATAAAAAGGTAGACTTTACAGCATGGAGCACCCCAGTGAGTGTAGATGCTGAGAAAAAAAAGCATCAATCAAACACCTTTTCTCCTGGAGCTAAATGGATTGAAGTTAGTAGACTTGGTCTCTATTTTCTTTCTTCATTCCTTTGCAACCAGTTTGTTCTAATTACCTCATTCTAGATGATACGAAAATTATGTGCGGTGAAGATGAAGAAAACATTTACTCCCAATTTTTTTGTTTCTTTAGGAAAAAAAAAGATCCTTAAAAAGTTATTTATACTTGCCATTGATTCCTCTATTCCCATTTGAACAGAGGCATTCAATTCATTGTAATGTGGGCTTTGCCTCCATTGTTTTATTTAAATTATGTAATGTCACTTATAACCTCATTTTTACTAAAGTCAGTGGTCAATATTAAGTTCTCAGTTCATAAGTATTTGACTCAGTTTATCTTTTCTTCTGTTTAATTTCCCTGTCATTGTGGCTTCCTCTTATTTAACTAGCTACTACTCCATGGCTTATTTTGCTGGTTTTCTTTTTCCCAATTTATTGATTTTAGGGTGTCCAAGGGCTCATTAATTGACTTTACCTTCTTTACTGACTTCACTTTCCTTGTGATCTCATGTATACACCTGATTATATTATCTTTGTGCTGAAAATGTCTAAATTTACATTTTGTCTTCAACTTTTTTCCTGATGTCAGAACCATGTATCCAGGTGGCTACTCAACGTATTCCCATAGACATGGAACTGATGTTCAGATCAACAAGCCCAAAACTGGTGTGATCTTTCCTCTCAAATCTACTGCTCCTGTAGATGGTCCCAAGTTGGGTGGTTCGTTCTTTGGATTGATGTCTCCTCTCTCTTCACCCGTCATATTTAATCACAAGTTTCACTGGTTCTACCATCACAGTGTACCCAACGTCCATCTGCCATCCTTGTCTGCATCACTATCATCGCACCTAGATTGCTCTAGCCTGTTATTCTTGCCCTCCCTCACTTCACCTAACACCAATCTAATTTCCTTAGAAGGCTTCAAAAACATTCTGTAGTACTCTTCTTCAAAAAAAAAAAAAAGAAGAAAGAAAGAAAGGAAAATTAAAAAAAGAAAGAAAAGGAAAAAGAAAAGAAGGAAGGAAGAAAAGAAAAACATTTATCTCGGTGAGTTGTGAAAGTATCAATTTTAAGACTTTGTTTAAATTTTAATAAACATGGAAAACTTCTTTATATTGTATCTATTGTATAGTGGGGTTTCTGATGAAAAATGTTGAATAATTTCTTGTCATGAAAGATTACACAACTTGAAATCCAAACAATCCCACTTGAATTAAATATTAAATCAACATAGGCATTCCCTATGCCAACCTGCAAAAATTTAACTCATTTTCCAGGACTCAGTTTACAAGTAATCATCATTAAGAAGTCCTACTTGACTCACACCAGTCAGAAAGAAGCACGTCCTCTTGTTATTATTGCCTGACATTCAATTTTCCATTCTAAATTATGAACTCACTCTGCATACAGAACTTTATACTTACTTGTGTATTTCTTACAATTCATATGAGAGATCAGTGAATACTACTGAAGAAAAGAGGTTACAATAAATTATAAACTTTTCTAAATCTAAAATTATATTGGGATATCTCAATCTGATGTCATTGATACATCCAATTTCAGTGTAGTGACCTAAGGTATATAGAAACTGAAACTATGAATTTGGTTTCAGGAGTCCCTGAAACCAAAAAGAAACAGAATGATTGTTCAACGGCTCTGACATCCCAGGAAGAATTGTTTTTTATGTGTGCTATCTCATAGAATGTTCAAAATAGCACCATCATGCAAACATAATTGTCCTTTTGTTTTGCAAATTAGAAAACTGAGTCTCATAAATGTTAAATGACATCTTGAAGGTCACATTTCCTGTTGGTGACAGAGCTAAAATTCTAATCCAATTGTGTATTATTCAACTAAATCATGATTCACATGGCAAAAGGAATGAACAGAGGAAATGGCAAATCCAAAATCTTGAGGAAAAAAATGAATGCAGATGGGAGGGGAGGGGAGGGGGGATAGTAGGGGATAGGAAAGGTAGCAGAATACAACAATTACTAATAGGGCATTATGTAAAATTGTGGATGTGTAACCCACGTGATTCTGCAATCTGCATTTGGGGTAAAATTGGGGGTTCATAACCCACTTCAATGTAATGTATGAAATATGATATGTCAAGAGCTTTGTAATGTTGTGAACAACCAATAAATATATATATATAATAAAAAAAATGAATGCAATAAATTGGAAATGATGAATGTCACATTGGGGTAGAGTTTGTGGATTTAATTCCATAGTGCCATAAACAATTGGTTCTGGGAATTGTTCACACTAAAACTTACAAGACAAGGAGCTATTCTTGACTATGTCTTGAGTAAAATATGGGTGTAATTAGAGGCATTAAAAGAGGTTACAGTGCAAAGGCATGTGGATGGTTATATAATTAAGTTTGACATCTTCACTGGAGATCATATCAGGTACTGCTGGCTGGGTGGACTTTAAGAAGAGAAAAAAATTGAATGAGTTAGAAACTGCCTGAAGAAAAAGTTAGAAAATTAAAATCCATAAAATCCAGAGGAAATTGGCTTAAGACTAACTTATGAGAATTCCCAAAGGATTGAAAGCTACACAACAACCAAAAAATAGGAGCTATGGGGAAGATAATAAAACCAGAATGGCTAGATGCACGAATAGAAGTTGATTCAGGTCAAGAATGTCTATTTTAAACACTTTAAGACTAGTCTATCTAATTCCAACTGTGAGAGAGATATCCAAGGACTGTAACATAGGAAAAAGAAAAATACTCAGGAAAATAGAATAATACTGTCTTGTAGATATGTGTTTCTTATCAAATACTTTGTGCAGTGATTCATACCCTCCAGTTATATAATGTGAGAATAGTGGACTGACACCGTTGTAAGACACTAACATTTGACCAAAATTTTTGTTCCTCCTGAGAACACATTTTCCACCAGCCTTATTTGTGGCCATGTCAGCCAGTACCAGGTAGGGGAACACTAACAGAACTGTTATCTGCTACTCCCGCTGAGCTCCTGAAACCCTCCTGTGGATAAGCCTTGATATTCTTTCCTGTTCCCTTTCGTGTAAATAAGTAAGACATCTTTGGCAGGCATGATTGACAATGATAGAAACACAATGTGGGAAGATCCTACAACACTAAACTGCCAACCCTTGAGGAACATTGACTGTTGAGCTTATTAGATTAAGAAGAACATTTATACAATGCTGGATCCATCAAATACTTCAACTTTGAATATCATAGTGATCAGTATGGTGTTAAATAATATGTAGATGATTTCTTCCAACCTCATCCACAGATGAATAAATGAAAATGCAAAGTCACAGGATTTGGGTTAAGAACAGAGACAGCTTCAATGTGCAAGCCAGCAAACTAGAGATTTGGGAATAACAGAAAACCGTTGTGTCTGACTCTAGTTCATTAGGAGATATGGTTTTTATTTGAGGAAAACAATTTAAATGTTAGTATGGAATATAATCTGGAGTCAGTGAGAGTTGTGGTCAGCCTGACTTCCAAAGTTAGAAGGAATCAATGGAAGTCATAGATTAATGCCAATAATTGCCTCAACATGAGGAAATCTACATAAAAGTAACAGTGGTGTTTCCACAAACTGCTAACTTTTTTGAAGTCCTCTAATGAAATTCCCATTTTTAGTCATTGCTTATTTAAAAATCAGATGTCTCAAGACAAAGTTATCGATATGTTTTCAAATAGGGCAAAGGAAGCAGAAGTAATAACTTATAAAAAGCATTTGAATTCCAGAATAGTATAAAATGAACATAAGGCTAAGACTCATGTAATCTAGATCTTGATTCTGATTCTTTGATTAATTTGTTAGACATCAAAAATCCCATTTAAAACTGTGCTTCAGTTCTTTTATTTGTGAAATGGGAATCATGAGTGTTGGTTTCTAATTTGTGTGTTGTTAAATAGATGAGCTACATCAAAACACTGTTACTAACAAAATATGCCAGTGATCCTATCTAAGCTGTATCATTAGTAAATACTTATTTATCACAGAGAAAACATTCTTCTATCTTATAAATGCCAAACTTCCTCGAGATCTTGTTAAAGACTTAGATTATTTGAATGACATTCAGGATACAACAAGATCTAGAAAAGTATTGTCAAAAGTTGCCTTCCCTCTTTGGAGCCTAATAAATATGAAGTAATAAATACTGGTCATTTCCTATGACCAAGGTCAGGAATCTTCTTTCTATGAATCTTTCTGATGTTTCAGTAGAAATTTTCCCTTGATGTTTGGTGTGGACAACAGAGAGGAGACACCTTCCTTGTAGCTAAGTCTAAGGTTTTTCAAGAAGGGGAAAAAATACTCTGAACCCTTTTACTGCCCTCTCTCAGAACAGAATTGCTTAGCTGAAGATGACATTCAATCATGATTTTCTTAGCTCATATAAGATACCATGGGCAAGTTTAAGGAACAAATAGCAAACAAAAGAGTCTTAAGACTGACAATTTGGCAGGTTTTATTTATTTATTTATTTATTTTCTTTAGTGTGGTCTGTTTTCTTGGGAAAATTTAACATACAATGAAAGACAGCTAAGAACCTGGACAGTAACCCCTGGCTAATGCCACTTGTTTCCAGGGGGAAAAGCATTAATAGCATATGGTGACACCCCGGTGTGTTGGGTTCTCCTAGGGGATTCACCAGAATCTCCTACAGAGAAGCACAGCACAGAAACTTCCATCTATAGCTAGTAAATAGGAGTCAGGGGAGTAGAAAACATATTGGTGTTATCTCAATTGGGAGGGAGAGACCAGGTGTTGATCCAATCCAGTTATTGTGAAAGCAATTAGCTTTGATAAAACCATAGAAATACCTAGCAGGGATTTGGCAGCACATTAGCAGTTAAGATTTCAGATAGATGAGAAGACACGCTGGTTGAAATTATGATTTTATAGACTCTTTGCCTGTTGATAACTTTTGAATTTGTTGAAAGCTTTTCATAAAAGATATGGATGAAATATGGCAGAAAGTTCAATAAAGACTTTCGAGTCTGGTGTGTCCTGACAATCGGCAAAGTGTGTTTTACAAAAAAGAGAGAACTGTATTTAGCTACGACATAAGTCACTCTTACAGATTTTGAGTTTAATGACACAGAAGAGGAGAAATAAAAACAGTTTTGGAAAAATAATTTGACAATTTCAAGATACTGGGACATTTTTGCTCTTAAGATTTCTTTCTTTCTTTCTTTCTTTCTTTTCTCCTTCCTTCCTTCCTTCCTTCCTTCCTTCCTTCCTTCCTTCCTTCCTTCCTTTCTTTCTTTTTCAAATAAAGAAATGAAAGGAATGATGCGCATACATATTGGTAAGCTACAGTATAGTTCCAGAGAGATCATTGTAAGAAAGGAACTGAAAACCATGTCAAAAAAGATACGGGAGAAGAACATGGATGCTTTTTGCATTAAGAGAGAAAATATGGGGAGGGCAGTGAAAGAGCCATGTTCAAATGTTACAGGGTTCCATTTGAGAGAAGGAGGAAGGCTTAACAGAAAGAGCTTTGAACTGGTGTTATGAATCAGGTAATGTGTTCTAGTCCCACAGAATTGTCTCTTTCTATCTTTACAAAATACATGGGGGAGGATGTTATTTTTCCCTATTTCATAGAAGATACACGTTCAGACTAAGTTATACAAGACTATGTAATTAAACAGCTACTCTGAGAAAGAATGGGTGTATTCTTTTTTTTCCCTACATATGCTGAAGATCTGCTAATGTCCTTTACAAAATTAGTGGATTTACTTGTTTTTTAGAAAACTGTAAAATTTTTGTAGTCACTAAGACTACAAAGTTACAATATCACGCTGCACAATTCTCAGAAAGATGTATTTCCCATGTTGCAATAATAGAATTTATAATGCTTGAAAGTTTCTGAAACATATCTCTGTTCAAAATCTTCACTACCTTGCTTTTGATTGTTTATCTTATCATATTCAGCTTATGTAATATTTCCCAAAATGTTATGATATTTTCCAAATATCATAGTATACACTTATGTATTTTTTTCTGAGAGTTTCTGATTTTCATCTGGATATTTATATATTGATTCAGATCAAAGATATTTGTACATATTCAGATAAATACATAAACACATATAATTGTGTTCTTTGTTTCTCTTTCTGTCTCTGTCTCTTTTTTTCCCCTAAACTTATGGTATGAAAGGCATTTGGCAAATAGTCCAATATAATATTTTTGCTTTAATAAAGAATGTCCAACCTTGAGCATTTCTTTAAAAAAATAACAAACATGACATTTGTTATAAATACATGTTACTGATTTCTCAAATACATTAGCCATCTTAAAAATGCCCAAATATTTTGACTCCAGAACTCCATACCCGAAAACCCACCCTAAGGAAGTAATACCAAGTACAAATAGTGTAATCTCACAAAAAATATATTAATTTACTTATAACCAATTTCTTGGAAATACCAGATACTGATCAAAACATTTATAATTTTTTAATAAAATGATAAAAAGTAATGTCATGAAATGGACGTTAAGCCCACAAATTAGGATGAAATTTGTTTACACAGTCTATCGCTAGCCCCTGAAAACATGCCCAGAAGAACTCAATGGGAATTATCAAAATATAACCACTAGCCAAGATTTTGGATCAGGAGATAATGTAGGGGATTTTCTTAAATTTTCATGAGTATTTTTCTAAATATTTATCTACAATCTTTAATTAATTTAAAGATAATTAAATAAGATTTTAGATATTTATGCCATTTCAGTATATAAAATTTTACACTTAAATCAGTGATCAAAGTTATTTTTGTAAATTATCATTGTTGACATTTATAGTTGCAATTGATCAAGGTCTCATTGTCTTCTTTTTGTTCACTATATTTTTACGTCTCCTGGTTTTCTTGAAGGTGACTTATTCTGTACTATCTGAAAGATGAAACTAGAAACAAAGAGCTGAAGTCAGAGGGAAGCATATTTCTGGTCACCACAAAGAAGTGATTTCTAATAAAACCAATCATGGGAAGAACAGTTCTCAGTACCTCCATGCTGGCTGACCGTTTCTAATGACCTCTTTCCTGAGCTGTCTTATGAACACTGGAAATGTTCCCAAAGAGCCTGGAATGGCCCAACAAATATCTTGAGGGGGAAGTCTTAAATGTTTGAAAGGAATGAACTAGACTTTTTCTAAAAAGATTTTGTGTAAAGTCCAATATACCCTTTTGTCTATTTTAGGAATTCAAGGTTAATAATTTAGTTAACATCCTAATGAACTTATGGTAAAGGTTTGGAAAAGTCACTTAGCTGTTAGTTTTCCACACTATTAAAAAAAGTGAATGGAACAGTCATGTCAGAAGCACACTACGCAGATTAATTAGCTGATGTTTGCACAGTGATAAAGATTGAGCAATACAAGGTCTACCCAAGAATAAATAGTGCTATAAGGGCCAATTGGATTTTACCCAGCACTTTGTAATGGTGAAATGGGGGGCAAAGGGTGAGATGGCCAAAAAGAATGGGAAAAATTAAAAAGAGCGCACACCACACAAATGCAAATGCTTTGAGCACGCACACAGGCAACAACAACTTAATTAACCTGTAGGACCTAAGCTACCAATGGTCTCCAGGCAGATAGATTAGTCAGGATATTTAAAAGGGATTAGGGACCATAATGAGAAAGGGATCTGCAGTTAACCAACCTATCTTAGGTTAGGTTTTTAAAATGACCTTCTCATTTTGCACCCTTTAAAATCAACTTTATGTTTTAGAACAGCTTTAGAAGTTGCAAAGATAGTTTGTAGAATTCCCAGATGCCTCAAAGTCATATTCTCCTACTATTAACATTTCATATTAATATGGTATTTCTAGTATAATTAAAAACCAATATTTCTAATTGTCAATTAATACTCATACATTATTATTATTATTTTTAATTTTTATTTAATGTCTTTTTCTGCTCTATGATCCTCTCCAGGATACTTTATTGTTTAGTCACCATAGTCCTGAGGTTCATCTTGGCTATGGCGATTTATCAAAATTTTCTTTCTTTCTACACTTCTATGAACTGAATTGTGTCTCCCTAAAGTTCACATGTGAAAGCCTGACGGCCAAGTGATAGTTTTGGGACATGGGCCTTTGGGTTTAGATGAGGTCACAGGATGGATCAATGGTCTCATAGGAAGAGGTATGGCTTTCTTTTTCTTTGTCAATATGTCAGGAAACCGTAGGGAGCTTTCTATGTGCAAGTCAGGAGCAGAGCCTTACCAGAGCTCAGCCATGCAAGCACTCTGATTCTATATTTCAATCCATAGGAATGTAAATCTAAAGCTCTCCATTTATGCTATTTTGTTACGGCAATTAAGATAAGACATAACCTTGAAAGTTTTGAGAAGCACTTATCAGGTATTTTGTAGACATCTCTCAGTGGGATTTCTTTGATCCCCGGCCCACATGATTAGACTGGAGTTGTGCTTAAGAGGAAGAGTATACAGGTAGAGTGCCATTTTCATTACATCATGTCAAAGGTACATACTATTAACATGACTTGTTGCTTTTGATGTTGGTCTTGATCAACTCCCTGAGATCATGTTTGTTAGTTTTCTGCACAGTAAAATTATCTTTTTTTTCTTCTTTGAATACTGTACCCTTTCAGAAGGAAGTTACAGTGTGCACAGTCCACACTTAAGGAGCTAGGAGCTATGATGGTGAAGTATCTACATAAAAAACTTGGTAGACTACCGGAGACATTTATTCAATTGCTTATGTATTTATTTGTTTACAGTACTGGGGATTGAATCCAAGGGCATTCTACGACTGAGCTATATCCTCAGTCTTTTGTTTGTTTGTTTGTGAAAGGGTCTCACTTAGCTTCCTAGGCTGGCTTTAAACTTGTGGTCCTCCTGATTCAGCACTCCCAGTAGCTGGGATTAAAGGCATGAGCCACACTGTGCCCACTTCAGTTGCTTACTATTATTACTGTTATATTCATTTCACACTTTAGGTTATAGTTGAATATAATTTTTAGTTTGTTACTAAAAGTTTTCCAGATATGTTCTGGGATTTGCCAGTGGGATCTTGTTCTGGGGTTCCTGTGTGTACCTTCAACATATTTCAATCTTTTTAGTTTGTTCGCTTTCTTGTACCTTTTACTTTTGAGCACCTCATAGGTGCTCCAACCCTCATTTTGCATATAAATTGCCTCCATCCTGGAACCAGCCATTTCTCTAAGAAGCCTTATTTGTTTGGTTTTTGATAACTGAATGGTATTACAGACCAAGATCTGGGCACTGTGTGTGTTACAGTTTTTTTTTTTTAATTTAATTTTTTTTTAATACTGCGAATCTAAATCAGTGGCAGTTTATCACTGAGCCTTAGCCCTAGCCCTATTATGTATCTTATTTAGAGACATGGTCTCATTGAGTTGCTTAGCACCTCACTTTTGCTGAGGTTGGCTTTTGAATTCAAGATCCTCCTGCTTCAGCCTCCCTAGCCACTGAGATTACAGATGTGCGCCACCAAGCCCTGCAAGCTTTTGCTTCTGATAAAAAGATAAACAGATGGTTTCAAGTAAGACAGTATTTTTGATGGCTTTTGGTAAGCCTGGTGCATGAATAGGCAAGGCCAATCTTCTGGGTGTCTATATTGTAGGTGGCAGGCTGAATGGATCCACTGGTAGAATCTACACAAGAATTAATGAGTAGCAACCAAAGAAATGAGGGGCTGTATCTTATACACAGGTATGCACACATACACACATACACACACATACACACACATACACACATACTCCTGTGCATCTTTTCAGATATTTTCATTTGGTAGGATTGTTGGTTATTGTGTTCTTTTCTAAGGAATCTGACCTTTTTTTAATATTTCAAACTCCTCAGTGTTTATTTATCAAAATAGACATCTCTGTAAATACTTCCTGCTAGATTCAATGTTTTTTTTTATTTTTTTTTGCATTATTTTCTTCATTGAAAGGGGTTTAACATTATTAACTTTAATTATTTAGTTTTGAACACCATGAGCATTTCACTGGTTCTGAAACAGCCCTGATATTAGACTACCATAGATGAGCATAGTGGCCACATTTTTTCATGCAAAACAAAAACAACAATTAAAAGTGGCCTGTATTTGTATAACAGTAGTTCTTGGGGATACTGGTTATTCACGGGTCAATTTCTTCCATTCCTTGAAGGAAACTGACTAAAATCTGAGCATAAGCCAACTGAAAAATGTGATTTCCATGTGGTACTTGGAGACAGAGGCTTCTGGGCAAGCCTTCTAAAAAGCAGGCAACACATGCCTGACAAAATTGCTTTAAGACATTTTAAAAGATAATTTAGTTTTTAAAGAGGTGACAGGGGACAGCCCACCTTCCTTATGTCTATCACTGTAGTGTCATACAGCCTCCATGACTTGCCTACCTGTGTATAATTAAACATTCTTGTTTTACTGAGCATTAAATTCAACTGCTTACCATGGTTCATGAAACCTCTACTACCCTGCTTTGCCTTCCTTCTAGACTTATCTTCTCCTCTCTCCTCCTTCTCAACATATCAGCCACACTGACCTTTCTGCTCCTCCAAGCAAGCTGCACTTTCTCCCTACCCAGGTCTTCAGTAAACTCTTTCCTCTTTGTGGGATCTTCTACACTTTTTCTTTCCCAATGATTTATCCACATTATTATTTGAAGTCACATCTCAAATGTTCCTAAAGGTCCTTTCTTGGTACTGTGTCTAAATAAAGCTGCCTTTTTGGTGGGGAAGGCATAGCAGGAATTGAATTCAGGGGCACTCAAACACTGAACCACATCCCCAGCCCTATTTTGTGTTTTATTTAGAGAAAGGTCTCACTGAGATGCTTAGCGCCTTGCTTTTGCTGAGGCTGGCTTTGAACTCACAATCCTCCTGCCTCAGCTTCCCCAGCTGCTGGGATTACAGCAGTGTGCCTCAGCTCCCAGCAAGGCTGCTTCTTTATCCCATTGTTTTCTTAGTAGCATGTATCAACTGAATTTACCTTACTGAATTATTTATTTATTTGTGTGATTTCATTTGACAGGCTTCAGGGTACCTACTGATACACTGATGGAGGCTCTGTGTATATAGCAGAAAAGAAAATAGACAAGGCCTCTGACTCTGTGATGCCTGCCATTACAGTGGGACACATTAGTCAACCAATGCCCAAGTTCATACATACTGGACGTGTGTAGAAACTACAGGGACTAATGAAACCCAAGAAGGGGAGAGGTCAAGAACTGAAAGGTAGTGTAGGCCCCAATCCTTAATGAGGTGACATATGAGCAGACTTCAAGGAGTAGTCTTGAAGCCCAGTTGTACTTGCTGCATTTGAGGTTCTGCAGCAGAGGTGGGATGACCTGAGTGGGTGGGGCAAATCAGGGGGTGGTGATAAGTTCCAAAAGATAATGATCATGCAGTGGTTTGAAGTCTCTGGCAGAATTTGGTCCTTGTTCTCGGAAACATGAGAAAGTTCTTTAAGAGGAATGACATGGACAGACTAAAATGCAAAGAAGATCCTCCTGTAGCTGTTGAGGTACCAGGCTGCAGGGTCCCAAGGCCTTGGCAGTGGAGATAGCACATATAATTACATTCACTCTGCTAATAAAATGCAGGCTTCCTGAGAAGAGGGAATGGTGGGTACATTTGACTCTTTATACCCTAGTGCCAACACCAGCATCATTTTATTGGATTTGGTTCTCCAAGAAAAATGGAAGATTTGCAGATTTCCATATCTATGTAATGGGAAAATAATACTCTTCTCAAAGGCTTACTGGAGGGATTAAATGAGATAATAATAATAATGTTTTAATCTCTATTCAAAGCATTTAACAAAATTCTTATTTTTTTAATCCTCGATGGAAGATGAGTTCACTGATTTTCTCATAAATATGAAGTCACTTATTCTGTAGCTATTTGAAATAATAGCTTTGCCCAACTTTCCCCGTCCTCCCACTCCACAAAAGTGGGAGAGAAGGAACTATTTAGTATTACTTCCAAGGACTTGAGATCACAATATGTTCAGGAGTCATAACAAGAGTAAAATATCAGAGCTAAATTACTGGGACAGTGATTGCAATATTTAATTGTACAGGTCAAGTTAAACAATTATTTGAATATGTTACAACTGCTGTTTAGGTTAAAAATTACATTGGAATTTTCCTCCATAGAGCTATGAAGGTCTGTTAAATATTAGTCATGATTATTTTAATGCAATATGTTATAGCTTTAAAATGGTTTAAAAAATATAAGCTAGTATTTTAATAAGGAGCATTTGGTATTATTAATGAAGACTTAAATCACATAAACTTCTTTTAGATATAGAAATTTGTATATAATTATATATATGTATGTATATATTATTCAAGTAACTCTGTTGCTTGAATATGTTCTTGCTATAAACTTTATTTTTTGTTCTGTTATTGAAGTTAGCATCTACATTAGCTATATAGGCTAGCAGCATTCATGGACCATGGTATTTTGTGTGGAAACTATAGAATGGATGATATTTATGAAGAATAATGTTCGTGAATACAGTTTTTCAGGTCATTTTTAGCAGCAAAAAAGATTTCAAACTAGTGTTTTATTCCTTTTTATCACAAATATGCCATTTATCATCATTGTTTAGATCTCCGTAGAGAAAGAAATCATATATATGATTATATTTGATCATCATACTTACTGTTTGAGGCAAATCAAGCCCACTTGTGCTATCTCAGTTCTACAGATAAGGCAATAAAATTGTTGGTGATCACCTGTCAAGTCGAATCTTTAGACTGTGCATGAAATTTCTGAAGACTAAATGGCTGTGTATTCCAAATGATGTTCTAGTCAATGCTCATGTTGAACTGAACTTTAGATCCCTGTTTATTTTCTTCCTCTTGTGGATGCCTAAAAATGTAGATGAAGGCAGTCACAATTGACTTGTTGTCTGTAATACAGCACAGAATCAAAATCTATTAATGCTCTCTCTATTGCTGATGTCCCAGAACCAGATGCATTATTTCTTAATGGGGCAGGCATACCAGATTAGGATTCCAGGACAATTTAAAAGTCATAATAGCAGTACCCGAATATGTTTCACTAAGGGTAACCCATCATCCCTCCAACTGATTAGTGCACTTTTTAAAATAAAGGCAGAATTGCCTGGAGATATCAAATAATGCTTCTGTGACCATTTTGGACCCTGGTTCCATTCCCAACTTGGCTATTTGGTCTCCAAAATAAACCACTATCTTTTCTTGTGCTATAATGTTGAGATTTGTGCCCAGTTCACAATGGCATTGTGCAGCTTGTTAAATATAGGTAATGTGTTTTGGAACTGTCTTTGGAGTGAATGAGGTGGATACAAACAAGATGAACCTCTGTTGTGTGGCTGTTCTGAGTCTGATCAAATTCATCCCACGTCTTCTTCAAAATGTACAGGGAGAAATCTACAATATATGCAAATGTTAATAAACTTCCCCTAGCTTTTATGATTTCTGTTGGGCCATGACATGCTTTAGCTGTATTTTTGAATGTGTTTGAAAGCCACATTTGACTGTGCATAATGTACATGACAGGGAAAGGTCTTTTCTCCAAAAGAGAATGATTGAACAGCTTGCAAAATCACATTGGTCTTACAGTCACCTATATACATACAGCCATAATAATGTCTATTTTATACTGTTGCCCTTCCTAGCTCCCTTTCCCCTCCCCTCCCATCACATCTTTCTATCCAAATTAATGTAACACACTTTTTTTTCCTCCTCACAACATCATACATGTATTCTGTATAATAATGAGGGTCTCCTTCCATCTTCTGTGCAATCATAAAAATGAGAAATTATACCCCATTTGATTCAAATGTATGAAATGTCAAGATCATTGGACTGTCATGTGTAACTAAAAAATAAAAAGGAGAATGATTGAGACTATGGTTGTGGGAAAGAGTAGTGTGTTAAGTAGGAAACTACATAAATTTACTTAAAGTTGCTATCACAGAATCCTGTTAAGTCTGCTAATAATAGGAATAATTATAATTTTAATTGAGGTTATCAAGACATTAAAAACTATATGTAGCTTCCTTATAGCTTAAAAACCTTTAATATTTCAAAATAATCACAGAAAACTCAGTTTTTTTCTGTTAAACATGCTTTTATTTTTTTCATTCACTCATTCATATCTGTATTCAATAAACATTTACATAAAAACATCTACGTGTCAAGCACTATGTGCTTGAAAATAAGGGAATGAATGAATGGGAATGAGACTGTATTTACAGTTATTAGTTTACCATTTTGCTTCTTATTATTATTGTGTAAAATGCATCAGGTAGGGTTGCTGATTTGGGGGAAAATAATGCAAGGACTATGTGGCAATGGTGGGTACAGGGCCGTAACTTGAGATGGCATGTTTGGAGAAGGGCACACACATAAAAGTAAAGTTAGAGCAGAGGCTTGAAGGAGGAAAACAATGAAGCAATGCAGATTCCTAGAAAAAGAGTATTTCTGGTAGAAATTAAAAAAAAAGCACATTGAAATTGAGGCAGGCTACATGTTCAGAAGGAAATGAGCTTGTGACCTCAGTGGACTCAATGATGGAGAAAAAAACAACAACAACTAGATGAGGTGAGAAAGAATACAAACTATAAATTACAGGAATTTTGAGGACTTTGTAGGGATTGTTTGGGAATCTTCAAGATCAGCAAGTCAAAGGAAAATGAGGAGATCTTGGCATGCTAGAAGCCTAGAAAGGAGAATTTTATGGACAATTTTAATAGTACTTGATAATTAATGAAACAATTTTCAAAATAAAATAATGGTTAATTAATTACCTGTGCTAAATCCAACACTATATGCCCTTTGTAGATTGTTCTCATGCTTTATTTATTTATTTTTTTATTCTCAATTGTTTCTGCTACTGGATGATGTCTGCAGCACACAAACTCCAATAAATAAGCATTTCTAAATACACAAATATGTTTTATAATTGAATGATTGCAGCATTGTTGTCTATTACATGTTTTGTAGAAAGAAGACCAAGAGAGGGAAATGGACTCCAAGATGCACTGAGGGTTTTGGAGCCTCTGCCCACTGGTATTTCTGCTCTTATAATAGAACTTTCAATTTTCATAGTAAATGCCTGAAATCTGGGATTTTCCCTTCCTCCTTGGATACCAGAAAAATCTGAACCTTACCTGCTGCTCATTTCTGGCTGTGAATGCATCTCTTGGTGCCAATTTTGCCTCCCCACTCTCAGATGTCACCAGCCACCCTGCTGAATTCTCATCTTGCCAGCTATGGCCTAGCTTAGGCATAGAATGGCCAGGGTAAACAAACAAGAAATTATCACTTGGAACAAACATCCGATTATCTCAGCAGCAATTGCTATGAAAACAGAACACAGGAAAGGGCAGCTGCCTGCTTCACTGCTTTCATTCCAAGCTCTGATTGTTATGGAATGAGGTGGCCTTTCCACCTGGCAGTGGGTCATAGGACCAGGTGGTGCCAGGTGGCATGGACCACGGGGAAGACGACGGAACATCTGTGACCCACCCATTCAGGCTCTGAAGAGACTCTCCAAGTCTCCAGGGTGCCCTAATGTGGAAAAAATAAAAATAGAATGAAGAAGGATCCTAGGGATCTGTTTTGGGATTCTGCCCTACAAATTATATTGTGATATTAAGAAAGGAACTTTACCTCTCTGCAATATGGTTTGATAGGTGGTGAAATGTCCTTAGTATTGTATAAGTCACAATGTTCTTGTGAGCCTTAATGATAGAGTATGTAGAAATTACTTGGGTTCAATAAATGACACAAAATGGGGTTGACTCTGATGAAAAATGGTATTTATGATGTTTGCTTTACCAGAATCCACCACCTGAGTTTAGAGCAAAAGCATATTCAGTTAATAAAATATGTGCATTGCAAGAACACCATATGGGGAAAACTTTCTGTGATTGAGTACAAAAATTTGGTATTCCTAATGTGATCTTTTGGTTTCATATCAGAAGTAAGTTGGTGGGGCTGCTTAATCCCTATTATTTATGAATGGGTCAACTTGTTAGATGAGATTTATGACAGTAGTCAAACGTGGCTACCATAGTAAATGGTTTTGGAAAACTAAATTAGAAAAAGTGAGGTGGATGATACAGGTAAAAAAATAAATAAATAAATTCTGCCTTGGTACATGAATTAAATGGGATGGGATTTTGCAACACCAATGTTAGTTCCAAAAGACCTTCATGAGAAGTCAGCATGGGACACTTATTCCACACTTCTGCCGCTCCCACCAGGAAGATGTGAGGGACATGCAATTTTATGATACCATGCTGTGAATGGTGGCTTCTAGAGATTAACATAGCTTCATTTGCATAAGTATATGTTGCAACCCTGGGGGACATGGAGGTTTTAAATTTGGAAATTTGGTTTATATTTGGTGATTAAATGATTGGAAGGAAGGTGAAGTTTTCTATAGATAATACCTTTCCCTAGGCTTCAATCTCCAATGACTTTCTGTGATTTTTTTTCTTTTTTTAGCAATTTCATTCATTAGTTAGACCTAAATGTCAGGTGATAATGGTTAAGAGAGGCAAAGTTGATTTTATGAAACATATACAGTGTGCCAGACACTAATCATGTATGTTTTTCTTTTCATTTAATTCTTATTTGAAAACAAAGTGAAATAGAGAAATTATTTAATCCATTTCATGGATGAGGAAATTAAGAAGTTAGACACAAACTAACATGTGACACACTGGAGTCTGTCCTTGGACCTGCGTGATTACAAAATAGGCCTAGTGGACATGATATGTGGAAAAGCACAAATCCTATTATTGGAAAAGCAGCCACTGTTGCTTCTTTCTGTCTTGTCCAGGTCTACCTGGACACAATCTGATCCTGAACCAGTCACCTGACTTGTTAAAGACTTATCTATGTCCTCAAAGGGATGGAAGCATTTTAGGTCCTTGTTTAAATGGAATCTATGAATAAGTAGAATTGGTGGCTCTGAGGGACTGGTTAGAAGTACAGAGTTCCATTAGAACCTCTGGAATCATTTAACAATATCCATAGGTAATTTGTTTGGACACTAAAGTTTGAAAAATACTGATCTAGGCCTTTAACATCTTCAAGTCTAAAATTTTTTGAGCCTCAGGTGACATTTGCCTGACATTCTTCCTTCTAAATAAGGTTGCTTTTACAAAAAGTGCACAGAATCCAGAACCAAGAAGTTTGGGGTTGAATTGGGACCCTGCATTACGACTGAAGTCACCTTAGATGGTGCCTTCCCTTATCTGGGAAAGTTGAACTTGTCCTGGGTCAACAGTCAGTTCCAAGGTCCTGCTGATAGGAAGGTCCAGCCTGCTTTCCTGACTCCCAGGTCATAGTGTGGAGTTTAGAGTCTGAGACATTAATGTTAGGAAGACGTAATCCCCTTGAGTCACATGCCTTACTACAAGTTATAGATAAGCCATGCTGCCCTTCCTTCTAACCCTGAACTCAATTACTATGTGGCACCAACAAATTTGCTTTAATGTCCCTGCTCTCTGGCTATCACTCGGGGATGCTCTGATTAGCTGCATCTTAAGGGATGACAAATAGGATGCATAAGCTATTTCTATTTTTGTGGTGATGCTGCTCTGTGATTAGATTCTGGAAAGAGAGTGAATCTTTGGTGAAGGCTGAATAACCTCATCCCATCCCTTTGGCAGATAAAATGAAAATTTTAAATTGTCCGTGTTTTGAGGACATTTGTTCTGGGTTTGGACCTCTCCTGCTTTTCAAATCCTATTTTAGATTTTCCTCTGTAGCCAGCAAGCTGTGACAAATGTATCATTTCCTTGTCATTACTCATCCTCCTATGAATCCACCTGTCTTCCTGGGCCATATCTGGAGACCA
The DNA here is from genome assembly GCF_964194105.1 of Spermophilus citellus. Classification (NCBI taxonomy): domain Eukaryota; kingdom Metazoa; phylum Chordata; class Mammalia; order Rodentia; family Sciuridae; genus Spermophilus; species Spermophilus citellus. Next base: position 16,617,302 of record NC_138183.1, on the reverse strand, counting down.
AAGGTAGACTGAGACAACTGGTCTACTCATAGAGATGCTTCTCCCAGACTTTACCATATGTGATGCAGATGGAGATTCAGGAACTAGGGCAGGATGGTGACAAGAAGCAGAAAGAAGGATGTGAGAGGGAGATACTGATTCAGAGAGTGGTATGGGGAAAGAAGAGAGATTAAGAGGGAATGAAGGACAGGAAACTGGGGTAACTACTTGACAGAGGGAAGGCTAGGAAGATGGTGTGAAGGAGTGAATGAGGATAAAGAAAAAACAAAATGCTTAAGTGAAGAGATCTTAAAAAGAAATAAAGGGATCAGAAAATAATGAGATGGAAATGTGTGACAGGAAAAAAATATAGAGAAGAAAGGGGAGAGAGGTGAAAGACAGATATACAGAGACAGAAACATCAATCAAGAAAGAGAATGAGACTTGGAGGTGGGCAATGCAAAAGCTCAAAGGTTAGGATGATTATATAATTTATCATTCTTGCTATGAGAGGGAAAAGAGGAGAAATTAACCAGGATACTAAGTCAATCAATGAAAGCACAACTGCACTGAGGAAATGAAAATAGATGTTAGTATAAGATAAATAGAGGTAGAGTAAGGCCATATATACTGGGGAAACAGAAGAGTGAATTTGGGGCCCAGCATGTTTTCCACATTATAAGCCTATAAGTCGAATGAAGTTTTTTGACAGAAAACCATTTTGTGGTCTCTGCTGAGGCCCGTTATTTCCATGACCTTTTTCATTATGTCTTAGAACAACATTGTGAGTTAGCATTATTATCAAAATTTTATCCCTGATGGAGAAAAATATCTATGAATGCCTGAGAAGGTACTCTTAGAATAACAAAGGTAGGCCCAATTCTGCCATGAATTTTATTCTGTTGCCAAAATATATCTCTAACACCTGCACATTCTTATTTCTAATACCACCCTCATCCTTTCTCCCGTACATTATTTCTCATCCCCTAACCCTTTTCTCTATAGCCTTCCATCATGTTCTATGCTTCTCTGCAGCAGAACTTGGTGGTGCCTCTCATTTCGTTAAAACCCTCCCGTGCCAGCATAAAGAAGTCCAATTATTACCTATATTTCCCATTCCCCAGACTCTTCATTTCTGGCCTCTGCTTCCATCATTTCCTGTTACCTGCCAATACTAAATTATAGTCAATTTGCTATATTAACCACATAGCTATAATTCCTTTTTCCCTGTTTGCCTTTTACCTTGTGTTCATATCTCTGTTTTTGTTTGTTTTACTACCTCACAGGCCTGCACTATTATTATATAGAAATATAATAATAGTAGAACCATTATTTATTATTATTATTATTATCATTATTACTAATAGTAGTACAAATTAAACCCAGGGGTGCTAAACCACTGAGCCATTTTCAGCCTTTTTTTTATGTATGCTTAGGGCCCTGCTAAACTCTTGAAGCTAACCTTGGACTCATAATCCTGCCTCAGCCTCCTGAGCTGATGGCATTATAGGCATGTGCCAGTGCGCCCAGCTCCTTAATTGTTGTGAGTAAATGAATGAAGGAGGTAGTCAGTATTGTCAGTATAGGAAGATTCAAATCATAGTTAATGCAAAATTACCAAAGTTATATCTATCAGAAACAAGTTCATTTCATCTTCCAACTAGTTTTTTTTTTTTTTTTTTTTTTGTGTGTGTGTGTGTGTGATGCTGGAGATTGAACCCAGGACCTTGTACATGCTAGGCAAGCACTCTACTATAGCCCCAACCCCCAACCAGGCATTTTAAAAGACTTCCTATCACTTCCACAAGGCAGGCAAAAAGTGTTAGGAATAAGCCACCAAGGTGAGGGGGTTCCACAAAGACTTTCCTGACAGCTTCAAAGAAGCAAAAAGCCCTTCACCTCTCATCTTGAGAGTTTAGCAAGGCACCTGGTACAGCACAACACTTATGAGTAACAGAATATATCACATATAAAATAAATGAATCATTCTTTCAACAATTTGCCATTATACACTGGCTCCTGTCCTGAGTTCTCCATCAGAGGACAGAGATATATAATTTTTTCTTGCTATTATTAATGTTATTTTTATCTTTGAAATCCTTTCTTTAAATGAAATCTTGTTAAGACACCTCAATATATAAGATAGATGAAAGAGGTACTATTCTGTAATGAGGGATTAGGGCAGAGGTCTAACACAAGGCATCTTCTTGCTGAAATTCTTGAGGTAATTCATTGAGCAAAGTCTGAAACCAGTTGTTAAGGAAGCAGAGGAGTAGAGAGAAATTCAATTTGCACACAGGGCTGGTAATGAAGGGTCCGAATGTCGTTAATCCTGATGTCAACATTGCAATGTAACTGAAATCCATGGGTAAACCATCTGTCTGTGTGTAGGTCTGTCTTTCTATCTGTTGGTCTCTATGTATCTATCTATCATTCTGTTTAATTATCTGTAAAGTAAGTTCAATAAATCCTTACTACTTTGAAGAAAATGAAATTTCCACTTACTAATTTTTATATAAAATAATGAGTTGGTGGAGATGTCCCAGAATAGTCCCTTCTTGTGAACATATAAAGGCAATTCTTGTATCTGTCTATATGTTCTCTCTGTACCAAGTTTCTAAATTGCAACGAATATATTCATAGTTTCCAACTTATTGGAAATATTTTAAGAAAGCAAGAAATACAGAAATAAATGTGTTCAAGATGACCAAGAAGTAGAATGATTCTAATAAGGAAATGATAATTAGAACTCTGCTGCCCCCAATTTAGTAGCCATTAACCATAGCTGACTATTAAGCACTATAAATATGGCTTATATGATATAGACACTGAATCTTAAATTATATTTAATTTTACTTTCTTTACATTTATAATTAAAATTTTATAGTGAAAGTCAATCTCATCCTCAATTTTTTCTTAGCTAACAATGAAAATATAATAAAGAATGACATATAAACATATGTAATGCCAATTTTTAATAGTCCATAATGCTGTACAATTAGCTAATAATGGATAACAAACTATTATTGTGGCTTATGTAATAATAGTCTTTTTTTCTGATGAGATTGAGCTGGGATATTCTGCTGATATGGGCCCAGCACAGCTGATCAGCTAGGCTGTTCACACATCTAGATCAATAATCAACTAATCCGGAAAGCTTCAGTCCAGACAGTGTGGAGATGTGGTTCTGCTGTCTAGGTCTCATCCTCCAGCAACCCAGCTATGGAATATTTCATGAAAAGCCCATCTTGTTTCATGCACCAAGAGAGGAAAGAGAAAAAGTGGAACTCTATAGGCCCTTCTTCAAGTCCCTGTGTCAAGTTCTGTTTCCTAAAGCAAGGCACATGACCAAACGCATTCAAGGGGTGACCCCATCTGTATATGTGTCTTTTTCATAAGAGGAACCTCAAAGTTAAAAGCAAAGAGTAGAAATTAGGGTCTTTAAAACATCCAATATAAAATAGTGCTTAAGAGCAATACTTAATTCTTACTCATAGAGGAAATGACATCTAAGTCAAGGAGATGATTTGTTTAAAGTTTAAAATTATTATGTGATAAATATTTTATACTTATTTCAGGCAAAGCACAGAAGGTACTGAATCATCTGATTCAAACTCTGCAGAAGGGAGCTGTTCAAGGATGAGTGAGGGCAAAGGACATGGATAGTGAAAGGGAGTATTGGGAACAGGAAGAAGAGGACAGCGCCAGCCCCAGCTTGAGCACAAACTGACATTGAGATGCCTAAACACACCTGATCTCTCCCATGTGGGCCAGTGAGCCTGTGCACTAACAGCAGGAAGCATCTCCAGGAATCTGTGCTGCCCATCATCATGCCTCAGCCAATCACAGTCCTCAGGGGCAGGACAGACTCTTTTCCTTCCCCTAGGCACAGTTTCAGGATCTTCCCTAACAAAGAACTGCAGGCAGCCTATGCCTGCAGAACAAGGATGGGACACATCATCAGGTGGAAGTTCGAAGCTCTGGCCATGCTTCCTCATTGTCTTTCCATACTTGTTTTGAAATTTAAAGAGTCAACAAATCCTTCATGTCTCTCACACATGACTCTTCTGTTCCTTTCCACTGTCATGGTGAATGTGTAGTCAGAGATTTCCCTCATTTCATTCCTGAAAGATTGTGAGGTTCCCTTAATGTTTTCTCTGCTGTCACCATTATTACAATGGGGAATTATAAAAGAACAACCAATTTGACGTATGATGTTACTATACACTTACTGCAACAGAACCAGGAAATCAGTCACCTAACGGTGGCATGCAGGGGGAATGGGCTTCTTCATTTTCTACATGAGCAGTTAGATTGTTAGCAGGTTCTATGATCTGTGCTTAAAGTAGCCCCCGGCAGCTGACCACCCTCTGTTCACCTCCATCCCTCTCTGCCTTCCAGCTTCACAGTCCTTCTCTCAGATCATCAGTTATGGTCCTCTCTGCTCCAAGCCTCACGTCCTTCAGACACCCTGCTCCCTCTGCTTACAGCTCCTCCTTCCCCGGCTTTGCCTTCTGTGTTTCTTTTTCTCCTTCTTCCTTCCTTTCTTTCTTCCTTCTTTTTCTTTTCTCCCCCTCATTCCTCTCTCTTTTTCTTTCATTTTTTTCTCTCTTTCCCATTTTGCCTGTTACTCCTACTTGTATTTCAGATCTCAATTCACCATCAATTCCTTGAAATATCATTTCCTGACATTCCAGCCTAAGATAAGCTTCTGTGCTATTTCATTTTATATTCCTCTACTGTAGGTCTGTCACAGTGACAAAAATATTGAATCTTAGATGCTAAACTTTCCTCCCAATAAAGGTTGAAATTCCATGGAAGCAACTTGTACTTCTTACTCACTATGGTGCCCACACTTATGAGTGCATAGAAGAATCTTATGAAATATTTGCACAATGAGTAAACAAATAAATAAAGAATAAAACTGCAATCTAGAAGAAACAATTGATCACAAATAAGTTGTTCACTGTGGCAGAGAATGGCCATGATTTTTTTTTTTGATTCTGTGTCCATAAAATGAATGAGTACATTTTATCCCAAACATAATGCTATCTCTCTGAGTATCAGCTTATTATTTTTTTTTAAATAGGAAAGGATGAAAACAGGAAGAAAGAGAGAGAGCAGGTAAAAAAGGAAGAAAATCAAAAGAAGAGATGTGAAGAAAAGAGGAAGGAAAAGAAGGAAGAAAAAGCAATAATAATAATAATAATAATAATAATAATAATAATAATAATAATGGAAGCAAGGAGCAAGAAAAGGGGCAGGCAGCTGGGTGACTTGCTAGGCACAGAGAGAATCATAGGGACCAGTTATCTTTTCTGATTCCCTTTAAGGTATTTTAGTGTTTGACTGATAGAGTTTTGACAATAGATTGTGACTAGCTGGTATGAGAAGAGTTAATGATCCCCAGTAATTTAAAAGATTCTTCAAGAAAAGGCACATCCATAGTCTGCATAAAGGTTATGCACAGGTAATAATAGTGAAAATCTCACCAACCTTCATTAAGCTGTTCTTTATTTGTCAAGTATTTGTCAAGTATTGCTGCAGGCATTTAACACATAATGTATAACAACAACATAAAAGTCAATAGTTTTATGGTCTTAATCTTATAGATGGGAAAAATTAAGGCAAATAACTTATAAATAAGTACAGGAATATTCCTCTATCAGCCTCCTGTCAAAACTTGTTACTATCCATTGTCAGTGAGAATATAAAGAGACCACTAATGAGGAATTATAATTTTATATAACCTTCTTATAGGACAATTTAGCATTAGAGATGGGTATTTTAAATATCCTTATCCTTGGCTTAACAAATACATTCTTGGAAACTGTCACATTCATGCCCACAACATTACATATAACAACAAAAGCCACAAAATTGATGGCACATGTTAAAACTTTAAAAAAAATTGTTTAAAATATTATATCTGTTGTATTTGTTTCCAAGAACTGCAGTAACAAACTACTAAACTCATGATGTAAAATGAGAAATTTATTGTCTTATAGTTCTGGAGGCTTTCTCTCTTTCAAAACCAAAGTTTTTGCAAGACTATGTTATCTGGGAAGCCTCCAACTTAACTAATTAAATTTGCAAAACTTTGATTATAAACATGGCCACATCCTGAGATTTGAGGGACATTCATTTTGGAAGTGACATTATTCAAACCAGTACATGTATGCTAGAATGTTTCATTGTACAAATGACAATGTTCATTGTAAGGTGAACAGCTATGGAGTTCCCACGTGTCAAATAGTGAGCAAAGTCCTTGTACAGATTGTCTACTATATTCTTCACCACATTTTTTATTGATTTATTTTTTAAATACACGATAGCAGGATGCATTACAATTATTACTACACATATCGAGCACAATTTTTCATAACTTTGTATATAAAGTATGTTCATGCCAAGTTCGTGTCTTTATACATGTACTTTTTTGTATTACAATTCTGATTACACATATATACCACAATTTTTCATATTTCTGTTTGTATATAAAGTAGGTTGACACCCAATTCGTGTCTTCATACATGTACTTTGGATAATGATGTCCATCACATTCCACCATCCTTGCTAATTCCCTGCCTCCTCCCTTTCCCTCCCTCCCATCTTCCCTATCTAGAATTCATCTATTCCTCCCATGTTCCCCCTCCCTACCCCACTATGAATCAGCATCCTTATATCATAAAAACAGCATACTACAGGGACATAGCCACATCAATGTTTATAGCAGCACAATTCACAATAGCTAAACTGTGGAGCCAACCTAGATGCCCTTCAGTGGATGAATGGATAAAAAAAATGTGGCATATATACACAATGGAATTTTACTCAGCAATAAAAGAGAATAAAATCATGGCATTTGCAGGTATATGGATGGCTTTGGAGAAGATAATGCTAAGTGATGTTAGCCAATTCAGCACATTCTTAAGATGTATTTTGTTACTACCGTAGATTGATGAAGAAACCGAAGCTTCCAGAATAAATCAGTTGTGCAAGGAGACACAGGCAGTAAGAAGAGACATGGGTCAGACCTTTATGTGCTGTAGTACAGTATCCACATGCTTAACTATGAGATCATTTAGAACTAACAGGAGTTATCTATTATATATAAAATTATATATAATTGCATATAAATATAATATAATCAAATGATATAACAATAGTACATTTAGAAATCAGAGGTATTTACAGAGCAATATGTAAAGTGGGATGCCATTTGTACCTATAAGATATATATCAATGATTATAGTATGGGAATTATGTTAAGTTATATAATATAAAAATGATGATTGGTACATAGAAACACATGGGTGTTTGCCAAAAGCCAGCCATGAATGCATCAGATAGGATGAAAGGTGGTTCCCACTTAAAAAGTTTTATATGTTATTGATTATTTAATTTATTATTTTTTCAAACAATTAGATTTTATAATTTAAAAATATATATGTCAGGAAAGGAAATTCATGTTTTACCAATTTTAACCCCAGTTGTTTTTCCTGATATTAAGAGCCTTCGGGTAGAAGGGGAAATAGATGGAGTGCAGCTTGCTTCACTCCAAAGATTTTGTATTTACAGTTTAATAGATGATGAACTTCTCATTGGATTTTTTTGTAATAGGAATTTGTTCATCCATTCATTCACTGTTCATTAATTGAACAGAAATATTTGAGCACCACCTCTGTATTATTTCTAATGCCTCTTCCAGACCTAATACTGTATGATTATGTTTGTATGTATTAATATAACAGTAGGTTATTTATGTATTTGAACCAAAAAAAATCATGAGTGGGGAAAATTTATGGCACTTATAAGAAATTAGAAGGTACTTAATTAAGAATTTATGGAAATACAGTGCTGGAAAATAAATAAAAGGTGGAAATCAACCTAATAGTCTTCTTTATTTAGTTATGGTTTTGCTTTTGCTTCCAATGCTTAATTCCCTAAATATAATTTCTTGTGGATTTTACTCATTATTGTATCCCCAGAACCCAACACATTTCTTGCCACATAGAAAAAATTTTTACATAAACTAGCTAAATTAATTGCTTTAGTAAAAATAAATGAGATAAATGTGCAATATTTTTACAAGCATACCACGCCATACCAGAGGCTACACTGCAGGATGAAAAGGGCCCTGGACTTGCAGTCTGCCTCCAGGGTTCAAAACCATCCCTTGCTTTGCATTATTGGTTGCTGAACCCATTGGAAGTCATTCAGCTCTCTGAGCCTTACTGTCCCTGGCGGTAATCAGCAGGTCTTAGTGTTTTACCAAAATAATTTACATAATTACTTTCAGAATCAAATTAAATAATGGATACTGTGGGTTTTAAGAGTCTTTGAGTTTTCTGTGAATATCAGCAATTATTAATGATGCAAAGTCAGAGAAATTCACTCATCCATCTCACCCACAGTTAGATTTCTGTAGCACAGTGTTAGTGTTCCCTTATAGTTAATTCATGAAGGCTATAGCTACTTCAAGATGTTGAGTTCTTTGAGGGAAAAGACTGTATTGTTTACATTTAAACCCACAGGGCATAGAAAATGGCCAGGTAGATAGTAAACATAATTGATACTTCTTAATGGAAATTAAGTACATTTTACTTGATTTTTAAAAATGATTTGAGTTGCTGAAAAGATGTGTTTTATTGTTATTATTATCATTACCACTGTAACAAAAATAGGAATAGATCCTCCTAAGCTAAGGTAAACAAACAAACAAACAAACAAATGCCCACACTACCAAATTTTTAAGGGTAGCTCTTAATTTTAAGATAACAGCTTCCTATGCCCTTCTCTGTGCATGTTTGGAGGCCTGCATTGCACAGTGAAAATCAGTCTGGGCTCTGTAGTCCATGAGGTATTTATAATATTGCACACTTTTTGTTTGTTTATTTGTTTGTTTAAATATTTTTAGCTGTAGATGTACATAATATTTTTATTTTATTTATTTTTTAATGTGGTGCTGAGAATTGAACCCAGTGCCTTACACATGCTAGGCAAGAACTCTACCACTGAGCTACAATCCCAGCCTCTATAATATGGCACACTTTATGTAATATTTTTAAATTTGGTTTTCTCATCTTCAAAATGGAAGTAATAGTAACTGCCTGGTGAAATAATAGGGGATTAAGGAAATCATAATTGAATTGATCGGTACAATGCCCATTTTCCCCCTGTATTCTGAACATCTTTGCATGTCAATGAACATACTTCTGTAACACTGTGTCAAATGATTACATCATATTCCAATGGACTATCTAAATGGAGGTGAAGATTGAGTGAGTTGTCTGTCTGTGCCTCTCTGCTGGATGGTTTCTCAGCTGGACTTCACTCTGAAACTCCTCTTGACTGCTTCCCAGTGACTCTTCTCCAGTTCAGATTCCGTTTCCCTCTGTGTCTTCTTACCACATACCTTTACAGATGAAAAACTCTGGACCAAGAACCTATGCTCATCAAGCAACTCTGTCTGCTGGCTGGGCTCTTGGGTTGTCATCAGTCCTGCTCTGTGAAGCTGATAAGATAGATGACAAACATTTCTTTGGCTATAGACTTTTGAAATATCTCAATGTTCCAGTTGAGGGGGGAGTAAGAAAAGGTGGAAAATTGCACATGCCAGTGACATCTCTCACCTAAAAATCTTCTGGGATGTGATGTTTCTGATGAGCAAAGGTAGTGTCCTTTGTTGTGTAGATGTGAGGAGATGATTTTATATACAGTCACAGACACTAGTTTCAAGTCCCAAGAAACTGTTGTTCAAGGGAGTGGCTGCTACTTAGAGGAATTTCAGCTCCAAAATTCCAGGAAGAATTCCAGTTCTAAAATTAGTACCCCAAACCTGAAGAATGTGTAGCTGGGTGTGATTCCTGATTTCATCACTTATTGGCAGTGTGATCCTATGAAATTCCATTAGCTTCTCCAAGCCATGGTTTCTTCAACTCCCTTGTGATTCTAATAAGAATACCCACCCTACTTATTCATGGGCTGTTTTAAATAATAAGAGTAGAATCATATTGGTGATGTAATCTTATATTTATAGATACCTAAAATATGCTTTGCTTAATCTTCTTGTGGCAACATATTGGTTTTTTTTTTTTGTTGTTGTTGTTGTTATTGTTTTGTTTTGTTTTTTTTTTCTGTTAGTTTGTCTTGTTTTGTTTGTAGAATTGTTCACTCCCCACAACCAGTCCATGTAGTTTGGGTGGTTCTACAACTTTTTTTTTTTTAATTGGGTAGAAGATTGACACAATAGCATGCAATCAATATGTTCTGTGTCCTATGCTACTCTTACTAAAGTTCACTCCACTGATGTTTGGATCAACTTCACTTAGCACAGCCATTGAAACAATTAGGGACAAGTTTTTTTTTTGTTTGTTTGTTTTGGTTTGGTTTTGTCACTGGGATCACTCTGGAAAGTAGGGTGTAAACTTGTAGCTTCCCTGAGTACTATATATAGGGACTGTATCCAGAGCAAAGTCAACACAGAGAAAAATACTGTTGAAAGACTGGGGTAACACTGTTAGAACTTTGGGCTCCAAAAGAAATGGTCGGTTACATAAACCAAAAGTTTCCTAGTTTCCTCTTAAACACCAGCACAGGTTGAATTTTCTATTACTTCTAACTAAATAAATCCAGAACAACAGAGATATTATCATGCTTTTTTTTTTAAATAAAGAAAATGAGTCATAAACGGATTAGGTGAGTTCCCAATGTTCACCACCAGAAAGTAGAATATCTAAGCAGGTTAGCAGGTGATTTCTAGAGTGTAGGATGCTGGGTTCAAACCTGGTTCAGTCACTAATCTCATCACTAATTCTATTACTCATTAACTGTAGGACCTTGGGCAATGTGTTGGCATTCTCTGAGTTTCTTTGTAAAGTGAGGATCATGGTCCCTATCTCATAGACTTGTCATCTGATATGTATTCCCTCAGAACCTAGAAACAGTAAATAATTGAAAGTGCTATTGTTTGGAGCTTAAATGTACCCCAAAGGCTCATGTATTAAAAAGTTGGTCTCCAGATGTGTTGTGCTAATGGGAGGTGGTAGAATTTTTAGGAGGTGGAGTCTAGTGGAAGGAAGTTAGCTCATTGGGCCTGTGCTCCTGAAGGGAATATAGAAACTCAGGCTTTTCCTCTTTCACTTCCTAGCCACTGTGAGGTGGGCAGGACCTTTCCACTATGTGTTCTCTGCCATGATATACTGCCTTACCACGGGTTCAAAAGGAGTGGAACCCACCAACCATGGACTGAAACCTCTGAAACCGTAAAAACCTTGAACCAAAATAAAACTTTACCCCTCTAAAATATCTGATCATTCAGATATTGTGCTACAGTGATGGAAATCTCTGGCCAACATAACTGTAACAAAAACAGCTAAAAGTAATACAGGATGAGTATCACTGATTCAAAGTGCATGGGACTGAAAATGTTTCAGAGTTGGATTTTTTTTGGAATATTTTCAAATACATAATAAGACATCTTGGGGATGGGACCTAGTCCAGCATGAAATTCATTTATGTTTCAAATACATCTTATATATGCAGCCTGAAGATAATTTTGTGCAACCCTTACTGCTTGCCTGCATTTTGACTACAATTTGCCTCATGAGGTCAGGTGTAGAAGTTCCCACTTATGGTGTCATGTTGATGTCCCCAAAATTTCAGATTTTGAAATATTTCAGATTTGGGATGCTCATCCTGTGGAACAATACCAGTTGTATAATGCTAATTATTACTACTTGGGATTCAAATACAGGACTCTGATATTCCTGTATTTTTTTCTGCTATGACTCTTATTAGGACGGATAACACAAAGGACAAGGGTGCATGAGTCAATGAATCCCAGTGGAAGAAAGAATGAAGAGATTGAAGCCTGAGTGACAAGGCTCACGGTACTGTAATCCAGGCCTGAGATCCTGGGAATGCCGTACAGCAAGCCAAGACGCTTCCCAGGCTTTTGCTGCTTAGCTGGCCTGCTGGCAGCCATTAGGAACCACTGCTGTAAATCTCCCTGTACTTCCGCACCACTGGCCTGACCACCTCCCTTGAGAGCTCGCCTACTCCCCACTTATGTGAATTCCTCTGAGGGCAGAGTGGCAGCCTGGAATGGCACAGATACCACCTTAAATCACTGGCTCCCTGCTCCAGCCCAGCTGCTCGCCTATTTCAGAGGCAGCTTGGAACACTGCATCACTGTCTCTGAGCAGCTTGTGGGACGAGGGATGACAAGGATTCAGTCAGGCAGCTGCTGGGATCCATGTTTGTTTCTCCTCAGTGGAAGCTGGGCCTTCCTGGTGATATTTCACTGCTTAAGAAAAGAGTCAGTCTGGCAGCAATTCCATATTCAGAGGTGAGATCTGAATGTGAACCTCAAAGCAATCACCAGCCCCCTGCTCCTAATTTTCAACCTGAACCCAAAGCCCAAGCAGTATATAATTATTGTAATCAATGGTTTAGGAGCACAGGCTCTGAGGTCAATCAGAGCCATATTGAAACCCCATGTCTGCTTATTATCTCTGGTGATCTTGGATAAACCTCTTACTATCTGTGTTTATATCCTTTGCTGTCTAATTCTTGGGATGAACAGAAATAAACTTTGCCACAGTGGTTGTGCATAGTAAGTCAGCACAAAACTCAGTAGTTCAAAACAAAAAATCACTTATTTTCATAATGCAGGGGTTTGACTGATTGAAGGTGGGCTCAGCTGGAGAGTTCTTCTCCTGGCTGCAGCCTCAGAGTTAGCTCTGCTTCTCCCTGCTGGTTTGGGTTAGTTGGTTTGAACCAACTTGTCTCAACTTCCTTGGGTCAGCAGATTAACTAGGCCTCATTCTTCCTCTGAGATTTCCAGGGTAAGCAAGAACATGTGAAAATACATGAAACCCCTTCAGGCCAAGGTTTGGAACTGTTATGTTATTATGATTGTCTTATATCATTGGCCAAAGAAAATCAGATATGTCAGTCTTAATGTCAGAGACCAGGGAAGAAAATTTAGTGTGGGATGAAGATATGGCAAAAGCAGAAACACAAGGGGGAGATGAATTGATCGAATAAAAGTTCAATTTTTTAGAGGACTATTTGAGATGAGTATGTACCGTGCTTACAAAGTACTTGACCACGAGTAGTACTGGTACAGTTGGTAGCTGAATAATTTCTTGTCAAATTTTGCTAATCAATTAACTCTATTTTATAAACTTTGTGCTAATTTTTGACTTCCTGCTATCAAACCCATTCCTTATCCTTCTCTCTCTCTCTCTCTCTTTGTTCTGAATTTTAAGGAGGACAACATATCTTCTAGGAACTCTTTGATTTCCTCTTTGATTAGTTGATGAGAAGAATTGATGAGCGACTGAAAAACAGAAAAAGTGATACACTCTGGGGTAGTTTTCCATCTCTCTGACTTGGGTGACTTTACAATGGCATCTTATCTAGAATTCCAGCTTCCATTGATCTCCTCTTGAGTCATGCAGCTCTAGGATTGGCAGCTTCACTAGTTCTCATTAAATCTCCTGCATTAGAGATGAAGTAGTTTCCTTAGATTCACTCAGAATCTCTTATTTGGCTTACTGCTTTGCTTTTCCCCATCTGTTTGATCAATTAAAACTAAATCCCCTCTATTTGTGAGACTCAGCAATGTTTCTATTTTCCTGACCAGACTTTGGCTGTATTAGTTATGTAATTCCATGTAACAAATTATCACAAATTTTGAGGCTTAAAATAATATAATTTGCTATAACATAGTTTCTGTTGGTGAACATCCCGGTTGGCAGGGTTTTCTTCTGTAGTTATGACAATACTAAATCATATCTGGCTGGACATGGCTCTTATCTGAGGGACTTGAGGGAATGATATTCTTCCAATCCATTCATGTTGCTGAAAAATTCACTTCTGAACAACAGAACTGTTACGGTGATATGACACTATCTTCATGGGTCCTATGGAATAAGGTAGGACAGGGCATCTTTGGGTCACCATTAGAAAAATCATCCTATCTTACTGACTTATGAAACAGGGGGACTGATTTTCCTTGTCCACAATAATATTGCAGAGTATGTTGTAACTGAGCCAAATATTTGTTAGGCTCCAAGTAGATATTGTGAATTATGGAACAGATAAACAGACATTTCTAAAATTTGTTTGAGCTTCCCCAAGATTCATAAAATCTGGCACATTTTATATATTTTCTGAATCTTGTCAGAGAAACCTGAATGATACAACTTGATATGACATTTGAAACTCACTTGAATCAGTTTAATAATTAAATTTAAAATCAGATCTCCAAAGATTTCAGTAAAAGTTGAAAAAAAGTTGTAAACAAATTTAAAAAAAAAAGATGAATCTATAGTCCAAATTTAGATTCCTAAAATATCTTTACAAAAAGGAAATAAGACTAACGTGTAGCACATATAAAAAATTAGTTGTCAAGTTCAATGTGTATCAGCAGTGTAAAACAGCTGCTCTGAAAACTGAAACAATTGAAGGCTAAATTAAAGAAGTATAATGTTATGCTCCAGGTAGGAGATAATTCTGCCTCATGTTTTCCGGTAAAACCATTCAGGTTTCAGGTAGTATAATTTCGAGAGGATGGAGATAAACACATCAGGAGGAGAAAAATCATGTTTTGTGTGGTCTGCAAATTATGCCATATGGGTGAGTCTAGTTTGAAGTGACTAGGCTCAGGGGACAAGTGAGAAATATGAGCATTACCAGGAGATAAACTGGGTTGGATGACTCAATATAACAACCATCTCAAAGCTGGGGAGGAGCATATGGTCAGTAACTGCTTATGGGCCACAGATTTCCCTCTGGAGCAAGAAAGTTCTGTGAGTTGATAGTGGTGATGGTTGTGTCTCCTCGTGAATCGACACAGTGCCACCGAATGATATACTTTAAAATGTTTTATAAAGTGTATGTTATGTATACTTTACAATAAGAAATGAAAAACAAAATGATTAAATGGTAAATTTGATCTACCATTGTGTTTGTTTTGTCACAAGAGAAATAAATCTAAAAACCTTAATGATGCCATTCAAACCTCCATCAAAATCATTTGGAAGGACTTGTTAAAAAATATGCACTTGACACTTCACACTGCAGATTCAAAAATCTAGAGTGATGCTTCATAATTCATGTGTTAAACAGATATTTATTGAATACCCCATTTGCTCCTGGCACTTTGATACCACTGAACTAGAACGTGGACCAACCTTTGGGAACCATTAAACTTAAAGCTTAAGTTTCCTATTAATGCAGTCATCCAGGCTCTGCAGTGGAGATGCAATTCCAGATTAAAAAGAGAGTGAGCCTATCCAATTCTCAAAATTATTTGAATTGATAACATTGCAAGAAATCAATCACAGGCTTATTGCATGCCTTGACTCCAATAAGAAAGTGAAATGTTCTTCCATTTCTTTTTTTTTTTGTTGTTCAAATAATACCATGCTCAAATTGATCTGAAATTTCCAGGGAAACAGACATGTTAATTTTGCAAATTTTGTGCTTAAAATGCTCAAATGACTAATGAGAGCTACTCAAGAATCAGTACAGAATAGTGGCATGGATCATTGGTTATTTGTCAGGTGGGTTCAAATAGTGGTTCTAGCTTTTAGTATTTGTGTAAGGTGGAGCAACTCTTCTTACTTTTTCATCTCCTTGTCCTAGGTCAGTTTCCCTGGAATAGACCCAGATTCTGAAATGTATATCAAAGACCTCACCCAATCTATGAAGACTTCTGGGGCTAGATGTTGCATTGCATATAAAGGAACTGAGACGTTATAAGCCAGACGTTATAAGCTCTAGGCTCTTGGGTGAGCTTCTTGTGGGGAGGTAGTGTAGCCTTGGGTGGGTCATTTCTCTTTAGCCAACAACACTTCCTGGAGAGGGGCTCAGCTAAGAGAGATCAGTAACTAAATCTTCCAGTAGTTGGGAGAGCAGGGTTTAAATCCAGAAGCAGTGAGGAAGGAGGGGATGTTTTTTGTTTGTTTGTTGCTGTTTGTTTGTTTTGTTTTGTTTTTCAGGTATTAGGTAAAGATTGAAATACCTACCTCATAAAATGATTGTTCAAATAAGGTTTGCATCCACAGTGCTTGCCACACAATGCCTGTCATATGGCCATTGTTCAGAAATGATACCTGCAGAATTCTAAGAAAAATTTTAGTGGCTTTTATCTTTGCAAAGTCCCTTCCCCTTTATGGGTAGCTGGAGCCTGTGAATGTGGGAAATATCATTCTGGTCAGTATGTTACATTATAAGGCAAAGGGGGATGCTTCCAGATGGATCCAATCCAATCAGATGAGCCCTGAATCTCAACATCATGTACATCCACAAGACACTAATTTAAAAAAAAAAACTGTAAATAAATAGCAGAAAGAACTGTAGAGTAGACAGAAAGGAACAGGGGGTAGGAGGAAAGAAGGTGTTTTAGAACACTTTTCGCTATTTTGCTGCTGTGACTAAAAGAATCTCACTAGAAATTGTAGCAGAGGAAAAGTTTATTTGAGGGCTCAAGGTTTCAGAGGTCTCAATCCATAGACATCAGGGCTCTAGGTGAGGCAGAGTATCATAGCAAGAGGGTGTGGCTAAGGGAAGCAGCTCATATTGTGATCAGAGGCAGAGAGAGACTCCAATCTCCACATACCTAAAAGCCACGCCCCAGTTGCCACCTCCTCCAGCCACATCCTAACAATCCAATCACCCCTCAGTTAATCCCATCAGGGACTATTTCACAGATTGGGTCAAGATTCTTACAACCCAATCATTTCTCCTCTGAACCTTCTTGCATTGTCTCACACGTGAGCTTTGGGGGGACACTTCACATCAAAACCATAACAGAAGGGGAAGAGGATATACTGTGGACTGAATTAGAACAAATTATAATTTATGCTTTTATAATTATTTCATAGTATATTTTATTGTCATGTATAACTAAAAACAACCAATAAAAGAAGCAGAGTGTTTATTGTTGTTGTTGTTTTGTCTTTTTGGTTTTTGGTTTTCCTGATTGGTTTCAGAAAAGGAAGCCAGAGAAATGTGGTTGGTTTGCTGGTTGGTTAGACAGCAATCTTGTGAGCAACAGACACAGGATGAGAGCTGGAGACTGGCCTCAGAGTGGAGAGCGGTCCTCTCCAGCTGACCAGAAATGGAGGACTTCAGACCAGGAGTAAGAAGGAACTGGATTATTCTTAGTAAATTGGAAGGGGACCACAAAACCCAAATGAAAAGCACAGGCCTGGCTGACACCTTAAGCTCAGCCCGGAAAAGGACTCAGTCACTCTGTGTCTGAACTTTTGACCTATGTAAGATGTGAGGTGATAAATTTGTTTTGTGTAAACCACTAAGCTTATAGTAATTTGTAATGCAGCAATTAACAAGTAATGCAGTTTATCATTAATACCACTTCTATAATGATTATTTTGCTTCATCTTAGGCTTACTGGCAACTTTTTGTATTTGTGATCGAGTTTGTTTAAGCCTACTGCAGAGAGGAGGACTGGGATAATGGAGGAAGCATTCTTTGAGCTCTGAAGACTTACCCTTAAGGATGCCATTTTTGTCTTCTGTGAAATTTTGTATGATAATAGGCAAGTGTTAGCCAATGGTGAAACAAGCTGTAACTGTGGTTTGCCAGGTAAATTCCACTTAGTCACATTGTACACCCTCTCCTTTCAGCCTTCGAAGTTTCATGGGTGGGATGCCATGTCACCTCAAAGCTCATTACACACTCCTGACTCTAGCCATATTGATATCACTTCTCTTCCCCTTTTTTCACCAGTCCATTAATCAGCCAGGCTTTCCTGACTAGTCACCAGTGGTAGATGATGCGTATACAGCCATGAGCAAGACTAGTATCCCCATACACTCATGCATACACATCATTCGTGGAGTTTGGAGTCTGATGAGACACAAAGGTGGCTGAATGGTATTATGTAATATCATGAGTCTTATGGTGGAGAGGCATGGTGCTTGGAAATACTGAAGAGTGCAATGAAGTTTCGTCTTGGGGAATCACAGGCCACTTCTCAGAGCAAGAATGAAGAGCTGGTCAAAGAAAGCAGAAGGACAACTGATTTTCTGAGTCACACTCTGGTTTTGGACATTGTCGTAGAGGAAAAGTTGAGACCTTGAAGTGTTTAAAATGGTGAATAATGGATGCATTGTTTTTCTACATTCTTGACTTTACCTCTTATCTGCAAACAGAGATGCTTCACACTAACTTTGCTTCTCGACACTGCCTTCTACCTCTTAAATTCTACCTTCTTATGATAACCTCATCTCCTCTGGATATGACTATATCTTCTCAGTCTCTATTTTGATGGGATTCATCTTATGTTTTATTTCAGGTGGATGCATGTCTTATAGCCTAGGTAAGACTCTGCTAGGAGTTCACTGAGAATGGGGATCCTCCCTGGTAGAAGTTTCTGCATGGAGTAAATTTTCTTTCATCAGGAAAATCCCATATTCATGAGTTTAGCATATATGCATTAGTCCTTTACAATTCATTATAGGTACAAGGAGACTACAGAGTAGAACAGATTCCTTTCCCTGTTCTCAAGGACTTATGCTGCAGTGGGTAAGAGACACAAGACAAGGGTAGAAGTAGAGGCAGGGGGGTTAAGAAAATGTAGGTAGATTATATTATTGTCCAACTGTATTGAAATCAAAGAAAGGACCCAGATGTAAAACATCAGAATAAAAACATACGCAATTCAATAGAGAAACAACAACAAGGAAGCAAAGAGACTGTTTTTAATTCTAGATAGAATGAAACTGATACCAATAGTTATCAGTGATGAATTCTGCTTCTCTACATGTTGAAGTTTGAACATTAGAGAACCACACCGAGGCAGGCATATAAAACATATAAAGCAGGGGTTATTTAAAAAGGGGTAACATAGACGTCTCCTGTCAGGGGGCCATAGCTGGTATCCTAGTATCCCAAGAAGCAAGAAGTTCTGCCCTTTTTATATGTCCTGGGCTTCCTTTGTTCTCTTGCCCTCTTCCCCTTATCCTTCTTCCTCCTGCATAAGTGACTAGGCCCAGGAATGCTCAGTGGGATGGCCAAAAGGTGGGCAACAGGTGGTGCAGCCCAGGACACAATAACAACCTTATAGCTCCCTGTAGGGAGGGGCAATTCCTAGGACAGGTTACCTTGGCAACAGGTTGGAGCAGGGGCAGGTTTTTGATAAGGGTGGAGGAAAGTCTCTGAAGGAGTTAACATTTCAATTCCTCAGGGGACAGTCTCCAGCTTCTGATTTACCTATCTATACTGACTGCCTATCTAATTCTGGCTTCAAAAGCATTATAAAAACAGTTCAGGGTCAGGACTTGATCTCATGCATCTTTCCTCCCAGTGGGGCTTGCTAACAAGACTGGGCTTTGAGGTTTCAACCCCAGCTTCAATCAGAATGCCAATGTCTTTATCCATTTTGCACACTGGAACCTCGTGATCTTATGTGTGTTTGCATGCATTCTCTTTTCTCCTGTAATAAAACCAAGACAGAACAATTTGAGGAGGAGAGACATCTTCCTTGCTTTCCTTCTCCATTTTTCTTCCATTATTCTTTAGGGAATTATCCTGGGAATTTGGGTGGAGGAAGAGGAGATATGTGGGGCTGGAGCAGATGGCCAGAGGTAAGAAAATCCTCTCTGGTGGTTGCAGGGAGCTCCCAGAGTGTCCTCATCAGTAAACCTACCACATGGTGCAATTTGCATTGCTGCAAAGCACTCTCAATGTTCTCTCCCTGCATCTGTCTCTAGTTCCAGCTCCCCACCACATCCCTTTATGCAGTTCACACATTTCAACCAGCAGTAATCCCCAGACCACTAATTCATGCACTATAAAGTGATGGCAGCCTGGCTCACCATGGACCTGACCACAAGACTGGATTGCTGTGTGCCCACAGAAATGCTGCAATTAGCAAACCATGATTTCTGCTGCTTTTTTTTCCCTAGCAACATCTTTAATACCACTCCCCATTCTCCACTCCTATTTTTGATGACCTGGTTCACACCTCATTACCTCTCATCTGGTCTCTCTCAGTAGCCTCTGAACAGGTTTTTCCACCTCTAGCCTCTTTGTCTTCTAACACATTTCATACTTATTAGTAACTAAATACTAGCTTCATCTAAGGGTTTGGATCATATTGTTCCTATTTTTAGAGCTTTCTTGTGGCTTTTTACTTGTATCAACCCAGATTCATTAGGGCCTGGATATTCCACGTATTGGCTTTGAAGCCAAAATTAGACAGGCAGGCAGTATAGATAGGTAAATCAAGTCAGGTCGGATCAAGGAGGCCAATTTGAATGAGTCCAGGACACTGGAGACTGCCCTCTGAGGGATTGAAATTAATTCCTAGAGATCCCTTCCTCCACCCTTATCAAAGACCTGCCCCTGCTCCAACCTGTTGCTAAGATAACCTGTCCCAGGGATTACCCCTCCCTGCAGGGAGTTGTTAATTAATGCATCCTGGGCTACTCCATCCTGCCCTTCCCACTTCAGCCCATCTGTTTCCCACCTTTTGGCCATCCCATTGAGCATTTCCTGGGCCTAGTTAAGTATGCAGGAAGGAGAAGGATAAAGGGAAGAGAGAAGGAGAACAAAGGAAGCCTAGGACATATAAAAAAAGGCAGAATGCCTCACTTCTTGGGATACCAGAATACCAGCTATGGTCCTCTTCTCCCTCCAGGGAGGAGTCTATGTTACCTCTCTTTAAACAAATCCTGCTTTATATGCTTGCCTCAGTGTGCTTCCCTAATGTTCTACTTCAACATGTGAGGGAGCAGAACTCGTCACTGATAACTGGTGGGATAAGCTTCAGTCTTCCCTTTAACCCTTACCACCTTCCACACCATCTATGCAGAAAAGCCTTCCCTCTTCTCTTCTTGTCTTTTTCTTTTACTTATCAAATCATCTGTTGTTATCTTTTTTCCAAGTCTTAAGAATGTTGCATTTCCTCCCCAAACTGTTCCCATGAGTCAAAAGCCATTTATCCCATCCTAGGGACTGCTCCACAATCCAGCTACTTCTTCACACCTCCCTTTGTCCTCTAGTGTAGTATTTCACCCATCTCTAAAATGCATGTATGGTTTAGAGTGGGGCTTGGTCTATCATGGGATTATATTAGAGCTAATCTAATAAAATTTGAAGATCATTGCAGATTTTCCATTTGAGAGGCACACTGCTATTAATATACTTCTTTTATTCATTTCTCTGTGACATTTCTAACTATAATTGCGTAGGTAGCTTGTTGAAACATCATCTTCTCCAAAATAAATACTTTCCCTACCAAGGTGTACCAATAGGGGACAGCATGTCGAGTTACTGTACTCTCTCTGCATCAGCTCCTAAACTCACTGGAGTTAGGCTTTTACCACCACCGGCCTTCTAAAATGGGATATGGTCCACCATTCCAAGTCACCCTGTCCCATTGTCACCCCTCCAGCTATTCCAATCTTCAGAAACATAGACACTGATCACTTTCTATATAAGAGAAACTTTTCTTTCTCTTGGCTTCATATACCACACAATCTGCTGGCCTTTATTGTAACTCATTAAATTTTCTTTTCAATTAGCTTTGTCACTCTTTCTCAAGCAGAGCGCTAATTTTTGATGAGGACAAGAGATTATACCTGGCTTTCTCTGATCTTATATCTTAACCTCATTCAGCTATCCAACTCCAAGGCTTTCAATTCTATCTGACTGGTTGTGAACACCTCATTTCTGTCTCCGGTGATATTTTGCTTGAACACATGTGTTTTCACAAAATATATTTCTGAAAATATTTTCTTAGATGTGAAATACCATGAATTACCAAAGTCAGTCATTTGGGGCCATTTTGTCCACCTCATGACCTGCTTCTACTATAGTTGTTATCCCTTTGTTGTGTGACCTCCTAAAGTCTGGAAGTCACCCTTGATTATTTTCCCCTTGGACTCCATCATCCTACCATTCAATGCTGTCAGATGAACAACCACGTCAGCATCAGAATTCATTTCCTTCTTTTCCCCACTGTTATTGTTCAAGCCCAAGTCACCATCATTTCTTGGAATTACTTCAACTCTCCTTAGTGATCTCACTGTCTCTACTGTTGACCCATAAAATGCATTATCCACATAGAATCTTATGTGATCTTTAAAAATCATACATTGAGTGACATAATTTGCCTGCTTAAAATCTCCCAATTATTTCCCAAGGCACTTAGAATAAAATCAAACCTGTTCACTATGATGTGCAAGTTGATCAGGTAAACTCCTTGAATAATCAAGCTCCTGATTATCTTTCTAGTATGTCTGACATTATTTGTGTTCCTTGTATTCTAGCCACACCCTCCGTCTCTCAAGCAGTCAGATGTCTTTATAGCCCTATGGTCTGTGTGCCAATCCTTCTCTTTTATTAGAATCATTTCTCCACAGGTATTTCATAGCTATATTTTTCTTTCCCTTACATCTCTGTGGTACCCATCACAATCCAATCTAAAGTTATCAATCGCTTCCCATCTATCACATCATCCTCTTTATTTTTTTCATAACATTTATCACTATCTTAAATTATGTATTTGCTTATTTTTTATTTACCATCTTTCTTCATTAAATTAGAAATCTTATGAAATCAGAGAACTTATAACTCTTACTACTTTCTACACTTGAAGAAGTGCCTGCCATTTTGTAGGTGCTTATTATTTGTTCAGTAAACAAAGAACATGATTCTGAGACTCATAGAAAGCTAGATTTTAGTTCTAGTTCTCTTGTCCCCAAATTATATTGACTTATTTTCCTTATCTATACAATGAGGATGATGATACACCTTTTGCATTATTATTGTGAAGCCTAATTAAAAGTGTGTTTCTAAAACCCTCAATATGATAATAAAAACATAAAGAGTGCTCAATAGGATAATGTGTAAACATTGCAATTACTACCATTTCCTCAGCACCCACAGTAATACTTTCTTTTGCACAATGGCTAATGTCCTCATCATCCTTGTCAGAGGTGTAAAAACTTTATGTTCTTTTTTATTCATTGTGAATATAATTTATTTCTCACATACTGGCTTATATCAAGACAGACCTATTTCCTGGGTGGCAGGCATAGGATTATATTTTTTTTCTTTTCTTTTTTTTAAATAAAATATAATATTTATTTGTAAAAGAATGTGTTTTTCTACATTTTGAAATTTATTTTTAAAATTTATTTATTTGCTCTGATTTGTTATACATGACAGCAGAATACATTTCAATTCATAGTACATGTATAGAGCACATTTTTTTCATGTCTATAAGGTAGAGTCATAACATTTGTGTCTTCATACATATACTAAGATAATGATGTCCATCTCATTCCACCATCTTTCCTACCCCTATGCTCCCTCCCTTTCTCTCCCCACCCCTTTTCCCTATGAAAAGTTCCTCCATTCCACCCATTTCTCTCCACCCCATGGATCAGGATCCACATATCAGAGAAAACATTTGGCCTTTGATTTTTGGGGATTGGCTTACTTCATTTACATAATATTCTCTAACTCCATTCATTTACTGCAAATGCCATGATTTTATTCAGTTTTAATGCTGAGTACTATTCCATGGTGTGCGTGTGTGTGTGTGTGTGTGTGTGTGTGTGTATGTGTGTGTGTGTATATATATATTGGTTCCACAATTTAGCTATTGTGAATTGTGCTGCTATAAACATATGGCTGCATCACTAGTATGCATATAGTACGCTGTTTTTCAGTGCTTTGGGAAACTTTATGATCTATTATTTCATTTACTATCATCTGTCTTCTGTTCTTTCTTTTCAAGATTGAATTCAAAGTGAATGATTATCTAATAATAAATTTATTCAATTATATTGCCAACTAATGATGATTTCTGTCTTGCAATAAATTGTCAATTTTGTTTGGTCTCCAATTTCCAAAGCATGGAAAAGGGTAGAATTTCAGATACAGTGACTAGGCTAGGAAAAAAAGAAAATATGGGACAAAAATGTGGTATTTCTAAGTTGGTAGCTAACACATTATTTCTTTCCTCAAATTCCAGCAGTTGTGGTGGTATTGCTAAGATTTTGAAGCAATAGTTGAATGTGTTACAAAAAGCTTTTGTCATCATCTCAAAGACCCCAGGGTGCAAAAAAGTCTGTCTATATGAACACATGCCTATATAGTTCCAAAACATCTGGAGAATGTATTACCCAAATTAGTCAAACTGATGATTTGGCATCCCATAGATCAAGTATCCAAACAATCAACAAAACAGATTGAAATTACTGGGGTTTGGGATGAAATGTGAAGAAACCAACTGGGCTAGGAGGTGGTTGGTTGACAGGTTGGAGCTGGCTGGCTTGCTGCCTGAAACAGATGGGGACCCCACTGGTGTATGGCCTTCTTCCTAAAGGCGATAGTACACACAGTGGCTGTGGACAGGGGCCTCTTTTTCAACAATACAGTCAGTGTCAGCTGCTTGCTCCAAACAGCCAAAGCAACATTCCATGTAAGCACAAGCTGTCCCTGCAGAGGGTTCAGCTGAGGGGTTCCTACTGAGTGGACCATCATTATTCACATAAACCTAAAACACTTTAAAAAGCACTTTCACATAACCTATCTCATTATAGTGTAGCATTATTTTGTTTCATTTCTATCAACACATCGTAAATGAGAAAATTGATGAAAGCTAACTGTTTTTTTTCAAGGTCATTTAGAAAACAACTGAGCCAAGTCTAGAATATAGATGTCCTGAGTCAGATGTTCTTTCCTTTGCAGAAATAAGGAAGGTTAGCTGTAGGAGTGACAGTAGAAATTGAAGAGAGAATGGAATTGATGATATTCCACATTGAAACTGTATAGAGAGGGTGAACAAACATAGTAGGTGAGTGTTTGTGATTGTTTGCAGTGGGATGATATTAGTTATATACATCATTCAAAATAAGAGGTTTTTCCATGTTGGTGTGTATACAAATTTAAGAAGTGAGGAAAAACATGATGCAGTAAGGCAAATTTAAAAAAAAATCATAAAAAATGATGGAAACAAAAACATTGTTTTTGGTTGCTCAAAATATTTTTTCCTAAGAAATAAGATTAGATTTCTCTGGTAGATTAAAGATGGCCATGACTTATTTTACATGCTTCCTTGGTCCTGTGAATACTTGCCAACAGAAAGAGGAAGAAGTTGTGCTGTATCAATTCCAGACACACATTTCAAAACCAAGAAATGGTTCTTTCTTCCTTCTTTTGAACACCTTTTCTTGGAACTCAGCTGCTATGGTATGAGAAATCCAATCTGCAGAGATTAGCCATGTGTACACTCTACAGTTGGACTAAATGACCTACCAATCACCAGAATTAGCTGCCAGCCCTATGAGTGAACCATTGGTATTCTAGTGAAATAAAGTTCCTTAAAGACCAGAATCCCAGTCAGCATCACATGGGAAACAATTCAGGTGAGATCAGACAATCCAAACAACCATAAAGGAAAATAGAAGGAGAAGATTTACAAGAAGAATGTTAAAAGTTTTACTAATTTATTTTAATTAATTATAATGTCCAGATAGGAAGAGCAATGAAGATAGGAAGGACAATGAATTGAAAGAGAGGATTTTTTTTTCAGTTTTCTTGTATAATGTGGGGAAATATTTTATAACTAGTAGTTGTTTACTTTAAAAAACAATTTTTCTCCCTAGCCATTCTCAGTTAGACTCTTTGTGTAATGATCAGTCCAGAGCACCACCACAGAAACACAGTCTAAAGTGAAGTTTCAAGGGTGCATCTGTTAAAAGCTTTCAAAGGAGCTTAGACTTAAGGCAGTGCCTGTCAGCCATGCAATGAGACTAATTCTCTGAAGGGCATTTACTTTGGACCAACTCAGCTAGAAAATAAAGGTTCAAGGAAGCTTAAGGGAGTTCCATAGCACTGTGATTGGCATCCCAAGGTAAGAAGAAGCCAGTTTCAGTAGAATCTGTGGATCCACAATTTAGTTAATAAGTTAATGCAGTCTTTGACTTGTAGAGTGAACTTTAAACTTATACATAGAAAACTCATATAATTTTTAAAGAAGTTTAATAAATATGGAAGCAAAGGAATAGAAGTGGTGTTAAACAAAAAGAGATTTCTGGATCTCCACCTTCCTATGTGCAAAAGAAAGGTTGAAAATGCTAATTAGACACAGACATGGAACACTTCTTATAGAAAAGGAAGAAAATCATAAAGGGAGGAAACCACTCTCAAGATAAATACCTCTAATAAATTACCAATATAATGAATGAACAAATAAATGTCAACATGTACCCAGCTTGGTTACATAATTACTACACACCATTGATATGGTTCCTCTTTCCTAACTCCCTTCTTGGATAAGACAGAGTAGTGTGCAAGAGACATTTGTTAAATCTTCAGTAACTTTACAAGCTAGTTGACACAACATTAATGATTAAAATCAATCATGTTAGGAGTATTCACACCATAGAAATGAAAATGTCACCAATCAATCCCTAGAGAATGTTTGATAAAATTTACTAGCAGAAACCTGGATGAGAGAGTGCTTCATGGTTCTCCTGGCCCTGTTTTCACCATTGTATGCTGAGTAGTGTGGGTTTTAGTATTCTAAGTTCATAGGGCTTTCATAGTGAAAGGAACCACACCCAGGATATCTCATCTGTATGTGGACCTCATTTTGACAATGAAGTCTTTTTCTTGGAGTTGTATCAGGGAAGAGGTTGAGATTTTTGGAGGTCTGTGGATAAAATGGAGTGTATTTTTCAAGTGAAATGAATATAAGTAATTTATGGTCAATAGGCAAAATACGAGTAAGTTAAAGATGTGGGCAACATCTTTGTCTTTTACTCTAATTATAGGTGAAATGTTTCTTTTTCATCCTCTTGAATCTGGTTTATACTGTAATTGACTGCCCAACTAAGAGAATGTGGTAGAAGTGGCTATGTGCCAGTTCTAGTTCCAGCCCAGAGGGAGCTAGAGCTTTAACTTACTTCCTATTTCAGACTTATATTTGGGAGCTCCTTCTTAATTCCTAGCTGTCATTTTTGAGAAGTGAAGCCATAAGAACAGCTATGTGACAGTGTTCTGGTTGACAGTTCTTGCTGATCTCCTTGGCAAGAACCAGCATCAACCTCCAGCCATGAATAAAACATCCTGTTGTTTCAACTCAGTTCAGTTCCTGGATGACCACAACACCAGCCAGTGTTATGTGGAGCAGAAGAACTGCAAGGCTGAGCCCAGTCATCCTGAAGAAAAGTAGAAGTGAAGAAATTGGTGGCTATTTTTAGCCATAACCCTTTGGGAGCATGCGATGGAATTATAGAGAAGCACATCAACATTTTTTTAAATATTTCAGCTATATTGATAAGGAGGAAAGAGATTGGAAAAAAATGAAGGAAAATTTTAAAGTTTAAATTCCTAGGGCTGGGGATGTGGCTCAAGCGGTAGCGCGCTCGCCTGGCATGCGTGCGGCCCGGGTTCGATCCTCAGCACCACATACAAACAAAGATGTTGTGTCCGCCGAGAACTAAAAAATAAATATTAAAAATTCCCTCTCTCTCTCTCTCTCTCACTCTATCTTTAAAAAAAAAATAAATAAATAAATAAATAAATTCCTAGACTTACAGAAAAAGATAATGACATCTTCATTGAACCAAAGCAGCTTATATAAAATTGCAAATAATGTTAGTGATTGAGACTCATGCTTTCTAAATCTAATCTCACATGCATTCTGTTGTATCTGTGTATTTTGGCCATTCTCTGACATTCTCTGATTTCATTCTTTGTAGCATATTAGTAAATCTTGCACCGATTCTACCCTTCTACCTCAATTTTTTCCTGCAAATCAACAGACTCAACTTCTCCTTCCTTCCCCATCCAACCCAGAATAAGTGTCAAGACTGAAATGTATGTATCCAGAACCTTTGTCTGTAGAATTTATAATGTTGCTAGATACTTAGTAGGTGCCGGGCTCAAAAGGATTTCTCCATGTATTCTACCTTTTCTTCAATATCTCAAGCAATATGTGTCTAGTTAGACTCATTCATCACTTCGTGTTTAAAAAGTGTTTGATAACATCCTTCCATGCACAAGGCACTGTGCTAAGCACAAATTTGAGGTAGAAATATAGTGAAATTCAGTTGGAGTTCTTGGGAAAAAAAGGACACATATGTTTGAATATACAGGAAAGTAGAAACATACCAGTATATGCAATACAGATGCCACAACCATATTTATGAATGGAGATGCAAACATAGGAAGGACTAAGTATGCTTTCATGAAATTTTTCAAAAAAATTACCAGTCAAAGCAGGTTTGAAACCATCACATAAGCACACACACATACACAAATCCTAAAGCAGTTTTTCTGAATTGTGAGAGAATAGTTAACAATTCCTTTTTCAAGCTGAAAGTGTTTGGGAAATCTTTTGCCCATCAATAACTCAAAACTGAAATGGGAAAATCATACATCAGAGTTGACAGGTGACTGGAAGTACATGAGGGATTGTCTCCTACTAAGTCCCACAATGGAAAAACAGGAGAAAAAGAATATAAATTGCATGAGTCCAAGAAAAATTGCTTCTGAATTGTGCCTAACTTCATCATATTGTGGAATCATTCACATCTATGTTTGGGCAGGCTTTTCTAGTTCCATATATTATTGATATATTGAATAAAAGCTCACCTCCTTTTAAATTTCTGAATGATTTAGTTTAAATTTCCTTTAAGAAGTTTTTCTTAACTTATTTTATCCCAGTTGAGGTGTTCCTTATTTTAAAATATTTATGACGCTCAAATAAGTGTGAGCTTTGCTTACTTTTAAAAAAAATACATTAGAATAACTCATTAAACGTTCACTATGTGCCAAACATCATTTTCATATATTAATTTAGTTAATATTCTCTGAAGCCCTATAATTTTAATAAATGAAGACATTTAAGCCAAGTTATTCTATCTGAGAAAATTCTAATAAGAATTAGCACAATAATCATCATTTTTTGTGAGTCATCTTAATGACAACTAAATAATTCTATTCCCAAATGAAAAATAAGATAACAGCGGATCCAGGGGGTAAATAATTTGTTTTAGATCAGGCAGGTAGGAAGCAGTCAAGCCCAGTTTTGAGTCTTGGTCAGTCTTTTCAATACACTGTGAAAGCTTTGAAAAATGGCTATTGACTCTTCCACATTGAAATCTGCATTAGATGATTACTATGTGTGAGTGAATGAATGAAAACAGGTATAAAGGGTATTTTGTGGAGAACATTAGAGGAAGAGTCACTTAATTGCTGATGGGTGGGCCAAGTCAACCTTTATGATCTTTTGTGTTTTGTGAGAGAGATTCCTCGAGAGCAATAAAATGAAAAGTTAGGGATGGCAGAACTCCTGTTTTCTTGCCTGGGATATACTTCCTGAAGGCAAGGACTTAACAAATGTGACCTTTTGGTCAGCTTGCAACCAAGTATAAATACAATGTTAGGCCTTTGGGACTTACTAGTGGTGGGCTTTCCAGGACTCAGAACAATCAATTTTTACTTAAAATTTTGAGCACAGATTGTATGTGTGTGGGTAATGATGCATTTTTGGAACAAATAACTCCTATCCACAGCAATGCAATTCACATTTCTCAATGAAAACATCTCCGAACTCAGGGGAAAACAAGTGTGTTATTGGTGCAAAATCTTTTTTGTTTTATTCAATCATATGTCTCATTGCAGCTGGAATTAATTTCTTGCTATTTGTGACAATACGGATGAATCTGGAAGACATTGTGCTATATGGAAATGAGCTAGACATAAAAAAGGAAAATACTATATTATCTCGCTGATAGGAGGAATCTAAAACAGTCAAAGTCCCAGAAGCAGAGAGGAGTGGAATGGTGGTTTCCAGGGGCTGAGGGGGAGGGAGAAATGTGGAGATGTTGGTCAAAGGCTACAATTTTTTATTTATAGAAGATGAATAAATTCTAAAGACTTCATGCATGGTGTGAAAACTGTAGTTAAACATTGTGCATTGCACACTTGGAATGTGCTAAGAGGGCAGACCTTAATTGTTCTAACACACATACACACACATACATATAAAAATATGGTAAATATGTTAGGTGATGGCTATACTAAATAGCTTGACTGCTTATCATTCATAATATATAAATAAGATATAAATATTTCAAGTTGTACACTTTGAATATATTTAATGGGCCAAGCCATAGCAGAGGAGGAAGCCCGGCCCCACCCCGCATGCTACTCCGGAGGAAGCCCATCAACCCTTAAAACCCATCAAAGGGGGCGTGGCTACCAGCACTGTTCTGTGGCTGATCCAGATATGGTATGCCTTTTATGAAACTAATGACTATATTTTTAAATAATAATTGAAACCAATATCTGTAGACTTAGAATCTAACTATAAATGTATTAATAATGAAAACTTGTGCTTAAATTAGGTACTGTTGATATTGGGAACTGTTAACATTGTCTTTCTCTGGAAAAGAGGGATTTTGGAGCTATACAAGAATAATATAAATATATAAGGGGAAAACCATTAACACAACAATTTCACAAAGCTAGAAAGAAACATGAGCAGTATGAAAAGACAAGGAAAGAAAGGACCACAAACAATGCAGGTCAATTCAACATTAGATGAGGTAATATCTGCAGGTGATGGAATGTCAGATAAAGAGTTCAGGATACACATGCTTCAGACGATTTGGAGTCTCAAGGAAGACATTATTCAGCAAATTCAGACAATGAAAGATCACTTCGACAATGAATTACATAAACAAATCCAAGAAGCAAAAGATCAACTTTATAGGGAGATAGAGGATATATATATATATATATATATATATATATATATATATATATATATATATATATATATATAACAAAAACAGAAATCCTGGAAATGCAGGAAACAATAAACCAAATTAAAAACTCAAATGAGAGTATTACTAGCAGAGTAGAACACTTAGAAGATAGAACATCAGACAACGAAGACAAAGTTTTTCAACTTGAAAAGAATATAGACAGCTCAGCAAGAATGTTAAGAAATCATGAGCAGAACATCCAAGAATTATGGGATAACATGAAAAAAACAAACTTAAGAGTTATTGGGATACAAGAGGGTATAGAGGTCCAAACCAAAGGAATAAGCAATCAATTCAATGAAATAATACTAGAAAACTTCCCAGACTTAAAGAATGAAAAAGAAATCCAAATACTAGAAGCCTATAGGACGCCGAATGTACAAAATCATAAGAGATCCATACCAAGACACGTAATAATGAAGATGCCCAACATACAGAATAAGGAGAGAATCTTAAATATATTTAATGTTTGTCAATTATAACTCAATAAAATGAAAATATGAAGCTAAAATAAAATGTGTATATTAGACACGCATAAGAAGAATTGTTGAATTTTTAATAAAATCCAACATACAAAATAATTCAAAATAAGATTTTAGATTTTTTAAAACCTGTAAAAATAAGATTTTAGATTTTTTAAAACCTGAAATCTTTTTTTAAAATAATTTATTCTAATTATATATACCTGACAGCAGAATGTATTTCGACTCATTGTACACAAATGGAGCACAACTTTTCATTTATCTGGTTGTACATGATGTAGAGTCACATTGTTCATGCAAACATACATGTACATAGGGGAATAATGTCCATCTTATTCCACCATCCTTCCTATGTACCCACTGTCTCCCCACCCCTCATGCCCTTCTGCCCAATCCAAAGAACTTCCATTCTTCCCTTGCCCCCACCCCCATTTATGGATCAGCATCCACATATCAGAAAAAATATTTGGCCTTTGTTTTTTTGGGATTGGCTTATTTCACTTAGCATGATATTCTCCAAATCTATTCTTTTACTGCAAATGTGTTAATTTCATTCTTCTCTAAGGCTGAGTAATATTCCATTGTGTGTATTTGCCACCATTTCTTTTTTCATTCATCTTTTGAATGGCATCTAGGTTGATCCCACAGTTTAGCTATTGTGAATTGAGATTCAATAAACATTGATGTGACTGCATCACTGCAGTATGCTGATTTTAAGTCCTTTGTGAATAGACAGAGGAGTGGGATAGCTGGGTCAAATGGTAGTTCCATTAAAAGTTTTCTGAGGTATCTCCATACTGCTTTCCAGAGTGTAAAAACCTGAAATCTTATTGGGAAACTTTCTCTGAAAATTTCCATGGCTTTAGATAAGACCTATAACACCCTTCTCTCCAAGCAACACACTTTTTTCAAATAAAATGTTAGGTAGTTTGTATATATAAATAGTGTTTAGGCAGCTTTTTCAGCCCTGTGACCAAAAGACCAGATAAAAACAATTTTAGAGGGGGAAATGTTTATTTGAGGCTCATGGTTTCAGAGGTCTCAGTCCTTGATGGCCGGCTCCATTGCTCTAGGTGGGAGGTGAGGCAGCACATCATGGTGGAATGGTGTAGAGGAGGAGAGCAGCTCAGTGTGTGAACACCAGAAACCAGAGCAAGAAACTGCTCTGCTCAGAAGGGGAAAAGCATACACCAAAGGCAAGTCCCCAGTGACCTACATCCTATAGCCACACCCTAACTGCCTACAATCTCCACCCAGTTGATCCATTCAAGTGGATTAATGCATAGATCAGGTTAAAGCTCTCATAACCCAATCAGTTCACCTCTGAACTTTCTTGCTTTGTCTCACACATGAGCCTTTCAGGGACACCTCACATCTAAACCAAAACACATGGTGAAGAACATGGGCTCTGGTCAGGAAGTCCTGAGGTCGAAGCTGAGGGCTGCTGTTTGCAGTTGTCTGATCCTGGTCAAATCACTTGAACTCTTTGTGTATTTACTTCCATTTTAGAATGGTATTAACAAAAGCGACCTCACTGACTTGTTGAGATGATTAAAAAAGGAGATAATGCAGTTAAAATGTTTATCTTAGTACCTGACTCATAGTCAAGGATTAACAACTAATATTATATGTACATTATGATAATTATTGCTAATTTAAAATTTAAATTTCTGATGAGATAGGAAAGTTTCACAATGGTAAATGTAGACAGATTTTGACATTTTCAGTTTCTCCTAATAAAATGCAGTTTGGTAATATATGGGGTGTATATTATTGTATCGTTATTTGTGTTTAGGTAGATTAGATGTGTATGCACACAGAATACAAAACCTTTGGGGATAAAGAAAGGACAAAGGTGCTAAAATCATCATGCTATGGGAGTTGAAGTCCCTTGATTAATGTTACAGATTTCAGCCACTAATCACGCACACATGTTACTGGTGCAAAAGAAAGTTGAGCTGTTTTTTTTTTTTTTTTAAATGCGTATATTATTGAGGTAAATATTTTTAGAGAGTTTCTGAGGTACAGTACATTGAATGACTTGTGAATATCCATGCGTGAAAAGATGAGATGACTGTAATACACACATAACACAGATCTTCGCCTGAAAGCATTGCTTTCAATTCATTCCCTGGTTTGCTATTAGAACTGCAAATGAAGAACAGAGATAACTGAAGGGAATTTCAACCTCTCGCCTTCTTTCTGTAATTTTCTCAAGCTACCTATGTCTTCATGGACAAATAATATGTTTGTTGAAAAGAAAAAAGAAGGAGAAGAGAAGAAAAGGAGTTGAAAGAAGAAATCTAACACTTTAAATCTCCTAAAGTGCTTTAAAACCACGGTTAGTGGCTTATTTGATTTGTACTTACTCGCACAACTTCCATTTAGATCAGCAATTCTCAATGCTTTCCCTCCCCTCTCTTGCCCACCCATTACTGATGGCATAAACATTTGCTACAGGCTCTCATGGGCATTTGGCCAATTACAGAATACTGTAATTCCACCCTTTCCTCCTATATCCAAGAAATAACCTCAGAATGCAAGTGACTGTAAGATCAGCCACTCTTATTTATATTTAAATCACTTGCAAACTTTAGACGTTTATTTGCATTTAACCAGTCACCTGAAAATTGAATTCTTACTATGCTGTGTTCTTTACATGAATTACCTCATTTAATCCTGCAGTGATCTGATGAGGTTGGGCTTGATATTTTTATAGCATACCTAGCCAAATGTCCAACCAGATTTGTTCTCCTCTTATATACAGCATATATTTGTTTTCTGTGTATGTTGTAACAAATTACCACAACAGAAATTTATTTCCACCTAGTTCTGGAGGCCAGAAATCTGCACTTAGTTCCACTGGCCACAA
Organism: Spermophilus citellus; assembly: GCF_964194105.1. NCBI lineage: Eukaryota > Metazoa > Chordata > Mammalia > Rodentia > Sciuridae > Spermophilus > Spermophilus citellus. Next base: position 16,583,130 of record NC_138183.1, on the reverse strand, counting down.
GTCGAGGGGCTATGGGCCCCCATGCTCTCACCAGATTCTCTAAAGGGCAGTCTGTTTCTTGCCTCTTCAGGATTCTGGTGGATTCTGACATTTAACTAGGTGACTAGGTTATGTGGCAGGATAGAATATAGCATCAAATGTGTTTAATACCACCTGGCAGCTCTAATACCACCTGGGAGGATAGAGGCTGGGCCATGACATTCACTGTTCCAGGAATATTCAGAGTCAAATTGGAGGAAAATAGGTTTTATTCAAAGCCAGCTTTGAAGGAAGATGGAAGAAACTTAATTGCTTCAAAAGTTCCATCTCTGAAAAGCTCTGGGACCAGGCAAGCTTTTAAAAGGGGAAATGAGTGCATCAGGACAAAACACAGACATTTCACAGGTTTCACCTCCTTTGGAGTCTTTGTGGCCCAAAGGAATTTTACAGGTTTTGCCTCCTTCTGAGTTCCTGGAGTTCCCTCATCATATCAAAAGGAGGTGACTTCCTGTGGCCAGCAATTGTATCCTCCAAATTTCAGGGGAGGAGAGACCCCAAATATAGTCTGTTTCAAATGTAGCTGTAAAAATAAAAGAAAAAGCATCATAAAAGCAACATTGAAAGAGCTTTTAAAAATGGAGTCAGGAGAGGCCATTAAGGAAGGAGAACATAGGCGTGCCTTAGACCACTGTCCCCGAATGTGGACACTGAGTCACTTTTACTTCTTGATGGCACCTAGAATAACTGGACAATTATATCGCATCCAGAGATTTAATATGTGTACAAAGAGGTCATTGCACTCTTATTTTATTGACATTTTTACTTTATATATATACATTCTTTTATTTTCTTTTTGCCCAGAAGCTACAATCATGTAGATCCCATGACAACAAAGATGTCCTTCCTTTCAATATCAAACAATATTATAGTGTGTGTGTGTGTGTGTGTGTGTGTGTGTAAATGTGTGTATCACATTTCTCTATCCATTCATTTGATGATGGACACTTAGTTTGATTGCATGTCTTGGCTATTGTGAATAACACTGTAATGAACATAAGATGTAGATATCACTTCAATAGACCAATTTCATGTCTTTTAGATATTTATCCAACAGTTGGACTGCTAGGTCAAACAGTAGTTTTATTTTATTGCATTTGTTGTTTGAGGCCTGTCTATATTGTTTTCCGTAATGGATGTACAAATGTACATTCTTGTCAAAAAGACAAAAGAGAACATGGCGGTGAGAATGTGAAGAAAAGTGAACACTAACATATTCTTGGTAAGAATAGCCATTCTAACTGAAGCTGGTGATATTTCATTGTCCGACTCTGTGGTCACATAGTGTCTGATGAATATGAGCAGCTGTCCTCTGAAGCCTTGGAGGCTGCTCGTATTTGTGCCAAAGATGGCTTTCATATCCGAGTGCAGCTCCACCCTTTGCATGTCATCCATATCAATAAGATTTGTCCTGCGCTGGGGCTGACAGCTCCAAACAGGTATACGGGGTGCCTTTGGGAAAGCCCAGGGTACAGTGGTCAGGGTTCACATTGGCCAAGTCATCATGTCCATCTGCACCAAGCTACAGAACAAGGAACATGTGATTGAGGCCCTATGTAGGGCCAAGTTCAAGTTCCCTGGCCTCTGGAAGATCCACATCTCAAAGAAGTGGGGCTTCACCAAATTTAATGCTGATAAATTTGAAAACATGTGGCTGAGAAGCGGCTCATTCCTGATGGTGGTGGGGTCAAATATATTCTCAATCGTGGTTCCTTGGACAAGTGGCAGGCCCTGCATTGAAGAGGGTTTCCACTGTGCTCTAAACTTCTTAAAATCACACACACACCAACAAATCCTGTATTGTCTCTAAAAAACAAACAAACAAAAAATTAGTAATTCTGAGCATTTTTACATATACCTTTAGGGCATTTATGCCTTCTCTTGAGAATTGTCTGTTCAGATCTTTTGCCCTTTTAAAAATAGGATTATTTGTTTTCTTCTTATTGGGTTGCTTGATTTATATGTTGGGGCATTTGCCTCTCTTGTGGGGTACTGGAGATTGAAGCCAGGGGTGCTTGGCCATTGTACCATATACCCTTTTTATTTCTATATTTTGAGACAGGATCTCAATTGCTACGGTCTTGCAAAATTAATGAGGCTGGCCTCAGCCTCCTGAATTGCTGGGATTATAGACATGTAATACCACGCCCTGTGGAATTTGCCTCTCACCAGATGTGCTCTCTTCCATTCTGTAGGCTGTCTCTCTTGGTTGTTACCTTAGCTGTGCAGAAGTTTTTACTTTGCTATTATTCCATTTATCTATTTATCTATTATTCTCTCTATAAGGCCTATATAGACATAGGTAAGTTTTCAGCATGTCTATGCAGATATTAAATTAATAACATTTTCAAATAGTCATTTTCATTTTAAGGTAAAATTTGAAGGTTCTAGGCCTGATACCTCTTTGTGACCATTCCTTAGTTTTCTAGAGCATAGAACCACCTCTGGAGACAACAGTTCAGTCAAATTTTATATACTCTTGGAAACCTCTGCATTGGAGTATAATCATGTGACTAGTTATTATCAATAGAATGGAAGCAAAAATGGCATGTGCTATGAATATTCGTAGGCTTTTTATCAGCAGGATAAACTTTCTCATATTTTTTGCCTCTTCAGCTAGTTGTTTACAAATGATGATAAGCCTTCAAGTGTCATAAAGGCATGAGATATTCCAATCCTGTACACCCACAGTGAAAAATGGGTCCTTATAAATACAGGTCAAAATTTTGGACCATATGTACTTTCCAGCTGAATGCCATAGAGCAAGTAGCATTTCAATTGCAAGTTATAATAGGTAATAACCACATGCTAAATCATGCACACACCATCAAATTATGGTTATCTTCCCATCTGGATAATATGAATATTATATTTTGTAGTCAAGGAAGACCTTGATTTGTCATCTGAGTTTCAATGCCATCCTCTGCCTGCATTATCCACTAGTATCCTGATTTGAGCAGATATTTCTACTGGTGTTTTTCACTGACTGTTCTTTGTTAGTTTGCCTTTCTTTATCTCTTGGATGGCCTTCCTGGTAATGACTTCTGACCCTGTTCACTTTCAGAATTTGCCAGTTTCTTTGCTTTTACTCAGCTTTCAAGTCTGCCTTACTGTGCTTACACCAGTCTATTGCTTGCAGAAGGCCTGAAATACATGTGTGTGTGTGTGTGGGGGGGCTATCTTTGAAATAATGAAATAAACTGATGTTGATATAATTGCAGGACAAAAACAGAATTTAGTGTCAAGTGTTGATTAAAAATAAAACAGACCAAAAAAAAAATATGTGCCGTAAGTATCAATAAAACACGAGGAACAACAAATTCTGCAAGGCTGTGTGTGCTTAAATGATTCACCTGCTAGAGACAATCAATTTTCAGCAAGTTCACCTGCTCAATAGATGCAAGATATCCTTTCCAAATCTGAAGCATCTATAGGTACTCTCCCAAGTAGGTCAAGTTGTGTCCCCTTTTGCTATTGGAAATTTGTTGCAATAAAATTTTTTCTGCCAACAAAGTTGGCAACAAAAAACCTTTAACTTCTGATTGGCCTTTAGACTCCACTTTGTGAAGTGTGGAAATCTATGTGCCACTAAGAAAAGAAACAGATTCATGTTAACTTAAAACAATGGCAACTAAAGTAGAGCCTAAAGAGGGGGAAAAGCCAAAACTAATAAAATAATCTCAATAATCTGTTCCCCAGTTGGTTCATCAACTATGGGAGTGCACCATTGGCATTGATTTTTGTAAAATTTTATTTTAAAAGTAATATACTAACATCAATAAAGTCAGCTATTTTTATATTAGATGAAGATTATCCTACAGTTCTAAAGCAACAGCTGTGATCACTTTAACCTGAATTGATTCTCACCCAGTATTATTAATGTCTCAGTCATAAAACATCTTCAGAGATAGTACATAGCACAACCTTCATTCATAATTCCATAATGTATAATCACCTGCCTATTGTCTCTAATTCATAACCACACTCATTGTGAGATTGGTTCCTGTGTTAATAGAAGTAGCACACATGAATCAGTAAATCTACTTTCTAAGTATGAGTGTTTCTTAACTTGTTTAAATGTCTTGGGTAAATACATTTTTATTTCTTTTCTCAAAGATTGCTAGTAATCTGTTATAACTGTAAAATACCAATAAGATAAATCAACAAACACTCAATGTATTTGAACAAACCCTATGTTGTATGTGTGAGTGAAACACACAATCAGTATACCAAGGTACCTTGGGAAGGACTGGAGTGATGATGAGGATGATTAAAAAGTTTCAGTGAAAGGGAAATGTTATCCATTCAACATTTTCTGCACTAAGCTCCTGCCTGTTAAGCATTATCTACTCCCAGCTCTGGTCTTGCACCTGTGCCCTCTGATTTAGATATTGACACACCACTTCACAGGACTAAAATTCCCATCTATTCTTGGTGCTGCACCGAGTTCTTCAGGCTGTTTGTAGAACCTCTAGCAAGTGCTACTGCAACTAAAATTCATCAGTGTCTTTGCATTTCCATTTGGGTGTTCACAGCACAAAAAGGCTATATCTGGTTATTCACTTGGAAGAAAATATCTGCCCTTCCCAGTGGTTCCCGGTGGCTTTCACTACTTTTCCTGGTAGTTCATATATTTTTAACCACTTGGCTGATGATGTAAGGTGAAGGAGGGGGAAAGGATCAGTTTGACTCAGTTACCTTTATTTGTATGAAAGAGAGAAAGCTGACTTACATCTCCATAACCCATCCTGGATAATGGAGATGACTGCCCCACTGCTGTTCCTGAGACCAGACCCACAGCAAATGAACATTGTTTAGAGCCAGTTTCTCATCAAGACTAAATCACTAGGCTGATGGATTATTGCTTTTTGGAGATAAATTATGCTTTTAATTTTGCAAATGCATTTGGAGCTGTAAAGGCACACATATCTAGATGTAAAATTAAGAGCAATGCTTTAGATTAAGTAGCTTCCTGATTTGCATTCTGCTGAGCAGGACCAATAGGCATGGAGTGGTCTGAGTCCCTTATTTTCTAGTGTTTAACATTCTATGTCTCAGTGACTGTGCCATTGTGGTTTATTTCCCATGTCACAATAGAAACATGTTTATTTGCCTTTAATTAAAAAAACACATTCTAATCAATAATATAAAAGAACATAGCACTAGATCTTTTTATTCCACAAATGTGTGCAGGGCCAGAAAGTAAGATTATGAGAATATTCAAGTAGCAGCACATTTTCCCCAAATCCTATATTTTTTTGAGGGTCTAAAAATAGTAGGAGATGAAGTATCAACTTTAAATTTATTTGCTTACTTTGGGATTGCTATTAAAAATACCCTCAAATATATGTATAATGGAATAGAACTGTCTTAACAGGAATCAACAGTGGGTGAATAAACATCTATTCTCTTCTTGTGTGAGATCCCCTAATTTCTCATTCTTTTAAAGTCAAAGCAAAAAAAAAAACAAATAATAGCCATACCCAATTACACACATTCATATGTTCATTCTTAAACTTACCATACTTATATTAATACATTTGTGTAATAACTGTGCACAGAGAGATAGTCCCATATATTCATGAACTTGTGCATACACTCAGAACCCAGACATATAGAAACTCAGGCATGAAATTTATTTACATATTCATAAACACATGCCATAACATATCCCTCTTATCTCAAATGCCCAAGCCAAATCCAAAAACCCAGTGATGGACATTCTAAGCAGACACATTCAAAATCATAATAGTAATTATAAAGCCCTCATTCTTCCTCATGGAAACCATATATGTCATTCACTATGAGATTCAAGTGTGTATGTAATTGTTGATGGGGATCTTTCTCTCACTAGCAGTAGTGACCAGTGCTATGATATATTTCTCTATATGCTGGATGAAATTCTGTTCAACATTTTCTCATATATCAAAAATCACTACTGCACTGAAGAATCTCTTCTTAGAACAGTAGGGAGATCATTTTGGCCTACAGGTCTTTAATTGAATAAAACGAATTGATCATGAAATTTTCTCTATATGTATTCAAGGTTTTTTTTGCTACTATTAAAAAAATAATCTAGGTCTATCTTTGCTTGTTGTTCACCCTTTACTTCTGCCTGGTTGTTGGGTTGCATTGAGAGAATTAGTAAAAATTTACAGAATTCAATTCTATGGCATCTTGAAAATGGAATACTTTTAAGACAAGAGAAGAAAATGGGGAAATTTTTTCCACAATAAAAACTGATCTCGGGCTGGGGATGTGGCTCAAGTGGTAGCGCGCGCGCCTGGCATGCGTGCAGCCCGGGTTCGATCCTCAGCACCACATACAAACAAAGATGTTGTGTCCGCCGAGAACTAAAAAATAAATATTAAAAATTCTCTCTCTCTCTCTCTCTCTCTCTCTCTCTCTATCTCTCTCTCTCCCCCTCTCTCACTCTCTCTTTAAAAAAAAAAAAGATCTCATTAATTTCTATCATCTCAGGTGCAGAGATGCAATGCAAACAGCAAAAGCGATGGTTTCTGTCCTTATGTAGTATATGTGGCATATGTTTATGAATATGTAAATGAATAAGTAATCAAGATAATACATATAATACTATAATAAGTAAAAATGTTTGAAAAGAAAGTCACTTTGCTTTGTTGATTCTTCTTTATTGAATTCTTTTCTATTATTATTATTTTAATGTGGGTGTTTCTTTGTGGTAAAGAAGATCTGGAGAGGGAGGAAGGGAGGAAAAGGAAGGTCCTGGGGAACAAGATTGATAAAATTATGGGCATTTATGAATATGATATAATAAGTCCACCTATTATGCATACTTAAAATGCACTAATAAAATGTATTAATTTTTAAAAAGTGGAAGGAAAAAATCTTACACTGAAGAAATTTGAACAATTTTAAAAGTTCAAATGAATTTCTCTGAAGAAGAATTAACATTTAAAGAATAAATAAGGTAAGATGTGATCTGAAAATAACAAAAACAGAGGCTTGCACATAAAGACTTAACCTACTGGATATTATACTAATAATCGTATTATATGTCCTCCACCAGAATTTAAGTTCTCTGTGATAAGGGAATCCATTTTGTTTCCTGTTTACTCAAAGTAGTGGGGACATAATGTACCTATTATATAATGGGTGCTTAATAATATTTTTCTTATGCATGAATTCTTGCTTAATACTTAAACAACACTAAGAGTTCAATATTATCATGATATCTATCTTATTAGTAAAATATTTAGTGCTAGGATGGATAACTAACTTTCCTGAAATCAACAGGATTCAATGCAGGTCTGTTGAACTCATAATTACTCTGCCTTCCTTTCTTTGAGTCCATATCATTCTTTTCTTAATAGAATAAACCATGGAAAAATGGCAGACACTCCTTTTAGTAGTGAAATGACCAGCAAAGTATGGTGTAATGATCGAATACACTATGTGATGTGATATTGTATGATTATAAAATACAATTGTGTTAAGAATTTCATTGTATTCTTAAATCTAGAATACATTTTACCTTCCATTATGGAAATTTTAAATTAACAATTATTCTAAAGCATCATAAAATTAAATGTAATATGATGTACACTACCCACAATCTTTACATTTTATATATTTGCTTAAGATATACTTTTAAACATAGAGTTGAACCTCTCTTGACTTCTGTTTATAGAATCATTTTGTTTTAGAACATTACATAAATGATAACTTCATGGCATTTGTTTTGTTTATCTGAAGTTTCTAAAATGTGTCCATGTTTTTGCATGTAGACTTATTTTATTCACTTTAACAGCTTCTTTTATCAGATTAAATAAATATTCAGTTGTTAATTCTTATCTGTAGGGGATTAATTACAAGACAGCATATGGATACCAAAGTCTAGTGATGCTCAAGCTCCTTATATAAACTCATGAAGCATTTTCATATAACCTAAAAAAAAATACAAGTAGATACTTAATGAGTAAAGTTCCTGAGTAACATTGCATGCATACATGGACATTCATTCTAATATACATGTGTGTATAAAAATATATAAATAATATATAAATATATAAAATATATAAATTTATATATAAATATATAAAAATTCAATGGCTATGTTTCTCACATGCGTGCCTAGGTATAATGGAATACAATATAGTGGGATAAGAAAGATCACTTTGACATGAATCATCCTCTTTATCTACTAGTGACAGAATATTGGGTAAGTTGGTAAATATGAGTCTTCATTTTGTCTTTATTAAATGTATTTAGGCAGAAGCTATCTCTAGTGTTTTCTGAGCACAAGATATAGTGTGTGTAAGGCATCTAGTTGTGCTGCTTGGTTAGTGCCCACAGTAATCATGATGGCAGTGAAGAGGATAAGTGGATGAAGAAGAGGACCCCTCCCTACACTGACAATGAATTGGGGAACATATACCTAGACAGAATAATAATATAAAGCAGTATGCTGTGAGTATCTCAAAATAAGTTTCTATATTTCACAGTAGAAGTTAAAAATAGGGAGATATATTTTAGACTTAATATTACAGAAAATAAGCTAAGTGCAGTGGCACATGCCTGCAGTCCTAGTGGCCCAGGAGGCTGAGGCAAGAGGATCGCTAAAGCTAGTTCAAAGCCAGCCTCAGCAACAGCAAGGCACTAAGCAACTCAGCAAGATCCTGTCTCTAAATAAAATACAAAACAGGGCTGGGGACATGGCTCAGTGGTTGAATGCCCCTGAGTTCAATCCCCAGTACATAAATAAATAAATAAATAAATAAATAAATGAAATAAGTTATGATAATTACGAAAATTATCATATGTATTCCCAGGATACATATGTGGAAGAGCATCTCAACATGTAAAAGAGCATCTAAAGTGATTGAGGTAATTTATATGTTTTTCATAGTTACTTTGGTCTAAAGCATAGACACCCCCCACAGACACACAGACACTTACCCAGTTGGTTCTTTCTGTGTCAAGGAAGTCTTTTATTCACACTAACCTTTGCCTCTTGAGCATAGAACTCATTACCAGTGAAGGCTCCTTTGGGAGCTCTAACAAATGAGTTCATGGCTTTACTCCAGTTTCTAATGGACACCTGTCCTAGTGACAAATACCACTTTAACAATGAGCGCACCTGGATCCCTTGGCCACCAGATCACTACCAAGGCAAAGAGAATCAGTTAAGCATCCATCCTCCTGTAGAAGATGGAAGTGCTCTATTTTGGGCCACAGTTTTCCATTTCTATCAAACAACCTTGACAAGTGTGCATGCATTAAGGATAAATGGGAACTCACATGTGGAGGTTCAGAAATTCCCAGACTGCATAAAGAAAGTATAGATATAAGAAAAAATGTGGCATATAAATTTAAAGTGACCAACAGTTAGTTGCATCTCCTCCTATGGGAATATAAAACCCATTTCTCCACACTTTGAATCAGGGTTTGCTTTGTGAATTGCTTTGACTAGTACAAAGTGACAAATGGATTTACTGATAGTTTCAGACCCAAAGACTCAGGTCACCTTTGACTTCTTTGTTTGTTCTGTGAGAAAGTTTTTCCAAGACCATCACAAAAGAAAGAATAGAACTCTAGAAGATGGAAGGATAGAATAAAAATCTAAGGAGCCCCAGCTGAGAATCTGTACTCATTGTTAGACATGTAGGTATGTATGTCTCAAACCTTCTGTCCCCACTAATAAGTGATCCCAGGTAAAACCAATCCAGCCAACCATCTAAATTGTGAGAAATGATGAATCACAATTGCTTTCAGTCACTAGGTTAAGAGGTAGTTTGTTACACAGCAATAGATTACTGATACATTTGGGCATGGGTATAACTGAATTCCATAAGTCTTTCTATTTTATCCCTGACAAGAAATATAGATAACAAGATTGGGGTTGGTTACATTTCTAAACATGATATCATAAAGAGGAAATGAGCAATGGTTATGGACTCCACAATTAAACAGATTTATTCATTTAATAGCCATATGGGAATATGGCCAACACTTGCATTCTCCCTATACTCTGAAATTCAGTCCATCTTGTTTGCATTCTTCCCCACCCTATCTTTCCTCACCTCTTCACTCAAACTGATCAAAGCACTGCAGAAGTGTGCTCTCTATTATACACATTCACTCTCTCTTGCTCATATTCCTTCATTTATTTACCCATCCATTCAGTCTCTCACACATCAGACATTTATTGATTATTTATACTCTATGAGGTAATATCCGGGAAACATATTGATATGGTTAAAATAAAATCCTATAATAGTTGCATATCCCAAATCCATCAATGTGTCTAGAATGGAAAATGAATAAATAAATGGAAGTTCCATTTTAAAGTACTCACACTACTTAAAATAAAGATCTAATTATCCATTTTAAAGTATTCACACTACTTAAAATAAAGATCTAATTATAACTGTTTTTCTTCTTTTACTAGATATGTGTGTATCTATATTTATGTACATATATGCTTAAATGTGCAATGAGCATGTATAAATTATATGCATTTTTCATAAATGCATGTCTTTCATGGGTATCCATGACTGCATAAGTTTCTGGATGCCAGTGGGTATAACAAATGTGTTTTAGCATGTGTTTATGCGTATGTGTATGCACACTTAAAAGCAGATAACTGTGCATGCATAAAATATACATATAATATGGAGATATTTGTGCTTTCACTGTGCATGCATAAGTGTATATGAACATGAGAAAAACAGACTTGATAAAGAACTCATAAGTCAGTTCAGGGCTGGGGCTGGGGCTGGCTCAGTGGCTTAGTGGTAGTGCACTTGCCTGGCATGTGTGAGGCACTGGGTTTGATTCTCAGAGCCACATCTAGATAAATAACTTAAAGATCTATCAACAATTTAAAAAAGCTTACAAAAAAGTTGGTTCATATTCTACCTACTCATAACAAAGTAGAGTATGCCCATGTTTTTCGATTCTGTCATCCTTGCTTCGACCTTCCCAAAGATATTAAAAATAGGGAGATAAACAATGACCCCCAAACTTCCCACACTTTGAAGATTCTGTGTTTATTTATTCATCTCCAAGCTTCACTTCTGGGTCCTAACACTTTTACAGGAACACCACAGGTATTATCATTTAAATAAATAGATCGTGACCATCAGTATCTTCAAGAAATATTCAATAAGGAAATATCAGGTAAGGGAGATGTAAACAAGTTAATATGTGAGAAAATTGTGCATTGATATTTTATGCTGCCTTTAGAGATGAAAAGATCACTAGTCAAGGGCTTTGGTAATACTTGTTGACCTCTGAAAGGTGCCACATCAACTCCACTAATTAAAGACCAGGGAATTTCAATGAAGCCATTGATGACATGGATTGCTGACAGAATACCCTTTTAGATGGTTAAATGAGCAAAACCTCAGTTAGCAGTCATCACCCGTTTGGAATGAATTACTGGCTTTACTTCCTCACTGCACCCTCAGGAAGCCTTAATGGGCAATGTGTTTTATTTTTCTAGATTTAGCAATCACGAAAGATAATGATGCTGCAAAATTTCCATTGTCTTACCTTGGAGACCCCTGCCTGCTCAATATGTTCAAGTTATGTTTGGGAGGTCCCAGCCTCATCAAGAAATTTTAACCTCAAACAAACAAGGAAAACTCTTATGTAATTTGTTGTTTAATCCTCAAAGTAAACTTTTTAAGCATCTGAAACATACTCAGGAATCTCCCACTTTACTAATCAGCCTTGATACAAATAAGACTTAATGCACCATTTAAGAAGGGCTGTAACAACAAAGCATTTTCTGTTTGCCATTCATGTGCATGTGTTGTTTTATTTTCTCTATACAGCATGCATAATAGGTCATTGTTATTATCCCTATTTCAAAGATGACAAAACAAAGGCTTAGAGGAGATTTAAGCACCCACATGGCATATGATAAGAACCTGGGAAAACTGGATTGAAAGTTACACCTGATTATACACATCTACTCATTCACCATGTGTTTGCTTAGCACAGTCCATACATTAGAACTTGCTCTAGTGGGTTGGAATGTAACACTGAATGAAACAGACAATAAATCCATTCCATGAAAGTTGGTTGAATTTTTCAATGTTAATACCATTCCTGACGTTCATAAAAACAGGTTTTACCTGGGTGCCGTGGGGCACGCCTGTAATCCCAGCAGCTTGGGAGGCTGAGGCAGGAGGATCATCAGTTCAAAGCCAGCCTCAGCAAAAGTGAGGCACTAAGCAACTCAGTGAGACCCTGTCTCTAAATAAAATACAAAATGGGGCTGGGGATGTGGCTCAGTGGTTGAGTGCCCCTGAATTCAATCCCTGGTACCAAAAAATTAAAAAAAATGCAAAACATAAAATAAAAACAGGTCTAATAGTTGTGAATGATGGGAATACTTTCAGAGAGAAAGGATAAAGGGATTGAAGAAAGGGATTTTAAACAACTTAGACAAAACTTAGAAGATTTTGTAGCAAAGGGCAGTAGAGAAAAAGGGAAAAAGCTGGAAGGGCAAAAAAAGTGAAGCTATATTATTTTTTCAATGCTGGGGCCTGTTGGTTAGAAAAGCAGTTGGCTGCATAAAAGAGAATACACAGTGAAAGAATCGTGGGGAATAACTTCAGGTTTTAAAAATAACAATTTAAATGGGAGAAGTCAAAGAATCCTATATAAACATACAGAGGAGTCAATAGGGAGCTAGGTGGCTATGGAAATCCTATTTTTCTTACTATTATTTTTTTTCAGTAAAATTGAATGCAAAATAAATGGTTGAGGTTAGATATGGTCATGGAAAGTACGAAGGCTTGTGGCAAACAGAAAAGATAGAAGAGACTTAGAAATGTAGACACAGACATTGGTACAGTCTTTCTCCAGACGTTTAAATACTAGCTTCCAATGGAATTATCCATTGAAGAGCCTCGTGACTTTGGGCTTGGCAAAGCTAAATGTTAGTTTCTTCGTTTATAGAGTTCATTTCATTCATGACATGGTTTTAAAGTGCAAAACCGTACCTTATGTCTATATGCATTATTTCCTGTAATGTACCAAACTCACATTAATTTTTCTTATGTGTTCCTAAGAAATCCATTTAATGAAGTATCTGTAATATTTTGTATTATAATGTATGTTTGTATAGATGTACTCTTTATTTGTTGCCTTCTTTGCCACCACATTGTATGTGGTATCATTCCAAGTTAACATCCTCCCTATTTTGTAGAGGAAGACAGGAAAATTCAGAAAAGGTTGAGTGATTCATCGAAAGTTACCCAGGGCACTTTGGCTTCTGTAGAAAATTGGGGCATCTGATTTATGATTTAGAAGCCTTGGTCACAGAACAAAAACAAATCTATTAAAATAGAAAGAAAGAAAATTGACATTCAGAAACTTAACTTTGCTCTCCAATGTTTCTATGACAATTTAAGTCTAATGACTTCTGCAGATGTTAGAGTTCAGGGGCCTCTGCTTGAAGAACTGTCAGCTTCAGGAGCTGAAGACAGAGAATTTTAGGGCATTCAGAGGTCCCACACAGAATAGCAAAGGAAAGAAAGAATGATGCAAACGGGAATCAACTCCAGGTAATATGGGTGTTTTTCTGAACCACTTAAGTAATTGCAGACAAGCAGAGGAAGATACTGGGTCTTTCTTTAGAAGAAAAAGAGCTGAGATAATAGGAACTTCTTCAAACCTTGAATCTCATGTTTAAATATGCACAACACATTTTAATTATCATCACTATTATACCATTCATCACCATGCTGCATTGTAATAAGAGGTAATAGGATGCATTGTCCCTTTCTTACATTAAATGTGTCAAGTACCATAAATAGAACAATTGACATAATTGCTGTAAATCCCAGAGTGTGTATATATGTGGGTGGGAGTGGGAGAGATGTTCACCCAACCCTCACTCACAATATTGCAGGATGAATTTACATAATTGGGTCTAAAAATGGTATGTCACCATTAAGTGTACTCACAATTCTTGCCTCAGGCTCCACACTACCAGCGCCCCCCTTTCCAGAGGAGGAGGGCTTGCTGCAGTGATGCTCCTGCAAAGCCTCCCATTTATTCTGTGGGGTAGTTAGAGACACACAATAGGGCAAATTATTGGAAGCAAACTGATTAGTTTGTTAAAATAAAGCTTCTTTTATTACCTTTGAGGAAGGAAGGGTCACAGGAGATTTCACATTTTCATAATGAATGGACAAAGTGAAATTAAATATCTTCTAAAATTAAATATCCTCTAAAATATTTATATTCCAGAATATGTCATGACATGTTGGAGAATGAAGGCCACCTGACAGGGATTTCAAGTACTGTTTACTTACAAAAGTCACTGTGGTGTGGTGGCACACACCTTAATCCTAGCAGCTGAGGGAGGCAGGAAGATTGAAGACTCAAAGCCAGCCTCAGCAATTTAGTGAGGCCCTAAACAACTTAGTGAGACACTGTTTCTTTAAAAAAAATACACACACACACACACACACACACACACACACACACACACACACCACATACATACTGGGGATGTGGCTCAGTGGTTAAGTGCCACTGGATTCTATCCCTGGTACCAAAAAAGAGAAAGAAAAAAAAAAAAGAAAAGAAAAGAAAAAAAATATATATTCACCCAAATATCTGGAGAGGGAAGTAGTCAAGTAGAGACTACCCTCTTCTTTCTCCAAATAAATAATGTAGGAGAAGAAATTTAGGAAATTTTCAGGATGGAGGAGGGAAAGCGAAGCCATTGAAATCTGCAAGCTCTCTATTCAGTCCTGGGTTAGGCAGCCTTCTACCATGAAAGTCAGCCAGATTTCTCTGATCTGCACAATGGCAGAGGAAAGTCAGGGATATCATAACTTCTGTCTTACCCTGTACTGCAAGTCTGCATCCTTCCTCCTGTTTGAAATACTGTTATTAGAACTGTCTTTCCGTGAAAATTGTGCTAATTTCCCATTATGCTAAGCTTTACCCTTAATTTTGTTCTAGAAGGGTGCCAGCATTTCCCAAAGTGCTCCATTTTGAACACAAACATTTAGAATACTTGTGCTCAGGTCAATTAATTTTCCATAAAGCATATACAATGATTCTATAAAAACTTAGATGGGCCTATACATTCCCTTGCTAAGTAACTTTATTGTCTTCTCATTGCTATTAGGATAAAATCCATTCTTGGTAGCATGGTTTAAAAAGCTCTCTTTGATGTGACTCCTGTCTAAGGTACCAAAGTCATTGTTCATTTCTCTCCACACCTCTACCCTCCACCTGACCCCTGTGTCTTCCACCCTTTTACTTGTTATTGCCCCAGGGGCCATTGTAAGCCACCTTACTCTCCACTAACCACATCCTCTTCAAGAGGACAATATGGGGGCCCTTATATCTCAGGGACACTCTATGCAGATGCATAAGTCATATCTCCTATTTAAACTCCTTCTACTGGTATACATTAAATATTACATCCGCTGAGACATCTTTAACGACCGTTGCTCAACTCATGCACAGGCAATTTAGATATTCCAGCTAAAGGCTTATATAACTTCCACTTCCACTAACTTAGCTCCTTTCCAAACTCAGTCAATGACATCCTCATCATGCTCAAGTCAGAAACCTGGGATCCGTTTTTGACATTTCCTTTTTCTTCAGTACCTTTCCGTTTCCTTTGTTCTCTAAATAATCCTTCCACAAGTTATCTTTCCTAGACTTTGAAAATGCATACCCTTGAGTTAACCTATTTTTCCTCCACTTCTTCTTTGGCTGTTCTAGCCCAACAACCATTTCCTCTCACAATGACCCTACTTTGCCTCTCTCATCACCCTCTTCAACTCCAGGACACCTCTAGTCTAGTTTCCATAGATGATAATGATTTTTGAAAACACTAATCAGATGTCAATCTCCCTGCTAAAAATATCTTAGTGGTTTCCCACTGAACAGTAAGGAAAGTCCAAGTTCCTTATTGATATTAGAAAAGCTGGATTCTGTCTACCTCTTGGCTCCCCAAATCAGTGTTGAATGTCAGTTGAAACAGCTGTATCTTATCTCTTAAGAATGAATTTATCCTCTCCTCAGCAAGACCCTTGTGACCAGACTCCTCTCCCTCCATCTAAGTAGTCCTGGTCCTCTATTCCTTCTTCTCTTCATCCCTTTAGAACACTCATTTTGTAATTTTAACTGTCCTAGAATGAGGGCAGGAAATATCTTGACTCATGGATCACTGGTACCCTTACAGTCTAGTCCAGGGCTTGATCCAGAGCAAATGCTCTATAAATATTCATGGGATGAATGAAGAGCACAAATTACACACAGTGATAATTACTGGTTTAATTGTTTTCTACCAAGATGTACTGTTTGAGGGTGGGATCAGAGTGGACCCAACATTAATTGTGAATTTCCTCCCTTTATTGATTGATTAGCTCAATTTCTTTTAATACAAACCTGATTTTAGCCATTTTTTAATACTGAATTTAGATTAAATAATAGTCACTAAACAAATAGTTTGAGTTAATGAAGAGATGAGTTCATAAAGTAACAAATATAGGTAGCTTTAAATTTCCACTAGGATTCAAAAATGAAGAAAAAATATAATTCAAAAAATATTAAAGGAGCATGCTTTCTATACTCTTATCATCTTGTTGCAAATTATATTAATTAAAGCTGTCAAACTTTAAATCCCTCACAAATTTATTTTACCAAGCAATCGTCTTTCATATATATACATGCATATGTACATATGAAAAATATATACATGTATACACATACACACATAAAACAATTGCTTGATAATGCATATATAATATTGATATAAAACTTTTTTTTTCTGGGTGGGGGCAAACTCAGAGCCTTGGCCACACTTAGCAAATGCTCTGTCACTGAGCTACATCCCCAGTCCTCTCATATAAATTTTAATTTCTGAGAAAGATGTTTTAGGAAAGTTGTTGAAGAAGAAACCACAAGGGACTTGGAGGAAGAAGATAATAATTTAAATATTGGTTCTGCCAGTCACAGTTTGTAAGACCTTACACAAGTCCTCTGAACCCGATGCACGTTCCTCTTCCCACTTTTGAGATGGACTTGTGGCTGCCTTCCATCAGGCTGAATGTGGACATGAGCCTGTATGTTTCAGGGCTCGAAATACAGCAGGAATCAGTGAAGGAGTTTTTCCACTTAATATCTACCATCCAAGCTTCTGTCTTCCGAAGTCTGAATATGGTATCATTTTGCTGGGGTTTTTGTTGTTTTCCTTTATTACAATGGTAGAGGAGATTTGGCTCTGACTCTAAGTTCCCTTGTTTGTGACAGCTGTCCTCACTCCATGGCGTCAGGGATCATTTAATAGCTGATTTTGACCATACATATACCAGCAGCAGTCAAGATGCAGTTCTTCAATCTTCTCTGGAATGGCAGATGGCCATAGAACCATCTGTGCCTTGGAGACTGAATCATTGTAGGAGAAAATGTGGAAGGAAATAATCATTTTCTATCTAACATACAAACTTTATGCTGATGGAAAATAATAAATCATTCCGAAGATATCTTGGTCCTTTATGGATATTTGCAACTTTCCTCTTCTAATGTGCTAGACAGAAGGCTGCTTTGGTGGTATTTTTTAACACAATAATAACTTATATTCATGGAGTGTTGTATACTATTTCCAGCACAGAGTACTTCCATTCATTCCAAATGTCATTTATGGACCACCAATTTCATGTCAATCCCTGAGATAGGAAGACGAATATCAATCAGCAAGGAATCTCCTCTCAAGGGACTATATAAGACTGAATGATAACATTAACAATGAATTCAGGCCAGCCTCTTCCCTCTCTTTCAGAAAGATTGGATGTACCCCATGGTCCCCATTTCAAAAGTTGAATAGACTTGACTACAGAATAGACAAATGACTCGTTCAAAGTGACTTATGATTCGTCTGTCCTCTACAATGAATGATTCCAATAGGCGAACTTTACCAACTTGGACAAATAGGAAAAAAAATATTCTACAGAAAGAATATATCTAAAGTAATGGGTCTATTCAAATCAGCATGCTTGTCTTATTTCATAGGCAAACAATAGCACACATTCATTGCTAGCAGTGCTACCAATGTTGAAAAGAACTCTTAGTAAATAGACAAGATGTGCAATTACCCAGTTCACAGGATTTTAAAATCATGCTAATAAGGTTTTTAAAAACATTATTACATGTTTAAAAAAATGTTTATGCTCTTAATGTGTTCAATAAGTTCTTCCTTTTTCATATATTCAAAATACTATCTTTATTGTAGTCTTGCTTTAACCACATCAGGTTGTTACATTTTCTATAATATCCATGTTCTCGACTATACCTGGAATCATCTTGTCTCCTTGAACACCAGGAAAATATTACTTGCTCAGATAACAACTCTCCTAACTTCTTCAGATAGAATTAATTGGAAAGTCATTTGTGATCCCACAACACTATGTAAATATTTCTACTACAGCATTTTAGTCTATGATACTGCAATCATTTCCTTATCTGTTTGCATTAAATATATACTCTTTGGCTTACCCCATCTTCATCATTATTGACAACACAATAGCTACGAATGCTTTTTATAGGCTTATGTTACAGACACTGCACAAGTTTTCCTAATCTAGCAACTCAGCTATTATATTCTATTTTACTAATGATAAAAAGAGAGATTTAGCCAAGTTCACACAAATATGAATAGGGAGGTTATAAGATTTCAATCCAGGTAAACAGGACTTTATAGCCTAGAGACCTTTTAATTATCATACCAGAGCTTATCTCAGTGTTTGACACACAGGCTTTTATCAAATATTTTTTGAATTGCATTAACAATTAATCTAAGGGATCATATAGGGGAGGCCTTTGGTCTAGTCACATTCAAGTAAGTACACATTGCAAATTAGTGAGGTCCAGATTAATGAGGACCAGGAAGAGTTCTGGTGGTGCAGGTAGCAGATGCTATAATGATCTATTATTATAGCTAATAATAATCATAATTACAATCTGAACTATGTGTCTTGGCTACATAATTTTCTGGCTACAGAATTTTCTCTGAGTCAGACTAGAACAGTAAACTAGATAAAGATATGATGTTGCCTGCTGCCTATAGTTATAGTTATTTTAGACATATTGAATAGAGGAAGGAAAACTAAAACTCTTGCATCCCACACTATTTTGGGGTGACCTGAAATGAAATAAAATCCGTAAAGGAGATGTCATTTAAGGAATTGCTGAGCTGTATCTTAGAGTCATGTGGTCTACAAGATGAAATCTTTACTTTATTTAGTACCTACTATATGCTCAATGATAGATGTCCTTCTGTTGTCTGAGAGGATGGGAGTGCTAGAAATATTTATCATTCACTTGTAAAATGATAAAACTGGGTCTTAAAAATAAGCAGAAGTAAAGTCAGCAGGAGAGTGACAGATGACAGATGAGGAAACTGGACAGGAGAGAATGGCTTTGATATGGGCCCAGGAGCGTATCCTTCCTTGCACCTGCCTATTGGAAGAAGACCAAAAGAGGATGGAAAAGCATCTTAGTCCCCAATAAATGGAACATTGCGTATTAGTAGGCAGGGTCACCACATGTCTGTTTAGAGCCTCTTGACTCTCCTGGATCAGGTAATGCAGGGTTTGACATTCAATGCCGAGTTACCATTCTTTGCCTCCTTTCACTATTACACATTACAGAATGTTTTTTTTTTCTTTGTTTGGTAGAAACAATTAGACTTGAAGAGAGGTAGAGACCTTATTTAGTGATTGAGGCTAAGAGATAGGCTATTGCTCACTTTTTACAAGAGAGTTCTCTGCATAGACTAATAATGATGTTGTTGCTCCATTTTCCCAATTTTTTTTTAATTTTTTCACATATACATACTGACTTTGTAAATATCATGGAAAAAAAGTTGCAAGTTCAAAACAGAATGTACATGTTTTTGGATCTTCCAGCAAAATAGGATCAGCTGTCAAGAACAACCTCACCTTGCCCTCTAATGTAGTCAATCTACATTCTAATCAGATGTACTACACTCTACATACAGAGGCCCAGATTTTTATACTTTTCTTCCCATAACAATAGAAATTATTTGTTCCTTATTTGTACTTACTTATTTAGGTCTCAAGAAGCCCATTTAGATCAGGTATTGCTCTCTCTGTCTGAGGTGTGAAGGCATTGCTTTTACAAATGTGTTGGCTGGAATTCTTTGGATTGCAAGAGGCAGAATTTGTGTTAACTTAGACAAGAATCCCACAAAATCAAACAGAAGTGACTCTGGTTTAAATAAGTCCATCAGCTGAAATCCTAGTCCCCGGTGTGGTGGGACTGAAGAAGTGGGATCTCTAAGAAGTGGAGCCTAGTGAGTGGTAATTAGGTCATAGGAGCTATACCCTCCTGAGTGGGTCAATATTGTCTCAAGGCAATGAATCAGTTCCCCCTCTGTTTGAATTAGTTATCACAAGAGCATGTAATGATAAAGTGAGCCCACCCCACTTGCTTGGCCTCTTTTGCACAAGAATTTCCTAATTCTCTGTCCAGTTGTGATGCAGTCAGGATGCCAATGTCATCAGAATTGTGAATGAAATCAACCTACTTTTTAAATAAAATACTCAGCCTTGTGTACATTGTAATAGCAAAACCAAACAGACTAAGAAGTACAAATACACAAACCACAGGAAGGAAATAGACAAATTTATCTTAATCAGCAAACCTCAGGAACCTCACTCTCACTAGGAGTATCTCTGTAGGTCCCTTGTCTGCGTTTACTTTTATTCTCTGTCATTGCAGAACATCTACCTTTATGTTGCATCCCTAATAGTCTAGTGGTTAGAACTTGATCCTCTCAGCTACTTGTAATTGTTGAATAAAAAGTTGGGGGATGGGGACTGATAGCTCTCTAATTTCACTACTTTAACATCCTATCACAGTGAGAGGAAAAACATCTCTTTATTAATTCATTTTAACCTAAAGTACTCTATTTAGCAGAGCTTGGGTTAGATGGGCATCCCTCTACCACTCAACATTACTAGTGATTGAAGGATGGAGTGAAACTTTTAAGAGCTTTGGTAATCTTTGTGCAAACATAAAGTTTGAACAGAAAAGAACAAATCCTATATGAAGAGGAGGTTTGTACTTGCATAAGCAATAGTCGTCTATTCCGGGAAAGGTTAGGTGTGTTATCCTGAAGACTAATATTCAGTAAATGATAGATAAGAAATTTAAAGCTAAAGGATTCCCCCTCCCAAAGTAAATGCATTATTTTCTCTTTCATGCTAACCAATACAATCCACAAAAACACTTCACCATTTGATGAGCTAATCTTTTAAGTTTTCACTTCACATAGTAGATTTATCATTATCCCCATGCCACCAATCACTGAGGTCTCTGGAACCTCTAAACTCTCCCTCCTACTAATTCTTCTTCATCCATGCGTCTCCATGCTTTCCAAGAGGTCAACGATGCAGACAGATTAGGGGTCTCCTTTCTGTCCAATATTCTATAACAAATACAAGTATATTTCATACTTAAAACTCTTGATTTTTTTTTGCTCTTTGATATTAATTTAGATTTCTTAGTTTTGTGCATTTGTGGTTGTACTGTAGATCTTTTTTTCCCCCTAAATCTATTTCAAACTTTTAAAGTCAAGGATCATAGTTTAAATGTTCATGTCTGACTAGATGTTAGTATGAGGCTAATGTTATAATAATTGCATTGTTAACAAAATTTGATTTATGTATTTTTATAGAACATCTATTAGGAACAAATATCTATTCTAAGCACTGGATTAATTGTTTTCTTCTCCTGTTGTTTGCACATAGCCTTGTCAGTAGCTTAAAGAAGAGAAGGTGATGAATTATGTTCTACTTCTCTCTGGTTTTCCCCCAAATCTATCCCTCCTCCTTAGCTTGCTCACTTTGTTCTAGTCACAACACATTGCTTATTAGTTCTATAATATATTGAGTGTAATGTTGTCAAACAATAAGCATTTAATTTTTTATCTAAAAAGCATTTTTATATCGGCTTAAAGTTCACATTAACCTTAGCAAACTCTTCAAAATCAGATCATGGATTTTCCCCCTAGAAAGTATCAATAATCACTCCCTTGGAACATGGGAGTCTCCCTTATTCCGTGTCAGTATGTACATGCATCCCATACTCCTTTTGAATTGTTATCGTTTGAAAGAGTGGCCTGACAACCAGGGCTCATGTTCCTGGCATGTGTGATAAATTGGGCAAGGGAATAGCAGCCGGCTGCTGATCCACCCAGAACGCTCTCAGCCACCTTCTTGTAATTTAAGAGGGTCACCCTGAAGGGAAATGGCCACTCAAGGCAGCCACTGTGGCAGACTGGAGTTGTCAAGCCTCATCCAGCTGCTTTATAGATTCGGTCCTTTCTCCTTTCTTCTGAACTCTTCTCTGGTGCTCACCAGCCAGCACCCTAGAGAATCAGCATAGCTATGTTGTTATTAAAATTCTTTGTCTAGACTTGCTTACTTTCTGCCTTCTCTTTCTTTGTGGGAGAAAAACAAAACAATCATGGTGGACCATAGAATTGGATACAATCAAAATAGTTCCAAGATGACACTGATTTATTTTTAAAGCACAGAATCACAGGCATTTTATTTCTAATAAAAAATACAGTACAGATATTTTGTCTAATTTGTTTTTGTGTTTAGCCTTGGGGATAGAGGTCATTATAACCATCTGGTAGAAGTGGGTGAAGGAAACTCAGATGAAAACAATAGCATGCTGGGAATTTTCAACTGAATGGATAGAGAAAGTATGGCATATAAACACAATGAAGCTTTACACAGTCAATAAGAAGAATGAAATTATAGCATGGGCTGGTAAACTGGAGAACATCATGCTGAGTGAAGTAGACCAGACTCTGAAAGTCAAAGTCAAATGTTTTCTTTCATATGTGGAAGTTGGACCAAAATAAGGGGGAAAAGAAGTGGGTGATCCCATAAAAATAGGGAGATTAGTGGCATAATAGAAGGAGATTGAAAGGTTAGAGGAGGAACAAGAAATAGGAAGAATAGTGGAATAAAAGTGACCAAACTCTCCTATGTGCATATATGAATACACCATGGTGAATTCCACAATATCTATCAATAAATAAGTAGAAGGAAACCAGTTGAGAAAGGGGATCAAGGAGTAGGAGGAGGGGAGGGAAAGATGAAGTAAGTACTGGGGACTGAATTGAAGCAAATTATATTCCATGCTTGTATAATTGTGTCAGAGTGAACCCCAATATTATGTATAACTATAATGCACTACTAAAAAAAAAGTTTGTCTTAGCACTTCAAAGCCCATACCCAATATGAATATCTGTCCACATTCTTTTGAAACTGAGAAGGCTACTGTCTGCTTGCTTCAAATATTCTTTAGCTTTCTCTTCCTCATAACTCCTCCTGAAAAATAATATTCATCTTTTGATTTCTTCCAATAGAGTCTCTGCCCCATCACTCTCTAGTTGGATAGCCCTAAATAAGTTCTTATATGTCTCTCAGTCTTTCTCCTTTGCCATTTTGATAATCATACCTAGCATATGGTAAAATAAGCAATATACACTACGGAAGGTAGTTATAAGTGTCCAAAGAATAGCCAATGTCAAAATATTGGTAAGAACATGCATTAAACAAAAGGCTTTTGTTCACTATTGGCTCTGGATGTTATGTATTCTGCATTATTTTGTTCAGGACCAGAGGAAAAACTTCCAACCTGATGATCTTCCTACTGTCACTTTCCACACTTTATCTGTAGCTCATCATTGTTGTTACAAACTAAACGCTGGCTGCAGACTCCAGATGCTTATATATAAACATCTCACTATAACCAAATTGATCTCCTTACCAACAACTGAAAGTACCATGATTCCTCTATTTCTAATGCTTGTACACAGATCTGAGCCTCTTCCTGCACACTATTCATATACATTTTTACCTAAATCATGCCAACTTTTGCATTCCCTGGTAAGTCTCACCCGTGTTACTAATCTTTTGTTTCCTCTCATAGTCCTCCTGATAATTATTCTCCCAAAGCTCTAGCTTAATCCATTCTGTAACATGCACCAGTAGATTTGTCCTTGTTGATTTGTATTTCCACTTTTACTTGCCTATTACCATGCAGTATGTCTTCAATCAAACAGACCTTTGGAGGCTGGGTCATCATGAGTCTTTGTATATTACAGGGGCCAAATGATGACAGTGATGATGATATTAATGAGGGTGGCGTTGGTGGCCGTGATGATGAGGATGATGCTTTTACTAATGGTGATGATGATGATGATTCTAAAACTTGCCAGCACTGGGTCCTGGGTGGCCGTCGACCAGTATGAGTCGAAGAAGGCCAGATTATAGTCACAGGAACAGTAGATGGAAGATTGTTCCATTAGTGTAGAAAGGGAGATTGTGTGGGTACTAAGGATCAAGTCAGTGCACTTAAGTCTGGAGACCATATAACCCAATGAGTTTACCAGTTTAAGACCTGGCCAAAGGGAGAAGCCAGAATGACCAGATAAAAGAGGGTCTGGGTCATGAGCTAATGATTGACACTGATCCCTACAATCAATCTTGAATGAGATGTTATGTACTCTGAGATGGCATGTCCTAGCTTCAAAGTGATAATCATGGATTTGGGAAGAGGAAAGGACTGTGTCCAATCCTAATTTTCACCCTTACCAAGCACAGGACCTTTGCTATTTAATGCCTCTAAGCACGTGTTTCTTCTCTTTAGTGGGATAATGTGCCTCAGAATTGTTGTAACAATTAAAATGATTAATGTTTATAAAGTGCTTCACACAGTGCTTGGCACACTGTTAATGTTCAATTATGAAAGACAAATAGAATAAGGATAATTCAGTGGATGCAGTGGCATGATGAGATCCTGCAGTTGGCAGTCATGGAGAGGCAACGGAACCTCTCTAAGTGGCCTACATTGGTTTATAACAGGATGCTGGGGAATTGGGAGGCACAGACCCCAGTCCCCGACAACAGGCTAGCAGGATGTCAGGACCATAATTGAGTGGGCTGAGACAGAGATGAGGAATTTAGATCCATCATTGAATTGAAGTGCCAGGCAGGGAGACCGAACATGATGCCCAGCATACAAATGGGACCAAGGCAGCAGAGAAAATCAAGAAGAAAATGTGGTGCACCCAGGATCTGGAAGTGTGTCCGAAGCATCAGATATGAGGTAGAGATTTAAAGCAGCAGGACTGCCCCCATGCTATGCACTCTGGTGAGCCCGAGGCTAGTGTGCCATCTGCCCTCCTCGGGAAACAGATGAAGCCAGGTTCATAGATGAAAAATAGCCATTTCCAATCAGGATGCCCCAAGGAAGATGGGGGTGTGCAGCCAAAGAGTAAAATTATACAGCTGTGCCATCTAAGTACCAGGCTAATTCTGTTCCCTGAGGTTTGGGCTAGATATAAGGTCCTTGGGAGAAGCAAAACATAAACCTATAGGGATGATTTCAATGTGCCATGGGTGATGCACAGGAGGAAGATGCACTTGGAACTCACAAAGTGGGTCTTAGGATTTGATGTTAAATTCTGAGACTTTGTATTTGTGCATTCCTGAGGAAGCAGTTTCCGTCTTCCCAAACTGCTTGGTCTTTTTCTATACTTCTAACAATAGCCATCATTTACTGAGCAGTGACCAAATACCAAGTTTATATTGCTAATTAACTTACCTGGACTATGTCTTTCCAATCCCATAACAATTTATGGAAGACAAAATCTGTTTTCTCAATCTTCAGTTGAGGCTGGTCAGGGATGGAGAAAGCCTATAGCTGAAGCAGGGTCACAGAGCTGAGATGGTTACGGCCTGTTTCAATCGAGGTCTGTTGAACACCATCCTGAGATTGTAATTACCACACTAGACAGCAGATTCCAATTTTATATGATTTTTATTTTCCCTGAAAAGTGCTTAGTGACATCTCACATGTAGAAAGCGTTTAGGGTGTTCTTGTTGAGTAAGCTTAAAACTGTAACATTTAAGCAGAGAGCCAGGATTAGCATATCAGCCTCTGGTATAGGTTGTCAGGTCTATTTGTGAGTCCTGTGATGATTTTCTGTAGGTCAGCAACTTCCTCTCCTCTATCCCAGGTCTTCTCCAAAGTCACACTAGTGACATATTAATTCTTTACTGTGAGGGGTTTTCCTGTGCCCTGTAGTGTATTTAGCAGCATCCCTGGTTTCTATCCTGTCAGTGACAGTAGCATTTATATCTTGGACATCCCGCAAAGACCCAATGTAACAGGCCTGTCCCTCAGAGTGGTGGTATTAGGAGGTGGTAGAAACTTCAAGAGGCAGGGCCTAGAGGGAGGTCTTTGGTGGTCCTCAGATAGGATTTCAGGACCTATACCTGTCCTTGCTATTATTTTCCTTCCTTGACCATGAGGTGAGGGGTTTTACTCCATGATACACTTCCACCATGATGTACTGTCTTGCTACAGGCCTAAAGCAAGGGAGCCACCCAACCATGAAACAGACTTCCAAAATCTGAGCCGAGAGATAAATCATTTCCCTTATCTCAGGTATTAGTTATAGTGACAGAAAGTTGACTAACACTCTAGCCCTACCCCAAGAACATCCTCCAGGTGCAGCAATTCCTCAGGTTCACAAATTCTAATTTACAACTCTTTTTAGTGTCAGCTCAGAAGGCAGACTGGTCTCTTCAGAGGCTAGGCACTAGCAGGATGGGTGGTTTTGTGTTATGGTGTAGGGAGAATACCGGGTCCTTTCTGTCATACCCCAAATTTTCCCATTTGGATTTTGTGGTGAAGTGTAAGCTGTGCTGTTTGAATCCTGGCATGGTAGTACATAAGAGCACAGAACCTGGTCAGCCTGACATGCGTTCAAATCCAGCACCACTGTGTGCTAACTCAGTGAACTTGGCCAACTTCCCTAACCTCTCAATACCTCATTTTCCTCATCTGTAAAATAAAGATAATAACATAATCTATCTCAAGAAGTAATCTGTAAAATGGAGATAATAGTGGAATGGATCCTATAAAGATAACAGTAATTTAATCTTTGTAAAGTACAGTGTCAAACAATAATAAGCTAAAGGGATGTAAGCTTTTACTTTCAACAATGCCTGGCTGTAATCTATGATTGGTTCCATTTTCTTCCTGCCAAGTGGGTTGCTAATATGATTAGACAGTAAGCTCTTTTGAACAATGGCCAAGTTTAGGCTGTTTACTGCCGAGTCCCTAATACTTAGGGCAGTGCCTGGAACATAATAGGTGCTCACTAAATATTTGATAAGTGAGGAAATGAAATGATTAACAGATCAATATTCTAAGAACCAAATGCTGTCGGTATCATTAAATCTTCATTATTTCAACAGCACTGGTTGTGATGTCAATGACTGTGAGGGAGTGGAATGGGAGGCAAAATAATATACATTTCAAGGATAAAGAAACCTGGGATTTATATGTCAGTTAGCTTTCAAAACTGGCTTGAATGTAATTTGAATTTGAAAGTTGATTTATCTGGCCTTACCCTTACCCTACACAATGCAGATCTTAATTGAAACACACACCTCTGGGAGCAGAAGAATAACGAGCTGCCTGCTGAAATGTCACTCTTGTGAAAGAATGCAAATGCGGTCCCATGAGGAATCCTCTTCTTCCCTAGGTTGAGGGGGCTCAGCTGCATCTACCAGAGAGAACAGAAAAGTGATGTGGGAAGGAACAATTCCAACTAGGGGGCATCGGGGCCAGCTTGTAGGGACTGAGACCTGTGACCTGGGCTTTTCACCAACTCTGAGAGAGGCATCTACATGGTTAGAAATAGAGAGAGAGCCTAGAAATTACCCATGTACTAATAGCAAACAAAGGTTATAAAATCATAATTCTGCCACCTACTCCATAGAAGCACAACGTTATCTTTATTTTATCTTATTTTTCAATCTCCTTTTAAACTCCAGTTTTCTAATGTAACAGATGGGGGAAATAATATCATACCTACATAAGATCATTGGAAGCATTACTTGAGATAAATG
This sequence comes from Spermophilus citellus, assembly GCF_964194105.1. NCBI lineage: Eukaryota > Metazoa > Chordata > Mammalia > Rodentia > Sciuridae > Spermophilus > Spermophilus citellus. Next base: position 16,555,102 of record NC_138183.1, on the reverse strand, counting down.
CATAAAATCATTTGGCATGGTTCTTAGTACACAATAGTTTGGAATGCCAGAGGATGCTACTACTGCTATTATTACACTTGAGTTTGCATTCCCTCAGGTGAAGGAGCCTAAACTTGGGGTGAAAAGAGATTATAAAATGCAGAAATCAGAAGCCAGCTTGGTTTTGGAGAAAATGTAGAGGGAGGTGTAGATGGAAAGTGGGAAAGGATCAGATTAACTAGGACATGGGAGGCGATTCTACAGATTTGAGCCTTTAGTGACAAGAAGTGTGAAAATAGAGATATTTTTGGTTTTCTGTCAGTCAGAGGGAGCTTGTTTAGGCATGAAATGGCCTTTCAGTCCCTGTAAATCAATTCATATAGGTGACCTGGCCCAAATTCTCTGTTTGAGGAGGAAATGTTGCTTGTGGCAGGATGTATTCCCTAGCCACACTTCCCCGGGTCTCTGCCAAAGTGAGAGCCCCCTTCATTGTGTGCTGGAGAGAGAATGCCACATGAAATTAGAGAGGATGAGCAGAGGGGGAGAGGAGGCGGCGAGCTTGCCACCATGCTGGCGGAAGCCTCGCAGGGACAGAAGGCGATGCGTCCTGACAGATGCCTTCGTTATGTTGTTTGTTAAACACTGCGTGGCTGCATTTCACAACATTTTTGAAGCTGCCCCTGCGTTCCCTGGGCATTTTGGCAGGAGAGAATGGAAACTGTTGGGGCTGGGGACAGGGGTAGAGGGTGGAGGGCAAGGAGGGAGCAGTAATTGTGATGCAGTGAAATTCATGTTCAAAGTCACCTTCACCCAAATACATCACCCTCAGAATCCCTGAGTGTGATTCTGTGGCCTGAGAGTTGTTAAGAGGTTTATGTATTGAATCCAATTCAATTAAAATCAGAAGAATATCTGAGTACCAAATATAGGTTAAGTCACTGTCCCTATTTTGAAGGAAGTGTTACAATCCAGTGGACACAATTCAGTACACACATACTGTATACACACACATACACACACACACACACACACGCACACACATACGGGCAACTTCAACACATATTAGGGTGCAAAGCGGTTTTAAACTGTTGAGACCTTGTTCAGTTCTGAGGGAAAGAAGGGTTGCATTTAGTTAGAGGAGTAATTTTGACTTCAGGTGAGCAATGAAGAAAGAACAACATTTTGCGTTGCAATGTAGGTAGTGGGAGGTCAGGGAGGAGCACCGATGGAGACAAGGAGATAGGTGATGGAGTGAATGATGCCATTGATCTGGAACACAGGACTGTGTGGAAGAGAAGAGCGTGAGGAGCAGAGAATGCAGGTTTATCCAGCACTGAGAAAATCCTCCAATGAGAAAGAAAGTTAGAGGGGCAAGAAATGGGAGAGGAAGAGAGAGAGAGAGATTTGGCCAAAATGAGCCACTGAGGGATTTATGAACATTGATGTGATGCTTCAGGTTATACTTTAAGATGTGTTGAGAATTCTCAATTAAATGCAGCCTTACATGGGAGTTACCAGAAAAAAAAAATGTGGTAGCCTAACTGTTGTTTAAAATCCTTTCTGCTGTCAACTCTAATCTGGATGCTCATTCTGCACTTAGCATCTGTTAGAGACAGTGGAAAGATAAGTGTAAGTAAACTTTGGGGCTGCAGTAAGTTTCAAGGAAAAAAAGCTACGGCTGAAGTCTCTACTGTGGGATATAAAGAAACCTGGGCACCACTTCTGTACAGCTCTGTCTTGAAGATGGAGATCCTGGGGAGACCTTACTCCCAAATACCTTGAACCTTGATGGGGAGGGCAGATATCACCTCCTCATGAATATGCTTGATCTTCCTGGCCCTGAGAAGAGCAATGAGGACAGAAGAATGATCCACAGCTCACTGTGGATCTGTCACTGGCAGAGGGAGGATAGCAAATAGGCATCCTAGTACCCTGGGTCAGATTGCATCTTAATCTTGTTGCTCTTTCTATGTGAGGGAAAGATAATACTTAACTCTCTGCCCCTTTTGGGACTTCCATAGATTGATCCAATAAACAGACAGGAGACCTGCATGGTGGTGCTGGAAGATAACCACATGTCTTGAGGAATCCACTGGCAGGGAGCAATGAAAACAGAGTAAAGATTTGAAAAAGACCTATGAAACAGGTCTGTCAGATCACCAGCAAAAACAGTAATAGCAGTAACAGTAGGAATCCATAAGAAAACTCAAAAACAGTAAGAATGCCTTCCGAAACTAAATGCATGACTTTCAAACTATAAACAAATCATAAAATGATCATCAAAAACTGAAAGAGATCATTAATTATCTGTATTGGTGAACTGAGGAACTTAGGGCATTTTACATTTATATTTTTTTCTGGAAAAAAAAAAGAACTTGAAAAAGCATTCTCATCTCCCAGTAAACAACTTCCCAAAACAGAGAAATATACACATACGTGTCTGCATGTGTGTGCATAAAATGCATGGGCCACTTGAAAATACCAACCTGTAACTAATATTTCTAAGCTTTCCTAGTGACAACTCAGAAATGGGGCTAAGGGAAAAGGGAAGAAATAAAATAACCTGGAAGATTTTATCTCCACTAAGTCAGGGAAGAGGAGAAAGAAGAGAAAATGTTCTCAGAGTTCTATTTTATTGCCAAAGGAAAGAAAAGGGAAAAACAAAAGTGTGCCCTGGAGGTTTTGTGTCTCATTTTTAAATAATTGCAAGGAATCCTTCAATTGCTTGTGAGCTCAAACAAGAAAGGAAGTATACGCTCAAGGAAGGAAATAATTGAGGAATGTCCACACTTTTGAGACACTAGAGGAAAAAGGATGATTTCCTGTGAAACAATTGACAACAAAGAAATATGAAATATGAATAAATCAAGTTTGACAAAAGAGAAAATAAGATGATGTAATTATCATTACGTGAGTCAGAGGATGCGAATAGGTCCACAGCTGAGTCCAGTACTTCAAGAAAAAGTGGAACGTGATGAGAGCTGATCATTGGAGCAAGAGGGACAAGAGAAAGAAAAGGAAACAAAATAGAAAGTGTATAGTATCATGAAGGAAGTAAAACGAGCATACAATCATAATATGAGTGAATTTAATTCTCCAAATGTCAGGGATTGTTAGTTGAATTAAGCAACACAACACAGCTGCACACTATGTATAAGAAACATTTAGTAAAAAATCAATAAAACAGCTAAATATGGAGTGGGGTAGCCCATGTTGTGCTATAAAAATGAAAATAATAGCAAAAATATCAACAATAATCCTCAGTAATAAAAATGTCAGTATAAGACATGGTACAAGTTTAAGTTAAAATGTGAATGAAGGTGGCAAGCATCTTTATGCAACAATTTAGAAACTAAGTCCAGAAAGCAAAATCCATTAGAAAAGTGAAGAACTGTAACAAAAGTGTAATTATAATGAGAGAACTAGATAGTTATTTTGTTAAAAAATTGGAAGGTTCTGACCAAAAAAATTCAAAAGAACTTCAAAGAAAATATTTAAACAGTAAACACTGTTGATTGAGAAGGAGAGAAGGGGCCACTTTACATACTATATGAAATAATATACTTTATTCTGTCTTAGGAAATATTTATATTATTTGGTTATATATTTATGAAAGAAAGAAATTTTTAATTAAAAAATGTAGAGATATCATAAGCCAAAATCTCTCAGAATAACATAACTTCATTAGAAACATACTATGAAAAAATTTATTAAAATAAAACCATACGAGAATTAAGTAAATGTGGTATATATCTGTAATCTGGCTCTGGAGGCTGAGGCAGGAGAATCACAAGTTTCAGCCAAGCTTCAGCAACCTGGTGGGGACCTAAGCAACTTAGTGGGACCCAGTGTCAAAATAAGAAAGAAAAAGCCTGTCGGGTGCTTTTTTTTTTTTTTTTCACACATGTAATCCCAGCAGCTCCAGAGGTTGAGACAGGAGGATGGAGAGTTCAAATCCAGCCTCAGCAGTGAAAGGTGCTTAGCAACTCAGTGAGTCCTTGTCTCTAAATAAAATACAAAATAGGGCTGTGGATGTGGCTCAGTTGTAAAGCACCCATTAGTTCAATCTCTGGTACAAAAATGATGATGATGATGATGATGATGATGATGATGACAGCAATAATAAATTAAGTGAATTCAATTTATATATTTTCCCCTTTGCATCAATGGGGAAATCAAGAGTTCAATCACAAACCATCTAGAAAGCAATATAGAAAATTCCTACTCATAAATGCCTTCACAACTGACAAAGATACTCAAAAACCAAGAGAGTTATCACTCAGAGGAATTAATATAGTATTAATCAACTTTCTTTATATATATATTCTTTTCTTTATATATATATATATATATATATTCTGTACAGAAAATTAATTAATAAAAACAAAACTGGAAATGAATGAAATACAATAAAGAAATGCAGGAAAAAGATGTACACGAGGCAATTCAGGTCATTGAAGAGGAAAACAAAGCAAAACTCTTTTTGACTTAATTAAAAATAACACAGTGGAATATAATATATTAAAATTAAAAATTATTGAGGTGATGTACCAAGTCAAATGCAATCAAGAAATCACTACATATATTTTACAGTAAAATTTTGAAAAACCTTAGTGGAAAAAGATGATTTCCTGGGAGTTTATAAATCATTATCATGGACCTCAAAGAAATAGACAATGTGAATAAATCAAGTCCAATAAGAGACCCAGAAAATAGGATTAAGTAGCATTGAAGTATCACCAGAAACAAATAGGTTCAGAGCTAAGTCTAGCCCTTCAAGAAAATTAATTCCAATATTATTAAAATATGTTACTTTTTAGAAAAACACATCACCTTGATTTATTTTTCTGAAGCACTTGGGGCTTAAAAATCAAAGCCTGCTCTAATGCTAATAAGGAAATTGTGATATTGTATATGTTTGCATATGCTGTATGCAAACTTTTGTTTGAAAATATTAGTTGTTGATAGAAAATCAAACCCAGTGCCTCACATGTGCCAAGCAAGTGTGCTACAGCTGAGCCCCAGCTCCAGCCCTGTATGTATACTTTTTTATGCACATGTATACACTAGATTTTTCCCTAGGAGTTCATGAGTAGTTCAAACTGCAGTTTAATCTGCTGTGTCAACAAACAAAGGGAAAGATTACTTGAGTGCATCGACATATGCTGAAGAGCCCTTTTAATAAAAATCAGTAGGCTTACTAAATAACATTAGCTTAAATTAAATTATTAATTTAAATTTTGTAAAGTATAGCTTGAAAACCCTGGAGCACCTATGATCCTAAAGGGTGAAATACAAAACCACTTAATTTTAAATAGCAAACTATGCAAAGAATAAATAATATTGTCATTATTGACATTTTCATAACTACTCTGGCAGATTCAATATGAAAAGAAATGAGATAATTGGTTAACGATAAGAGACTAAAGTGGGGAAAACAAACTAATCGAATCAGAAGAAAATTGAGTCAGGTGGTTGTACAGATCATAGAATATCCAAGGACTAACATACTCTCTATACTTGCAATACACACCATTTAGAAAAGAGATCACTTTCATTAGCATCATGCACAAAATGATATATATAATCGAACATAAATTTTACCACAACATTTCAACATATACATATAACTATAAAAATAATATATTAATTTAATTAAATTTTACAGTTGTCTTTTAACTAATTAATATTTCATTGTATATTTTCTAAATTATGCAAATCCACCTGGAATAGCAACAGCAATTTTGAAAATAAAGTTGTATTTTTAAAGTTTTCAAAGGAAGAGTTGGGAAAGGAGAGGCAGGTGATTGGGGCCACAGCATAGCTGAGAAGGGAAGCTGGGGCAACATCTCAGATTGCAAGACCCCTGGGGCGGGGTGGCAATGGAGAGCAATGGTGCTCACTGGGACCAGATATTTTGTTTGCTGCTACAAGTACTGGCACTTAGAAATAACAGACTAATTAATTTATAAAATAGACTAGAGGATTTTTTTTATAAAGAACCTAGCAATGGATCATAATATTTATTATTTGTGGTCATTAAAAGACATTCTATTGAAATATAATAAAAAATGTAAATTCTAAGTGTAAAACTGGAAAACTTTTGATAAATGCACTCCTGGTAGCACTGCATGTGATATATATGCATATGTGTGTGTGTTTGTGGTGTGTGTATCAGATATCTATCTATATGTGCAATTAATTACATCAACCCAGATGCCATATTTATGCACTTTCTAAAGATCTATCCCCACAATTTTTCCCAAGAGTAATATATCCTGATTTTAAGACCTTAGATTTTTTCCAGAGGAAATTTTGAAGTGTCATTTATTTTTTGGTTGAAATTATTATTATTATTATTGTTATTATTATTATTATTATTTATCCCTTCAGCTCAAATGATCCTTAAGTTATTAGGATAAATCAACATTCTTCATCTTAAAAATAGCACCATAGATTTTAAGTATGTAATATTCACTTTCTAATTCAGGTCACATAAAACCAACCTGAATAACTACTATTATTTTCTTTTAAAAAGGAAGAATTTGAGGCATAGAGAGACGAAGCAATTACCCAATTTCACACAGCAAGGAGGAAGGAGAGCCAGCACTCTAAACCTGTTGTGATCCTTCCAGGGCCTGATGTTTCTGCACTACAAGTTTCAGATAAAACTTACAAAGTGTTTAATATATTACCTGCTCCAAAATCTGTGCTGTATGAAAGTGCCATCACAATGGTAATGTCAAAATCATTCTATCCTTACTGATGTTGCCAGGTAGGTCTATTAACCTCAGATTTGCAAATGAGAAAACTGAGGTTAAATTATCTGATTTCAAGGAACTAGTAGAAATAAAACTAAATATAAAAAAAAGAGTCACCCTCAGTCATTTCCTTCCTAACTTTGTCTTCTCAATCCCCAGGCAGGCTGAGGTTCACCCTCAGCTACACTGATTTTAGGCAACGTATCTCCCCTCTCTGTGTCAGCTGGATAATCAGAACCTGGGAGTCATAACTCCTGCTCCATTTATTTCAGGGGAATGGCTTCAGACAGGAGAAGGGGCTTTGAAATAATAACATTGTAACCAGAAGATTATTGCTTATTTCTCCCTTAGCCAGACAAGGCAGCAGAATTAACAGCCTGGTCATTATTACCTCCAACAGTTATGTCAGACCAAGAAAAGAACTATGTGCTTTGACATATCCTCCCATAATGATGTCACAAAATGCTTAGTTTTCTTGAAATCCGGGTTTTATATCTGTCATGAATGGTTCTTGTTTCCTTATTTTGTAATATTAGTACAAATAAAACAGAGGAAACTATTTTTTTTTTCTGCCACTTTGGAAGACAGAGGTGGTATGGATAACTGAGGCAGAGAGAGAAAAAGAACATCTTCATGATTATGCTGCAAACTGTCATTTGAACATAAGTAGAACCTGTGCCTACCGATTTCCCAGCCCTGCATGAGATCTTGCACAGAGAACGGGGGAAGTCACTTCAGAGGAAACCCAGGACATAAACACAGCTAGTAGGCCACCTGTCTCTCCTGTTGCAGTCAGGTGTTAATCCATTTCAAACTCCCTCTTAGCACTCTATACTTTTTGTTCCTATCTCTATGTGATTTCCAAGTTTCCCTCTTAACATCTCCCTCTTATACACTCACTTATCAAAACCATTTAAAAAACCAGAGCTTTCCTCTACTTTTCTCTACTCTTCCTGATTATGTGTAATACTTCTCATTCTCTTCAGGTGCATTTTTATTTTCATTAATGGTATATTTCCTATTTTTCATGAAAAATCACCATTTCCTCATTTTAAAATAACAACAATAAAACATGTTCATTTTAACATATATAACAAAAATATAATTAGGTTAAAAATGAAAGTGTCATTATTATTACTCATCCTACTCTCCTCTCCCACAGTATCCTATTTTATTTTATTCCTTTTTTTTAGTTTACATTTTTGCAGATGTTTTACATGCAATTTAAACAGTCCACTTATTCTGAATGAATTTTTTGGAAAAAAAACTTACTATTCTGGCCATGGAACTTGCAGTCAATAATGGCACTTAACAAGAACAATACAGTCAGGAAATCAGGTGAATCCAGACATATTCTACCTGGGATGACTGTGGCACATGATGAAAGTAGAGATGTTCCTGAATGAGTTCCAGAGGTTTGAGAAAATAACCATTTTGGGTCTTTAGAAATCAGAAATGTTTCATGGTGGCTGTTAGCTATTGCTGCTAACCCAGCAGAAGGGATGGATTCATTGAGGTGTTGAGTGTGAGCTTTAAAGACAGAGAGCAAGCTGACAGAGAAGCATAAATGAGCAGAGAGAGAGGAGGGTCAGGAACAATTCTTCACATCTCTTCACCTTCCCACTTGGGGTCTGCTCCTGAGTTCTCTCAGTGTGACTTCTTGTTCACATCATTCTCTCCATCACCCCTTAGTCTAGATCATGGGCATTTACCATCTAGTGATCATTTCCAGACCTCATTTGCATTTTTTAAAAATTATGGTCTGTATTGCATAATTTGCAAGGACATATTCCTGGTAACTCCCCAGAACAGACCACACACACACACACACACACACACACTCACTCAGAAATAAACATACATGTATTTTGGCCTTCCTTTGGTATTTACACTAATTTCAAAATAATATGCTCATATTACATGTCACCAGGTTTTCAGTTCTTGATGAGAAATATGCAATTTTTTATTAAGGAAGTTGAACGCTTTTAAAACCCCCTCGCCACTCTTCTCAAGAAATATACATATATTTCACCTGTATTCATTCTCACATACAGCCACATTAACTGTAGATGTTTTTATATGATTTGACTGCACCAAATAGTGTTCATAGCTAAGGCATGGAGTTCACTGTGTGTCTGTTGGGCTGCTATCATAAAATACATGAAACTTGGTAATTTATAAATAAAAAAAAATATATATTTCTCACAGCTCTGGAGGCTGGAAGCCCTAGGTCAAGGTGTAAATGGGTTCAGTGACTGCTGAGGGCCAGGTCTCTGCTTCCAAGATGGGGTCTTAAATGTTGAGGCCCCCGCAAGAATCAACACTGTGCTAAAAGGAACAACAATGAAAATAAGGCATATCTGGTACCCTCCTATCCTTTTATAAGTTACAGATCCTTGTGAGGTAAAGCCCTCATACCCTCCTGAGGTCCCAACTTTCAACACTGTTGCACTGAAAACCAAATTTCAACATGAATTTCTTCGGAGGGAACCTTATAATTACATTTCCTTCCTTTTCTTCCCCCTTCCCCTCCTGGAACTGACAATTGCTTTATTATTTCCATTTGTTCTATTTTAAGCAATCATATTATCCTCTTTTTTTTTTTTTAACAAAACCAACCATAGAACTTCTCTTACCACAGTGGAAAATCATAGCCTGTGCGCATATGCTCAGAAACACCCCTCTCTGAGGCCTTTATCCTTCTGACTTCTGGTCTCACTCACTATCAGGAATTCACAGATACTTTCTGGAAATCCCTGTTATTATAACTTTAAAATTGCCTCACTATATTTTTCTGGGTTTAATCTTCTGTTTGATATTTTTGTCTTCTCTTTCTTGGCTTATGGTTTTCTAGCGTTGGAACATATCATCCAGTATTTTCTTGCATACTTCCAAAGAGAGAGAGTGTTGAGATCTTATATGTTTAAAATCGTCTTTGTGGGCTGGGGATGTGGCTCAAGCGGTAGCGCGCTCGCCTGGCATGCGTGCGGCCTGGGTTCGATCCTCAGCACCACATACAAACAAAGATGTCGTGTCCGCCGAGAACTAAAAAAAAAATATTAAAAAAAAAATTCTCTCTCTCCTCTCTCACTCTCTCTTTAAAAAAAAAAAAAATAAAAAAAATAAAATCGTCTTTGTTTTACTCTCATCCTAGTGACAAAAGAGAAACAGGGTAGTATTTTTTTGATAACCTTTGCATACCCTTTCACATATATAAACCATCTCTAGGTTACTTGTAATATTTCATATATCAAAAATGCTACACAAAGATTTATACTGTGTCAGTTAGGGAATCATTGCAAGAAAAAGAAGTGTGTACATGTTCAGTACAGATGCATTTTTTCCCCAAAATTGGTGACCTGTGGTTGGCTGAATCACAGATGTAGAACCTATGTATTATGGGGAGCTGACTATTCATATATTGGTCCTACTAGATGTGGGCTCTGATACCTTCTTTTCTTTTAGTTCTGTGTGTCTTTGTATTTTTGTTAAACTTTCTAGGGATTCCCTCAAATTCATCTTCCATCCTAAATATTAAATTCTTTAAACATAATTTACTTTTGAAAAAATTTACTCAAGTCTTTTTTATTTCTGAATTATCTTTTTTTTTTTTTTTTTGGTAGTGCTGGAGATTAAAGCCAAGGCTTGTTGCATGTGAGGCAAGCACTCTACCAACTGAGCTACAACCCCAGCCCTATTTCTGAATTATCTTAACACTTTAATTGAACATTCTATTCCAGTAAAGATACTAACCAAATGAGAGTGGATGTGTGCTTTACCATTTCCGGTTCCTCTGCAGTAACCTCCTATTTGGTTCCTCCGCATCCGCCCTTTACTGAACTATATTCTTCATGTAGCAGCCAGAATTACCTTTTTTAGAGGATAATTATGTCTTATGCCTTTAGGAAAATATTGTTGTAAGTGATAAAATCATCATCACAAAAACATCAAGCAATGCAGAAATGTGTAAAGTAGAAAGTGAGAAATTAACTAAAATCCCAGCATCCAGCCCAAATTCACATGTTTGGAGACTCTGTCTCTGAAATCTCCCTAGGGAGAATACAAATCTAAGTTTTTCTGTCTAAAGGCTATGAAAAAATATGCAGGTGAATAGGGGACAGATGAAATTGAAATTGTGATGCTATTATAAGGGCTCATCTATTCTCTATCTATCTATCTATTTATCTATCTATCTATCTACCTATCTATCCATTCACACAATTGACATATTTAAGAAATACAACAAGATGTCCTGATACATGTGTACACCATGAAGCTTCAGATCAACATCAGAACACATGCCATCACTTGATATATCTCTTTTTGCATGTGTGGATGGTGAGAACACCCAAAACTCAGTCTCTCAGCCATTCTCAAATGCACAATATGTTTCTAACAACTATGATCACCGTGATGTACCAAGGACTCCTGAACCCATGCCTAACTAAAAGTTTGTCGTCTTTGACCAATATCTCCACAGTCCTCTGAATCCTCAGACTCTGGTGACCACCATTTATTTTCTGCTTCCATGAATTTGACATTGTTAGATTCCACAAAAAAATGATACCATGCAGTCTTTGTCTTTCTGGTCCTGATTTATTTCACTTAAAATGAAGTCCCACGGAACTGTTTTAAAACAAATTGTTTCAAATTTAGTATTACTTGAATTTATTAGCAAAAGAGAATATATGGAAGTAACATGAAATATTTGATGCATGACAAATAAATTTGTATACCTCAAGGAGTTGTTAGCATCTAAAATATCTGTAGAGGCCAGAAATAAGGCATATCATATTTCATACATTAGAATCAAGTGGGTTATGAACTCCCATTTTTACCCCAAATACAGATTGCAGAATCACATCGGTTACACATCACATTTTTACATACTGCCATATTAGTGACTGTTGTATTCTGCTACCTTTCCTATCCTCTACTATCCCCCCTCCCCTCCCCTCCCATCTTCTCTCTCTACCCCATCTACTGTAATTCATTTCCCTCCTTGTTTATTATCCCATTCCCCTCACAACCTCTTATATGTAATTTTGTATAGCCCTGAGGGTCTCCCTCCATTTGATTCTAATGTATGAAATATGATATGTCAAGAGCTTTGTAATGTTGTGAACAACCAATAAAAAATAAAATTTTACTTTGTGACTTAAAAAAAAAGAAAAACAAGGGGGTCTCAGAATCCTACAAGAAATGATAAATAATAATAAATTAATAAAAACACCACATTCTTTCTCTAATAATTAAAAAAAAGAAATAAGGCAACAAAATTTAAGTTGGTAAGACCTTACAAAAAAAAAAAAAACTATGTTTCCATTTTAGACCTAGCCATTGACTCCCGCTATGAAGAAATAAGCACTCTCATATTCTCTCTCTCCCTAGACCTCCAGTCCTTCTTTCTGATTGGCTATTATTAGTAGAGATTATGACATTTGAACATTCTCGTCTGAAACTACAATTCTCACTGTTGTTCCATTTTAATTGTATATTGAATTGGAATCTGTGTTCACCCTGCCCCTGTTCCCAGGGCTTCCTAATTACTTTGTCATCCTTTACAATTTTATTTATCTTGTTTCATCTTCCAGAAGCTTTTCATTTTTAAAACCTTAATAATAATTTTATTTAACCCCATGTACTAAAAATATTATCATTGCAACATGTAATCCATACAAAATTATTGAGTTCTTTTATATATATATATATATATATATATATATATATATATATTTGTTTTAGTTATTACTAAATCTTCAACATCTGGTGAGAATTTTACACCCAGAGCTCTTCCAGTCACCCCAGCATGAGTCCGGTGTCCATTCAGTAACATTTGTCCATTCAGTAACAATGTGTGGCCATTAGTCATGGAACCAGAGAGCTCCGTTCCTGACATCCTCCTCTCCTTTGTCTCTCTTGTCCATTTGCTGTTACATTGTGATTTTACCACATCATCTTCGACTAATTGTGATATCCTGACCTAGAAAGGATCCAACAGTGTTCATTTTTTGTTTAACTTTTTGTTTGTTTGTTTGTTTGTTTGTTTGTTTTGGATAATCATAGGTTCACATGCAGTTGTATGAAATAATACCAAAACATTATAAAGAAGAGATTTGGGTTCTCTATTTCTTGGTTTGGACATGCTTCAAAATATATGTGTTCTTCTTATGCATGTGAAAATTGTTTTGTTTTTCAACATAAATGGGCTCCTATCCATCTATCTACAGTCCTTACCCTGCTTCTCATTGCACTCAGCAAAAGCCAGGTGTTCCTATAGGGGCTGAAACTTTCTTAAAGTTCTGTTCATTTCAGGATACATCTCAGCTGACGTTTCCTCCATCCTTCCCTCCCTCCCTCCCTCCCTCCCTTCCTGGCTTCATTCCTTCCTTTCCTCTTTCCTTTTCCCATTTTTCTTTTGTTCCTTCTTTTTGCCTTTGGTTAATAAATGGACCTGATATCCCTCCTTCTGCTCTCTTAAGTTCCTTTGTCTCCTCCTAATTGTGTGCTGACTGCATAGGTGCCACAGTTATGCACAACTTTAAAGCCTTTGACCTTTCCCCTGCTCAGCATTGTCTTATATCAGATATGTGCATGGTCCCCTCTCTCAGCTTTTTCAAGGCTTTGCTCATAGGTCATCTCAGTGAAGCATACTCTGGCCACCCCAGTGAAAAGAAATTGCCTATCCTCACCATTCACTCAGCATTCCCAATTCACTGTCATGGCGCCCTTTTAATTTCCTATCTTTCAAAGTGCTTTATGGTTTCCAATATGCTACATAATTTACTTATTTGTACTTTTTGTTAGATCAATTTTACAGTCAGAATGGAGTTCTGCTAAACACTTCCAGTTTACCTTTGGTTTAACTTACCTGTAACTTAGTTTTCCCCATATATGGAATTCAAATAAAAATACTGATTCTCATTTATTGAGTGGCTACCATGCTGTGATGTTCTCTTGATAAGTAATTATTGGTGTAAGCATTGCAACCTCCTTCAGGAAGACTGTCCACATCTGTCAGTTGAGAAAAGAGAATAGAAAGGGTAATGAGACTCGCCCAAGGTCTCCCAGTTAATAAGTGAGACAGACTTGACAGGATTATGGAGATAACACAGTCATAGCACCCTGTAAAAATCTCAACAGGTGTATACCTAAAAGCATCTTTAATTTTCATCACACCCATTTTAATAGTGCTGGTGCAGTTTAGACCCATTTTACAGATGAAGAAGTTGAGCTCCCCAAAGGTTAAAAGGTTTGATCACATGATGGTGATTTCTTAAGCTCTATGTTACCTCAGATTCCTCTGCCTGTAAAACTAATGTTCTCTTGATTCTACTACAATGCCATCAAATTCTGCTTGAAGGAACAGAAGAGATTAAAAGACAACTTTTCACTTTCCCTTGTTAAATATCTTACCTCTTTTAAAATAATTCTTAAATACATGAATTTGATCTGGATACAGTTCTTCCAGTGAATTTAGGTGGTGGAGAATCAACACCATGTCAATAAATTGGACATTGACATTTATTTGAATTGTGGTCACCTTTACTCCAATTGACGGGGTAATCATCACTCTGTCCCACAATGCTCTGAGGTTTCCCACTGCCATCAATCATTTTCCCTTTGAGCATTGCATTGCAGCCTTCACTTGGGGGCCTCAGCTGCCAAATGAAAGGTCATTTAATGGGTCCTTACTCTTTTGAGCATCATCCAAAGCCTCCTCTTCAATCAGCTTCTTGGGGAGAGATCCAGGTGGGGGCAAAGAGACAGGTCACTTCAGCTCCGTTTCCATGGTGACCCATACATGAATGTGATCTTAGCCCACGACTTTGGACATAATGACCCCTAATCACATCCTCTCCGCCCCTGAGGACTCAGTGACGGCTACGGCAATTTCCTGTGACTTGCTTTAATGGAACGAGTCTCAGAAAGGTAGACTTCCTACTTCAAGCAAGCAGGGCCAGCCAGCAATTACTTTGGGGCAGAAACTTCGAGCAGACAGGTTTTTTTGTTTTTTTTTTTTTGCAGGAAGACTATGACAGCAGTAGATGAAATATGTTAGTAGGATCCGAGGTGCCAAATAGACCACTCTCGTTGGAATGTTTCAGCTCCTAATTAACCCTGACTCAATTCAGTTGTGACCTACTTCATTTCTAAATCCCACACAAAGGTAATTCGGATAAAGGAAACGCTCTAAAAAGAAATGGTTGAAGGAACAAAGAATGCTAGTAAGGGTAGTAAGGAGAAGATACGCCATAAGGTCAAAGTTAACTATCTTCCAATGTGTCAGATGTTGACATAAGAAAGAAAGATTAGAGTTGGAAGGGTTTCTGGAAGTATAATCACTAGGAGATAATTAGAGGCATCCATTCTCTCCTTAGGAGGCTCAGACATCATCATGGTCAGGATGAATTTCGAATCACAGCTCTGCATTTCACTAACTGCATAGCTGTGTGGGAACATTGGTTCTCCTGATTAGAATTCATCTTTTATAAAATAGGAATTATCCTGCTATTTCTGTCTTCAGTATTTATTGAGACTGTGTCTTCATAGTGATGCTGTTGAGAATAAATCAGTTACAGACAGCAGTTAGCTTATTGCCAAGCACATCATGGGTATCTTAAACACGGCCATTTCAGTTGTTACCATTGCTATTATTATTCAATCCTTTACTAAAAATACATTTCTAAAAGTTAGAAATACTAGAAAGGGTTGCTTTTAAAGTTATCAAATTCTCAGTCATTGGCCAAATCCTGACAGAGATATGTGGGAATTGGGGAGAAGGTTAGCTACAATTAGGGTCAATTATTAGAGAGTTACTGACCTTAAATTTATAGATTTCCCATTGCAGGGTGCCACTGTCCTGTGATATTTGGACTTGCCCATAGTGTCTAAGTGGGGATCAGCTTCCTCTTTTTGATTACCAATGGGTGTGGAGTAGAACCACCGGTGTCTATGGAGAAATAATAGGCTTCCTTTTAACATCAGTCATTTCAGAGTTTTCACCTTCCCGACCCCATGCATTCTACAAAATCTATTTTTCATTTATTATTCTTACATATGTCATGGCTATGCCTATATACTTCAGTTTCTTTCCTGCACAGGTTTTCTTCAGCCTGGATCCAATTCTCAAAGAACACTTTGTGGAAGTTGAATTCTGAATGCCATCATTTCTCCTCACATTTTCCATTTGGAATTAATCAATTATTTTCTTGTGGGCATGTTAACTTGCTCAGCACATAGTCACTGAAGCTCTACCCTGTGCCAGCTGTCATGCAGGGAACTGAGGGGAGACATGACAGCAGCCTACCTTTGGACAATTATGGAACTTTGGTTCTAGTGAGGGAGGCACAGATTCAAAAAGAATTATATAGAAAACCAAGTTCATGTACATGGGATAACATGAAACAGTGAAAATGAATGGGATAAAGTTATATCTATCCACATGGAGATATCTCAATGATTTATGTGAATGAATGAAAGAAGCATGGTATTAGTACAATGGAAATTTTAGATATAAGCCAAGAACAGTAGAAACTAAATTCAGAATAGGGCCAAAACTATGGGGTTGAGAATGAGAAAAGGGGATAGAAGTTAGTAGGAGGATGAAATCTTCAATGTTTCATGTATATTTTATTTCTTTTCCTTCAAGGTAAGAATATGAATGTTATATATAAAAAATGATTCCTAAATAAAATATTCCTACCAAAAGATATTACAGTTATAAAAAGTGTTCTAAATGGCACTATAATATTAAATAAAAATCAGCAGTATTTGATTTAGAAGGGGCATATGACAGAAATAGCTTCTTTGTATCTCTGTGGAAGTACTCTTAACGAAGAACTAACCAGGAAAAGTGTAGAAATAAAGCAGAAAAGTACTTAATTAACTACTTTTTATTAATCTCTCTGTGTTTTGATATACATTTTCACCCAAATCTATTTCATTTTCTTAAATGAACAAAACACATTAGGCATTGAGTGTTATTTACCTTTGAATTCACCAAAGGACTAGACAAAAATTAATATACAAAATCTATAATTTTCCTATACTCAGTAATGAATCAGATGAGAAAGAAATCAGGAAAACTCTTCTATTTACAATAATCTCAAAAAACATTTGGGAATAAATTTAACCAAGAAAGTAGAGTACCGCTACAATGATAACTATAGACCACTGAAGAAAGAAAATGAAGACCATAGAAGATGGAAAGACTTCCCATATTCTTAGATAGGTAGAATCAATCTTATCAAATGGCCAGAAGCATTACACAGATTCAATGCAATTCCCATCAAATACCAATGACATTCTTCACAGAACTAGGGGAAAAAACTGGTTTTAAAATTCATTTGGGAAATAAGAGACCCAGAATAGTCAAAGCAATACTGAAAAAGAAGAGCAACACAGGAAGCATTACAAGACCTTTTCTCAAATTAAACTACATAGCTATAGTAAAATGAGAACATGGTATTGTATCAAAACAGTCATGAAGACCAATTGAAGAGAACAGAATATAAACCCATATAAATACAGGTATCTAATATTCAACAAAGGTACCAAAAACACATGTGGAGGAAAGATAGCCTTTTAAATAAATGTTGCTGAGAAAACTGGAATATCCATATGTAGAATAAAACAAACTATATTGCTATCTCTCACCTTTTACAAAGTAAAATCAAGTGGATCAAAGATCTAGGAATTAGACCAGAAACTTTGCAACTTCTGGAAGAAAACTGACTCAGCACTTTCCAACATAATTGCATAAGCACCAATTTCCTTAACAAGGCCTCTAAAACTCAAGAAATAAAACTTATTATGAACAATATATTATATTATACTATTATAACTTATTACAATCAATTAGTAATCAATAAGTAGGATGACATCAAATTAAAAACTTTTGTGCATCAAAGAAAATGATTAAGAGTGCAAGGAAACAGCCTACAAACTTGGGGAAAGTCTTTGTCAGCTACTCATCCAACAGAGATTATGACTCAGAATATATAAAGAAGTCAAAAGCTTAGCACCAAAAACAAACAAACAAACAAAAAACCCATAAATAACCCAATTGCTACATGGGCAAAATAACTAAAAGGACATTTCTCAAAAGAAGAAATACAAATGGCCAATAAACGTGTTAAAAAAATGTTCAGCATCCCTAGTAAATCTGAACTAAATTGAGATTTAATGTCACTTCAATTAGAAGAATGGCAAATAGAATACAAATAGTAATAAATGCTGCGGAGGATGTTGGGAGAAAGGTACACTCACACACAGCTATTGGAACTGCAAATTAGTACAACCACTTTGTAAAACAGTATGGGGACTCCTCAAACTATTAGGACTGGAACCGCCAGATGATGAAGCTCTTCCACTCCTTGGTATTTATTCAAAAGAATTAAAATCAGAATAATATAGTGATATAGACACAATGATGTTTATAGCCAATGATCTATAAACAAGTTATAGAACCAGCCAAGGTGCTTGTCAACAGATGAATGAATTTTAAAATGTGGAATAGATATATACAATGTAGTTTCACTCACCCATAAAGAAGAATGAAATTCTGGCATGTGCTGGTAAATGGCTGGAACCGGAGAACATCATGCTAAGTGAAACAAGTCAGACTCCAAAAGTCATGGGTCAAATGTTTTCTCTCATAACAGAAGCTAGAACAAAGTTATTTTAAAAAGCAGGAATCCCATAAAAGCAGAAGGGAGATCGGTGAGGTATAGAAGGGGGATTAAAGGGAAAGTGGGAGGGACAGGAAAAGGGAGAAACTGTGAAAAGAAATTGATCAAATTATGCTGTGTACGTATGGGAATATACCATAGTGAATTCCATTTTCGTGCATATCTATAAAGCACCAAATAAAAAGTATATAAGTAGAGGGAATCCAGTAGAGTATAGGAAGGGGAAAAGGGTAAAGGGGAGGGGAAGGAAAGAGAAAGTACTAGGACTAAAGTGGAGCAAATTACATTCCATGCCTGTATAATTATGTTAAAATGCACCCCAGAATATGTATGGCTATAATGCAATTTTAAAAATTTTGTTATAGGAACAGTAATAAAAGTATTCCAGAGGTACTGGACCTCACATATTTTAGGAATATATATATATATATATATATATATATATATATATATATATATATATATATATCTCAAATATATGTATATATATGTCAAATATATGTATGTATATGTCAAATATATATTTATTTTTAACTTATACCTGTTAGCAACAGGTCCACACTTATAGGATTTTGGAAAGGATCCTTATTTGACAATTTCCCACCCTATCAATGGGAACTAACATTTCATCTGAGCTTTCAGGAAAGCCGTGAAGGATATCTTTGAATCATGCCTTCTCTCTGTGTGAAATACAGTTTCTTTTCATCCTTGACCTGTCAAGTTCAATCTAGTCTCTTCTCTAAGGTCTCCTTCATGTGCCTCTACCTCCACAAAGTCTTTACTAATCAATTCTATTCAAAGACTGAGCTCCCTCTTACAAACTCTTTTGCAACTTTGTGACATCCTTTGAGCTTCCTATATATAAATTGGTTAGGCTGGCATAATGCATGGACCATTGCAGACAGCCAATACATTGTAGCTATCATCATCATCATCATCATCATTATCCTTGTTGGATATCACTTACCTTCAGAAATATGCACCCCATCAGGAGAGAGAACAATGACACAGGTGCAACTCTATCTGGTTGCACAACATACCACATTCCTTTCTTGGCAAATAGCAACTGCTTATATATGAAAAAGTAAAAATTAATAAATAAACCCATGAAATAAGCCACATGTGAATTCTGTTTGTCTAGACACTTGGAGTTCTCAGGCTTGCAAACATCCACCTTCTATCCCAAGGGGAGGAGTTATTTATTGTTTGCACAGGATAGCTCTTTGACAAATGAACAAAAGTCTGAGCTGGCTTCATTAAGAAGGATGGCTATAAAGCAGCAACATGTCTGTGCTGAGCCATTGAAAGTGAAATGGGATAATTGCTGTGGTTACAATGAGGCTGATCAAGCTGAGAGAAACAAGTTTCAAATTGTTCCAATCAGTCCTAATCCAGCAGAGTTATTAACAGTGCTCTACCCTGGTGCGACTGCATCTGCTAACTCGAGATAATGATTTATATCACAGTTTACCAAAGTCCCAATTTGTCCTAATTCAATAAGTGAAACCCAGCAAGGCAGGCAGGAGACATAACATCGTGCAATGCCTGGAATCCCTGCTTCCTTCTCCTCTCCCCACCATACCCAGACCATCATGGACACAGGTGCAGCTGCTTGCCAAGCATTTTGCTTTGTAGTCCTAAATAGAGGGAGATGGCAGTGGGTTGAAGTCTTTCACCATAACCTAGCTCTGAAAGATCCAACAGGAAAAAATACTTCAACCAAAGCCAGCACGAGGGAGCCATACAATTAGCAGGAGATATAATTGAAGTTAGATAGGAGGAATAAAAATAAAAATCTCTGTCCAAAATAGGCAAATATCAAATAGATTATGTGATTTCCTGGGGCTCTGGGGTTGCACTGGGAGTGGGAAATCAGGGAATGGATTGATGTGGAGATGGGAGAGAAATGCGGAAATAACCACTAATGCTTATGGAATTATTTTATATGATTCAAATGTTAATGTTCTAAATTTAATTATGGAGCAAGTTGAATAATTCTGTGAACATGCTAAGAATCACTGCATTATACAGCTAAAATGGGTGAGTTGGGTTAGGTATGAATGGTATCTCAATAAAGCTGTTTTAAAATAATGAGTGAGTCCACACCGTAAAGAAGTATGTTGGAGACCTGAGTCCAGCAGTTCTTAACCAGGAAATTCGAAATTAGTTAGAAATTAATGATTCTGTGAGTGACACAAAAATGTGTATTGTGTGTATTTGCAGGTGTGTATTTGCAGGTGTGCAATCTCCATCCCCCTCCCCCACCGTAAGCAGGAAGTTCAGAGCTATGGCTAGATCTCATTTGTTTTTGTGACCTAATGAGGTTATGAACCACTGACAAGTCTAATCAACTGAACCATAAAATGAGAAAGCAGAAAAGAGGTGGGAAGATAATTTCCCTAAGTCATTATTAGAGACGGTAGTGGGTATAGATTACGAGACTCTCAGAGCCAGTCAAGAAGTAATTTACAGATTTGACCACAGGAGAAAATGTGGATTCTGCCGAGTGTGATTTGCTGGATACTGTTTTCCTTGAGCTGTCCTCCTGCCCAGAGCAATGCTGCTACCACTGAGGCAGCCAGACGTGTGTCTTCTCTGCATCCCTAAAGGAGAAGTTCTGTTGACAGGCACAGAGATCACTGGACACATAGGGAAGAATGCAGAATGGGCTGCAGTTGCTCATGGAGAGTCTGCACAGAGCAAGACCGTGTACATATTTACTGAATTACTGAGTTGCAAACCAGGAGTGTACTTCCTCAACATTTATTTTTAGCCCTCTGAAATGAGAGACTGAACTTAATGTCTCAGTTACCTTCACTTTGTTATTTGATGACCAGGATGACTGCTTACTTGAGACCTCGTTTCTCACTTCCCTTCTCATTTCCCTCCATTCAAAGGATTCTACTGTGAAGATTAAGGATGAACTTCATACGCCCCCGAACTCTGGGACATGGACTCCCTTTCAGCCCACCTGAGACCTTGTGTTCTAATGATCCTCAGTCCAAAGCAAGCCCCATTTGCTAATATCAAATAACTTGTCCAGTCATCAAAATAGATAAATAATCGTACTGAATGTCCCCTCTCTGATCATACCAGTTTCAGGGCTTGAAGTTTCCAAGGTAATATAAGAAGGGAATCTCCCTGCCAGGACCTCACAGTCTATGGGAAAAGGCTCAGATGTAGACCACAGTCAAGAAGCCAGCTCACAGTTCACAACTTCTGAAGTCAAGAACTTAGCAGAGTTTGGGGGTGGCACAGAGAAAGGAGTTTTGAATAATTCTGAGGGCAGCTGTGGCACTGGGCGAAAAGCATTAACAAAGTCCTTATGAATTCGCCAGACAGAAGGTGGAATAATAATCCATAAAACTAAGAAGACCCAAACAAAACCATGATACTAGTAAAGTGTACAACCCATTTCTGGAATTTTAACTATTGTACTGTGATCCAAGGATGGTAACTGGTATTGTGGAAGAGCTCGGTAAAATATGTTCAATTAATCAGGGAATAAATGGCTAAATAATCATTAACAATAATAGCTGCATTTATCGAATCATTACTTAGTGCCAGACTCAATACTAAATACTCTTGATGTAATGTATCACTCAATTTCCACATCACCCATAAACTTTATGATAAGTGACATTTTGAAGATGAATTTCCTGAAACTCAGAGGGGCTGATAGATTTTTCCAATATCACACAGTTAATAAGAGTCAGAACTTGGCTACTGTATGGCTTTATGACTATAATTTCTGTGCACTTAATTATTTCCCTAAAAGCATAGTATATATTGGAAAACGGGGTGGGATAAGGAATACCTGCAAAGGTACATTATAGTCATATGATGTAAGGTTGTGTGCTATACAATGAAGGAATGTGGGCTTCATTTTCTTTAACGCAAAGACTTTTTGTTACAATTGCCCTCAGTATTCTATAGTCAGGTGCTGTTGAGGTTGTGGCCAGGGACAATAATCTATACCATATAGCCTGAGTGAGTAGCAGGCTCTGCCATCTGGGTTTATAAAGGCACCCTCCCATCACAATCTTAAGGAAATATCCCCATGGCGAAGGGCACATGAACAAAATTCAACATCAACAGATACACATTGTCCTCCATCATAGCATTTTGATGAAATCATTATTAAAAAAAAAACAAACATTCGTAAATGTAAAAAATATAGAAAATAAAATCCTAACCCCACTATGTATTTTATATCTAGCTTTCATCATTTATACTTCCTTCTGTCCATCCCTCTGTCAAGTCATTCCGGGCATCTCATCATCTCCTCAACAAATATTTCTCCATGTGCTTATCAAGAACACAGTCTCCTCATGTCTCTTCACCTGATCTAGAGTCTCTGAATTAGAATTCCTTGAATGACAGGCCAGGTTGAATCTCGGCTGCCCCATTTTTGTGTGATTACATTTCATGATGGTTTTCACATTTTGAGAAAAATAAATCAAAAGAATATGATTTTGTGACAGAAATTATATAAAATTAAAGGACAGTGTGCACTAGTGAAGTTTTATTATGGATTATTCTTTTATGGAGTAGGTATGACTGCTTTTGTGTGGGAAGGACTGAGTTTTGTAGTTGGGCACCCTATATCATGTACCAGCACTTACAGAATATTCACAATTTCATCTCCTTTCCTATTGAGTTTAAATTCTTAAATGATGATGAGAATGGCCTAGAAAACTTCTAAAATCACAAATTCCAGAAATCCATCTTAAAGATTCTGATTTGCTAGAGCTAGATGAGCCCATGAACTTGAGTCTTTTACAAGTTCCCAGGGGAACCTGATGCCCCTGGTCTGGGGACACAAATTCTCTGACCTAATAAGAGAAAGATCCAGATTCCTGGAAAGGGAAGTGATGGGATTCCACAGTCTTGCACTGAGTACCCTTCTCAGCCCCACACACAGCTGAGTGCCACCACCTCGGTCCAAATAGCCCCCACCTACCTGGCCAATCCTGGAAGTGCCATCACTTTTTCTACACTTTTTTTTTCTCCACTTTGTCTCTACCATGTACAACCTCTGTACACAGTACTTGATTTTGTCTTAAGGGGCAAAACTGCCTGGTGTAGAAGACCACCAGTGCCCACCCAAGTTCACCACAGCCATTTTCTCATGGAGAAAACGAAGGCGGCCACCCGATGCAAGCAGATCATGTTAACCAGGCAGATATTTATTCAGTAGATGTATATCACACCTTTACTCAGAGTCTGGATCCCAAGCTTAAAATATAGATAATTACCCAGTCACAAAAATAACCACTCTGCATTGAGCCTTTAAACAAACCCAGGGAGGGGGCCTGATGAGGGACTTTTTATAAAGTTAACCGTGAAACCCTCTATTTTAGAAACTTTGACTGTCAATTTCCAAAATAGAACATTATACCTCTGTCTCCTCCCCATTTGAGTCAAATATGTGTCTGCCTTTGCAGTCTTTTTTGGGTGGTACCATGTCTTGTGTGGTGTGGGGAGGGAAATGTGAACTTTGGACTGGATGAGGGCAAATCTCTGCTCTGCTCCTTCCTAGCTGTGTGAATCTGGCCAACTTACTTAAACTTTCTGAGCTTGGGGGCTAAAATGGCTTGTTCCTACTTGCCTAGGATATCTACTTGTTTTAGCTCTCAATGTCCCATGCATTGGGAACCTCTGAGTCCTGGACAAGCCAGGATATTCTTTGTCACTCCTGTTAGAAATCAAATAACAACCCAGAGAGCAAAGAATCCTATTAACTAGTTTGCAATGCTGTTGTAGGGGGTGAAATTTTATACCAGGCATAGAGAAGGAGATTGTTGATGGCTGATTTACTCCTCCATCTCTCTCTGCTACCCACACTGTAAATTCTAGCATCCTCCTTGAATCCCCCTCTTAGGTACAACCCAGACTCCACTCTAATCCTCACAGAGCATCTTTCACTGAGCTCCTACCTTGGTTGCCACATCCCAGGGTCCTGTCTGAACTTCTTCACTGGTCCTTCCACCTCCATTGATTCTTGCTCTGATATGTCTCAGTGAGAGATTCTTCTGAATGTCAGTCAAGCACATGGTTTTAGAGTAGAACTGCTTTGGATTTCTCTTTTGCCTAATGCAAACTGAAGACCCAGCCTCTCCATAGGCTGCCAGAAGCCCTCTGAAGAAATGATCACCTCCTTTAATGCCCTAAGTCTCTGCTAGAAGCTGTATGCTTCTTAGTGGTCTTAGTGGTCTGTGTGCTATTCTGCAACAGCTTCAACAATTGGTTCAAGCTGTTTCTTCTGTCTGTCCAAAGTCCCCTCTCTCCAGCTCAGATCTAATGCAGGAATTCAATTCAAAACTCTGGCATTCTTAATACTTGGGGCTTGATAGTTCTTTGCTGTGAGATGCTACTCTGTGAATTTAGAGAATGTTGAGCACCATTGCCGTCTTCTACTCCCTATTCACTAGAAAACACTAACACCTCCATCCTCAACTATTATGACAACAACAATCTATGTACACGGTACTAGTTGTTCTCATAAGGGGCAAAACTGTCTGGTGTTGAGAACCACTAATGCCCACCCAATTTCACCACCTAAAACCCAGTCCTCAATGGTCATCATATCATCCAAACTTGTGTTTATTCTTTACATCAATTGGTCATGAATATCTATCTCCCTCATTATATTTAGAATTCTTTTTTAAATCCTTTTTTGGTTGTAGATGGATATAATACCTTTATTTATTTATTTTTATGTGGTGTTGAGGACAGAACCCAGTGCCTCACCCATGCCAGACGAGCGCACCACCACTGAGCCCCAGCTACAGACCTTGAGAACTCTTTTAAGGAAATATTTCTTTTTCTTTTCTGATTTTTTTTTCCTCTTTCCAGTGTCCAGAATAAATTCCTTATTAGCAAGTCTCCAGTAGGCATTTGTTGAATGAGCCGTAAAGTCAGATAGGTGTTTCTTTGGGTTATGCTTTATATTTCTTGATGAAAGTTAACCCAGGGCTTCTAGGTGTTCTAAGATCAGTTAATGCATCCAATATCTTTAAATAAGTATACCTGGGTATGTGAGCAGGTTTCTTTCACTTAATTTGTTGAGACTGATTTATTAGAATCTTCTTCAGAATATGAAGTTGGGGAAAAGAAAGGTTTAAACAGGATTCACTAATCCTCCTCTTAGAGTCTATTTTTGTTTGCGTTTCCCTTGACCTTGCTTATTCAACGCTGGTCCCATTTTACTCAGATCCTCAACCTTTGCTTAGCTTGCAAGGCTATATTGCTGAATTAGCCAGTTATACAATCGTGCTCGCTTCCTTTTCTGTCTTGTCTCTTCTAATCAGCTGCTCCACTAACTGGTGGCTGGCATCTCGAAGTCATGCTATGTGCACATCTGTTCACATCTGGCACACAAAGGGCTGTAGGTCACAGATGCGCAGGCAACACAGCTGACTTCACAGCAGTCAGGGAAAAGAAAAACAAGAAAACTCTGGCCCCAAAGTTCCCAGTATCTGACGGACCACAGTAAATTGGTGCCTTTCCAGCTGGCATTCAGCTTGGCACAGGAAACAAAGAATGAGGAGGTTAGGATGAGGGGCCCTTGCCAGGAGCTTTCTTCTCTTTGGTTCCTTCTGGAATGGAACATCAGCTAGTGAGCAAGGCTTGTTCACCTCGTCCTGTCTGGCAGGATGTCCTCTCTCAGTTTGCAGAGACCAGCTGATGACAGACCACTGTTTTGAGGCAGCTATCCTAACTCTCCCCAGCTTGCAAGTATTAACTAAAGTGGGCAATGTTTTCACATACAACAGGCATTTTGGTTGCCTTTTTTTTTTTTTTTTTTTTTCACACTGCTCCTGAATCTACAGTAACAGATTGGAGAATGGAAGCCAAGGTCCTGGGGCCCATTGGGAAGGTCAGAGTCTCCTTCTGATTTACTGGAGGCTGCCTGCTGAGACCAAGAGGCAAGGGGGCACCTTGGCCAGTAGCCAGGAAAACACAGTCAGCTATAGATGGGGTCCAAACTGTACTAAGATTTTGGAAATGAGAGTTTTTTTTTTTTTGTAAATGTTCTTCTGGGACACACTGTCAAAGGGGCTAAATAAATGTCTATCAAGAACTTCAACTAAATGTTTTATAAGACACTTTTTAACCCATTTTCCCCATCTTTCCAGATGTAGAACACCTATAAAAACTAATATTGAACAACAAACATACCTGGTGATTTTGAAGTACTTATTTATTAAATATGGTTTTATTCACCTGAGAAAAGTAAGAGGTCAATGATTACCGTGTTTGAAAATGTTTTTATATATTGAGAAAATGGCATAAACTTTTCTGCAAAAGTTACTCTACTAAATGTTCACAGTGTGAAAAAAAATATTACATGCATAACTGATATGTAATAAAAGAAATATATTTCAGGAGTTATTTTCTAAAACTAATTCATCATTTTATTTTGAGAAATGCACTGTGTTTCAAATTACCAATGGTGAAAATACTTGTCCTATAAATAGGACACAGGGGCCATGCATACCACCAGTATTGCTCAGTGTACTGCCTGGATATTCTGGGTCACAGAAATGATGCCCACCTGTCCTTCTTTCTCTATTAGTACATCAAAGTTAATCTTTTCCCCTCTCTGTCCTGCCTTGAGTTCTAAGATGCTGGCCCCTAAAATACCTTGTCAAAAGGAATATGTTTTCCCTCCGTTTCCTTTTGGACTTGCGCAGTGGAAATTACTGCCAGAAATGAAATGAGAGGTCAGATTGTTTAGTCTTCCTGATCCTGTGTCACAGGATGAAAAGAGGCCGAGGTTGAATTCCCACATAGAGCCATAGCTTTTGCTTCTTCGGTATTCACTGGTTTTACTGGCACCTGACAATAATTATAAGGTGAGGAACATTAGCCTCCTCTGTTGAAATCCCTGGTGCTTTACCATGTTTGATTACTTCCCATAATCCTGTCTATACCTTTGAAATTAATTCTTTCTTTACCCTCCCTTCAAATATCCCTTTGGTATGCTGTTCTTTTACCTTGAGAAACGGTCTCATAGCAAGCCAGACATAAATAAGCAATATTTTATGCCTAATGCTGTAGTAAACATAAACCAAAAGTAGCACAGATGCACTGATAGATATTTCTACTCAAAATCCATTTCCTTTTCTTCCTTGGGGGGTAAGGTGGTTCTATACATGCCTAAAGTGGTAGAGAATCCATATTCATACTTTGTTTTTATTGACAACCTCTTCACTGCTCACAATTTGTTTGTGCATCTGGCACATAGAGGTTATAAAATCGTGCTTGCAAAGTATTGTTCAAAATATGGTTATATAATTGTGCTTCAAAATATTGTTCAAAAGTGTTGTGCAAAATATTGTTCAAAAAATTTGCTTCAAAATACTGCATTCTAATCTACAGGATCCATGAGGGAAAAGAGATTACTGACCACATTGATGAAAAAACAAACAAGAGGGTCATAGGATTACAGATTTGACACAGATAATGAAATTCTCAATGTAAACTGCTTGATAATAAATGCCATTGTTGGGAGGAACTATGAGACAGTGGAACCACTTGGCAAAGTTTAATAGTAGAGAAGAGAAAGAGTACAACCAGTGAGCCTCCACCCAAGGTCATAGACACCTGCAGCAATTGCAGAGGTGGTGTGTGTAAACCTGATTCAATGGTTTCCAAATATTTCACTTTATTAGAGTTTAAATATGGTATGAACCTTTGTTCACTAGAATAATTGATATGTGCTTTCAAAATGTATGGATTAGTCACAAATTTGTGAACAAAGACAAGAAAGATCTCATATATGTATAATTTCAAGACACATCTCCTTAACATGCTTAAAATGATTCAATGAAAAACCATCAATAGGAAGAAAGCATTATCATGAATCTGCTACTGTCTGAGATGATATTAGATTTGACATGAGAAGCCATATTAATCTCAAATGGCAAGAATGAAAAGGACCTAAAAATAAGCCATGTTTTCAATAACATATCGTCAAATAGGCAATGTAACCCTTTATTAGAAGTGTTTTTTTCCTTTCCACTAAACTTGTTAAACAGTTCATAAAAGTCATTTCTTTGTATATTATACATAGCCAATGTCATATATGTGTGTGTATACTATTGTCCTATTATATTATTTGCATGATTTCTATGCTTTTGTTCTCACTGATAATAAAGGCTATACATATTTCAGATTATGAATTTGATTTCCAACCTATTATATAATACACCTGTGCCATTGAAATAATTGCAGTATTGAATACGAGGGAATTAAATGATTTGATTTCATTTACTCCCAAATTCTATTGTTTTATAATTTCAGTGCAGTTTCACCTTCTATCTACTATCGCCTTCCCATTTCTCCCGCTAGAACTTCACAGCACAGAGAAGACAGCTGAACTCCAAAGAATATGATAAGAGCTATACCCAGGAAAACAATCAGATTCTCTTCTCAGTCAGTCATAATGTCTGACATTTCATCATTAAGGACTTTATTTTTATTTTTTTTATTTTTTTTTAAAGAGAGAGTGATAGAGGGAGAGAGAGAGAGACAGAGAGAGAGAGAGAGAGAGAGAGAGAGAGAGAGAGAGAGAGAGGATTTTTAATATTTATTTTTTAGTTCTCGGTGGACACAACATCGTTGTTTGTATGTGGTGCTGAGGATCGAACCCGGGCCGCACGCATGCCAGGCGAGCGCGCTACCGCCTGAGCCATATCCCCAGCCCCAAGGACTTTATTTTTAATGGAAAGTTCTTGACCTTGAAGACTCCTTTACCTACTAAGATAACATCTGGAGGAGATTATTATTAACCAGTACTTTGCTGGGACTTTCTACTATGTCTTAGTACTGACTAGTTTGACAAAGAGTTTTCTGTGCGCTACCTCCTTTGACCTCGGTGATTACACTATGGGAGGAGCAGGTGTGTATGGGCCTGTTCACCCTCTAGATGAGGAAAGTGAGGGCCTGTATTCAAGATCACACAGTGATTAGTGGCCACATGTAATTATACCTCAGGCTTCATGCACAGAATCCAGAAGGCTTTTCTATATTTTGTCGTAAACTATACCCAAAGAATGAGCACCCAAGATCATTGACAGCCAGTGAGCCCAGACTAGAACAATGACAACCTCAGCATCCTCTTGTTGTGCAAAACGTGGTGATTAATGCTGTTTGAACCACAGCCATGGAAGGAATGAATCAATGCAAGTTCTGTCCTCAAGGTCTCCTTGGGGAAATAGAGTGTTCATGCATAAAAACTAACCAAGAATTTAAGTCAGAAGAATGATTTAAGCAAATGATGTTATAGAATTCTGGAAGAGAATGGCGAGAGGTCAAAAATACTTCTTGGAGAAGGTGAAGTATGAGGTGAGTCTTGTCACATTTAAATAGTAACAAGAAAAACTTCAGAAAAGCTGTCATATACCCAGAAACTCTACCCAGAGCAGCTGAAAGATTGCTTACTCTGCATTTCTCTCCTCCTCCTCCTCCTCCTCCTCCTCCTCCTCCTCCTCCTCCTCCTCCTCCTCCTCCTCCTCCTCCTCCTCCTCCGTCTCCTCTTCCTTCTTATTCTCCTCCTCTCTCTCCATGTTAAAGGATATCAAAACCAGGGCCTTGCACATGTTGAGCAGATGTTCTACCACTGAGCTGCACCCCCAGCCCAGTTGCTCATAGGTGGACAGAGGAAACTGCAGAGTTGGTGGATGTGATTTCCAGGACCAATATCACCACTTTGCTGACTGAGAACTAATGTATCTTAGGTTCATTTTTCCATCTTGAAAACAGAAATAATAATGCATTCTCTTTCCCAGATATTTTGGGGAGACATTATGCAGAACAAAGCAAAAATATAATAAAAGGAAAGTGCTCTACAAGGGTGCATTCAGTGGCTAAATATGTAATCTCTCTGGAATCAGGCTGTTTTGTGTACTAATTTTATTTAAGTTTTGAAATAGAACTCACGTGAAAAAAATATTAAATGTATAAATAAATGAATAAAAATCGCCTACATATCAAGAAGAAAAGTATAGAGAAATTATTAGATAATTGGAGGAAAAGCTTAAAGTGACATTTAAAAAGAAGAATATGTTCAACCTCATTAGTTATTATGGAAATACATATCCAAATCACCAAGTAATATCACTACATAAGCATCAACATAGCTAAAATAAAAATAGCATACAGTACCAAATACTAGCAGTGATGTGAAAAAATTAGAACTTGCCCACCTTGCTGCTGAATGGGTTTGTTGTTTTGACTGCTCCAACTTTTTAAGGCTGCTTGCTAAAGCTGATCATATACATTCCCTATGACCCAGCAATTCCACTCCTAGGCATATATAACTGAAACACACACTTGTGCACCCTCAAAGACTCACAAAAGGATATCCATAGCAGCCGAAGTGCAATGGGACTCTCAGTAATGTTATAAGCAACGTTAGCTAAATACAATAACACAGAAGAATCTAAATGATAATAACAATAACACTGAATAAGGAAGCCAACTATGGCAAAGTGGAATAAGCCAGACTCAGAAAGTTAAGGGTCAATGTTTTCTCTCATATCCAGAAACTAGAAAAAAAAAAAAAAGGAATTGAAAAGAAAGGAAAAAAGCCAGAAACAAACTTTTACTTACTTTATGGTAATCATTTATTGAAATTCAAGAATAGACACAACAAATATGGGTGATAGAAGTAAAGACATTGATTATTTTGAATAGAGGGAGAAAGGGACCAAAAAGGGCAGGAGATTTCTCTGAGATGCTGGTTATGTTCAGGTTTCTGATCTGGGCATTGGCTGTTTGGTAGCTGTGAGGGCTTCCTTTGTGAAAATTCAAACTGTCATGTACGTCTCAGTTCTAACATCTATTCATCTAATACTGATATGTCTAAATGTGGATATATGTTCAACTGAACCTCAGTTTTCTAAACCTTACAGAAAATTAGATTACCTAGATGATAAACATCAGGCATGAAGAAGATGTAAATCATACATTAAATGCCCAATAATCATTATCCCTATATATAATATTGTTACTTTCAAAGCAGCTTAATAAAAGGACTTACATCATAGAGTTGTTATGAATAATCTAGAGAATGGTAAAACATATCACAGTTCCTGAACCATAACAAATTTTCAAAAAAGAATGTAAACTTTTGGTACTATTATTTAGGAAACTTGTGTTTGCACAATCCCTAAGGATTTATAGCCACTGCAGGTCAGTGTATCCCAACATATATTAAGATTCTTAGGAACACAAACAATGTGAGGTCTGTCTGAGACATTGGAGAGACACCCTGTTTGCAGATACCAGTTCTGGCATGGGCACCCAACCTCTGCTCCCTCTTTTCTTTCTGCTACAAGCATGGATACACATTCTGCCCTGCTTGTGAAATGTGGCCCAGGTGTAAAACATTCAATTTCTAGCCATAAGGGAGCTGTGAAAACAGAAGGCATTAAATATTTATCAGGATCATCTACTTTGACTTTTATTTTCCTTGCATCTTGTTTGCAGGCCAGCACAGGAACATAGGGCTATGCAGGGGGAAAGGCTGCGAACCAGTGAGCTACCTCTGCAGTCAGAACTGCCTTCACTCCCTGCTCTGCCACTTACCAAATGACATTGGCTGAGTCCTTTCAGCTCCCCATGTGTCACACAGTTTGTCTGTAATGAGGTAATAATAACAGTACCGACTTGTTAGGGTTGTCATGAGAATGAAATGAGATAGCCTATTTAAAACATCGGAGAGCACTTTGCATGTGTCTTCAGAAAACAGCAGCTCTTATTTCTACTCCCTTTTTAATTCTCAGTCTTGATTGTATTTCTCTTTTTGTAAATTGGGATATAATTTATCTGCTATAAAGGTTGTCATTTTAAAATGTGTAATTCAGTGATTTTTAATATCTTCACAAGGTTGTACAACCATCAGTACTCTGTAATTCCAGAACGTTGTTATTGCCCTTAAAAGAAACATCCTATGTATTAGCATACTATCCTCCACCCTTCCTCCCCTAAACCACTGAAAGCTACATCTATTTTCTGTGTTTATAGTTTTGCTTATTCAAGATATTGCATGTAAGTGTAATAATAAAATACATGACCTTTTGTAACCAGCTTCTCACACATAGCATGCTTTCAAAGTTGGTTCATGTTGTAGCACAGATTGGTACTTCATTACTTGTTAACAGCTAAATAAATTCCACATTTTGTTTATACTTGACTGTATTCTTAAGAAAAATTCAGATGTAGCTTGGAAGAATGCTTAAGAAATCACAGATATCCTTTCATCTGTAGAAATAGAAGTGTATTTTAGATCTAACAGAGAGGCTTTTGAATATTGCTTAAAATCATAGACTCTGGAGACTAATGCTTAAGTAAAAAAGCCAGATTCATCACTACTGATCTTAATAAAGTTAGAAAAGTAATAAATTTCCTTCTACGTTAATTTTGTCATCTGTATAATGGAGATATAATACCTCTCATGTAGGTTTTATTTGAGTAAAAAGTTAGACTTTCTGTGGTCCAAGGTTGCAAAGTAAGCCTCTTTTCATAGTCTGCAGTCTCAGAAGTATGTGAGAAATAGGGGCTCTTCGGATTTTTTGGAAATTGTCCCTTTCCACATCAATGAAAATAAATGACTTCATTAACCCCAATGGTCAATCTTCACCACCTGAACAGCAAAGATAGATAAAAGAGGACATTATCGTCAGCTACCTGTGCTCACACTATGAGATAAAATAAAATATTGTTTTGATTTTTAAGAATGATTGTAACCCCAGGACCATATTTGCAAATTCAGATTAACTGGGATTTACATATTGATTATCATATCTTCATTGGCACAGTTTTAATTTCAAATAGAAAAAAAATATATTTTAAATTAGACTAATATGACAGTCATTAACAACATACAATAAAATGTATAACACATACATGTGTGTAAATGTATATATGCATTTACTATATAGCAACATGCAATTATATATATATACATATATATATATATGTATATATATATATAACTTGTACAAGTAATATATGTGCATTATAGATACCTAGGTATATATAAAGATACAAGTGTAGATTTCTATCATCTCCACCTATTTTTCTGCCACTACAATTTAATTGGAACCAGTCATCAAAATCTGCTGAAATCAATTGAAAGAGCCATTATGCAGGAGTTCAAGAGTTGCATAGAGTCCTTGTGCATGATGGATTCTAAAGTGGGCCTCATTCATTCCCTTCTTTGCAGTGGCTTGTTTCATTGGTCCGGATCACCAGACTGGGACTAGGTATCCTGAAGATCCATTTTCTTTAGTCAACCATGGAGAAGGCAGTCACCTGTTAAATTTAGATTTCTTGAATCTGCCAAGAGTCTGACACAATGATAAACAGCCACCATTTCTAGGAAAGGTTGAGAAAGCTCACTCATTCACTGTTAATTGCTTTGTGGTACTGAACCATAAAAACTGCAGCAACTCAGCCCATCGCAATATGCAATCATGTAGGGATGGCCACCCATCTTGATGACATTAAGGTCATTTCATCCATCTCCAGGGTGTTTGCTAATTGGCTAGTACCAGTTTTAGGATACAGCTTTTTGAGTAACTGAGGATGTGTAGAATTCTCTTGGGAACTTATTTACAAGGAAAATTATCTTCTTCACTATCACTAGCCATATGGAAAAGAGAGGCACTCAGAGTTCTTAATTTTCACCTTCATCATTCTTCATTTTCATCCCTTAAGTGTTCTTCCCAATAAGAAGAAATTCCAAAGTCATCAACCATAAGTCAAGTTATCGATTAGTCCTCACACACTGGACGTGTGTGAGGACTCATATCCAGAATATCCAAAAATACATAATCTTTTGTCTGCTTCCTACTTTGAAGGCCTAGTTGATCATGGTAAGATCAAAATCATGAGGCTGGACTTCAGAGGCCAAAATAAAGGAAGAATAAGCTTAGGCTTAAAGAGGGTGCTCCCTGTGTTCAAGTCCTGCTTGTCAGTTTCTATGGTCAGGTTCTCATTAGGATCCTCTAAGTTCTGCCATTGGAACGTGTTTGCATATATGATTTTAAGAGCCTCGTTTTGAAGGTTCTCTAAGGTATTGGAAAATATTAAATAATTTCCAAGTTCTTTTGCTTAATTCTATAAAATGGGCACCACCTCCATACACTATTTTCCCCTTATTTCCAAAACTAGTTTCTTGGGAAGTGTCATTACAACATTCTTAGATATGGATTGGGAAAAAAAATATGCCAGAAGAAAATGTAAACTTAGTAAAAAAAAAAAAAAGTGTTTAGTGTAGGAAAAACTGGCACTAGACAAATAACAAAATTCCAAAATTCCTACATTTATTCAAAAGACACTCATTGAGCACCTACTTTGTCACGTCACTATTCTAGAAACTGGGATTGCACAAATGAACAAAAGCAGAACTAATGTCTGTCCTCATGGATCTTAAGTCTGGGGAGGTATACAGATAAGTAGATGAATACAATAATCAGCATGTGAGAAGAATAAGGGCTACCCAGAAAAATAGTGCAGAGGAAGAAGCTATTGACAATTTGTTGTTCATTTTAAATAGGGGTTTCAGGGAAGAATCCCCCCAGAAGATGCCATTAGAGTGAAGATCTAAAGGAGCTAAGAAAGGGAACCACATGCTACCTCCAGCAGAGGTAATGGAGAGTAAAATGGCCTTGAAGCAAATATGTCTGACGTGTCTGAGAAGTTGTAAGTCAGTACAGCCACAGGAGGGTCTGCTGGAGGCAAGCTGAGAGGAGATGAGAGGAAACTGGAGACTAGATGGTAAGGCAGGCCTAGGCACAAGCTAGTCCAGAGATTTTTCATTATGCTATATTAGACTCTGAATCAAACACAAGAAGATGCTCCTATTCTAAGCCCGCAGTTTTATAGTTTTGACAAGTGTGTACACTCATGTAGCTGTAACGTAACGGTGACATAAAACATTTTCAACATCCACCAAATGTCCTTTGTGTCCACTTCTCCAACCACAGACGCACCTCAAGCCCTGCATGCTGGGTAGTATTTCATTATCTCATTGCCATTCCAGTGTGAATTTCCATGATGACTAACAATTTTTTAAATCTTTTAAAATCGATTTGCTTTCATGAAAATCAAGTTCAAACAATTTTACAGAATTGCAATGGGCGGACGGTCTTTTTACTAAGTTCTAAGTGTCCTGCACATAATCTGTATATTAGTTCTTCATCAGTGTGTACATCATCTCTTTGGTTTTCTAATGATGTTTTTTTTTTGAAAATGTCTTAATTTTCCTGAGGTCTGACTTATTAATTTTTATTTGATTTTGAATTTTTGATTACTATAAATTTGTTAAAACTCTTAGCAGGAGTTTTAAGATTCTAGACGTTTAGGTCTATGACCTGCTTCAGGTTTTCTGTATTTCATTTGCAGGATGTCAGATAAGAATGAGAATTTGTTTTATGAGAATATTCAGAGGTTCTAGCAGTATTTATTGAAAATACCACACTTTCATTATTCACATGCTTTATCAACTTTCTGGAAATTAACTGGCCATATGTGTGCCTGTCTTTCTTCCACTCCAATCTGTACCTCTCCTTATGTGAATGCCAGGCTAGTTTACTTATTGTGATTTAAGAATAAGTCTTCAAATCAGGCAGTGTAAAGTTCTTCATTTTAGAATTACTTTAGCATTTTAATTTATTTTCCAATATAAATTTCAAAGTCAATTTGTCTGTTTTTACAAAAAGGTATCTTGGGATTCTAATTGAAATTTCATGTACTGTACAGATAAATTAGGGATAATGAACATTTTAACAATATCAAGTTTCCCCATCTATTAACATCCTATTTGTCCATTTATTTAAATCTCTGTATTCTCTCACCAATGCTTTGTAGTTTTTATTTATGGATCATATAAGAATTTAATTGAATCAATTCAAATTATTTAAAGTTTAATATGATATTATAATGCAGCATTTTATTTTATTTCATTTTTTTTACTAACTGATGGAAACACTGATTTGGGGTGCTGACTTTGGATCTTGATGGGCGCCAGAACCCCTTAACAGTTCTAGAAACTTTTTACAAACTTTTCTTGGTCTTGCATTATTATAACTGCTGATCTGATATTGAATAGCAGTTATGAGAACACACAGTCTCTATGTGTTCCCAGAACTCATATTATAATTTTTGTTTCCAAAATCGGCTTTTTTCAAAAATTATATTAATAGTGACTTTCTTTTCAGCCTTACCATGTTTGTGTTCTTCGCTCTTTTCTGTATTTCTAGTTTCCTTTTCTTCTCTCTGAGAAACTGTTAAACATGTCTTGTGAAACATGTTATCTGGGAACACAAGAAACAAGTCTTTATTCTCCCTGAGATATGGGATTCTAGGTTCACTTCCCTTCTTTTGGCACCGTAAGAATACCATAGCACAGCCTCCCTGCTTGCGTAGCTTAGCGGTCTTTCTTGTTTTTCTTCCTGTGTCTCTTCAACCCAGCAAATCCTCTGACCTTAGCTTGCTTGGTGGTCTCAAAATTTCCTCCAAACAGAAATTCTGAAAGATAATAGCTCATACCTTATTAGTTTTGTTTTTCAGGTATCATGATTTGGTCTGCTTGTTTGTCCAGTATGTGAAAAATCATCCTTTCATCTATTTTGTTCCGTGTTCAGGTTGTTGAGAGTAGGAGGAGAAATCCTGTAGCAGTTGTTCCCTCATGAGCAAGATATAAAAATCCCTCAATCTAGTTCTGATTTTACCACAGGGACAGTCATTTGAACCTGCTAGGACTTTGCACTGACATTTGTTGGGTATGATGGATGGTCTTTATGTTCTCATCCCATTCTAACACATCGTCTTTATTACTCTCTCCTGAGGCTCAGCATGAGAAGAGAGTAGAATGTGATATACAGTGTAGGAGATGACCCCCAGTTCACGTGATTTTAGAATGGAGCTATTCCACATTCAGAGGGGCAAAATACTGCTAAAGAAAATAGAAGACCACAAGCCAGGTAGTCCACAGAAAGGAGTTAGCAAAGTGGCAATCATATGTAGACTTGTTCTCAGAGGAATCCCTTTGAGTCATAGATGTAACCTTAATGACCTTCAAACGCCCATTTCTTTGGTCCAACTCATTACTCT
Source organism: Spermophilus citellus (assembly GCF_964194105.1). NCBI lineage: Eukaryota > Metazoa > Chordata > Mammalia > Rodentia > Sciuridae > Spermophilus > Spermophilus citellus. Next base: position 16,517,538 of record NC_138183.1, on the reverse strand, counting down.
AAAACTTCACAATGGGTATTCAGTGAGTCTCATAATTTTTGTTCTTGCTATGGATAATGGATAACCAATGCTCATTCACGGCATGCTTCAGCGCTACTTTGGCATATACAGAAATGACCAGAATACGGACAAAGCATGAAAAAGTGCAGAACCTATCTTTCATTCTGCGTAAAGTTCACTATTACCTGGGGCAAACTGCTTTGCTTTTTTATCATCAGTTTCTGCATCTGTAAAAGAGACTTAAAACTACTTATTTTATCTAATTTCAAAATTGTTTAATAATAATAATAGTAATAATAAAAAAACATGATGAGACACTGAGGTTAGAATTCAGTGGTGGAGTACTTTCCTAGCATGCATGGAGGCCTGGATCCAGTCCTCAGCAATACACACACACACACACACACACACACACACACACACGACAGAATGAATATCAATATATACTTCTTCTAAACTGTAAAGAGATGTGTAGTATACCACTATATGTACCTAGTGATTTAAATATCTATGCTTCATCTGTTCATTGATCTATAATTTGTCTTGGAATGTTTCTCTTGTTCTCTAAATGGCTGCGCAAATGCAGGGTAGCTAACAGTGGATCTAGAATATGTCATGCTGAGACGTTGAATCTCTACAGTTGTAGGCTGATTGTGAGCAGAAGTGTGAACATTCCTGTGCGGACATGTGCACATGTGTGCATGTGTGTATCTCACGACACACTAGCTGTATCCCCAATAGAAGAAATACCCATGACAATCAGAAAATTATGTGAAAATAGGAGAATTATTAGAGAAAAATAAAGTCAAATGTTTTTCACATCTAATCTAAAATTAGAGCTACTTGTTTAGACAGAGATATGCGCCAATAGAGAAATGTCCTAGAGGGATGAGTTGATGATTTTTAACTATTGTGGTTCCCCATGTGCTTTACAGACAATAAAGTAAAGTTCTCGGGTATCAGTATTCACTTGTTAAGATTCAGGGACAGATGCAGTTATTTTTCTTATATGTTAATATACTACAATTGAGAACAAGTAATTCCTTCCCATTAGGGCTCTATCTGTGTGACCACGGTATTGTTAAGAGTCATGGTCAAAACAGTGTGACAGGGACAGAATAATGTAGAGGTCAGTAGACCACATCAGATGCTGAGAATGTCACTTATTAACCTTGTGACTATGGCCAGGATGCTCCTGCCTGTGGATCAATTTTCTTGTCTGGGAATTGTAAGAATTGTGTTAGATGACTCAAGCTCTAACTTTATTTAGGATTCTGTTTGCATCTCAGCCAATCTTGTGAAGAGAATCTCTGGAAAACACACATGCAAAAGGATCCACCCCACAACATGGAACATTCTGAGACTGTAGAATTATCTCTGTGGATTAAACACTCATAAAACAGACTGACATCTTTGAAGTTTAAATATACCAGCAATGGCCAAAGGGTACTACCCATACTTAAGCATGCACTAGTAACCAGAGCCATTTACTTATGACAAAGAATCCTGTGTCAGCTCCAGTGTATCCGAGTTTTCCTCTTTCTACAGCCTATACACATAGATCCTAAAAACCTGGGTTTAAATTTCACCCTATCAGAGTTAGTTCTGATTACCTCCATGCAACTTTTAAGTGGTCATTGTCTCTGGAAGAACAGTGTTGGTCAAGACAGGACAGAGTGAAGCTGTTGCTTTTATCAAATCAGTTAGAGTTCTGCATGGCTTGGAGTGGCTCTAAATCTGCAGGTACACTGCCCTACTAAAAGGTCGATGAAAAGCAACACAATATGGGTTCTGAGGAGTTACATTTATTTACATGTAGTACTCCACTATTATAATTTAGTTTGTAAGGTTTTTTTTTTTTTTTTTTTTTTGCATTAGACTGAGACTCTAATGCCTGAATTGTGAAAAATCTATTAAAATAAAAACAAAACAGAACAAACAAAAAAACGTGTAGAGTGAAAGAAACCATTTCAAGCCCTGTGGAAGGTAGGCCATAATCTGCTGGCATACCTAGCCTAAGAGAATGAGCCATTTTCTGTTAAATTTCACACCTTCAGTACTTAGTAGTTCATAGCATCTTGTGCAGCTGAACAGTTACGAGGACTTCAGTTCTGCAGCTAACACAATGGAAAAAATCTTCAAAATATATTTAAAATCTGACCTCTTATCATTAGCTCCATCGTCCCACCCTGGTCTATGTTATTAACATCGCCAGCATGGTTCACGAATGAGACCCAAAACGGGTCTGAGTGATCTACTGTCAGATTAGGCAGCACCCTTCCCAAAACCCACCAAGGGCTTTCCTTCCTCTCCATGGAAAAGTCTCCAGTCTAAAAAGCCACACCTGATCTGGCTGCTGGTTTCTCCTTTGACACCATCTGCAGAATCTCTCCTCTTGTCCACTCGGTTTAAGCAACAGGTCTGCCTCGCCTGCTACTGTCAAAGACACTAGTCCCTTCCAGCCTCCCAACTTACACCTTCTCTTCTCAACTTCTGGAATGTTCTAACCGTAGTCCCCTCTGATCTTGGCATCTTTACTCACTGCTCAGGCTGTCTGTCATCATCCATTTAGAGTTGTTTTCCCAATGTTTCTGAGACCCTCTGATGTCTTACCCTACCCCCACCCCATAGCACTTACTGCCTTCTGAAACATTTTACTTGTTTGCTTTCTTGTTTTTATTATATAGGTCATAAATAATAGAACTTAGAACTAAGTTTGCTTTTACTATGTTTAGTGACTAGAAAAATAACTAATCCTTGAAAGGGAGAGGAAAAAGCCATTTTGAATAAGTGGATCAGTGAGAGGAAAAAAAAGGAAAGAAAACTGAAGGACAACTAGTGCCAAGAAGAGTAAGTTTTGCCTGAGAACATGAATTGAAATTCTTATTGGACCAGCATCTTGAGAGAACATGACCAGCTCACTGGAGCCAGGAGTTAAGGACTTACTGAGGTCACTCAGCGGTTCAGTGCACAGCTGGATCTGGAACTAACTTGCATGCTCACTCTCCACCAAACCCCCCATTCACCCTGACAGGTGCACAGACTCACGAACAATCACTTGCCAGGTTGGAATTTTTCCCTTTTTCATGAATTTGCATGTTCGGAGAGAAAAATAAATAGAAATTCAGTGTTTAGAGGTTCATGAATATGAAGTATCAACTAAAACAAGGCATTCTATGTACACTTTTAATCCTCTGCTCTTGATGATCAAAGGGGTCTTTTCATGCCTCTTCCCTATTAGGAACCATATTTCATAGTAGATTGATGGAGACATTCAGCTACTACTGCTTTTGTGCTCACAATGCTAACGCGTGATGGAGATTTCAAAGAAATGTTGTGCTATGTTTCTTGCTCTTTTTACCTCACTGATAAGTCACATAAGAAAATAAACATTTTGAAGGGAAATGCAATATACATTCAGAAACACTTTAGAATGAACACGAGAGGGAATGTGAAATGGTGGGGGTGGGATTCTCTTTCTTCATGTTCCAGGAAGAGAGCTGGGATGGGGGAAATTGAAAATAAAATATTTTTGAAACAACTACTTATTAATAATGAAAAGGACCTTGGTTCCCCCAACCCACAGCAAAACATTTTAAAAATGCAGCAACAGAAACATGGTACAATGACTCATCGATTATCACAAACCCTATGAGCAAACAGGGTTAGGAGCTATTTTGTTTTGTGCTATTTCTGTAAACCAAGTTGCATTTATCTAAAAAACCAATATCCCATGTTATAGTCAAAGAAAATCCTGAAGTGTCACAGAGGAGAGTCAAATATGTATTTTTGGTGATATAATTGGACATCTCCAAGGTAAAGAAGTCAAGCTGTGAGAAGGCAAGATAGGCTGGCACCCTAGCTGAGAGAACCTGAATTTATAGCCAACTTGTTTCAGTGTAGAAACTCCATTTCTCAGGAACCCAATTGCCTCCAAATGTCAAATTTGCATTCATCACATACATTGATACTTTGTTAGGAATACATGGATCCAAAAACTGTAATGAGAGCAAAGTTGAGAGGGGATGGAAGAGGTTGGAACATTTCGTCCTTCCAAGACTGTTTTACAGCTATTGGGCAGATGAGGAAATGGAGTCTCCCAATGTTAACAGAACTGCAAAGAGGTAGATCTGAATTTGAGTCTGTTTAGTGCCAACATCTACCCTCTGCAAAGAAGGGCACTGGTTGCCTTAGAGAAGATACACTTTGTAAAGTTCTTGGAAGCTAGAATCATCAAAGCACACTTCACAATCAGTCTACTTTATATCCAGTGATTCTTAATGAAAGCTGTGCTGTCTCAGAGAGAGAGAACTGGACTACCTAGCATGAACTAATTTCTGAATTAATATCTGCTAGATTGGATTAGAATAATGTCATGATTTCATAACAATTATGATAATAAGTATACTGACACTCAATAATTAATTATAATATTAGATCACATTCACACGACCCCAGAACACTGTATCTAGAACCTGAAATTATGCTATTAATGTTATTTATTTACATTTCTGTCTCTCTCACTAAACTTGATAGCTCTTGAGGGCAAAGGTAATGTCATATTCCTCTCTATATCTGGTGATGTGATAAACACTCAAGCAGTAAACACTTAAGAGACAAATGAGTTCATGTCTCCACGAGATATTCAGGGTAAATATTATTTTTAGAAAACTGAGGCTCTGAGTGGTTAGTTTTCTGCCAAGCTAACAAGTGGTAGAGATAGTATTTGAAATAGAGTTTTCACTAATTAATTTAGCATTATATTCTGTACCTTCCATATTCCATAATACTTCCATTATCTTTGTAATAGAAATGAGAACATGTCTCTCTCTCTCTCTCTCTCTCTCTCTCTCTTTCTTACCTGGCCATTCCAACTTCCCATCACCTGAGTAATTTTTAAAAATATGCCTGGACATTTTATGGCATTTAATTCCTTCTCTGTCTCCTTTCCAAGTCTCTCAGGTCAAAGATTTTGCAAAGCCCCTATAATTGTCAGATAAATAAAATCACATTGCTCATAATTACCAGGGACAATTCTGTGTAATTAGATGTTAACTCTAGTGTCCCCTCGCCTTCATGACTCTGAATAAATACCCATTCCTGTCTCACTCAGGAAAAAAGCTTGGTTGAAAATGTGACTGCTTTGTTGCTCTCTATGTAATTAACTACCATTAAAAGCCACTAATTAGATCATAAGTTTTAAATAAGTTGCCCTAATTACCTTTGGTACATGGCGTATTGAGTCAGGAGGGCAAGTCCTTCAGAGCCAAGAAAACTTGGCTCTGTCACTGAGAGAATTAACAGAGCCATTAGGCTTCTTTTTCCCCCATTCACAAATGGAAAAATGAGAGTGTAGGGAATGGGATGGACAGAAGCAGAGGTGAGTACTGTGGGTCACAGCCAAGGGGGCCATGGGTCATCTCATGCTGTCTCTGGGACAATGCTCACTGGGAAAGATGGAAGTCCCACCAAACCCTGGTACAAGCAGAGCCTGATGCAGGTTCACCACCCATCCCAGAGTGGATGACTGACTACATAAGAGGGTGAATAGAAAAGTGGCTGGGAGCCATGGTAGTCAGAAACTTCCACCAGGAAAATTACTAGCTGAGTAGTGACACATTCTAAAACTATGGTTTTTCATTTGTAGTAGGAGGGTAATGATCCCTAACACCCAATCTGTGATAATTTAATGATAACGTGCCACAAGTATTTCCAGTAAGTGTCAGCAGTGATATGATGGTGGGGCTGGTGACAAGAAGAAGGAGGGGACAAAGGTGCAGTGTAGGCATTCTCAAATGAGCTCTATCCTGAAAGTCTCACGAGATCCTTCCCTTTCCTTTCCTTCTTTTCCTTCCATCATACTGTTAAGATACTCCTAACCAACTTTTTCTAGGGCCTTGGTTAGTGCTCGATCAATTAAAAAAGAGAATACATCCTTTGCCCTAAGGACCACACATTCCTATGAGGCTATTGGTGTGTATCACCATTTGTTCTCCCCCAAAGAAAACAAACAAACAAACAAACAATTTTTTACCAGGTACTATCTGGAAGGAAGTCTGGGAGGTAACTGGACAGGTGATATAAAGATGTCTTCACTGAAACACTCTGTCTTTATGTATTTAATATAGGGCCACTGGCACAAGGAACTATAGCTGTAATAATAATAGTAAGAGCAACCGATTGCATTAATTGAGCATATGTTATATCCCAGAATCTATTGTAAATGCTTTATGAATACTAACTAATCATCTTAAAAAACCTACAAGTCAAGTATGAAAGATGGAGATTCATTCACTCTCCGCATATAGAAGTTTACATATAGGATAATCGACCTTCAAATTTGACATTCTAATTACAAAATTATAGCTCCTTTTTATTTTTTCTTTGTGATATTGGGGATTGAACCGAAGGCATTGTCTATATGAGGTGTACTCTCTCCTTCTAAGTTCTACCTGAGCCCAAACTGGAGTTCTTAAACCATATATGATACTGCTGTCATTGGTAAAGGAAATAGATGGAATTTCTTATATTTGGACCTAAAATCAGGAGACCTAAGTGTTCTGAATTTCCTTCTTCCTTTCTTTATCTGGGCATCTGTTTCTTCATCCTGAGAGTAGGACAAAGTCTGGACTACTTCTCAGAACACTTGCAACTACATTTCTTTACTTGATTTTTCTATAGTACTAAGAATCTGGGTATGTCAATACTTCCATGCATGTGAAAGTCTCCCTAAAGCCAAGAATAAGTCCTACATATTTCAAAACACGTGACACAGAGCCAAATGCAAAAGGTTGCCTTCAGACAACATTATCTCTAGGTCTATCTATCTATCTATCTATCTATCTATCTATCTATCCATCCATCTATGTACATATATATGATATTTATAAATTACAAATATGTGTGTATATGAATTTATGCACAATTTTTATTAATACAAATATATACCTGATATAGTTATACATACACATATATAAAGTCCACACACATATAAACTTAAATAGTTTAACATAATGTAGATACATTCTATTGATTTATATATGTCTCATACTGGAGAAGTGTATTCTCAACAATATCAATGTCAGTAACGGTGAATAAAAAATGAAAATTTTCCCCTAAACTCTCAAAATAAAATTCACTGTCCTCTGAGCATGAAAATACTCTGTTCTACTAAGGATATCACTTTTAAACCTAGTCATATATCTAGCTTTTGTACACACATTATTCAGCACAATATAATAAGAATGCATTATAAGTGAGGCAATAAGCTAAGTGCCAATAATTCACAGATAAAGGACACAGTTTTATTCTCTGAATAGAACTAGAGTGCACTGTAGTATGTTCTGATCAGTCTATGCCCAAATTTGTAACAGGCAGCACAAGAACTCAGTGGGATCAAGGGGGCCATGGTCAATGAAAATTTCACGAGAGAAGAGTACTGAGCTAAACTCAAATGAAAAAGGTAACTTTTCATGCAGGGAAAACTGGAGAGAACCTTCAGGCAGGGAGGAGAAGCATGTGTTGAGAAAGATTTCAATGGAAGGCCACTTTTGATAACATACTTATACTCTAGTAGAAACATAGGAAACTTCTGGAGCTAGAGTCAAGCATCAGCCTTTATATTACAGATGTCTGCTAAATTCTTAGCATTCTATGTGAAACTGTGAGTGGGCAGGAAATCAGCTTCATCCTTGGTATGTATGTAAGTGTCTCTTGAATTCTGACATGAGAATGAGGAATTTGGAATTTATTTCATTTTTTTGACTTATAAATACACATGCAAAATTTCTTCAAGCTTCATAAGAAGCTGCATATGACTTAGAATAATATAATGTTAGAGCACTTGAAAGGTTATTTTTTATTAAAAAAAAGATTTGAGAGGATGTACCCACTTGTTTTTAAGGCTTATCATTTCTGTCCAGCATGGGGGATGTGTTCAGTTCTTCCTTTTCCTTCCCTTTGGAGTCTTGGAGCAAAGCTAGGAGGGTATTTGCAATGGTCTATGTGTCTCCCTATTCTTTTCGAGGTCTGAATGACAAGTCAAGCAGAGAAATTGAATTTTTCACTTCTCTAAACACTTTTGGCCCCTAGGAACACTGGAAAAGGTCAAGAATATTGCAGCACGTTCTTCCCCAGGCTACAGGATCAAAACTTCTTTTTTAAAAGGTTGTTCCAGGTCCAGAGAGACAGTCAGTCGTGATACAGAATATAAACAGCAGTTTGTGTCCTCAGGTGGCACGTGCTCCTCTTGGAAGGGTGGCTTTGAAGATTTCTCTAAAGAGATTTCTTGCTCTCATTAGGGCAAATTTAGGATAGAAACATTTTTGACATATGCAGGAAAGTGTGTGGGTTCAGATTCTTGCTTTTCAATACCCCACCCCTTTTTTTTTTCTGTTTTACTTTGAACTCTTCTTTCCCTTTGCCTTACCCTCTGGTGTTTCTCTTCATCAGCTTCTTTTGTCCTTTTTCTTAATTTTAAACAACAATCTCATTATTAGACTTTTCATTTGACCTTGTTGACTCATGTAATCAGCATCCTCTAACTTGCTCGGAGACCCCTCCCTGTCTCTGATATTTATGCCCTCATGTAATTCCTCCCCCACCCCTTGACTGTAAACTGGACTATACACTCACATCTAATAAATAGGATAGATTACAATTATAAAATATCACCTGGAAGATGAGAGTGTCTAAAAGGCAATAATTCCACCTTGCCTCTCCCTGACTGTGAAGAGACCCACATGACAAGGAATTAGTTTTTAAAACCACCAGCCACTGAGGATCTGAGGCATTCAACAACCATGACCATGAGCTTGGACATCTTGGGATGACAGACAATTGATTGGCATTTGGATAACAGACCTGTGATTGTCCTTTTTCCAAGGGACTCAGCCAAGCTCACCTGGATTCCCGACCCACAAAACTATTGAGATAATGTTCATTGTTTCTGGACACTAAGTCTTGGGGAAGCAATGTGTGCACCAATAGATGGTGAGAGCAGTCCATATCCTTTCGTGCTCCTCCTCTTTGACTTCTTTTTGCGATTCACTTTCGTTTCTCCTTTTCCTCTGAGTTCTTAAGTACAAAAAAAAAAAAATTGATTTGCCTGTGACACTAAATGCAATAGGGATCAGAATTTTACTCTGTAACCTTCAAAACAAATCATACATCTGAAAATATACCGTGTATAGTAGTGGAAAAGTTGAAATCTCTGGTCTTCCTTTAATCATACTATTTGGTTAGTAAATCTTTATTTGTCATCTTATTGAAACAATTCAATGGTCAGCTATTATCTTATTACATTATCTCAATGCCATGGAGAACAGGACAATGAAGGAAATGTATTTCCTGCTATCCAAGATATTCAGAGTCACATTTTAAAAGTAGAAAACAAAGCATCCCCCAAAAGGGATATTCTTAGGGGTCAAGAAGAGGGAGAGATCACATCCTACTTGGAGAATCAGGAAAGACTTTCTAAAGGGAGGTTGTGCTGGATCTTGAAGGCTCCACTGGATTTCTACATTCCCACTTGATCCTCTTTGGGCTTACCCTCCAGTTGAGAGCCTGCCTCTCTCACATGGCTTATACAATCAACTCCTACTTAATATGTAAGGACTAACGTGTATCCCACTTTTTCTGAGTCAACTTCTATGATGTTGGCAGGTAGATGACTGCTTCTCTTTTCATACCTCCTCAGCCTCAACTAACTGTGTCTACTTGAGCATTTCTCAAATTTCTACTCATTTGTCTCTTCCCTTCATCAAGGATAAAAGTAAAACTCAAGAGAAAAGGAACAGTTCATTATGTTCCAGTGTCAGGACTTGTCTAGGTTAGAGGATGGCCGTCAGAATGGTGTAGTTACACTTAGATTCATATAAGGTTAGAGAATTTTAAAAAGTTATTTGAAAAAAACAAAGAAGCATTCTCTAAAAAAAAAAAAAAAGATTTCTTCCATAGATAAAGTCTTCATTTATTTCCAGGATTGTTTTTTCTTCCCATGTTTTCCTTCATTTGGAACTGGGAACTAAACCACAGGAATGTTTAAAATGTCTCATGCATTATTTTGCATAGTTCTGAATGTTCTCTGAACTTCATAATATATAGGTTTCTTGGGAAAATTAGGAGATAGAAAAAAGGAACTGGAGTTGTTTGAGAAATACACACAATTTTAGATAATATAAAAGTAAAAAGTCTACTTTTTTTTCCTTTGTTCTTCCAAATTGTATTTATTACAAAATGCATAAGAGCTAAACACTTAAGTGTGAGTCATGTCAATGCTATATACTCTTTTTTAAATGACCTAGGTCAAATCACTTCAAAGATATCCCAGGTGTCAATATTAACTGTGAAAAACCTTTGGAATACTGAAGCATTAAAAAGCAATCACATTGATGACACAGTAATTTACATCCCTGGAAGTCTGTCATAATAATTCATCCAAAATGTGGGAATGCATTGTAAAGAACCAGAGTGAGGAACAATAGAGTGGTGTTGTATATTTCAGAAGAGCAGCCCAGTGGATTCTTAGGCAGCCATTAAAATGATAATTAGAAAGACATAAACATAATTTTGGAAATGCCTAGAATGTGTTGTTAATAAAAGGAAGAGAATGCTAAATTATATGAAAACCACAATTATACCTATGTAATTCGTATTTGCTTAATGAAGGAAAACAAGAAAAGAATAATGGAAAACAAAATCAGCTGGTATTTTAGAACACATGCTTTTTTTTTTTCATTTCCAGGCAGTGTTTTCATCCCAGGTTCTGATTAGTTCTTTGGTGGGATTAGGCCCATCTTGCTCCTAGTAGGATGATTAGCTGCAGCTCCACCCTCTGATCATGCCAGTGACATTTCCCCAATTGTGACAAGGAAAAATGGCTGCTCTAGACATTACCAAATGTACCCTGGGTAGGGGGTAAAATTGTCCCTAGGTGGGAACCACTGTTTTAATGAAGCATTTTTATTATTTTTCAATGTTAATATGAAAGAAAGAGCACCCATAAGTAAAAATGAAAGTCATCTTTACCCTTGACCTGGCACTCACTTCAGCAACTTTCCCAGAGAATTGTTGAAATCAGCAATGTTCTGGTTTGAACAGACAAGGGAGTGAAGCATTAATGCATGTTGACCTGCTTGGGGATGTCAGCAAACCCTACCACTCCTCTAGGCGCCTGCAAAAGGGGGGAAGGAAATCAGCGCATGTTATATAAGAATATCTTTTACTGACAGTGCAGGGTATTTTTATCCTGGTGGAAGTTGCCTCTGGGCTCTGAAACCCTCTGTCAGGGAGTAAAGAAAACTAATTGCAGTGAAATATCTTTTCAGGCAACCTGCCCATCACCAAATTCTAGACGTAGGGGAAAAGCATACTTTCTTTAGAAGAGGTTTCAATGGAAGGCGAGCCCCAGAGGAATTCTTTTTAGGGCCAGAGAAACTTCTCCACAGTGTAGGACTTTAATTCAATTCAAAAAAAGTGTTAAATTTCAAGGAGTCATTAAAAATTTCACTAAAAATTTCAAGGAGGCCTGGTTCTAGATCATCTGGCTTGACCTCGTACTTTATAATCAGGGAAACTAGAAACCAGAAAAGTTAAAGTCACTTGCCAGTTCAATGCATTTAATTAGTTGCACAGCATACAATTAAGCCAGGTCTGCCTGAAGTTTCTTATCCTTCAGGCAAAGTTTGTCTTTTAAAGAACATCTCCCATCTCCACAGTTTTATATCATTGGAATATAATTTATTTCTAGATTATGATGTCTTTCACTGTGTTTGACACATGGGTTGGTCTTGAAATAGAATGTAAAATTCAAATATTCAGCAAAGTAACATTTAATGAGTTCTGCATGCCCAGTGTTGTGCCACAGACTGGGTTGGAAAGATCAGAGTAAACATGATTTATTCTTTTCTGCTAGTGTCACATGTTCTGCTAGACATACAAAAGACATTCGGTCGATGCTGACTGGGAACCCCGGATAGAATTCCTTTGAATCTGAATTCTTGAAGCCTTACATCTGTATGTCCTGGAAAAATTTCTCCTTTCCTGTCCAACATGGGTGCTTATGCATATTCAATACCCTGTTAGAAAAAGCAATACCTTCTTGATTTAGGACAAAACATACCCTAGAAGCCAACCTAAGAATTACAGTAAATGTCAGCAATACCAATTCTGTCCAAGTGAGGAAAGCATGGACCCCAATTAGTTCAATATCTGAAATTCTTAAGTCTGTTAGATGCAAGTTTGAGCATAGTATGCTTATGAAATTTTTCAGCTTTTAAAAGCCACATGCAAGGTGATAGCTGTCCCTAGAAATCAGTGTTTTGGGGACTTGGCTATCCACTTGGGCCTTTCCATAATGCCTCTGGGGTAGAAAGATGTAAAATGTTTTATTTTCTGTGATAACTAAGTAGCTGTCAAAATGCTTTCTCATATGAAACACCTACTATGAAAAAAAAAGGAAGAAGGAAGGGAGGAAGGGTGAAATAGGAAGGGAGAGGAAGGGAGAGGAAGGGAAGGAACCAAGTCACATCTATGAACTCTTAGCAGTTTCCTCTACACTGATAATGGAGACTGCATGACATGGGGAATCAGGAGATTGACTACAGTTCTAGTTCTGTTGCTCCAGGTTGCAAGATTTGTAACTCTAAGCAATCCCAATTCTCCAATCTGTTTAACAGCGATGAGAGTACTATGCCAGTAATTTATACAAGAGAAGAGATGGTAACTGGAAGGTACTATGACTTGCAATTTACTGGAATTTGTGTCCATAAGAATTCTGTACATTATTCATGCTAAGAGATTTAAAAAAAATAATATTCAAGTTATTAAGAAAATATGCATTCATTTTTTAAGACACATAAATGTAGCCAGATCAAATAATGTATCTGTACAACTGGGATATCATGATGTGATATTACATGAATGAGTCTTGGGTGAATAGTCCTATAGTCAGTAGTGCTTTAGGTTGGCTGGCCAGAGTTCAAGTTGGGACTTGATATATATGTTGCTCACTGAAGGAGACACAACAGATGTCTGTAAAAGAGCAGAAGAATCAGGAAAGGCTACATGGTATAGCTAAACCAAGGAGTTTTCCAGCTGTAATCCAACTTCAGCCCAATCCCAGGAAGTAAAAACTGCACCAAGATCTTGTTTCACAATGTGGCAAGAGTGACGAAGTCTTCATATTTCAATGTATCCCAACTAGCCTTTGTCTTCAGGCCACCCTAGGAGAAGGGATTCCTTCCTAGATTACTTTGGGAAACACGACTCCTGTTGGCTGAGGAAAGTGCACCACTCAGTGGTTAGAAACCATCATCTCCAGCATCTGGAGTGGGTGCACCAGCTGTGACAGAGATGTGGGTTTGATGTCAGTAGCTCTAATTATGGTGAAGCCTATTTCCCACTTCTTGGTCCTTGTCCTTCCTGCCCCTCCCCTTAGGAGATGTGAACTTCCTGCAGTCTCTTAGAGACAGGAGACACCCTTTCCCTCCCCTTTAGAACAAACATGACTGAATTTGTAAATGTCCTTTCATTCCCATTCTCTTCCCATGACTACATCCTTCAAAAATCAGCTCTTGACCACCCAAACTGATAGTAGCTGCCCTTTCTCTTTATGACCAGTGCCTGCATTCAATGATGAGTCCCAAGGGAGTATAAAGGTTCCCAGAAAAGAGTGGCCAATAAAGGATATCTATGGATGATGACCTAGTTGATCTTCACTAAACTACTGATAGCTTCTGGATATTCTGTCCAAAAGGATAATTTGCCTTCTATTGGAAAGACCAAAAGAATGTTCTTCTTCTTTTTTTTTAATTTGTTCATGTTAGCTATACATGAGAGTAGAATATATTTTGACACATTATATGTATATTGAGTATAACTTCCTATTCTTGTGGTTTCACATGCTGTTATAATAATACAGAAACACTCTCCCTTTCCCTCCTTCACAATAAGATTGAGGAGGTGACCAGACCTGATGAACTCATATCCTGTACAATAACATCATTTCCTGGAAAGTGGGATCTCACTAATTTTTTTATTGATTCAAGATTATTATAATTTCTACCTTGAATTCAGCCACAATCTTTACATTGTTAAGTTAGAAAAGTAAATGTGGGTAAAAGTTTTCTAATTTAACTCAAAACATAAAATCATAGAATTTGGGGGTTGAATGTCATCCATATCATCTTATCCTGAATGTCTTATCTTTACTAGACTGTCTCTTAAATATGCTTGTAAAGTATCTGCTTAAAAACTTCTAGTTTGGGAGAAATCATTACTCCCTGGGCAAGGGTTCTCTATCATTGAAGAGTGTGGATTTTAGTACATTGTTTCATGTTGAATGAAAATTGTTTCCCCATCCTAAGGGGGCTTTTGGACAGGACATCCAGAAGTTGTCAGTAGCTCAGTGAAGGTCAACTTGGATTTTTCTTTCTCATACCAATCTGTGCTCAACTCTCTGGAATTCTAACTGAGGGGCTATTCAAGAAACATTGAACTTGGGAGTTGGTGAGGGCACAGGGAAAGTCTCCATTCATGGCTTGAAAATGTCCCTCAGAGCGTTCTTTGCCCAGTGTTTCTGGCTGCAGCTCAACCTGCCTACGTGACGGTCCATTCTCTCTGACTCAGCCTTCTGTGTCCAGACAAATGATTCACTCCCAGTGCATTTTTCTGCTCTTACTAAATAGGCCCTCTAACCATCACTGTATCTTTCAATTTCAGCTAGCAGCTTGGACAGCAGTTTTTAAAAAACCAAAAATGTTACTAAGCAAGCATGCTTGACCAGATAAATCTTGCAGACTCCTCTACAAATGCGTCCTCACACCCTCTGGGCACCCAGAGATTGCTGCGTTCTTTAAACTCAGGACAAACTCCATCTCACACATTGTATTCATTGACACTTTGTTTACCAGGTGCTGCAGTTTCTTGAATCTTAGCCAAAACTTACTGGGTACTAACTATAGGTCAAACATTATGCAAAATGCTTTGCACACATTATTTCATTTAATTTCCATGAAACTTCCTTGGAGATTAATACTATTCGAGTCCATACCTTACAGAGAGAAAAACAAAGCCACCTAGAACTTAATTGACTTGTCTTCAAGCATATAACAAGTAAGTGGAGGAAAGTAACTGATCTCAGATAATCTGAATACTGGGTCAAGCCGCTATCTAAATCTGTACACTGAGGCAGAGTACAGATCAACCTATACATATAAATATCTGCCTATACACATATATCGATATAACATATGTGTATATAATAATATATGGATCAACCTATAAACTTAAATATCCGCCTTTAGTGTATTTTATGGCCTTTGACATGTTACCTCATCTCTCTTGGTCTTGTTTTCTTCTTTTTCAAAAGGAAAAACATTGTTGAGTCCAGTGTTTCTAAATACAGCTAATTACATTTACCATCTGTACTCAGGACCATGGGTCATACTTTTGAGGGAGAGGAGGAGATGGGATGGAGGACGGTCTGCCTCTAGGTGTAATCCCAGAGAACAAAGGGCTCGCTGATGGCACTAGCTAAACCTTTCATATGTTGCTGCAACTGGAAAGCCAAGAGAAAATCCAGAAAAGGAATTCTCCTCCATCCATAGGTACCAATATTTTGTAGTTCAGTTTGTAGACCTGCTCATACTCTGCATGTAGAAATAATGTGATCACATTTCAAACTATGAAATGTGTTTGGGAAAGATGGGGAAAGAGAAGGGAGCAACCACACCATGATAGTAGGTATTATATCTCCAAAGACAACTCCAACAATGGCCCATGAAAGAGGCTATGGCAGCCTCTTGAAACGCAGATGCTATTAGAACTCTAGCAACCTCCTTGGCCCACCAGGATGAGGGCTTCCTCTGCCACACACCAGGCAAGGCAGAGTGGTTTGTTGGAAGAAGAATTACTGAGCACAGAATGTACAAACTGTTCTTGCCAGTTGTGCACAAACTGTTCTATCTGATCTAAGCCTTCTATCTGATCTCTTATACATGAAAGCACAAATATTTAACCTGTTGAGTCCACTAAGTCGCTGCAATTTGAATTTTTTTTCCACATCGTGCCTGCAGAATTAACTAAGAAAAGGCATAAAAAGGAAACAAAAACTCAGCAGTGAATTTCCTCATAGCTAAAGTGAGAGGGAGCTGGAGGATGCATAGGGAAGGTACTCCAGGGGAACAGAGTCAACAGGACCTAGGGATAGAGATGCACAAAAGTCCATTTGTCATGGGAATTAGCTCACATGAATGTGAAGGCTAAGAAATGACTCCTGTAATTGACAACAACACAGACTCTGTCCTCTCCGCCATCCTTCATTTGTTATTTCTTCACCTAGAAGTCATGTTCTTTAATTGAAAGTAGAGGTGCATTTAGAATGGAATTCAGGAAGCGGGGATCCCCAGTAGGGCTCATAAGTCAGAGATCATGGCTCCTGTCATACATGCCCAGAGTCTAGGTGCTCCTTCAAACATGAACAGAAATGTGATTACAAATGAAGGAGAAAGTGAGTAAGCGTCTGATAGTCACTAAATGATTTATTATTTTCCAGGATGCTTTTCTTCTCTCAGCAGGAATGATGAATATGACCATAAAATTCTAGAAAGATCCAGGTGTGTTTGTGTATACCTTAATCCCAGTGGCTCAAGAGGCTGAAGCCGATGGATCACATGTTCCAAGCCAGGCTTTAATGAGGTCCTAAAGCAACTCAGTGAGAACCTGTCTCTAAATAAAATATAAAAAAGGGTAGGGATGTTGCTCAGTGGTTAAGCACCACTGAGTTCATTCCCTGGTAAAGAGAGAGAGAGAGAGAGAGAGAGAGAGAGAGAGAGAGAGAAGAAAGAAAGAAAGAAAGAAAGAAAGAAAGAAAGAAAGAAAGAAAGAAAGAAAGAAAGAAAGAAAGAAAGAAAGAAAGAAAGAAAGAAATTCTAGAAAGAGTGCTACCGGGCCACTTTAAGACTATCTGGTTTATATCTTACACTTCCGTGTTCAAAAATTCAGCCTGTAGAAGTGAAGGTCCAGGTTCTAAGAAGTACATAAATAAAGTAGAGAACTGAAATTAGGAGTTAGGGCTTCTGAAACCCAACACAGACAGTGATGGCATAAAAGGATTTCATATGACACAAATATATTCCTCTTCCAGCCACATTGCTTCATGATTCTCAATAGGTTCTCATTCCAGATTTGACATTCACCGATCTTCTTGAAGTGTTTAACAAAATGTGAAAGAAGTGAATATGCTCCTTGACTATTACGCTAGAAATTATAGGAAACAGAAGGGTTTAGATTGAGAGTCCCTTATAGACACTGCCTCCTTGAGAGGAAATGGTCTTTCCACAAGAAAGCAAGGACATGTGAAATCAATATAATGTCATGATATAGAGCAGGGCTCGACTTTAAATCCTGGTTTCCTAGTTATTACAGAATACCTATGGAATCTTAGTCACATTACTTAATATCTTTGAGGCTTATTCCCCAATTTGCAACAATGAAAACCAAAAGAATACAAACTAACATATGTAGCATAGATTTTATTGACAGGACAAATGATAGTATCTGCAATGTGTTCAACAAGAGATTTTCATATAAGAACTTTATAAATTTGAGTTAGCAGTTTTTTTATTTTTTTATTTATTCTAATTTGTTATATATGACAGCAGAATGTATTTCAATTCATAGTACATATATAGAGCACAATTTTTCATATCTCTGGTTGTACACAACATAGAGTCACACCATTCACCTCTTCATACATGTACTTATAGTAATGATATCCATCTCATTCCATGCCTTTCCTACCCCCATGCTCCCTCCCCTCCCTCCCCTTTGCCCTATCTAGAGTTGCTCTATTCTTCCCATGCTCCCCACCCCCACCACCATTCCCATTATAAATCAGCATCTTTATATCAGAGAAAACATTTGGTATTTGGTTTTTTTTGTGGATTGGCTTACTTAGCATTGTATTCTCCAACTCCACCCGTTTATCTGCAAATGCAATGATTTTATTCTCTTTTAATGCTAAGTATGATTCCATTATGAAACCACAGTTGCTTTTTCCATTCATCTACTGAAGGACATCTGGTTTGCTTCCACAGTGAATTAACTATTGTGAATTAAGCTGTTATAAACATTGATGTGACTGTGATACTATAGTATGCTGATTTGTATGTTCTTTGGGTACAGATGGAGGAATGGGATAGCTGGGTGAAATGGTGGTTCCCTTCCAAGTTTTCTAAGGAATCTCCATACTGCTTTCCAGACTGGTTGCAACAATTTGCAGTCCCACCAGCAGTGTATAAGTGTGACTTGCCCCCCATATCCTCGCCAACACTTATTGTTGTCTGTGTTCTTGAAAAAGTCAACAAATAAATGACCTGACATTACAGCTCAAAGCCCTAGAAACCGAACCAGCTGTTTTTAAACAACATGCTCATTTTTGGACAGAGTTGTTAGACAAAGACCTTTCTCCAGAAAAATTCAATGACTCCCTAAAGGACAAGTGATTATAGTCAAGTAGCTATAGCTCAGGTTCTCTGGCTGCAACATACTCCAGGCAACTCAGGGGGAAAGAGAGTGGGAAATATCATTGAGCACACTTTGATTTCAAGAAGTTCTGTTAAGATGAGAACTTGAGAAGTTTCATGGGTAAGACAGGACTCAAATACACCTTGCTAGAGGTTACAACAGGAGAAGAAGGAAATTTCTAGCAGGAAAAAAATCTTAGACTGGAAATTTGAGAGGCATCTAAAGGTAATGGAGACAACAGAATGTTATAAAAAGGTACCCAGAGGGTTTTAGTCTATGTGTAATTCTACCCATTCATTTCATAATGGATAAAGCTGTCTGCAGCAGGAAAGGTGACCTGATATGTCCAAGAATAATGTTTTCCTACCTCCTGATTTCTTTTATTTATGACAGTATGCTATATTTACTGACAGAGAATTATTTTATTCATTTGTCAAAGCCTCAATGCATATTTTGCACAATGGTTGACACATAGTAAATGCTTAATAAATAGTTGCCAGATAATTCATTGTTACATGCAGGATGAAAGGGATTTGTACTGATAATTATACCAAGATAGAAACTGAGATTATAAATAAAGATTATCTGATTGTGTCTAAACCAAGATTGTCACAGGCAGGCTAACATGCCTGGCTTTCCTAGGAATAAACATCTTAACTAATGACTAATTGCTCATTGTCTTACCTTTCTTAATGTCCCACCTTCTGTCTGATTTTCTGATGTATCTTAGACCTGCTGATTTTCCCATATATATATATATATATATATATATATATATATATATATGCACAATTTCAACATTCCCAGGTACCCTACTCAAGAGGTAGATTAAGTTTGACATTGATTAATCTTTATGACCTGTGTCAAGGCCACTTTCCATAGACCTTTTGCCCTCTATTACTAAATCCATTGTAAAATGTTTATCCAATTGACTATTTCTCCACCAACCCCCTCTACATTAACCTTATGGATTAGCCTTTGATGTGCATTGTATCAAAAGTCTACTAGAAGTCCCAGTGAATTACATCCAGTGTGACTGTCACCTCCACTGAAGAATTAATTGACTTTGTTAAGCCTGAGTTCCCCATGGACTGCTATTCCTACAGGTTTCTGCAAACAGAAAGAGAAGAGGCAGACACAACTGTAAAAAGATTTTTTGGCCTGAGAAGATAAATTCCTTTTATTCTAGAGTAAGTCCAGCCACAGTCAAGGCTCTGAACTTGAGCTTCCTGCACATAATCTTAGTGAGGCTATAGAATGTAAGTCATAAGTAAAATGTGTGCTTTGAAATCACAGTGAGGATGAACCACCTACTAGATGTGAAGTTTTGAGCAGTTTAGTTTTCCAGAGCTTAGAACATTTTCATCAGTAGAATGGAGAAGACAGTTGTAATTGTTGGTATGACTTAGAACACATGTATGAAGAAGCTTCTAAAATACCATGGTTTAAATGTATTGGCATTTCTGTAAAGCCCTTTCCATTATTGTTTTCAGTAGCTGCTTTCTGTGGGTTGATTTGTGTCCCCCTCCAAAAGATATTGAAGTCTGACTCCCCCAAGCACCTGAGAATGTGACCTTCTTGATATTGGATATTTGCAGGTGATCTAGTTAAGATGATGTCATTAGGAGGAGCTCTAAACCAATATGACTGGTGTCCCTACAAAAAGGGAAAATTTGGATACAGAGACCTGGATAGGCAGAAAATGACGTGAAGACATGGAGATAATGCCATCTATAAGACTAGGGATGCCTGAAGCTACCAGAAGCTGGAAGAGACAGATAAGAATTCTCTTTACCTTGGTTTCTGACATCTTGTCTACAAAACTGTGAGAATAAATTTGTGCTGTTTTAAGCTATCAGTTTGTGGTACTTGGTTGCAACATCCTTAGAAAACTAATGCAGTGTGCTAGAGATTACCATGTACATTCTCCATTTTCAGCATAAGGTTTTTATTTTTAAACTCTTTAAAATTACTATTGAACTAATGCATGTAAAATATAAGAAACTTGAAACTTTATCAGTCTATTTAAATCTCTTCCATTCTTTATAACATAGTTAATAAGTGGCTTATATCTGCATGTTATAAAACATTTATTATAATGTTATAATATTTCAAACAGTCATATATTTTTAGAAGAGAAAAATTTTAATTATCCATATAATTTTCCATGTATTTGCTATAACCATTGCTATTCTGTCCTTCTGAAAATGATTCAAATTTCCCAATGATATTGTTTCTTCCAACCTGAAAAAATTCCTTTAATGTTCTTTGTAGTACAAATTTGCTAGCATCAAATTCTCTTCCCTTTTTTTTTTTCCTATCTTAAAAAGTCTTTATTGGACTGGGTGTGTTGCTGCAGGTCTTTAATTCCAGGGACTCAGAAGCTGAGGTAGGAAGATCACAAGTTCAAGAACAGTCTTCCCAATTTATCAAGACCCAGTCTCAAAATAAAAATAAAAAGAACTGGGGATGTAGCTCATTGGTAAAGCATTTCTGAATTCAATCCTCAGTATCAAAGCAATACAACCTTCATTTACTTTGTTTGTATATTGCTAATTGATTATGCAATTACGGGGTTCATTTTTTTTTCATTTTTTTCTTTTAGTACTTCAGAAATGTCATTTCATTATTCCTGATGAGGTATGATTTATCATTCCAATTTTCATTCCTCTATGTATTCTATGTGATTTTAAAAAGTATTTGCTTTCACATTTTCCATTTAACTTTGATTTCTATCATAATCTCTGTGTTGTGCTTAAACATGGTTTCCTTTTCATTTACCTTGCTTGGCATTCAATCAATTTGGTAGGGAAAAAAACACTATTATTTCTCAGGTTCTATTGGTGCCCTATTTTCTTTTCTCATCATCTGGGACTCTAATTATATGTATGTTGATGCATTAGATATTGCACCAGAGGAGCAGAGATTCTGTCTATCCTCTTCATCTTTCATTTTCTTCACTTTTGGTGCTATGTAGTATTTTATATTATCAAAATCTACTCTTTTAAATTTTTCTTATGCTTACCCACTAAAACAAACAAACATTTCAGATTTAAAAAAGAAAAAAAAACTGGAATGGGGTACCAGAGATTGAACTCAGGGGCACTCCACCACTGAGTTATATCTCCAGCCCTATTTTGTATTTTATTTAATGACAGTGTCTTACTGAGTTGTTTAGTGCCTTGCTTTTGCTGAGCTGGCTTTGAACTCCCCAACTTCCTGACTCAGCTTCCTGAGCTGCTGGGATTACAGGTGTGTGCCACCACACCTGGCTTAAAATTTTTAATTATGAAATTTCCACTTGCAACTTTTTAGATGGTCTGCTTATCTATTGAAAAGTACTATTTTTTTTCTTTAATTATGAGAATATTTAATGCTCTTGAACAAAGTTATAGTACCTGTTCAGGCTTAGTCTGCATTGATTGCATTTTTTCTTGAATACAAATTACATTTTCCAATTTTACCACATATCTGATAATTTTAGCTTGGATCTTGAATATTTTGATCATTCACTGTAAAGACTCTGACTTTTATTTAAAATCTGGGCTGACTTTTATTTGAAAAGCATTGTTTTTGTTATTGATATTCTTATGTTACAGAATTTGGTGTGTCTAAACTCAGACTCCAAACTATGATACCCCAGTTCAGGTATTTAGTCTTTAGGGCTGCTGGGATTCTGCCCAATGCATGCATAGTTTAAGGATCAGATAGCGATTTTGAAAGATTTCAAATGCAGACACTGGAGCTCTTCTCTAGTTCTTTCCTGTCTGGGGTTTCTCTCCACAGTTTCCCACTAAGCAGTTGCCTCAAACCCCTCTCTATAGTTCTTAAAGGTGATAAGCCTGTGAGTTTCTAGTCTAGGAATAGTATCCCTATAGGTTGACATCTGAGAAAAGTCCTTAAGCTAAAATCCATGAAAATAGGAACTTACCCATTGCTCTTCCTATATCTCAAGGTTTGGTCACACACTAGTATCTGTGTTTTGGTTCATTCAGCAATAAATGTCTTTATGTAATGAGTTTTATAATATGTCTAGAGCTTTAGTTGACATTTGTGGGAAAGTTGATCTCAGGAGTAATACTTAGTATTTATCAGCATCTAACTCTTGGCTTTTTCCAGTTGTTTGAAAAAGATAAAGTTCATTTCTCTTTGGTTTAATGGTCCTGAGATAGTTAGGTGGTTCTATGCAGTGAAGTTATTCTGGTAGTTTATTGAGTTGACATTTTTCAAAATATGGATTCATCTCTAAATTCAGAGCTTATTGTCACTTCCCTAAAACTAGAAAGGTAGGGAGAGTTGGAGTTAAAAGCATCATTTTTAAGATGACTTAGAAGTTCTGCAAATCACCTTCAATTGCACTTCATTAAAACAAATATTCACTCATTGACACAACAGTATGAGAGTCACCTGAAGGACAGCAATGTTCACAGATAAGACATGGCAAGCAGAGAAAATCTATTTATAACAATGAGGGAGTAGGAACATATTCTCAGAGACAGTATATGTTCTTTGGCATAGCCCACTCTTCTGGTCACCCAGGTGTCCTTGTTCCAACTTATTCTTCTTGATGGTTTTGGCCTTCCTTGTGACCTGCCTTACAGATCTTAGAATATCCTAGCTATATCAATCATGTAAGCTGATTCTTTGCAATCAATACCTTTATGTATTAAGTAATTTTATATTTTGATTGACACATAATATTTGTACATATTTATGAGGTGCAATATGATGTTTTGATTCATGTATACACGGGTTAATGATCAGATCAGGGGAATTAGCATATCCATCATCTTAAATTTTACCATTCTTAATGGCAATGCATTGCAAATCTCTCTTCTAACTATTTTGAGACATGCAGTGCATTGTTGTTAACTCTGTTCATCCTCCTGTGCCACAGTATGCAGAACTCATTCCTCCTACATAATTATAACTTTGTACTGGTTGACCAAACTCTTCCCATGCCCTCCCACAACTGATTCTGTTTTTTTCTGATTGAGCTGTGACTAACACGCCCTCTAAGATTTTATACAAGGCAAGTCAACCAAACATGATTTTTTTTAAAAAGAGAGAATATAAATAAATGGAGAAACATACTGTGTTAATGGATTAAATAACTAAATATTAAGACCTTTTCAAAGCTGGGATTTAGTTTCAATGCAATCACAATATAAATTACAGAAGATTTGGGGAAGAAATAGAAAAGGCAAATCTAAAATTTGTATAGATAAACAGTGGATCTAAAGTAGTTTTTTGTTTGTTTGAAATAATATAATTCATAGGTTTGTAGCATCTGATTTTAAGACATATGAATCAGGATAGGATGACAATGTGGAGGGACAGACACATGAACCAGTGGTGCACAATTAGAAAGTCCTAAAACAGACTGTTTGTGTTAAATTCAACTCATTTTCAAAGACAATTTAATTGAGAAAGGATAATATTTTCCACAATTGATCCTGAAAAATTTAGATATCCATTTGTATAAAAACAAATAAAACAAAAACAGACGTACCTAAACCCAGACCTCGATCACATTTTTAAAATAACTCAAGCGGGGTGCAGTGGTGCATGCCTGTAATCCCAGCGGCTCAGGAGGCTGAGTCAGGAGGATCATGAGTTCAAAGCCAGCCTCAGCGATGCTGATGCACTCACTGATAGCTCAGTGGTTGAGTTCCTCTGAATTCAATTCCTGATACCAAAATCATACTACTATTACTACTACTACTACTACTACTGCTACTACTATTACTAATTTTAACTCAAAATTGATCAGGGGTCTAGACAAAAAACTTAATCTGAAAATATAAAACTTCAGAAGAAATCTAAGTGAAAAATATTTATGAATCTAGGTTAGGAAAATTCATTAAGTATGACTTTTAAAATCATGAACATAAAAGAAAACATTGCAAATTGTTTTTTATCCAAACTTAAAACTTTAACTCTTCCAAAGACACTTTTTTTTTATTACTAAGAATGGAGCCCAGGGGCCTTTGCCATTAACTTACATCCCTGCTCCTTTTTTATTTTTTATCTTGAGATTAGGGTCTTGCTTATTTCCTGAGGCTGGCCTCAAACTTGAAGTCCTCTTGCCTCAGTCACCAGAGTTGCTGATATTGCATGCATATGTCAGTGTACCAGGATACCAACAATGCTTATGAAAATACAAATTTAAATTTAAGACTGCTTGAGAAAAAGAATTTTCTTTACACAAACCTAATAAGAGACAGTTACCTGAATATGCAAAGAATTCCTTCAACTCATTAATTATTAAATAAGCCCAATTAAAGAGAAACCAACAAAAGGGTTTGAAGAGTTATTTCACAGAAGAAGAGACAGATGATATATAAGCATATGAAAATGTGCTGAACATCTCCCGTCACTGGGATAATTCAATTCAGAGCACAACAATCTACTCCTCTACAGCTATTAAAATGGCTAAAATAAATACTTATTGACAATATCAGACATTAGGAAAGATAAGGAAAGACAGCAACCCTCAAAAAATGCTGATGGATAAAATACTTTGGAGAAGCATTCTGGTAATTTGTAAAATTAAATATAAACTTACCATATGACCTAGTAATGTATTTACCCCAGAGAAATGAAGACATATGTTCACAGAAACAAATGTGTGTACATATGTTCATAGAAGTTTTATTCATTATTACTCAAAACTGGAAACAACCCAAATGCTCAATTAAAAGATTCTTTATCTTTTATTGTGGTGATAATGATAAGACCATAAAGGTTTTTCAAAGTCTAAATAACTATGCATATTATGGATCTACTATACACGTATTTTATCATACTAAATTATATCTCAATAAACCGGACTTTGAAAAATAAATCCCAGACGAAATGAAATTCTAAATATGAAAGGCAAAACTCTAAATGTTAGGAAAAAAAATCATACACAAGTATCTTTATGACTGTGTCCAAAAAGCAGCACCTTAAAGATCTTATAAATTTTCTCAAAAAGACTGATGATTAAACCACATTAAAAGTAGGAATTCATTCAAAAGAGATCGTAAAGTCAAGTGGTGCTTTTTTCACTGTTGTGACAAAAAAAGCTGACAATAATAATTTTAGTAGAGGAAAAGTTTGTGTGGTGCTCAGTCTTAGGGGTCTACGGACAGCAGGCTTCATTGTTTTGAGCCCAGATTTGGCAGAAACTTATGGCTGAACAGTGTGGTGGAGACAGCTGCTGAAGACAAGATGACCAGAAAAAGGAGAGAAAGAGAGAGGAAAAGAGGAGAGACAGACAGACTTACCTCGCCACATACAAACTATATATCCCAAAGGCATGCCTCCAGTGACCCACCTCCTTCAGCCATACCCTACCTGTCTGCAGTCACCACCCAGTTAATCCCTATCAGGGGGCTAATGTACTAATTAGGTTTAGGCTTTCATAACCCAATCACCCCTCCACTTTCTTGCATGGTCTCACAAATGAGCTTTTGGGTGACTTCACACATCTAAACCATAACAAGTGGCAAGTCACAAACTGGAAGATGATATCTGCTGAAGAATTGACATATGAATGCACCAAGTAATTTATAAGTCATTTAAAAATGAGACAAACAACTCAGTAGAATAACTGACAAAAACTTGAGCAGACATTTTACACAAGTTGATAAAGAAGCCTATCCTTAGAAATCAGGAATTGTAAAATACTGACTATAATGAAGTAATCTTTATGCTGTTTTTTTTTTAATATTAGGAAGAATGTAGATCAATGGGAATAGTAGCACAATTTAGGTAGAAATGTAAATTGCTAAAAGCATTTGAGGAATAATTTTGCATTGTCTTGGAAAGCTGAACCTGCATGAATCCACTATCCTGACATTCCATTCCCACATTTACTGAAGATTGGCTGTTGTTAATATATCTATTCACAAGACCATGTCTGAAGTTTTAAATTATGATAATGAAAGAGGAAAAAAGTTGCAGAAAATTACATGAATGAAGATACTACATTTACTATATGCATACATTATAAAAGTATATAAAAAGAAATCAACAGAGGATATATATTGGATTCAGCAAAAGCCCAGATTTTGGGTGAAGGTGAAAGAAGAGAGGTTTGGTATACATGCCTGTAATCCCAGGGACTCTGAGGCTTCCTGAGCATTGCCAGTTTGGGACCAGCCTTAGCAATTTAGGGAGAACCTCAACAAGTTAGCAAGATCCTGTCTCAAAAATATAGGAGAAAAAGGAATGTAATTCCCTGCTAAGTGCCCAGTATGAAAAAAAAGAAAGAAATGCAGAGTCACTTTCAATAATTTTAGCAGTCTGCTATGTTTTAAAGCAGGTGTAATGTTCCTGGTTACTCTTGTAATCATGTTTCATAACTTTATGAGTTTCATATATTCTTTTGTAGTTACCAAGAATTATACAACTAAAAAAAAAGAAAAGTGGTCCTATGAATGGATTATGAATACTGATGAGCTCTAACAATTGTTGGAGTGGGAATAAGAGAACAAACTGGAATGAAGCAGGACAAGAGCTAGAAATTGGTACTTTTAATTTCTAGATTTCCAAATTGTAATAAAGGAGTGGCAATTGTTGATGACCAGGTCTAGGCACATCTTTATTGCAAGGTCATTAAAAGGTGGTAGAGAAAGTTGAGAAATATAAGGAAGTTAAAGAAATAAGAAGTCAAGAAAGTGAGATAGATCTTCACAGATGTTGAGTTACTATGAATAAAGCAGTTGAGCCAGATGCTATCAATGAATGAGGTTTAAAGGCAATAGGTGATTGTACAAGTAGAACCTGTTTCATAATTTGCAAACCCTATTACAAAGTGAAGATGCAAGACCTCATGTTGAAATAGTATTACAAATTTTAAGAAAGTAATAAACAGAATATTAATCCTTGTGTGTGGCTTTTCTGAGCATAAAGTGCTTTATGAGTTACTCTTGTAATCATGCTTCATAACTTTATGAGTTTCATATATTCTTTTGTAGTTACCAAGAATTATATACCCTTCGTACATCCACAAATCAGACTCTGGCAACCAGGGCTAATATTGGTGGTAACATGTCTGATAATTAAAAAAAACAAACAAACTTGGAAAGAACAAGAAAAGGGGTTCTGTAGTTGGAATGGAGAGATAAGAAGAAAATTATCTGTATCCTAGTCCTGCCTGAAATACTTGTGGAGGAAAGAAGAACTATCCTTAGCTAGAAAAGATGGTGAAAGAAACTTTCAGGAGGAATTCAAGATAAAAGGGAACCTGCTTATGATACACTCAGAAATCTGAAGAATAGAGTGAAAAGATTGGGAAGAGTGGAAAGGAATGGAATTGAATGTGATTAATGATGTATAGTACACAGTATATTCATATGGTAATGGTTAGAAGTTTGCCGCTCTGATTGTCACTACACATGAGGGAAAGGGCAATGAGCTTTGACTTTAAGGCCACTTGAAGAAAAGTGGACCCCATAGACTTAATGTACATGTGCCTCCTAACACCATATGTTGAAAATGTTGAAATCTCCCTGTATTCCTGTATTTGGAGTAATGAAATAATTAAGGTTATGTAAGTTATTAGAGTGAGAAATATATGGGAAATGGGAAGATTAGTATCCTTAAACGACAATCAGAGTGTATTCTCTCTCTCTCTCTCTCTCTCTCTCTCTCTCTCTCTCTCTCTCTCTCTGTGTGTGTGTGTGTGTGTGTTTCTCTTATTTTCTGCACATGCAAACTTCAATGACGGGCCACATAGAGAAAAGGCAGCCATCTGCAAGCCAGGGAGAGAGCTGTCATTTGGAACTGAATTAGTGGGCACCTTCATCTTAGATTTCTGATCTCTAGAACTGGGAGAAAACTTATTTCCGTTAAGTCCTCCCTGCCTGTGATACTTCGTTGTATTAACTCAAGTTGACTAAGACAAAAGGCAATCATTTCAAAATGAAGTTTGTAACAATTACCAGGATTCTGGAAACAAATTTCATTCTTGAAGATGAAGGCAGTGCGAAGACCTGGTGAATAGGCTGAATGTTTTCAAGGGTCATGTTTTAAAACAGCTTGATAAGCTGTGTTGGCTCTGCAGAAAACACTAATAAGTGTGTGTGTCCGTCAGTCATCTTGAACACATGGGAGGAGAAGTTTTATGATCTGTGTTCACCCTTGGCAGAAGATTTTCTTTCCTCACTGCTAGGTGGTTATGATTCTGGCTAAATGCGCTCCTGCAACTCTGGATGGGCAAAGATAGAGGATATTGGCTTCCTTACAACACTAGACAAAGATACAGGGTGGCCCCTAAAAGAGTCAGAGGGCGGCTTGAAGGAATCCATTACTTTGCTCCATACAGATTCTTGTTGTATTAAGCTTTCCTATGATTTCTGTCCTGTGGCCCTAATTGTGCTTCCTGAGTTCAGCAGAAACACTCTGTTCTAGTCACCTTTTCCACTACTGCAACTAAAAGACCCCAACAGAACAATTTTGGGGGAGGAAAAGTTTATTTGGGGGCTCACGTTTTTAGAGGTCTTGTCCACAGATGGCTGGCTCCATTCCTCAGGGCTTGAGGGGAGGCAGAACATCATGACAGAAGAGTGTGACAGAGGGAAGTGGCTCACAGGATGATCAGGAATCAGGGAGAGAGAAAGACTCCACTTGACAGATATAAAAGGCATTCCCCCCAGGTACCCACCTCCTCCAGCCAGACCCTACCCTCCTTCAGGCACCACTCAGTTAATACCATCAGGGGATTAATTCACTGATTGGGTTAAGGCTTTCATAGCACAATTATTTCTCCTCTGAACCTTCTTTCATTACCTCACATATGAGCTTTTAGGGGACACTTCTCATTCAAATCATCACACACCCTAATCACCATCAACCAGAGACAGCATTACAGACACTAAAAGAGAAGTTTTGCAATCTCTTGAGATTTCTTCTCTCCAAGTTAAATGTCCCTAGTCCCTTAGGGAAGCCTCTTAGGAAGAGTAAAATATACTCTTTATATTTCACCATGTACCTTCAGTCACCTACCCAAGTCTGATTCTGTACTGGATCCTTTATCATCCTGCTTCTGTAGCTACAAGGATCATTTTCATATACAGATAAGGTCATACAGTTTCCTTTTTGCAACCTTTCAATGGCTCTTATTCTTCTGAATGAAGTGGACCCTCCACACTGCGCTTACTGATCCCTGCTTATCTCTTCAGCCTCATTTCTACACTTGACTCTCACTGACCTACACCAACCAAGATCAGACTTACTGCCCGCATACAAGAATCATCTTGGAACTGTTTTCTCCTACTTTCTCTCTTTCTGCCAAGACTTCACATATGCTGTCTTTTCCCCCCGTCTAAAACATATGTCCTTATGTTCTCCCCTGCAATCCAAACCCAGGCGCGCGCGCGCGCGCGCGCGCGCGCGCACACACACACACACACACACACGGGCGCGTGGGCGCAGCGAGCGCATTTACTATATTAGGCTATATTCTATTTATCCACCAGGTTGTAATTTACTTTCTAGTAATTTGTAAGGGCTTTTACCTGAGAAACAGGTAGTATCAAATATGTTATAGTTTCTCCACTAGTAGACCATAAACTCAATGAAGGTAACAATTGTGTCTTTTTTTGTTGACCATTTGATGTTTTAAAAGACTTAACTAGTGTTTGGCATGTTGTTCAGGAAATACCTGGAGAGGGAAGGCAGGGATGATGAACAGATGAAATGAAGAGAAAAAAAATATTTAGAATTTTAAATTTTGTACTAGCGTAGTAGAGAATAATAATCTGTAGCCTTTAAGTCACACCATATAGGTGTGGATGGGTAGTTGATGGTACAGCCTATGCTTAGTGATGAAATTCCTTGGATTTCTATAGGTACACTGTGGTTCTAACCATTGCAGATCCTGAACTGGAGCCTGTACCACTCTCTTTCCTCTTGGATATTGTTTTTCGTTTTCTCTTTTGCTGGTTTAGGCATCTGCCTCATAGTTCCAATCCAATCTACTTAAGGTGGTATTTCCTGGCAGAAGAAAGAATGTGACTGCTGTAGTTTAGATGATTTTAAATCAATAATTTGCATATTTCATTATGCTAATGTAGTCTTATGGAGAAGGGAAGGGTTTGTTTCATAATATTTTTAATGCATTAAGCTCATTAGCATTTGGAATAACCTAATCAAAACCTAGAAGGGAGATCATGAGGGATGGATGACCTGAGCTGCATTCACAGGGGAGCTCTGTCCCTGAGAAGGGCCGTGGTCAGGTGATTTGACCTTGCTTAACTCCTTCCCCTAATCTCTGAATGGAGAAGAGGATAATCAACACAAGGCCTTTAAAATAATTAAGAATATTTAAGACACAGCACTTCATTATAATTGACAACCAAAAATGAAAGAAACGTTAATTTTCATATTGAGTTTTTCTTCTGTTAGTTACTGTTTCTATAGCCAAACAATGTTTCAACATTGAATCAAATTATCTAGTCAGTTATTGGCAAAATTATGGCTGATAACTGTGTGAAGTAGGCAACCTTTTCATAATTTTCTATCTTTTTCATCATTTCTGCTTATCTATCTATTAGGACCCTTTTCAAATTGAAGATTTCTATAGATTCTTTTAATCACCTTATCCAAGTTTTTTTTTTTTTCTTTTTCTTCTTGTTCTTCTTCTCTGCCTTCCCGTACAGCTTAAGTTTGCATCTCTTTGGCTGAGGAAGATGTTTGCTTTTCCAGCCAACACATTCTGGACCACATGCATGCTATTGGCATCCTGGAGTTGAAATATTATTAAAATGTCAATTAACCCTGCCATTTGGAGAAAGGTCAATTTAAAAAATCTAATTTAATAAATGCAGCAAATGGAGTTGCAACATGGTTACGTGACTATTCAAGGAGGGTGAGAAAAAACAATCCCTGAGGATCTCTGTATGGAGAGACATATCAGAAATATGGGACATATCAGAAATTAATTCAAAGATTTATTCAGAGCTTATTCTATGTTTGGCACTATTCTTGGGGTTTGCAGTTAGAAAACACGGGACACTCAGTCCCATTGTTTCAGTACTAATATACAACATATGAGGAACCTGAGGCACAGAGACATTAAGTGCCTTGCCCAGTATCCCGCAGGGCAGAGTTGGCATCTAAACCTGAGTACGTAGGCCCTAGAATGCACATTCTTAACCCAAATTCTGAACTGCTTCATGGAAGTCTTCCTATTATAGAAGTCTTCCTATTATAGAAAGTTACTATAGATGAAGCCTATTATAGAAAGTTACTATAGATGAAGCCAATGAGACTCAGGAAAGTTAGGTTGTGCAAAGTCATACAACTACAAATTAAAGAGCCAAACACTAGCAGAGCCCTTGATCTCCAAATTCAGGGCTCAACCTAACACACCGTGTTTCATACCACTACAATGGTCTTTTCCAACCATGTAGCCTACAGGATAAACAAGACACCATACGGTGTGCACAATTGAATGCTCAGAGGTTTGTTTATCCATTTGATTAACAGATGCAGAGTCTTGATCAGACACATTTTTAGGCACCAGGGAATGCCAAATCAGTCAGAAAACTTCCTGATATTTTAGTATTTCCTACTTTGTATCCTTGAACGATTCATCAAACACCACCATGATTCAGTTTCTTCGTATACAATGGGGATATGATGGGGACTGAGTATCTCAGTGAAACATGCTTTGTATATAATACTTGATATAGGCCTGATGTATGACCAGTGCTCAATAAGTGGTACTTAGAGGGACAACATGAGTGCTGTAGATTGGTGTAGGTGTTCACAGAATGGGCAAGCCTTACCTTGGAATATTAAGTAAGGCATCCTTACTTAAGGTATCAGTGTCAGATATCCCTTGAAAGATTTCTGATAGGAGAGTGGAACAAAGGTGTTTCTAAAACAGAAACAATATAAAACCAGAATGGACATTTTGCTTTTGGAGCATTTTCGCCTCAATCTACCTGAAGCAAACATTATAAATAATGAATTTGAAAACAACCAGAACTATAGTAGCACTGGGGTATCTTGATTGATTGTTGGATCTAGCAGGTCACAATTTCTCTTATGAGGATAACAAATTCCAGTTATATTGGAGAAGACTCTTTGGGAACCAGTTGACACAGGAGTAAACAAATTAAGACACTCCCCCCCAAAAATACATGTGTCTCCCATCCAAATATGTATGTGTTTTTTAGGCCTTAATGTCACTTCTGCAATGTTGCTTGTGGCTACCCTGGTTTCGTTGTCAGATGACTTAGTTCCAGTTGAGCTCTTCCGCTTAAACCGTTAAACAAATGAAAAGCAAAATTGTCACTTTTAAATAGAGTCCGCACATAATCACATTTTGAAATGGTCCTCCTCTGGCTGAGAAGAAGTTGTGTGCATTATAATATTGAATTTTAAATAATATATTACACAAAATAGCTTCCAATTTGATTTGGGGGGATATATTTTCATGAATTATTGAATATCTGATTATTGTAGAAAGCTTTAGCTATTATGCACTGAAACTGTCATTCTGTTGGCTCTGTGATATATGAGCCTGGTTATCAATATTTAAAGTTGCAGTTAGCTCACTGTGAGGCAGATGAAAGCTGAGAAAAGGATTAATCAGCAGTGACGCAGGCAGAATGCCTTTCAGGCCCAGAGGCTCTAGGAGGGTTTGCAGCCCATCTTCTGTAGGTACAATGCAAGGCCTAGGTCATCTTACTGACACCTTCTCAGTAGGAAGCAGTTCTTAGTGATCTATGGGAAACTGATTCAATGTAAAGAAAAATTTGCATCTATATGTAGGTTTATTTTCTACCTTCTGGAAAATTGATACATTTTGTTAAGATATTTACTTGAAGCTTAAGTAAATGAGGAGAAAGACATATACTTCACTTTCTCTATTTGTTTCTGCAACTATAACAGAAGTTCCCTGAAGGGAAGGGTGTTGTCTATCTTGTTCCACATTTTTATCCCAGGAGTTATAAGTGTCTAGATTTAGAGTAGGTATTTGATAATTGTTTTATGTTTTGTTCTACTAAAAAAAATGGGTTTATAATAAACAATGCTTTATTGGCTCTGAATGAATGAATGAATGGAAGTTTAGTGGATGTGACTTTTATATCACTGTAACTTTGTATTATATTAAAAATACTTTATTATATGTTTGTATGATAAAAAATGTCATGGACATGTTTCTTATAATTTAACAGGCAAATTGCTATCAGCATCCTTGAGATACAGCCTTGAGCATGAGAGACACACTTCTTGCCCTCAGGGAGGAATTTTCACTCTTCTACTAAATCAAAACAGAGAACAATTATTTATTCATATGGTTAAGTACATAAGCCAAGGAAATACAAGACATGCTGGAAAAGCCTAATGGAAAAGGTGTGGCTCCTAATGGAGAAGATCTGCTTTAGGTAGGAACATCAAACATGATACCAGGAAGAGTAAAAGTGAGCCAAAAAGGGCAGAAAGGGGTAGGGGTAGAGTGGAGGAGAGTATGAGGGTGTGTGATGCCATTTGTTTGAACACACAGCTGGACAATGTGAAGTAAGCAACCATATTATTGTATACCACTTGAGACTAGTTGACTGTAAATCTCCTGTTTAAGTGT
The DNA here is from genome assembly GCF_964194105.1 of Spermophilus citellus. Lineage (NCBI taxonomy): Eukaryota > Metazoa > Chordata > Mammalia > Rodentia > Sciuridae > Spermophilus > Spermophilus citellus. The sequence continues at coordinate 16,483,424 of NC_138183.1, read as the reverse complement.
TTTACAATAAAATCATTCTAATAATGATAATAAATAAAGGAAGTGAGTTGGTGGCACTTTAGAGGAATCTAAAATTGCCCCTTATGGGAGGAGCAAGGGGCTTTCTCTCTTCCTCATTCCTAATGTCAAAGGGACCATCCTGTCTTACTTTGTAGTGGAATGGTCTCTGACCTCCAGTGCAAATGTAAGATGATGAAGAAAAGGCAAAGGTTTGTCCATTTAAAACGAGGACTGGAATATGGCTCAATGGTAGGACATCTTGCCTGGCATGTGTGATTGCCAGGATTCAATCTCCAGCACAGCAAAATAAAATATATACATATATATATTCCCCCCATGGTACTTTAAGGATATCTGAGTGTCTCTTTTGCTTTCTGCGTTTACTTGTCTCTCTTTCTCTTAGTCTTCAGTGTCTCTCTCTCTTCTCTTTTCCACCACCTCATACAGACTCTCATATGCATAATTTTACACATAATTTCAGGGTCAGGGTGTTTTTTTTAAATATGAATCTCATGCTGAGTTTACTTTTCATGCTTGTAACTCTGAGTGACAAAATGCTGAGTTTACTTTTCATGCTTGTAACTCTGAGTGACAAAACCCCACAACTTCCATAGACATTTAACATAATGGTTTATTTGACGAAAAATTGGTGTATTTCAAGGCATATTTGAGTTGCATCTCATTTGGAATAATATTTCCTTTTCTAACCAACATGTTTCTCATTTTTCAAAATGTATTTTTTAGTCATACATGTACACATTCCTGGTCTTTCCTTGAAATCGTGGAAATTCCTGCACCCCATGGCCTGTTTCCCTTTATCTGACTTGGTTTTCTTCATAGAGTCACCTCAGGGAAGCTCAGATGAGGATCTAGTTCTCAAAGGCCCTCTATGCTGTCCCCTCTACACACTTGACATGTTTGCGTTTCAGTTTTATGTGTGGTAGAGGCATGTAGTTCTACCAAAGCAGCAGCCTCCAGCCTTACCTTTCCCCATGATTCAAACAAGTTTTCTATTACATTCAGTTCTCTCATATTTCAAATAATCTGTGCTATTTCTTGGTTGGATGACATTTGAGAGTCTGTTTCTCTCCATCCATAAAAGTCAAGAATGTAGCCATGTTCATCTAAACTTTCCATGTACATTTCCCACTGACATAGTCAATTCACATTGTACACTTTGGCGCAATCTGTATTCAACCATTGTTCTAATATAACTGTAAATATTTTGCACAGGTGAACCACAGGGTATAGTAAGGTTGTCTTCCATTTCTCCTAGCTTTTAATTTAAAATACTTAACAATTATATCTCATACTGTTATTTAGTCTTCTATACCTGTAATTATCATGTATGCTTCCAGAAATCGCTGTGAATCTGATTATACATGAGTGCCATTTCTTTTTAGAACATCCTTTCAGGAGCCCTGGGTACTTTTGCCTCAGCCTAGACTGATTACTAAAATGTGTATCTGCTAGTCTTGAATTCTGCTACACCATGTCTTTCTATGTCTTTGGTCTATTTTTGGTGGCATGGAGTATATTTTCTAGTAATTTTCAGAAAACAAGATCCTCAAATTTTTTGAAACATACTAAAAATCAAAAACCTTTATTTTTAAAAATTGAATTTCTATTTAATATGTATTTACATCAACATTTAATTGACATTTAATTAAAAGTTTGACTGGGTTTTTCACTCTACCATTGTTTGGAAAACATCATCCTTCATTTATTTGAAAGCATTTATTCATTGTATTCTAGTAAGAAACCTATCATTTTGTTTCCTGATTATTGAATTGAAACTTCCTTTGCTTTTTGTTCCCACGAAGGAATTTTTGAAATTTTATTCAAAATTTTGAGAAGAAGGAACATTGTCAAAATCACTTTAAAATATCAGCCTTTTAAAAAAAGGACACACTATCAGACAAGGATACTATAAGAAAAGTAACCTTTAGGTTAATATCTTTGATAAAAATAGATGCCAAAATATTTCAAGAAAATGCTAACAAACTTAAGTACTGCATAAAAAGGACCATGAAAATGATCAAATAGAATGTATTTATAGGAGGCAAAGATGACTCAACATATGCAAATCAATAAATGTGATACACGACATTAACACACACACACACACACACACACAATTCAGCTTTTAAAAAGAAGGCCATTCTTCCATTTGCAACATGAATAGAACTTGAGGACATTATGCTAAGTGAAATAAGCTATGGATTGAAAGTCAAATGCTGCATAATCTCATTTACATGTATAATCTAAAAAAATAAGTCATATGCATAATAAACAGAGAGTGGAAATAGTGATTTAAAAGACCTGGATTGTGGGGGTAAAGAGTAGAAATTGTGAATACATACAGCCTTCAGTTTTGAGATGAGTAAATGCTGGTGCCTAATGTATACCACAGTGACTCGAATAAGTGACAATGTCAAGTGTACTCATAATGTGCAGGGAGAGTGAATCTCAAGTTTTGTGAGCACACACAGAAGGTTATCATGTGAGTGAGGGACATGCTGATTACTTTGATTTTGATAATCATTTGACAATGTATACGTAAAACAAAGCTTCATGTGGTATGCCCTGTATATATCAATGTGAACATGATTTGAAATATCATATTGTATACTTGAATATATGATTTTTATAACTCTGCAAAGCTGGGTGGTGTCAGTGACCCAGGGACCCTTTTGAAAAAGAAACTAAAGGAGATCTTGTACTTGGAATTCTGGTTTTCTGCTTGGACATGAAACTTTAAAACTTATTATGCTGGGCAATGGGCTGACTCCCTCAACCTGGACAAACATATCCTTTATGTCTAAAAACTCTTTTTAAATTGTGTTTGATAATTTTGTACTCTCCATGTCCTATTTTCTTTTTCTGAGTCCTCATAGTTTTGGTCCTCCTACACTAAGGTTTTCCTTGTGTTTTGTCTTGTTGTGTGTGTTCATTTTGGGTCTTTTGTTTTTGTGTTGTTTTCTTTAAAGTTTCTTTACCACAAACTTGAATGAGAAAATTGAGACAAATACATTTATTCAATCTACATATTTTAGGCAGATATTCTGAATATCATTCCCTTTTTCCACAGTACTTTTGAGATCTCAAAATGATAATCAATGTATGTGATTTAGTAAAAGGTGCCTCTATTTTCACTCTTTTACAAAAGATCTAAGGGAGGTTCACAAAAGTCAACATAATATAACACAAGTATGTCAGATGTTGGCCAAAATGATAATAGCCTCAGAACTGTCTGTTTTTCCTAAATTTAATCACTCTGCTATTTCTGCATTGCTTGAGTTAATATGAGTTTGTGATTCTCTTACTTATTGAAATCATTCCCAAATTTAAAATAACAGATCTAGAGTAGTGAAAATCTAAGGCACTTGAATATTTTCCAGAGGAAATAATCTTTAAACTGTCCTCCTTTGTTTAGATATAAGGTTTTGGAATCCTGGGTCCTTCACATAGAAATTTAATGAAAGGCTTTTTGTATTTTTCTATCATATTTTGTAAAAAGTTCCTGTTTATGGAGTAACTGTTAAATTTTATATATTTCAGATAAAAACTATGCTTTTTAAAATTTAAAATCCATTTTAATAATAATGTGCACTTTTGAGACACGCTTTAAACTACTCATTATGTTATATTTATTCTATCCATTTTTCTCCTCGTTTCATCTTTTGACTATTAATTTGGGTTTTATTGTTCAAGTTTTCTTTCAAACATTGGTCTTCTGTGTTTAGTTTATATATCATTACTTTATAGGTTTTAAGAATTGTGCTCAGCATCTGGAGTACATTTTTTTTTTCCTGAAATTGAGTAATTTTCCATTTTATTTATAAAAGCTCTAATTATAGAAAAATAACATGTGTTTCATATGAAGAGACAACACACACACACACACACACACACACACACACACACACAATCTTTTTAACATTTAAAAACAAACTCCCTCTGTAGATTTTACCTGTTCTCCCTCGTGGTACACCTGTGAAGACTAACATGCTTTCCCCAGTAACAGACCATGACAGCAGCCACAACAAAATTTTTAGATGTGGTCTCCAGGACAAAGAAAAGGAATAAATTATAAGAATGCCTGGACCAAGGCAAAAATCTATTTAAATTTTTAAAAATTAGTCCTGTTTTGGACATCACAGTAAAGGAAACTTTTCTAAGTTTTTTTTTTTTCTTTTTCTTTGTAGTCCTGGGGATTGAACCCAGAACCTGTTACATGCTAGGCAAATACTCTTCCACTGAGCCAGAGCCCAGCTTTAAGTATCTTTTATATGACAGCTGTCATACAATGACAATGATGACTGAAGTCTGACAACTATAATTACATTTCTATTTCTCCTTATATTTTGTTCTTTTTTTTTTTAATTTTTAAAAAATTTTATTTCTTATCTACATGACAATAGTGGACTGCATTACAATCATAATTATCCATTCACAGCACAATTTTTCATAACTCTATAGATAAAATATGTTTATGCCGAATTATGCCATTATAGATGAGCTCTTATTATTATTATTATTATTATTATTATTATTATTGCATTACAATTCTTTTTTTTTCCTTTTTTAATTTTTTTTATTGATTATTTATCGCATTACATAGTTCATGATATATCATCTTTCATACATTAGACTCAAATTGTGCTTTGAACTCCCATTTTCACCCCAAATACAGATTGCAGAATCACATCTGTTACATATTCGCATTTTTCTCCTTATATTTTGAAGAGTTTTTCCTTTATGTACCATCATGTTTTATTTTATTCTTCTGAGGTCATTGATGCTACAGGGTCATCTCTCAGTGTTCCTGTTATTTTACTACAATGGTCATTTTTCCACCAAATTAAATAAATTTTTAGAATATTTTTTCACCACCTTTGTTTTAAATCCATAAGTGTTTGTATATATGTTTATTGCTTTCATTTGCATCTCTTTTTTGAAATCGAAAACTTCTAGTGAGAAATGATTTATTAAATGTTCGATACAAAAACATTATATATCTTTGGATGGACTCAGGATATATTTGTAAAATAAGGTAATGTGTCAGCTAACATAATTTTTATTGCACTAAAATGCATTTTGTATGTTTTTATTTGCTTTTCCATGTATATAGATTTTTTTGGTTTCAGATTGTAGAATCATTTGGAGAATAAATGAATGCATTTTGGAATTGCTCATCTTTATCTTAAAACTATAGATAAACATTCTTAATGTCATATAAACATAATAATATCATATGCCCATTTATGACATTTAAAATATTTTATACCTTTACCTTCTTTTCCTACATTTCCATAACTAATGAGTATAATTTGATGGCATAAAATCCTATATTTTCAAACCATTATTATTTTAGTTGAAATTAAAAGAAGGATTATTATTTAGTGTGTTTATTATCTTTTCTTTCAAAAAAATGTCTACATTTTTTAATGGAAAAGAACTAATGATTCAAATTAAGGAGCACAGTGATATTATTATCTAAGAAAAGAGAAATCCAGAAAATTAATAGGCTTGTACAAATGCATTCCTGAGGCAGTTAATAAATAAAACAAAACAAATTTTCATTCTAAGAACAAAGTAAAAACTATGAGTAGTTTTGAACATAATCAGTATATGTAATTGTTATCAATTTAGAAAAGGATATAAATGTTAGAAAATTTATAGAGTACATGCTATCTGTATTTGTCAAATAAAATGAACATGCTCATTGTACCATGGGTTAAACTTTTAGATTTTCCCCTACATAAATCATTTACACATGCCACCGAGCGTGCATACAATGGTATTCATGTCAGCACTACCTACAATGGTGAAAATCAGAGACAGTTAAGGAAATTATAGTGTACTTCTATGAATTACTATACAGCTACTATGCAGGATTATGTAGCAATTCAAGAGAATATGTAGAGATTAGCTTGCACATAAATGAATTCTTAGAACAAGTAATTTCCAGTAAAAGTAAATGATCCAAATTCTATCCGTGTACCCACTCACATATAAATAAATACATTGGTAAAGACTTACTAAACGCTCAGGTATATGGTGAAATCTTAATAGTGAATTTTGGTTTTGAAGAAATGAAAGAATCAGTTCTAATGAAAAAAAAATTGACTCATATTCTTTTCCTTGTGTGTTTTTTTAATTTTCACAGAAATTTATTGTAAAGTAAGAAAGAGAAAAAGCAGAAGTAAATGAGGGAGTGGGAGAATCTACCCTTGAAACAACAGAAAGAAGCTCCATACCAAATATCAGGAACTTGAGTCCAAGGAGGAAATTCCATACTTATCTTTTTTTAAATTGATAAATAAAATAGCCTGTCCACAAAGATAATCATTGACATTTCAAATTTTATCCATTATCACAAATGCATTCACGTAGGAAAATTTAAGAGGAAAAAAGGAGATGGATATAGATATATGTGTATATGTATATACATGCACATATATTTGTAAAGATACGAGATATGTATGTGATATTTATATATAGGAACAGAGAGAGATTTGCTAATATCAATCCAAAATCTTCTTTTTAAATACAATTAAAATGATAAATTGGATAACAGCACCAATAACAACAAGAAATAATGATAACTGAGACTTAGAGGAAGGCTTACTCTATGTCTGTTACCCTTCTAAGTGTTTTCCATGTACTGATTGATATTATATTCATACCATCCCTATAGATATGTCCATACAGGTGAGGCTCTGAGACATCCCTATGAGATATGTCCCATTTTACAGGTAAGGTTCTGAGGCATACGGGGTTAAGTGTAGTGCCCAAGGACATGATGTAGTTAGTAGTTGATCTATGATGAAATCCAGGTGGTCTGCTTCCAAGTATCTATGCTTCTGAAAACTACTCTAAACTGCCAAGAAGAATATTAGCATAATAACAATTACCATTTGGAAAACATACTTAAAAATCCTTTCATAATAGCAATAAAATGTGAAATATTGAAACATAAATTGAATAGGCAATATGCAGTCATAAATAAAACTATAAAATCATATTAGGGAGAACTTAAAAGAAGATTTGATTAAATGGTTGGATAGACTACATTCCTGAATGGGAAGAAAAAAACACTGAGAAATCGTCTATTAACCTTGATTTTTAGGTTTAATTTAATTCAAGTTAAAATCTGAGTCATCTTACCTTTGAAACTCAATTAAATGATTTTATATTCATTTGGAAATGTAAGTAGGTAAAAGGTTCAATATTTAATAAAAGAAAATCAATGAGAGTAGCTCTAATATTATCTGATAAAAAATCATGATACTTTTACATATATAAAATCATAAAATAATAGAATAAAAATATCACTCAGGTCATATATTAATTTACATGTTTTTTTTTTATTTTACATGTTTTTGATTGGTTGTTCTTATTACCATTTATGACTAGCTTTGGTGGTAAAGTGGGATTGATTATTTAACTGGGAGTTTCAGAAATATATGGATTTAAGTGTAGTTTGATCAAGGATTTAGTCTGCATTTTGTTGGCATTCTCTTGGCTCTGCCTTCTCAATGCCAGCTGCAGTTTTGACCGGTCTTCTCATGGTTGTAGGATGGGTACCCTTATTAACTAAGACTCCACATATTATTATTTAAAACTAGGCAATAGACTGGGAAGGCTGCCACTTCTGTCAAACAAAAGATCCTATTTTAGCTCTAACCAGGCCCTTATGAATAAATATTATGGCAATGGAAATGCAATACGTTTTGCACCACCTCTTCAATTCCATGGACCCCTCAGTGGATTGCTGTGTGATAGGAAAGAGTTACTTCCTGAGGGGAAATCTCAGAGTAATTGGAATGGTAAAGTAGAAAGCAGTTTGTATAGACAATGAGGAAAAAAGAAATATACACACATTTATATGCAAACACATATGCGATTATAATTTTATTTAAAATGATACAAGTGAAAGACATAATTAGAAAAATCAGAACCGTGCTAGCATAGTATTTTCTGTACATTTAAATAGTAAAGTCATATTCATTTTTATTATTTTAATCCTAATTATTACTTACTAAGATTTTACTCAAATCTAGGCTGTGATATGATAGCATATGAAGAAACACAGGTCATTTGAGCTGAGAAGATGGGGTCGGACTGAGAAAGCTGTATATTAGCACATGAACTAATTACAGTGGATTGTTAATCAAGCTTTTGAGGACAAGCAAAGAACAGATCATTTAAATCAAAATAACAATGATGTGATTTATTATTTCATGTAACTAAGAAATTTAGAAGCATAATTATTCTCATTTTACAAATAAGAAGATGGAGTACTAGAAGTACCTTATCCAATTCCACAAATTGTAGAATTAAGGAGATCTTAGCCCAGATTTCTGTCTCTTCAACTTTGCATGTCCTGTGTGATCTCATTATAACTTTGTTTTTCACTTGGAAGAATTCACTCAAATTTCTGTAATATAAGCAATCTGGGGAAAAATATGATACTGGATTTTTTTTTCTAAAGAGAGAGAGAATTTTTTTTAATATTTATTTTTCAGTTTTTGGTGGACACAATATCTTTATTTTATTTTATGTGGGCTGAGGATTGAACCCAGTGCCCCGCGCATGCCAGGCAAGCGTGTTACCACTTGAGCCTCATCTCCAGCCCGACACTGGATTTTTTCTTAAGGGGAGATAATAATACAATGAAATCAAGAAATTCTGTTTTAGTATTTCACAGTGAATCTCCTCTTTGAGGGAAGCTACCAATGTTTGGAGAAATAGCTGGAAATTCTTCTTAGGTCAGATGCAGTTTTGGAATATGTCAAGGCATTAAAAATAAATTTATCTGTTGAAGAAAGGATACTAATTTCTTTGGAACTTCTGAGATCAAATCAGGGATGCAGATGATGAACAAAGAGTATTTAGGATAAAATACACAGGCTGGAAGGAAATGAAAGAAAGGGTTGGAGAACTGGAGAATGTAGCCAGAGCTTTCAGGGCTGTTTGTATTGCTGTGGGGTAAACACTGTTTCTGCCTCTTTCCAACCCTTGAAATACTCAGTAATCATGTATATATAGGAAGGAAAGTCTGTATGTAAGTCCTATATGTTTATAAAATGAAAGAAGTTAATCTTTTTATCTAAATTTTCAGCATGGTAAAAGTAGAGAAGAAGATCTGGAAATTGGAGGATGAGGTTCTTAAGAAATAAAAATAGTTTGTAACCCTGTACAGGGGGAAAAAAAATCAGGGCTGAGTACATTTGCATATCCAAGGCTCATACAATTAGGTCGCTTGCAGTTCTGGTTAGAGTGTGAACTTTAGAGAGGCCTCCTGCTGTGCTAGTATTTGAAGCACATTCATAAAGGAAGAGCAGAACACACCCACAGGGAGGCCTTTCTTATAAACATCATTCATCTGTATTTAAGAGTCTTTCAAAAACATGTTTATTGAGTTCTGACTTCTGCCAGACTCTTAGGGTGCTAAGCACAAGAGTAGTTACCTATCTTTATATAGAATGTATTCTTCTAGAGAATGTGACCATCACTATTAAGAGTCAAATTCTCTAACAGTTATGATTTTATTTATATTTGTGATAGAAGGTGTAAAGGAGAAAGGCAGGAGTTAAGAGACATTAAGCTTCCCACAGTGGCCCTGCACTATCCTGCACTATCTTCTTGAGGAGAAAAAAAAAAATGGTCTTGAGGAGAAAGTGGGGTTAAAGGAAGAGGGTGATTGAGGGTGAGGTGGGCTCGTGTTGGAGGAAGATGGTCAAGTGATGGAAGGAGATGGATGAGCAATAGAGGGAGATGAGAACATTTCAACCTCTCTAGTAACTGGATTGTACTAGAAGCCCCTTTAGTCAGTTTAATTTTCATTGAAAGTGTAAAATATAAACAAATACAATAGTGATAACAGCCACATCAATGTTTTTAGCAGAACAATTCACAATGGCCAAATTGTGGAATCATCCTAGATGCCTAGCAATGGATGAATAGATTAAGAAAATATGATACATATATATCTCCTTGGTGAAATAAGCCAGAATCAGAAAACCAACAGTTGGATGTTTTCTCTTATATGCAGAAGTTACAGCAAAATAAGCAGAAAAAAAAAAAAAAAACAGGAGGTGGGATTATCATGAGATATATGGAAGATCACTGAATTCAAAGGAGGTTGAGAAGGAGAGAGGAGGGATGTGTAAGGGGAGGGAAGGCAGAATGATCTAACAAAATCACTCTATGTGTATCTATGAATATACAACAGTGAATTCCATTCTATGAATATGTAGAAAGCACTAATCAAAAATAAATAAATAAGCAAGCAAAAAATATCAGTAGAGGAAGGAGAATAAGAGGATGGAGAAGAAGAAGCAAGGTAGGGGAGAGGGATTGAAGTGGAGCAAATTTAATTCCATGAATGTATGATTGTTTTTTAAATAAATTCAACTGCTATCTATAACAGTAATGCTCTAATAAGAGAATGAAAAGAAATTTAAAAAACATGAGTCCATCAGGGGCAAGAGAAAAGGGAGTACAATTGCACTCGTGATATGGACACGGATGTATTTTCCAAGGGACCGGGCAAATCCTCTTGTTTTCAGTTCTTGCCCTGAACCAGAAACAGCTCCTGCAAAGTATCCAAAAGTGGCAGATGACAAATAGGACCACTTTCAATGTGGATCTAAAGAGAAAGGAGTCAAAGAGAACACTCACACTCAGTGCCTGTTTGCCCATGTTTCAGGGGACCCCAAGAAAGAGAGAGGAGGAACAAACCAGCTTTGAAAGAGAGAAGTTGGAGAGCTTCCAGGAAGAGAAGCCCAGTTGAAGCTATATGGAAATGCCTGCAGCCATTGCAGGGGTTATGGTCAGAAACTGTGAAGCCCTCCTCATGGGGAAGGAGTGCCTTCGGAGAGCGGTGTGTGCACACGGGGGTCCTTAGCCTCACTCCACTCCTCCTCCACACCTCAGTCTCTGACGTCCCTCTGGTGCTGACTTCACACATTGCTAAAAAGCACATTTCCTCTCACTGAAGACTGTAGCTGAGTGGGGGAAGTTGCACACAGCAATTGGGAGGCTTAATGACTCAGAAAAGTCGAGCCTGGGCTGGATTGGATTTGGAGAAACATTATAGTCTGCCTGAATAAATGTTTCTGTTTTTCCCACTAAAAGCCCCTTTTTGTTTGTTCATTTTTATCCAGTTTCCTTTTTGGTGAAGGAATCATGTATCCCTCAGAGTTAAAATCTTTCTAAAAATAGTGAGAGGCCCTGGATAATAGTCCAGAGCTACCTAAAAACTCAGAATTTCTATAGTTGTGCATAGGTATCTAACCCGGAGGAGACTTAAGAACATTGGTTCTCCCCATAAACAAATAGAAGAGATGCATTATGTTTGGAATGCCCAATTATAGGGCCTTTGGAGATCCATAACCATGTTAGACACTTAAGCTAATACATACTCTGTTTCCTTCCTTCCTTTCTCACTCCCTCCTTCCTAATCTTTCTCCTTTCCTATTACCTCCAAATCACCACCATTTCGTCTTCTAACTAATTAGTAATAACCCAAGCTATGACATGGAGTGACTTCTGGACATTCAAAGCTCTCCCACGTTTTTTGGAAGGTACCAAAAGGAGATGCAATCCTTTCAGGACCATTTGAAAGAAGTGGAATTCAGATTAAAAGAAGACTAGAGAGAGACAAGAAAGCAGATAGTCAGAGGGTGCAGGAGATGTCGATTCATTCCATTTTAGACTACTGTTCCTTCCACTCAAGCAACAAACCACAGTCAACAGTTAATTCTTCCTAAAAGTGTAAGTCTTCCTTACAGCTGCAGATGCAACAAATTTGATTTTATTGAATGTTGTTTTCAGGAATTTGATTTTTTATAAGCTCCCTAGGTCATGCTTACACATACATGTTTGAGAGACTAATGGCCTGTAGTCTTTCTCCAAATAAGACAGTCTCAAGCATCATCCCCTGGGTTTCCCCCCCTTTTTATCGGTTCTTTTTAGTTATACATAATATTAGGATTCATTTTGACTACATTTTAGAAGCATGAAATATAATTAGTTTTAATTCAATTCCCAGTATTTCCCCTTTCCCTCTCTCCTCCATCCTCATGTTCCCTTCCATCTACTCTACTGATCTTTCTGCTATTTATTTCAAATTTTTTTTTATTGTCATGTCCTGTGGTTATTAAACATACACTCATCTCTGTGACACCATGTTCAGATTCAGTTGGTACTCAGTAAGCCAGAAGTTGGGTCTTAGAATCTAGATGTTTATCAAGTTCTCATGCATCTCCAGAAGATTCTTACAATACTTGAAGTTTGGAGACAGTCATAGAGATAGTATGGTGGTAGGAGACTAATGTGATGAGAACATATTTTCTATCTGGGCCTCATAGTTAACTGTAGTTTGTCAGGTGGTTTGTGATCAGGATGGCTTTAAGAATTGGCTTATAAACTCTCCTGAATGAATAAGTCATTGTGTTAACATCCATTTGAGTGACAGACCTGGTTCATATTGTTGTTTTCCTGCAGGAAGTAGTTGGTGTTTTCAGTAATCTCTTACATTTGTGCAGCACATTCAAAATCGTCTTCTCTTAAACGTCCCCCTCGATGCTCACAACAGCAATGTACTTTTAACAAGGCAGTTTTGAAAGCCAAAGCTCAGAAAGATGAAATGAATTTCCTCAAGACACCAGCTGGTGGTAACATACCAAAAAAAAAAAAAATCTTCTAATTTGATCCCTCTGTCCTTGGGTAAGTATTAAGATTCCTAACTTTAGTAAAAAGGGAAATGTGTCAATTCCTTTGTCAGAATAGCATGAGGTTCCTTATGGTTGGACACTGAGACTTAAATTATATCACCAGAGCTCTGCCTCCATGTTGACCTTTTGGACTTAATAGCTAATTTTCATCTGTCCATTTTCTAAGTAATACCCACCAACCCGAAAATCTCCACTGCTTCTGTGAAGTTCCCTGGTGGAACTTTAGTCTGTATTTACTTACAGTTTTGTTTATTATCTACTCTACCACTAAGATTTGTAATGCCTGAGATCAAACCCCTTTATAGAATTAATATTCTGTGCATGTTTGCTTATTCATTTCTTATGGTCTGCTTTCTACCAAGATTGCAAGTTCAGTATTGTACTCTCCAACATATATACTCAGTACTTAAGCAAAAAGAAAGTGATCAATTGATATGCATGGAAATGAGTCAAATAAGTGCATGGAAAGTCACTGACTCTGCTAAGCTTCAATGTACTTAAACTTAAGATAGAGTTATTAATCCCTACTTTACAGGACTTCCATGAGTATTATGTGAGGAAATGTATGGACAATGTGCTAGAACATATTTCTTAGCACACAGGGATGCTCAATAGATGATTGATCCCTGATCGCATGAATATCAGAGACAAAATCTCCAGCTTCACATTTATGCTTAATCTCAGCTTCAGAGAAATTTATGTTGGCAGCTTTTCCTGAGCTAAAAGTGAAGGAGGTGGTGAGGGAATTGAGTTCTTAGGTGTAGCCAGTATTAATTGAACTGGTAGTTGATGCTGGCTGTTTTGGATGGCAGTCTTCCAGCTGGTGAATGGAAAATGCATGATTCCCAAAGCTTAAAAATACCGTGAGACTGATTAATTGTTGGTTGTTGACAGGCAGAGGAGTGTGTGTGCCACTTTACACCCTGACCCCGCTCAAAACAAAATAACACACCAATTGATTTCAAATCCCTTCCATTAACAGTTTTGTAGATGTTGTGATTGTATTAATGAGCATTTTTATAACACTTTAGAATTTAGCAAAAACTTTCACCTAGATTCTCTCTTGTGAACCTTACAATCCTTCACAGGTTGGAGTGAGATTCATGTGGGCAAATAATTGGGCATGTGTTGATTTAAAACTCCACAGTAACACTGAATGGTTGCAATTTCCCCATCAATATCCTCATTTCGTCCATGTGGAAAAATGTTTTTGAAAATATAGGCCAAATTCCCAAAGACACTCTGTTAACCACTCTCAAATAAAAGATGAGGGATCCAGAGCCAGTGGCCTAGACAGTTCAGGAAGCTATCCCAAATATATAATACAACAGGTGGCTTAAGGAACACTCTTTGATTTACCACAGTTGTGGAGGCTGGGGAAGTCCAAGAATCAAGGAGGCAGAGACAAGGTGGGTTTTTATCAGGCTTTTGCTGCTATAACTAAAAGACTCCAGAAGAACAATTGTAGACAAGGAAAAGTTTATTTGAGGGCTCATGCTTTCAGAGGTCTCAGTCCATGGACAGCTGGCTCCATTCCCAGAGCTTACGGTGAGGCTGAACATCATGGTAGAAGAGTGTGGTAGAGGGAAGTGGCTCACAAGATGATCAGGAAGAAGAGAGAGAGAGACTCCACTCGCCAAACACAAATATACAACACCTCAAAGACATGACCCCAATACTGCACCTTGTTCTGCCACACCTTAAGCCTCTTTAGCTGCCACCCAGTTAATCCCATCAGGGAATTAATTCATTGATTGTATTAAGGCTCTCATAACCCAATCGTTTCTCCTCAGAACCTTGTTTTTGGAGGACAACTCACATCCAAATCATACTAAGGTGCCTGGACAAAGACAAGTTTCTCATTTGCAAATGGCCATCACCTTCTTGTATTCTCACAGGGTGAAGAAGATAGAAAGAAGAAGCTAGCTCTTTGTGTCTCTTCTTATAAGGGCACTAATTCCATTCATGAGAACTCTGCCTTTACAACCTAGGGACCTCCTAAAGGACCTGTCTCTATGTACCACCACACTTGGGATTAAGCTTCACTGTATGAACTGTGAGGAGATACAGAGACTCAGTTCACGGCACCAGTGATCACAATGCATCTTACATGCTGTGGGATGGTGGAATGGGTCACTGGGTGTCTAAATTCCTACTGAGGAGGTATGTTAATTTCCTAGGGTCTCCCTAGCAAAATATCACAAACAAGGTGGCTTGGACAACAGAAATTTGTTTCACACAGTTCTGGAGCCTAGCAGTCTGACATGAGAGTCCCATCAGGACTGGATCTCTCTAGGTTCGCAGATAGTCACCTCTTGCTGCCCCTTCACATGGTTTTCACTCCTGGTGTCCTTTTGTCGATGAAAACTTTTCTTCTTCTAAGTACACCAGGCAACTCAGAATAAATTTAACAACTTTTTTTTTAAATTTAATAATTACTTTAAAGTTTTTATATCAAAATACCATCACATTTTGAAGTACTAAGGATCCCAATGTATAAATTTCGAAGGGGATACTATCCAGTACATAAGAGGGGCCAATAGCAAGATAAATGTGCAACAAATCCTAATTAAGGTCATGTAAAACTTATAAACTAGATGTATCGGAGAATGGTTCTACAACTCTTTCATCCTGCAAACTGAAGAAAGCTATTAGAGAGTGAGGGTAGGAGAGAGATGTCCTTATGGGGCATTCACTCAGTGCTGGGGGCCCAACTACCTTCCATACCCCAGTCCTGGGGAGAAAGATGTGGGTGAGGAAAACCTTCACCCAATGACCAGAGAGAATAAGATTCTTTGGGCTCACCCAGAGAACTTGATATGTATACACCTGGGGTTGAAAGTCACTATGGCATGGAGTAAGATTCCTACATAAGATACCTAAAGGTTGAGCCTTTGACAGTGAGACAATGAGAGCTACAGTGAGCTCAGCACACACCTCTGAGATGATCAAGGCAAGGGCACAGGGTTTTATCCTATGGCCCATATAGATAAAGCCGAGATGGATATCATGTATCCTGTTTAGTAAAATACCTGTAGTGGCCACAGAACTCAATGTCAAATTAGACACGAATATCCAGTTGCTGAAGAAGGAGAGCCAAACATCTGCTCAAGAGAGGGGATCATCTGAGAAATAGGAAGCAAACTGCCAAATACACAAACGGAAGATTTTTAACAACCTACTCACATTTTTTTTCTAATGCAGGTTCACAGATAGAAGCAGATCTAAACTGGGAGAAAGAAGAGAGGCAGCATTAAGTCAAGTTCAGGGTTTTGATTAAGATCTTGGATGTAGCTGTTAGTCATTAGGGAAATGCAAATCGAAGAGAAACCACTTCATTCCCACCAGGATGGCTGTAATTGAAAACTGGAAAATGACCAATGTTGATGAGACTATGGAGAAATTGGAACCCTCATGCATTACGATGGCAATCCAAAATGATTCAGCCACTGAAGAAAACAGTTTAGCATGGCCTCAAGAAATTAAATGTAAAATTCCAATATGATCCAATAATTCCACCCCTAGATTTACAATTCAAAGAAATGAAAAACTAAGAGTTCCAAAAACAAACAGAAAAAAGCATACAGGCATGCTCATAGAAGTGCTATTCACAATAACTTGAAGGTGGTAATAGCTTAACTGTTGCAGATGATTAATGGAAGAAATGTGGTGCATCCATACAATAGAATATTCTTCGTCCATGAAAAAATTAAGTACTGATCCACGCTGCAACACAGAGGAACCTTGAAACATTATGCATAGTGAAAGCAGCCAGATACAAAAAAAACCATATAACGTGTGATTTCATTTCTATGAAATATTCAGAATAGGCGAATTCATAGAGAAAGAAAGCAGAATAATCATTGCCAGGGATCGGAGGGAATGGGGAGTAATGAGGAAGGGTTTAATGGCAAGGTGTTAGCCTTTCATTGTTTCTTTTTATAGTCATCAAAGTTTGAGATATGCTTGATCAAATGCCGTAATATATACTAAGTTGCTTAGCACAGTGCCTGGCTC
Organism: Spermophilus citellus; assembly: GCF_964194105.1. Lineage (NCBI taxonomy): Eukaryota > Metazoa > Chordata > Mammalia > Rodentia > Sciuridae > Spermophilus > Spermophilus citellus. The sequence goes on along the minus strand of NC_138183.1, from coordinate 16,466,658 downwards.
AAAGAAAAAATTTTCATTCATCTAATAAGCATATATTGATCACTGACTGGAAGGCAGGAACATTCTAAGCATCGGCAATACTGTAGTAGATAAAATCATCAATGACTCTAAGATTTTCTTTTCTAGTGGAGGAGATCAACAATAAACATACAAGCAAATAAATACATAATTTGGTGGCAGATATTATGTTATTATTAATGGAGCCATTTAGATCACACCCAGCGAAGTTCAATTTGAATGAATACATGTGTACGTAATGTTACATACATGGTACCTCACTGTAGGGAATGGAAAGTGTCCCAATCTGTTCTCTCTTAGAACAGATCCTTTCCAAAGTACCATGCTGATTTCTTACTTTACATGAGAAGCAAATAGTTCCTCAGAGCCAGAAACAACAGGATGTCCCCCAGCCACTTTACAAGCAACATAATCATCATACGGGCACATCTGGGGTCTCTACTCCAAGAGCAACAGACTTACATTCCTCCTGTCAGTATGAACATCACAAGTACTGTTCAGCATATTATTTACTTCATAATATAGACAGGATCTGTAGCATCTTGCAAACAGGTGGTGACTTATAAATAGTAAGTCAGTATCTTTCCCTTGGGTTAATGATTATCAAGCAGAATTCATGGCTCAAGAGTCTTGTGCATGTCACTAAACTCATCTGACCTTTAATGTCTTTTGACTGGGTTTAAGACCACTGTAGGGAATAGAGGCTTATTAAAGCATACTCATGCACCTGTATGTGTAAATACAAGTGTACACCTAGGCGTATGCTGTAAACATGCAAAAGTAAACACATACTTAGGTTACACCATTAGGGGTGAATCCATACTGTAATTGATTAAAGAGAACAAAGATGGTTCTTGAAAAAGGCTGCCTCAGGACCTGCTCAGGATATATGTGTCCATCTGGAGGATGAAAATTTCTATGTGCTTTGCCCCTTTTACTCATTCTCCAGTGTTAGGCTCTGATATCTTTAATCCCTTTCTGATTCTTCAGCATGAAACTTACTGTCTTTTCTACCCATTTTCTGATCTCAGAGAATGCACAAACATGATTTTTAACCCCCTTTCTGATCCAGTAGCATGGATAATATTTTTTGCTCCATCCTATATCAATAGAAATTTCAGAAGAGAATAAACTTATGATGCTACTAAAAACCCTGTTATCTTATGTAACACGTGACTTCTCCCTCATGAATCTAGAATGTCCCACTTGCCTCACAGTCTTGGAAGAATTTAGAAAATCTTAAATCATTTTGTGATCCATTGTTCAGGCGAGGAGTTCTAGTTGTGGAAGGCCCATGTCATAGAGTCCGAATAAGGATATTGATGGTCTTCAGGTCTCTCTCCCTTTAGATTTGTGCTCCTTATAACACATCTTACTTACTGCATTAGATATCACTGAATAAAAAATCCATATGAGGTAGTCTCATATCAAATTTTCCATTATTATATTGTAACTGGACCTTGAAACTCTCTCCTTCCCCACCAAAGGAGATGACCAGGGATTGAGCTAAGTAGGAAATACCTTATTTAACTCCTCAACTTAATTTATTTTCTCTGTATCTCAATGCTCGAAAAAAATATTCTGTCTGATTGTTGTTATTTGTTTTTAATATAGGATTAAGAAAATAGCATCTGGTATTATTTTTATTATGGATGATAATAATTGCCGATAAAAAAATTGTGAAGTGTAGTACTCATTACAATGCAATAGTGTTTATTAAAGGGCTACTGTGGAAGGCTAAGAAAGGTCTTCAGAGAATGTGAAATCTGTAATGAGCTTTGTGGTAAAAAGAAAAGTAGCATTGGCTGAGAGATTGCTGCTCATCAGGTACTGAACTCCGGTACTCACAGAGCTTACTACATTCCTGGCAGGTTTACTTATTGTCATTTTTGAGAAGGAGAAACTGGGGCTCTGAAAATTCAAGCAGCTTGCCTAGGATCTCTTGGACAGCATGTGGCTAAGCCAGACCAAAATGATGCTCAAGGCAATTTTCTGAGACATCTCAGGTATGCCAAGGCAACTGCAGGGCCAGTAAGTGAGGATAACAGGTTCTGAGCCTCCACCTTCTTCTAAGCACTAGAAATATGTTTCAATGTGTTTGATGTTTGGAGCTTCCAGACACATTTTTCACAGACTGGTTTCTGATATTTTAAAACTTGTGAAAAATCTTGAACTATCTCCCCTGTTTTGCTATAACCAGACAGAAGAAAAATACTTAATGTATCTAAAATATCAAGTCTCCTTCCTTTTATAAACAATGGGATTCGTAATTAACAGATCCATTTCTTTTCTTGGTGCTATTTCTATTTGCTGTGCGTAATGAGTTTTGTGTGTTTACTGCCCTCGAATGCAGTTGAATTATTCCCAAAGTATTCTATTTAAGCCTCCAGGGAGGCTTCAATTCTCCTGGAGTATGATGGAGTGTGAATTCCTCTTTCTTTCCACCCCTCCCCTCCCTTTTTTCATCCCCTTTGTGATTTTATAGAAGCTAAAATGGGCCTTGCCAAGCATCTGGTGTGCTTTCCCTGGGCTTTGCATTTTTCTATCAGAAAAAGGCAGCCAGCAAGAGGAAGACCTTCCTCCCTAATCAAACTGCCTTCCTCAACATTCAGGCATAATGGCCACCCCTCCCCAACTTCCACAGCATTCTCCAAATGTTTAGGGCTGTTACAATTAACTGCCACCAGGGAGTCTGAATGGGGAGCTCATCAGCTTTGCGGGACTGCATATGTCCAAAGAGAGTTTATGTGTAATCCCAACAATTTTCTTTTGTTTGTTCTTTATGTTGTACTCTCTTTGGCTGAGGCTGATCACACTGGAACCATGAACGATCATGCAGAAATGGAAATACCCCAGTGAGGAATCATCTCAGTCCAGACTCCAGGGAGGAGCACCATCATAGTTCCTCTCTATCCGCAATGACTCTGCTTCTAATTAATGACAGTCTCCATGCTGTTTTTAAAGGTTCTTCATACTTCACTACAACATCAGCGTCTCCAGGGAAAAAGAGCTCCTTATATCCTTGCTTGTGAATTTAAGTTTGTATTCCTACTTTCTACTTTTCTACTGAATGTTGGATGAGCCCATACTCTGTGGGTTACCATGAGAAAGCCTGAGGGTACTATTGGGGCTCGGAAAATAATACCCAAAGCGAAGGCCTCAGAAGCAGTGTCAGAAGTCAAGTTTGTCTCCGAGATTCTTCTGCCTTCCTGTTTCTCACCTGTGATTCTTCCCTGAGGCAAGTCATAGAAACAAGAACTCATTTTCCCCAAGGAAAATTATAAAAGCCAGAAACTCTTTCCCCAAAGCCGGACATAAGAAAGAAAAAAAGAAAAAGAAAGAAATAGCTCTAACTTTCCCACTCCTTTTCTCTGGAAGAACTGGCCAAAAAAAGAGATTGTCTGGCCTAACTTGTTGGATTGTAGGACAAAAGAACCTCATCCCAGAAAATATTCTGACCCATACCTGGGAGCCCAGAATTTCCCAAACCAAGGGGTGAGAACACATCTAAGCAGACAGTCCTCTCTGGGTTTCCTCCCTCTCTTTCCACCACACTATAATCTTTTCTTCCAGTCATATTCTAATTAGCTGTCTATGCTTCAACATAAAAATAGATAGTCCCCCTTGATCCTAGGGTCTTCAATCTGAAGACTCCTGTGTCATTTAAAACTGTTATTCAATTAATTTTTTATGTTTTTTTAAGTTATTTTATTTTTATTTATTTATTTATTTATTTATTTATTTTTGGGGGTGGTTGTTGTTCACCCATCCTTTGCTATAGAGGTTCAGCCATGACTTTTTATGGTGGGCAGGAAAGGGATTACCCCTTTTCTGCCTCAGAAGTACCATATCTATTTTATTTACTTTGATTCTTTTTGAAGTATTTTTGAACACATTTATTAGTTCCATGTTTAGAATATCACACCAAAGATTTTCTTATTGAGACAAAGATTTTGTTTTCCAACATTTGAGAATTTAAATTGCCAATTTAAAGTCCCCTAATTTAAAATTCATGGAAACTACCTGGCATATAGTTGGTGTTTAATAAATGGAAATCTCTCTCTTTTTTTTTACATTTTGGAACCTTACTATGTCATTATTGCATCATTCGAATTAAATGATTAGGGTAAAATATTATAGATAGTCAATTGGTTTAAATAGTGAGAGAAACCATGTCAAGACTCCTCAGCTATAAAGTTTCAAAACTTGACTCTAGGAATAAAAGCATTACTTGAATAGTGACTTGAGTGTACAGCCTTGTTCTCATTTCTGATTACTTTTATTTCTATGACTATTTCTGTGATGACTATCATAGACAATAGCTGAATGCTTACCATGAGCTATGCACATTGCCAGGGACTGGTGGTGTACATTTTTGTTTGTTTCTCCAATCATCTTTATTTATTCCCTTTTTCTTAAATGAGGAAAATTGGACTTAGTAAATAGATTAGCCAAGGTCACAAGGTAAAAGTTACCAAACCCAAGATTTGAACCAAATCTAACTCTAGGACACATGGATGTGAGGATTTTACCACATCCCACCTGACCACCCTTCACTCCTTTCTCTTCTGTCCCCAACTTGCCTCTCATGTTTCTGTATATACTAGTTCCCCATCACTTTGGGCTTGAAGTCTGAGGGGATTGTAAGAATGAAAGAGAAATTGATGGTAACAGAAAATTCTGGAAGTTTTTAATAATCAGAAAGAACAGGGCTAAGTGGTTATGTAAGATGCTTCACACAAGATCCTGGGGATTTGGCTGCCAGTTCTGACTGTCTCTGACAATCTCCATTTGTAGGCAAGGTGATAAGTTATGGTCATGAAACAATGAGCAATGCTATATTTCCATCCTCAAGGATCTTATATTTTAGCTAAGAAAATGATCAGGTAAAGTACTTATAATTCAGAAATACTTGCTCTGGTTGGAAGCATGTGCTTTGGAAGCCCAAAGGGTCTTAACCTAATTAAATCTAGGGATCAAAGACAATGTTTGTGGAACTGTTAAGTCCAACCCCATGGTATGATGAGCAATTGTAAGGGAGGCAGTCTGAGTGGGATGGTGAACATTAAGAACTCAATTCAGGAAAAGGAGCACTGTAGGTAATGTCTTGAGCATTTATACATGCTCAGAGTAAATGTGTTCTGTAAAATGAGGTCCAGAGTGGACATTTCTAATATCCCTCAAACATAGCACATAGTACACTCTAGCAAATTGTAGGTGCTCTGTAAATGTCACTGTCACTTTTTGATGGTAATGGATAATAAACTTGTCCTAGGATAATATGGATTTTTGTTATGTCTAAGAGCTGGATTAAGAGGATTTTTTTTTTTCTGGTTGGCTATGGCTACATAGTAAACAGTCCCTAATAATGTAGGGTAATATATCAAGCTCTACCAAAGAAATGTAAATAGTGAATTTGTGAGTAAAATGCTTAATGTGTTATCTTGCACATGAATTCTTTTTAAAAGATGTTGGCTAATGAGGCTGAGTTGTGGCTCAGCAGTAGGGCACTCGCCTAGTACATGCAAAACCCTGGGTTCCATACTCAGTACCACATAATATATACATAAAAAATAAAGCTATTGTGTCCAACTACAACTAAAAAATATTTTAAAAAGATATTGGCTAATGTAAGTATAGTTCTACTTTTCAAATAAAACCAGTAACTAATGGTACCATTTTGAATATTACAACAACAGGGTAGAAAAAATATTTATGAACAAAAGATTTTTAAAATACTCTTACCCCCTGGATCTTACATTTTTTTCCAAGTGGGGCTTAATCTGGGTGCAAAAATTCCACCTAAATAGTTTGATACTTCTGTTGGTTTATGCTATTGCTTTGTCTTGTAAGACTAATTATATAATTGAGGCTATAAAGCCCATGTCTGAAAACCCTTTTGTCAATGACTCATCATATGACCTTGAACCCAAGGTATGACTCTGACATCAGCTTCCTCATCACTTAGCATAGGTTGTAGCCAAAATAAATAGTAGCAGATGAGCAAAATGTTTGTCCACAGTGAAAACACAGGAAATATTACAACAGGGTGTATTATTATCACATGGTCATCCTACAGCCCTTTTCTCTGTGCCTGAACATTCACCCTGACCATAAGTCAAGTCTCACTGAAAAATACATTTATTATTTCAGACAATTTATATTTGTGTGTGTGTATACACACACACACACACACACACACACACATATATATATATATATAATTTATGCATTCGATGCATAGCAGCTGGGAGAATTTGGCACCAATAACAATATTTTTTCTATTTGCTAATATCATTTGGCTTGCTTCTCAAATGAAATTTAAAATGAAACAGTTTGGCAATCCACATTAGCACCATCTAGCAACAGTCCCATGTTGGTTCTACGGCAGTTTGATAATTTACAGACTCATTGGACTGAAAGGGACTTGGCGAGCTCGTTTAATTCAATGGTTCCTAAACCTGGCTGAACATCAACATTTAATAGGGACCTTTAAAAAATACAGATTCCTGGGCACAGAGCCCTGATGATCAGTAGGTTAGAATTTGCACAAATGGGACCTCGAAAATTTAATCTTCACAAAGCTTCCGATGAACAGCTAAGATTAGAAATCACTGTTTTAATTTATATCTCATCTTCAGCTGAAGCCCTGACAGCAGTTTTGTTTAAAGGTTTGTATGTTCATTTGTTCATTCATCCACTCACCCATTCGTTTTAGTAAAGATTATCCTGCAACCGAAAACTTCAGTTGCCCAGTGGTAATTTTCAGACCTCTTACGGGTGAGTGGTCAGGATGTACTGTGATCAATTTTAGAGAAGAGAGGCTAGAAGATGTTCTTCAATGAATGGGTGCTTCCAGAAGCCTGCCATCAGCAACATTTCCTCTTCAGTAAATCCCTCACGGCGCAGTCGCTCCTCCTTCCTCCTCACCCTGCTTGATTTAGTTCTAAATCTGCTGATTCCCATGGACTTCCATGCTTTCCCTAAAGCACAGATTTATCAACTCTGTTAAGGTACGTATGGCCTAACATCTGTACATGCACCACTCCTTTACTATCTCAATTAACATAGAATCAAAGACAATGTTTGAGATTACAGTATTTCCCCATTTAACTCTCCTCAAAGCTTTCTCCTTCAATGAAGCCAAACGGGACTTCTTTCCACGTTCTTGTGCCTCTAAATGATCTGGCTCCTCTAGGTGTTTTTGATGGCATGGTCCCACATTCCATCTTGTTCTCCGGTTTTAAAACCTCTGATATGTTTTGTGAACAGAAGAATTTCTCCCTCTGGACATTGACTCTTGGTTACTTTCTTCGTTTTGTGTTGTCTAAGAGATCTTAGCCCGGCCCTCGGTTTATCCATCACCTCCTCATAGAGGACATCTCTGACCAGTATATTTTATGCCTTCCTCCATAACCTGTCACTTGCTAGTTTATCACACCATGCATTTCCTTTTCAGCAATAGTCAGAGCTGTTATGAGTTGTTTCTTAAGGACTTCATTCTCTATGCTCTGTTCCTCTATTAGAATGTAGGCTTCCGGAGGACAGAGATTGTGTATCTCTTCTCACTGGTTCTCAGCAGAGGGCCTGGACGAAATTAGCATATTACATGCATTTGTTGAATGAGTAACTAAGTACTGTGATTTTCTGCACTGGTCAGCCAATGCTGAAGTCAGTGGTACCTTCTTGTCCAATTTTTAGTCTCATAAGAAACTCTTGGTATAAACCTGGGAGTTACAATTGTACTTAAGCAGAGTGGCTGATCAGTTACTGTAATCATCCCACTAACAAACCTGAATCCTTCTTTCTCCAACATAAATGCTGCATCCTTTGCATACTGACTTCAGAAAAAAAGAATCCAGTGTCATCTTCAGAGTGTGTTCTTGGGAACTTAATATTTGTTAATAACATCTTTGACTTTCAACATCAAAGTCACCAGAGCAATTGGATAACCCACTGATTGAAAACGTATTATTGTTTCATTATTTGTACACAGCAAACATATATTCTTATGAACTACCAAGCCTGGCAACATTTAGAAAGATTTTAACCTTTTCATATTGATGTTTATATGATTCTAAACATGAAGAATGACATTGTGGGGAAAAAAAAAACATTGGGGAAAACTGTGGCTTGGAGTAATTATTACATTCTCTTCTATGATCTTGGAAATGTCATGTTACATATCTAAGCCTAAATTTTATCCTTGATAAAATAGAGACAAGACCTAACCCATGGTGTTATTGTAACATTCAACATCCAAATAAAACATTGTATGTGAAAACATTTTACAAGTACTAACACCTTATTCCAACTTAAAAATATATTATATGAATGGGAGCTGCTATCCCTTCATTTCAAACAAGTCATTAAATATCAAGTATGTGCAATCTTTGTGCCAAGTGCAAGAGGCAGTGTTAAAACCCAGATATACCCATGATCTCATGAAGATTTTTGTCTAAGAAAAAAATGCTACATATTCATAGTTACACACACACACACACACACACACACATCTTATTGTGGTTTTTGATAAACATTATGAAGAAATGCTATATAAGATTATCAAAGAGAAATAACACAATCTATTTATCAGCCAATAATAGCATAACAATGAAACCCAAATTGTCTTACAACAGTTTTCTATTATGCCAACATTTACCTATTCAATTTCTTCCTCCCCATATGAGATGAAAACAAGTAATAGATATTTCATAAATGGAAGAAAACAGATACGTAAGAATTATTTCCAGGTCCAGATTTATACAGTTCATGTAAGACTGAGAAACAAAGGAACTTCTTTAGAGAAGACACAGGTGTGAATTTCCAGTTCTACTCACTTACTAAATTTGGAATTCTCTCCTTTTTAATCTTTACCCACTTCTGTTCTTCTTTAATGGTGCCTATATTCTGAAGAATTCCATACTCCTTTCCTTCTTGTTTGTTTGCCATTAGAGTTGTCTTAATCATTTATCTAAATAATTATAATTTCCTCTAATTCATGCCTGTGTTTCTATTATTTTCTTTTCCAGCCTAAGCAATATCTGCTTTTAGACATCATTTGTTCAGGAATAGTTCAATATATATAAATCATGAAAGGAATTGGAAATTTACTACGTGACACTTAGCAAAAAGACAAAAATGCCTACACACAATCAGAAGACAAATAATAAATGGAGAAATTATTCACAGCACATAATAGAGGAAAAAGGCTGACTTGATTAATATGCAAAGAGCTCTTAAAAATCAATACAGAAAAGACAAATGACCTAATAGAAAAATGGGCAAAGAAGATGAACAGGCAGCCCATGAAAGGAATCATGCAAATAGCCAATAAACATGAAAAAAGAGCACGATCTCACACGTAATTAGGGAAATGCAAATTAAAGTTTTAATGAGATGCTGTTTGTCACTTATCAGATGGGTGTAGATAAGAATTTGAAAATACTGCTTATTGGCAGTCTTTGACAATACCAGATCTTCAATTACTGTTTATGAGAATGCAAATTTGAAAATAAGTAAAAGAATAGAGGTCAGTTTTATCCTATTCAAACTTAAAAGTCATACCCTTTAATAGAGTAACTCCATTTCTTAGATTCTATCCTACAGAAATACGTATTTGTTTGTGAAAGTGTTTTACAGCATTGTATGTAATATAAAGAACAATTACAGACATCAGAAGATTGGTTAACTCAATTTCCTATTTTAAAATATGTCACATTATTTGAGAAGATGCCCAACAAACTGCAAACCTTTCCTCTAAGTTCATAATCAATTGGGAAAAAAAATGATAAGATATAGCATATAGAGAGAACAAAATACCACCTTTCAGTAGAGACTTTGTTAGATAATATGATTGATATCTGTAGTTGGATTGACTTCCAAGACCACTCACCGCAGCCCTGGAACATAATGACAAGGAAGAGCTGACTCCTGCAGGGACCCCATGCTCCTTGGAGCTGCAAAGAAACATGCTAAGTCCAAGTGGACCATATATAGACCAGTCCATTCCAGACCATGTGGATAACAAAGGGGGGGGAAAAAAGGAGGTTAGTGTTCTACTCTTTGATCTCCACATGCAACATAGGAAAAATCAGGACTTGTCTCAAAGGTTATCCTCTCTCAGAAACACAAATGGCAATAAACATGTTCCCCAAAGGAAAAAAATATATATATACAAAGGGCAAAGTGAATACATTAAGTGATCCCATTTGTTATAAGACATTAATGTTCACAAAGCTTATCTGAGGAGCTGGGTGGGGTAGCTCAGTTGGTAGAGTGCTTGCCTCACGTGTACAAGGCCCTGGGTTCAATCCCTAGCACCACAAAAATAGAAAAAAAAAAAAAAACTTATCCGAGTAATTGAAATTATTTTTATAAAGATGAGCCAATTCCTAACATTTGATTAGATTTGTGGAAGGAAACTAGATCTACTGTTGGGAGAACACTTGCTTTCCATTTCATACCCTGTGTATAAATCAGATTTGTTTTTCTTATGTGCATATGTGATATTAGTAATGATGACAACAATACCACAGCAGATTTAAAACATTTGCCTCTACTTGATTGTTGCTACAAAATCATAAAAATCAAGTTTATATTTCTCTTATTTGCTGGAAACCTCCTTCCAGCGTTTTCTCTGGCTGACACTGTGACACCTGAACCACCAAATGTTTACATTATCCAGCTGAGGATATTTGTTTAGTAAACAAAACACTCCCCCATCAACTCTGCCCATCAATAAACCGCTTATATACCAAGTTGGGCTTCCATGCCACTGTTAGCAAGAAGATAAATAGACCCTTTCTTAAAACAATATAGCTGTGTCTCTCAAAGAATTTTAGATTGACATTTAATCTGGCAATTTTAACTTCAAGAATTAATTTTAAACGATATCATGTATGTAAGCAAATACTTAGTTTCTGAGGTGTTCATTAAAATATTGTTTTGATTTCAATGACGTTCATACTACTAATTGTCCAATATTAGAAAATTTGTTAAATATAGTATGAGACCCTACAAAGGAAATCTTGTAAGTCTTAGAATAATAGTGAAGGAATTACAATGACATAAAGATGTTCATGACACAATTTTAATGGAAAATACATAAGTACCAACTTTATATAAAATATAGATTTATTTTTGTAAATAAAACTTAAACTGCAAGAGATGTAGAATAACAAACACTTTACTATCAGTGGCATTTATTTCTATTTGAGATAATGACCTAATTTTCAGTTTTCCTTTATTTCCCTACATAGTTACACTTTCTCAAATTCCCCTAATAAACATATTATTCTTGTATAAAGGGAATTAAATATATGAAATGGAACCACCACTTGACCCAGCTTTCCCATTCCTATAGCCAAATGACTTTTAAAATCAGTATACTACAGTCACGTAGCCACATTGATGTGTATAGCAGTTTAACTCACAATAGCTAAACTATGGAACCAACCTAGGTGTCCTTCAACAGATGAATGGATATAAAGAAAATGTGGTACATATACACAACAGTGTATTACTCAGCCTTAAAGAAGAATACAATTAAGGAATTTGCAGGTAAATGGATGGAGCTGGAGAATATCATGCTAAACAAAATAAGTCAAACCCCCAAAGTCAAAGGCCAAATGTTTTCTCTGATATGTGGATGCTAATTCACAACAAGAGGGAAAGAAGGGTGTGAGGGAAAGTAAATTTACTTTGGATTTGGCAGAGGGGATTATAGAGAGAAGAGGCAATATAGGGGTAGGAAGGATAGTAGAATGAATTGGACATTATTACCCTATATACATATATGATTACATGACCAGTGTGATTCTACCACATGAACACCCAGAAGAATGAGAAGTTATACTTTATTTATGTATGATGTGTCAAAATGCATTCTACTGTCACGTGTAACTAATTAGAACAAATAAAAAGATAAAAAAGATAGCAGAAGAATGATAGCATTATCAAGATTCAGCAGAGGAGCTGTCTACTCCTAGAAGTCTCTCCTTATTTCTTTATGTTCATCATCTCTCCACTCCCTAGAATCTCCCTCCACATGTTCTTAGACCCCCTGACTATATGCCTGACGCCCACACAAGGGGTGAATTTCCTAATAGCAGTTACTGTGTGTTATCCAACTGAAAAACTCTTACCAAATAGTGCAAGGAAACTGTATACACATTATTTGTTGCCTAAATGCAATTACCTGTACTGGATTTTCCTCAATAAAAGAGATTATAAAAGCATTGATGGCTCAACCAGGAAAAGGGCTGTGCCTGAAATAAAATATCCCAGGTAAAGTATTATCTTGAGGAATTGTTCAGTTTCTGAATGTGATTTCATTAGAGTGGACATTTGGGCAGGTAATTGAGGGTTACCAACTGCCAATTCAAAAAAGCACCCTCTAGGAAGATGTCCACCTGTTGAACAGAGGCAATCGGTAAGGAACTGTAAAAATCAGAGGCCAGTAAAGAAGTGTTCCCTGTGGAGAAAGTTGTGAGTGCTCCATCAATTCAACCCTTGTACAGTATGGAGTTATTAATAAAGAGCCTGCTAATCTAGACTCTGCTCTCATTCCTGCTTTTTGAGGGAATTAAACTGCAAGATAAGCCTTGGCAGTTTTGTGTCTCTCTAGGACTTGTTAAATTTCTCTCTCCCTCTTCTCCTACCTCCTGAAATCTTAAGCACTGATGCTTTATGTTCTAGCTTGTAAATGAAGCCTGTTATTATCATTGAGATAGTGTTTTTATGGCATAAATAATGAGCTCAAACAGGGGAAGCGGCGTTGGGTGGAATTACTGCCTGAGCTGAGATGGAAATAATCAATATGTCCTCACTTACAAATCTCATCTGCATGTCAGCTCCATCCTGCTGGCTGTCTCCCTACAGATTCATTTCACAGGAGGCCCAATAAAACATGCGGGTGGCATTGATCTGTTTTATTCATAGCCAGGGATAGAAATGCATCATTTGAAATTAATAGAAGGGCTTGTGTTTATAACCCAACCCAGAATGAGTAGCCTGCAATGCAGACCATCTAGAGGTCTCATCACACAGAGGAAGAGACTACCCTGGGGACTAGGGATCAGGGATCCATGTTTGAAATCCTCTGTGATCTCAGGCCTATTACCAACCATCACCCTACAAGATTTTGCAACTTGAGTATTTTAATTACTCTTTAGAACAACCCAAGATGCTATGAGCATTCCCAAATATGGCTTGTTTTCCTATTTTTTAAAAATCATGTACGAAATAAATACTACAATATTACCTCATAAAATGGGAAGTAAAATAAAAACAAATAATCTGTTTCAGTCTTGTTTCTAATCAGTACATATGTCCTATAACAAAATGATCAACTAATCTGATTGACTATCACATGATATAGAAAATTCACTCTTCCGTAATGCAGCCCAATATGGGAAAAAGTTTAGAAATCTTTGGATTTTAGAAAGTTTGAGCAAAAGTAATTCCTTTGCTATTTCTAGGGGAGGTAGCTCTGATTTCACCTAGAATGGCCCCTCATACATCTTGTACAGTAGCATTTTTAAGAACACACAAAAAATCAATCCTTAAAATGGCCTGTGTTAGGCTGAATCTTATGATATCCCACACACTTCTTGAATTTATTATGAACTAGTCTATGTTCTTCCTATATTAAATTCTTTTAGTTCTTAGAAACATTATGTATCTTCTTGACAAGACCTTCTCATTATTTGTATGGAGAGCATGTACTCTTCCTTCTGACCTCAGATCAAATCTCCCATCTGCAGGAAAGACTTTCCTGCTTGTCTCAGGCTAGATCAAATTCCTGTCATATATCTTGGATACTGCCAATGTCTTTCATTGTAGTTCACATTGCATTTTTAAATTTTGAGATAAATTAATATGTAGTTATAAGAAATAATACAACGGAATCCTGTGTGCTCTTTTCCTCCAGTAGTAATCTCTGGCAAAGCCATAGTACAAGATTAGAGTCAGCACATCAACATTAATACTCTTCACCAATCTCATTTATATTTCCCAGTTTTACTTATACACAATAGTTTGTGTGCTTTTAGTTGTATGAGAGTTTATTGCACATGTTGCTTTGTGTGTCCGATATCACATTCAGTTCAACAAGTAGTTGTCTTGGATAGTCACATTCACCTTTGTCTATTCATGCCTGCCCAAGAACCTCTATCATCGCTAACCCCTAGCAACTATTAATATGCTCTCTGTGATAATGATTTCTGTCATTTTGAATATTATATAAATGGAATCATACATCATTTTATGTAAACATAACCTTCTGGAATTGACTTTATTTATTCAGAGTAGTGACCATAAGACTAATAAAAGTGTTGTGTGTATCAATCTTTCTTTCCTTGTTGTAGTTTTCCTGGCATGGATGTGCCTATAGTTTGTTTAACTTTTTACTACCATTGAACAACATTTGTTTCTTCTATTTGTTCAGGTTTTGGTTTGTGGAGATACGAAGAAGGCATTTATGAGCTATGAACAAATGTTTTCAATTTTAGGGGAAACGATGCCCAAAAAGATCAATGTTCAGTTGCATTCCTATTGAATTAAAAAAATGTATATTTGAGCTATGTAATCCACTTAGAGTGGTGTTACTTACTTGGCTGAGAGTTTAGTGACAACTAAAGACAAAATCTCTGTCAGCTAGCACCATGCTAGATACTTAATTATTATTAAATCAATACATATAATTATGCTTGCTATAATTTGGTCTTAAAGGTCCCCCAAAGGCCTGGTTATTAAACAGTTGGTGCCTAGTTTAACACTACTTGGAGGTGGTACAAATTTTAAGAGATGAGGCTTGTGCAAGGTCTTCTTGTCACTGGACGTGTGCCCTTGAAGGAGATGATGGAACTGCATGTGTCCCTCCTCCACTCTGTCTTTCACATCCTGACCATGAGGTGAGCAGCTTTGCCCTACCATGATCTTCCCTTCACGATGTGCTACCTCATCATAGGCTCAAAAGCAACACCGCAACTCAATCATAAACAGAGTGAGTCAAAATAAACCTTAATAAGTTGATTTTTGCATGTATTTGTTATATGTTTAACATGCTCCTAATTGGTGTAAGGGATTGATCTTAGGCCATACCTCTCTGCCTCAAAAGGTCTCCCTGGATTTCTCAGAGTACCTCCTTTTCTGCAGCCTATAAACATCTTGAGATTTTGCAGCTAAGTACTCAGAAGGAAGAAGTTTTAATGGGGTGACTCCCACCATCCTCTCCTTCCAGGTCATTTATCTTCTCCAGCATCCTGCAGATGTAACATCTGTTGTGTCCTCTTGATTCTAAGGAGTTCACTCTGTATAATCTAAAGAGGAAGGGAAAATAATATATAAGAAGAAACACCAGAGACCCAATTTTGCCAATAGTAACTTTCATCTGCAAGTTGGTAGAACATGACCTGAAAGACATGTTTCCATGGAATTTCAACCACTTACCAGTGAGGGTATCCCAATAGCAGACAACATTACTGTTGACAGTTAGCATTAGAATGTCCTAAAATTTGAAGATATAGCCTAATTGTGACATTTTTTTCCTAATGTTCCTTAATAGTTTCATTGGTTTGCTTTAAAAATGTTTAATCCATTATAGATTTGATGGAATGAAAAAACAACAACAAAAAATGTGTATCCTCAGTTTCTTCTCTGTGTTTCTATCAAAAGTAATATTTCTAAAGGTGACCTTTTCAGAGAAGTTCACCACCTGTAGAGACTTGGGTTCCTTTGCATCACTTTGCATTACCTAGGTTGGGTAAATAAATCCATATTCCAGGATCTCAGTAGCAGAATAAAATAAGTGGTGATAATAATTCCAAAGTAGGTTACACGAATAAGGCAAGGAAAGGTAACCGTGCAACCATTAACCACTGCGTAAACGTATATATCCATTTTTGCTCATTTGGTGCTGAAATTGGGTTCTTCCAACACCTTAATTTCAATTTAGCTCAACAGACTTGAACTGAACATCTGCTACGTTTCAGGCACTCAGGGTGATTTTGTTTATATGGCAGGGTGTGGGGTGGGGCCTGTATGAAAGTTCAGGCCCTGTACCATTGGCTACCAAGAAAGAAAAAATCATAACATTGTAGTAGAAAGTAACATAAAGTCCAGCAGAAACCAGAGTAAGGTCCCTCATCCAAACTGAGAAGAACATTGATGGGGCCTCTGGTCCTAAGACGAGACTCTCTGAGTAAGACAATATTTGGCTGGGTCATGAAGAGAAGTAAAATATGGATGACTAGAAATGGAGAAAAAGAATTCAAGAAAATGGACAATGTAAGATCAAAGGCATGGTGAATGAAAAGAGAAATTTAATTAGAGAGAAGGGTATAATGAGTGGCCGGAGAAGCACATCTATACATAACTAAGCTTCTATACCATTATGAAGGTTCAATGCCTGTAGATGCCACATTTCAGCCTAAAGTCTGTTGGCAAGAGGAATAATTGAAACATTTTGAATTAGGACACCACATGAGAGGTTAGGTTGAGCAAGGTGATTATAGAAACGGAAAAGATTTGATAAAGGTATTAGGTGAGTACATGTTTCTCTTGGAGCAAAAAGAAGCAAACAGAGAATTTGAACAACTTAAACAAGTCAGTATACTACAAGCAGGATTAGATTGCTAGGGCAGAGGACTTTCAGGAGACTGGACAGGCTGGCGCCAGGGGCTCTAGCAGGAATACCTGGTGAGTGTCTCACACATAAGATTAGGTCATGTGCCTGAACTCCACAGACAGATCTAGCTCAGTTTAGGTTCTCATTCTTCCACTTACTTCCTGTGTGATCTTAGGAAGGTAAGATGTCTTCTTTATGCCTTAGTGTCATAAGCAAGAGTCAGATGTTGAGTCACAGGTTATTTATAGAGTTATCTTTAGTAGATACTGTCTGTATCCCCAAATGTCTGGTCTAACTGATACTCCACTGGCAAATGCATCACGTTCTCACCAACATTGAAATTTCTTGCCTTTTGTGTTTCTTAGTCATTCTGGTAGTACTGGTATGCAATAGTTTTAATTTATGTTTACTTGATTACTAATGGAACTGAGCAAGTTTTCTTGTTTACTGGTCATAGAGATATCTTATTTTGTAAAGTACCAATTTAAATCACTTGCCCATCTGTACATTGCCTTATCTGACTCTTTCTTTTAATTTATTTGTATATGTTGCTACATTTGTCGGAAGGGGTAGAGAATCCTGAATAGTAGAATATGTAGGTCAAATGCCTTCCACACTGACATTATGCACATTTTAATGGTATTCTTTGATGAATGAAATTATTTAATTTTTTATAGTTCAATCTGCTTTTTCCTTTGATTTTTATTTTATCTTCATGCTTAAAAATCTTTGCCTGTCCCATGTTTTTAAAATATTCTATTATTTCCTTTAAATCTTTATTGTTTCCCTTTTACATTTAGGTCAACAGTCTATTTAAAATTCAATTTTGATGGAGGAATTCAATGATTTTTTTTTTCATGAAGATATCTAATTAACTCTCCACCCTTTATTGGCATGATCATATTTCCACCAAAACTGAGAAGTTTTTAAGACACTAAATTTGATAATCATTTCTGTAAAATTATATTATCTTCTATTGATCAGTGAACCTAAATATCACCATTATTTTGCAAATTGAGGAATCTGAGTCTTTGGGAAGGGGCAATGATGTTTTTTACTGGTTTGTCCTGAAGTCTTCAGTTTGCAATAGCCTATAGGTTGGCTTTGAATACAATAACAGTTTCATCTTGTGTTATTATAACATTCTTGGAATGAGAGCTGTTTGAAAGCTTCATGCAAATAGCTACAATTTCATTTGCCAAAGGTGTGAAAAAAATGTATTTTCACATTTTTTCTGAGAAGACATAGGTTAGGTTCATATTTTTTTCCTCCATGCATCATGAGGCATAATGTGCCTGTTCTGATATTTCTTGGAAACCATGGCTCAGCCTGGTCACAGAGAATAATGGTCCAGGCTGTGGTTCTTCCAGAGATCAGAGTTTACATTTTGGTGCTATCCTGGTTCAGGCTGATATACGTGGAAGTCATTTAATCACTCTGTTACTTTCCTGATAGTAAATGGAGCTAATAAAGATCCAATTTATTATTATATATACCCAAGCTAATTAAAGAACAAGTCAGTAACTCCCTCAAATAATTATTATAATTCTAAAAATGGAGGAAATGCATGACATCCCATAAAGATGCTGAAAAGTCCTCTGCATGAAGATATTCTTCTCATATGCTGTTTCTGGGGGTTACCAGGCTAGCTTGTATTTTGTCCTGGGTCTATAAAGCATTTAACAAAAGGTGGTTTATTATCAAACAGTAGTAAACAGTGTGGTACAGAGAAATTGACAACTGCCTTCACCGCATCCTTCATTTCAGAAGAATTTATTCTAAAATTTCCAAACATAGCCTCCTCAGAATCTGTCACATACATTTTTTTTTCTGGCTTCAGGCTGCTGTCCTGTGGTGTGTGTATCAAATTTGAACACATGATTAAAATGATTATTTTTTTCATTTGAATATTTTATCTGTCTGTGATACATTCACTTCTCTCTCCACAAAGTCAATTTTTTTTTTTTGAGTTAGCAAAATGGAATTTTGCTAATGTATTAATGGGGAGAAAAAGGCACGAGATTCCATATGGAGACTGCCTCTGGTCTTTCTGCATCTCAACTCATCTTGATGCTCAAAGTGAGAACTTCCAGAAGCTTAGCTCTCAGCATTTAATTGAAGGATAAACAGTAATTCCTTTCTTTCCCCCCTTCTGTCTCAAAATTTTAGTTTGAAATAACTACAGATGCAAAGGAAGTTGCCGTAGTACATAGAGTGTCAAGACCACTTTACCTGGCTGCCCCAAACGTGACATGTTACATGACTTTACTACTATATCAAAAGAAGATCAGCACCCTTGGTACAACACTACCAAGTACGCTACAGAACTGTCTTCAACAGTTTCTCTGCATGTGTGCATTTAAGTGTGCCTGGGTAAATCTTTCTACGGAACTTAATCTCTTCTCCAGCATGTAATCACCACCATGGTAAAAATACTCCACTTGTCCATCATCACAAAAACAAATCAAAAAAACTTATGCTGCTTTGTTTGTTTGTTTGTTTTTCATTTACTACAGTAGGTGTGGCAAGTCTCATTAGCTTGCAGGATAAAGATCAAACTTCTTAGCTTCTTACCCATGGTCCTTCAAAGAGAGGATTTACTTGAAACTGGTAGTGCCTAAGATTTTTATCTGGGCCAGATTCACCTGTGAGCTGAGTTACTGTGAGTTCAAAGATAAATGCTCTGGTTTTGAGCCCCCCCCCCAAAAAAAAAAAAACCTTTTCATAATTAAAGTAGTTAACTTTTGGCAGAATATTTACGGACATACTCACCCTCTCCATCCCTCTTCACCTCCATGCAGGTGGAATGACAAAACTATTTTGAAAAGCCTCGGAAATTGGGATGGATATGTTATCTTCAGACTACTTGAATTCTGTTAACTGCAGTTGGAGAGATAACATGACCTTCCATTAGGTACCATCTAAAATTTAGGATAGAGACATAGAATTTGAATTCCCCCAAGCTAATTGTTCTAAAGCTTTGCATTGAAAATTGTGTGATGCGTCTCTGAATATTAAAAAAAAAAAAGAACAACCTCTGTTAGCATCTTTCTTACATGGATTGCTCATTCAGATGGAATTGGTAAGTGTTTTTCTTTTCCTATCACTACTAAAGGAAAAATGAATGGTGGATAACCAAACCCAATCTAAATTCCTAATATCCACTATTTACCAGGCATGCTTCTAGGCTCTGGAAATGTTAATTGTGGCTAAAATCAACACAGTACCTACTTCCAGAGAACTTATAGTCTACTGAAACAATTCTTAATGACAGCATTCATATATGATTACCTTTGATATGTTATTTGTAGTAAATATCCATAATACGTTGAGTGGTTGGATGCACCAGTGACTGAGTGATTAAAGGAACACTTGTATATTAACAAAAAATTTTATTCTATTTTACCCTAAATTCCATCTTGTAAAGTTCACAGATTGGTTGGAGTTTCATAAGAAGATACCATCTTTGATTTATAAAGTAAAAATTTGAAGTGTAGGCTGAAGTATCTTAGCAATTTTGCAGCCTGTCTTCTTTCGGATCATTGAGTTTAGCCACAAATATCCAAGACTGTTCTCTTTCTCACTCTAACCTACAGTGGATCCAATTCAAATAATCTGCAAAAGGAAGCGTTACTAAAAAAATAAAATAAAATAAGTGTTATCAATTAGCATACAAAAGTGGAACTGCAGAAGCTCTTTCTGAATAAGAGTTCCTGAGAGAGCTCACAGCCGATAGGCAGGAACAGTGCTAAACATGTAAGTTTACAACTCCTCTGGGGGACTTGAACAGAGAAAATCCACTCCCTATTAGTAGTCTTAAAGCAAGTCAGTCTTATTTTCCTGTAAACTCATTTGGAAGAAAAATCATGATGTGTGTTTTGGGGTGGGGTGGGGGGACTCTATGGATGATGTTAAAAGAAAACTGCTATCCATTCTATACTGTCTATGTTGACCTCTAGATTTGACAATGACAAAATGTTAATCGTTGGCAGATTCTCTGTTCAAATTTCAGACTGAATGCTCTATTCAAAGCAAATGGGATTCATTGTCTTACTAGAAATGCTTGTGCAATCATCCTGCAGCCTGCTCTTCCGGGCCAAGTAAGTGTTACTTTGCACATTGGATAGACCCCCTTGGCGTGATGCATAGGCAAGGCCCTCTATCATTAGAACCCTTTCTATGGAACCACTTAATCCCTCTTTTTGCTTCTCTTACATTTTCTATTTCAACCAACTCAAATAAGTGGTAATTTCCTTAAAACATCGTGCCAAATCGTGACAGCAGCCTTAGCTCATGCTGCTTCCCTCTGCCTGGAGTGTCCTGCTTCACCATGTTTAGTCAAAGTCCCCTGTTCTCAAGACTCGCCACAAAATTTTCCTTTTTTTTCCCCCCACTGCTACAGTAAATTATCCACTACCCCTTTGGTGCCTCCTTTGTCCCATGGATACATTTTGGTTGTGGAATCTAGGTCACCTTTATTGCCTTTTAAAAACATGTTTGTACCTTCCACCTTCCACATTCGCAAAAATGTCAGGTTAATAGCAGGCATTATTGACATCTATGAATAAAAGGAGTGAAGCTTGGTGAGGCAGCCAGTAGCTGGAAATCTATGTTAGCTTTACAACATTGAACAGGTAACCTGAATGAGGTCAGGTCTTTATATACGGAATATTAAATGAGAAGGTGAGAGGTAAAGGGTTGGTATATGCAGGTATTTTATACCTGCCAGTTTCCTTGCTTTTCCCCTCACTTTGAGTTTTGATGACTAAGTCAGGAACTGCATTAAATAAGGCTACATAGCATCACTGACCAGTAGGAAATAGAAAATGCTAAGAGGGACCAAGCCCAACAATGTGTGTGTGTTTGTGTGTGTGTGTGTGTGTGTGTGTGTGTGTGTGTTGCCAAGAGACAATTATATATCTACAAGATGGGAGAGAAAATCAGTTGATGTTAGAAGAAATATTTTTGGTGTAGGTATATCTTGACTTCATTGTTGGAGAATGAAAAATATCCAGAAGAAAGAAACAAAATGAAGCAAAAAGTTGTCCTCTTGGGCTATAAGAATCGCTAGGCTCTCTGTTTTTGAATATAGATATCTCTCTAAAAGTAGATGTATTTCCTGGTATCTGCAAAGACCCAAATCAGCTTCTGTGGTTGATCACATCCCCCATCAAAAAGCAGCTGTGGACAATTCGACTATTTAGACCCCACCCCTGTGGACACACTGGATTGGACTCAACCTCAGCAAAACTTAATTAGAATCCTCACACCATTATTGGACATGGGCTGAGATATTCAACTCACTCTTTGCCAAGAGCTCGACAGGAGACATAAACTCTGGAGTACGGAAGTAGTACTGTTTTGCAAGTATGCTTAGGGGAGCAGAGAAATTCAATCTGGATTTCACAGACCATTACATCTGGGGCATGCAATTGGGTGTTAGGAGAAAGAAAGAAAAAAAAAAGCTCTTCAGTAAAATATGTGTGGTAAATTCTAGTTTAAATAAAATTGCTTTTAACTAGTTTCCCTTCTTCAGGATTTCTGAAAGCCTATAAAATGGTAATGTGTTTTGTGACTCCCCAAGATACTATAGTAAATATGTTATTTTGATCTTTTAGATCATGGCAAACCTATGGGGCATCCTTGGGCTTCTGTGTCATATAGATTCTTAAAAAGATAGGTTTTAAATCTTGTTCCACTAATGACTCTCTTTGTGACCTTGGTTAAAGAGCTTGACCTGCCTAAGCCAATCTACTACATATGTCAACTCCAATCTATTTATAAAGGACATTAGTATCTTTACTCTTATGTGACCAATAAATAGTCCCTATCCTTGAGTCTTACTGAGCTTGGTACTTATCGAAAAGAAGTGGCATCCTGTTTTTTTTTAAATGGTTTCTAAGAAGATCTCAATATAGGACCTGTTAAGATTCAGGTAAATAGTGTTGAGGGAAATCAGAAAGGATTGAGAAAGCACATTAGTCCTGGCAGGAGCAGAGCGCTGTCCATGCCCTGGTCATGAAATGATGAGGTCATTAATCAGTTTTAGGAACCTACACAGGTTTGTAATTAGCAATACCAAAGGGACACCTAACAGGAGCAGCGGCTTCTTGAAAGACACGAAGCTAAGCCACAATAAGTCAAAAGGAAGAGACCTGAGAAATGAATACCGAATCTCCTTGTGCAACTCACTCCAGAACTATGGCCCATGACTCCCTTTGGCAAAAGCCACAGAAGCCACAGGGCAGAGGAGCCCATTGATGCAGTCAAGAGAAGTCAGTCTCGTGGGGCACATTGTGTGGTTGCAAAATGTACAGAGCAGGTCTCTGCAGTGGCAAGCACTTGGCAAGTTGCCAATCAGGCCTGTTCATAGATAAATCAAAGTAAAGGGAGTCAGGGTTCTTATGGAAGTCTTTGGAGAGATTGCAAAATCCTGCCTCTGAGGGTGAGATTGAAGCAACCTCCCTGCGTCTCTCAAAGTGGGGCCCACACTGCTAAATGTTTCAGAGGGTTTTCCCTAATTTGGAGAAATCAAATATTTAAAAGCAGATCCACTTTGAAGTCTCACAGCAAGCAGCAAATCTGGGACTTGATAGATCCAGTTATTAAAAGTCAGTCCATCTGAGCAATCTGTTTGCCTGCCTTTCTTGCTGTGTTGGTAATTTTGCAAAAACTGCTGAATTGGCTCTTCTCCTCACATTAGATTGTAGACAGAGGAAAGGATGTCTCTGGGTTGTCCATCACCCTTCAGCAACAATAGAAAGGACCCCCTCCTCTCTTTCAGCTGCTCCAACCTTCTCACTGTGGACATTTAGAAAAGAGAATTATCATTAAGCAGGAAACTGAACGCTTTGGAATTTTCTGTTGATTAAGGCAGAAAATAACCCTCATTCTTCCTGGCTTCTGCTTATCTCACACAGGCATGAGCTCTGGCTACAATCTCTAGGCTGCAGTTCCAGGGGGAAGAATCTTCAGTTCAGGGACAGCTCTGTGGCCTTCGAGATGAAGGAAGAGACTGAGGAGCTGAGGGAGAATCTCAAAGCGTGATTGGAATGGTAGAGAAAGAGAAAGTGTGCGTGTTTTTAAAAGCCAGGATGGAGGAGGGAAACTGGGATGAAGAGAGGAAGATGAAAAATTAAAAAATAAATAAATAATAGCATGTTTTCTGAAAGTGAAACTTACTTTATGGCTACTTGCTTCCAAGCATAAGCCTCCAGGAACTAAGAATTCTTTTGCATCTCTGTTTCCATTTAAATTATTATTGAACTATTGGGCACGATTAATTGTGAATTACACCCAACAAGTGCCTACCATCACCAGCACTGAAGAGAACGTTCACCATATGCCAGATCATAAATGTCTTGTCCCCACAGGAGTGACTTCCCTTCTCAGCAAGAATCTATTCGTCCTATTCTTAATGAGGCATGCACCACTTTTTTTTTTTTTAAATAAGGCATTATTTGAAGCAGAGAATGTGGAAAACTATTACCATAGTCTTGGGAAGACATATTAGAATTGCAAGCAACCTTGACCAATTTGAAAGACAAATTTGTTCTGATATGAAAATATTTAATAACAAGGAAAATCACAGAGCACATTGTGCTGGCTTAAAAAAAAAAAACCTCCCAAATTCCATGCTAGATGGGCCCGGCCATTACACAAAACATTGACAGAAAAATATAAGCATATAAGTAAATGTCACAGTACTTTACTCTCAGAAAAACAGGGTTCTACAACAAATGTAAACAGGCTGCACCAGGGTGCTTTAAAAACAAGGAGGGGAAGGTAACGCCCTTCAAGTTCAACACCTGGTTCATTCACTGTACTGAAGTCTGTGCCTGATTCAGATGCCAACACAACACACATAAGAATGTTGAATGGTTTTGAGTTTCTTTAGAAAGGTACAAACAACAAATCAAGCAAAAAGTGAGTTGTTGAACACTGCCCATTAACCTCTATCTGAAATGACTTTCCTGTCACAGGAGAATTACCCGTTGAAATCTGTGGCCTCTGCCAGGCATATCTTACTCAGTTACCTCTGTCCCAACTCTGCCACCCTCTGCAAGCTCAGATGGCAACCAGTCTATACCTAGATGAGGAAGATGGAATCCGACCCCCAGCTGTATCAAAATGTGATGGCAAAACCAGACCTGATTGTGAAATGAAATTACAAAAACTTTATGGTAAGAAACCGATGCCTGAGGAAGGGGTCAGTTCCCCTCCCCTCTCTCAGCCTTTCTCAAGAAGCCTAATTAACTCTGCTTCCCTACCTTTTGGATTGTAAGTAACTGCCCAGGGAGTCTGACTACTCCCTCTTAAAATGTAACAAAAGCCTATGAAAAGGGTTTCTTCTTATGTCAGGGACCCTGCAGGAGCCTTCAGCCACCTGGATTAGGATTTTTTTTTTTTTAAGAGGAAAAAAGCCCTAGAAATAGGATGTGTCTTATATGATGCCAAATAACTTATAAATATGGTGAGAAACCTTGCATCCGGGCTCAAAATTTGGAGTTTTGTTTTTCTAGAGACCCGCCAGTGTAAAATTATGTTTGGAGTTCACCTCCTCTCTGAGGGCTGCTTGCTACTTCTCAACTAGTCTTTTTCCTGTGACAACATCACTGTTGACCTTGGAGCTTAGGATAGGTTAGGCCGTGGCTTATACTAATGAAACAAATGAAATAATATGATGTGATACAAGGGATTAGGGAAAAATAACTACTGATAACAACCTTCCTCCCAATGCCAAAGGATGCAACAGATGTTGTATTATTGATGAGATCATTTTAAAAACACTTGCAATAAAAAGTATGAGTAGATCTGATCTGTTGTCCAATATCTCTGCATGTGTTCCTAGGATGTATACAGGAATTCCTGGACACAAAGAAGCTTTTAATATCTATGTTCCTGTTACCTCATCCTAATTCCTCTTGAAGTATTTCATATTCAAAAATCATCGACCACATCTGCTCCTCTCACAGAGTCTGATGGATTCTAAATACTCTACAAGTGCTTGATCAGATATTCTGCCAGGGGCAAATATTTCAGTGTGGATTACTTACAAGGCAGCTTTTCTGTTCATTATGACAATAATTGTCTCATAGTTTTACAGCAAGGGTTAACTAAGATAAGGCACATAAAATCATCTATGACAATGGATATAAGAATTTTATTCCCTGGACTTGCTTTCTATTCAATCATTTCTAAGCCTTCTCTCCTCAACACCACTACTTCTTATATAAGAATCGCACTGTCCTTCATTTTGGGTTACAGCTAATGCTTTCTCTAAAATATGGGCATATTTGCCATTAGTGGAACCTTTCTTTTGGCAGAGAGATAATGGTGGTCAGAGATGTATAAAAGGCCAAATTTCTCAATGAGTTATGTCCTCCTCCTAAAAATTGCATGTTGAAGTCCTAGTTCTGTTGCTGTAGTAGGGGGCGGACTCTTTGGACGTAATTAAGTTAGCCTGAGGCCATTAGGGTTGGCCCTAATACAACATGAAAAGAATAGCTGATTAGGATATCTCAGAGAGAAAGGACCCTGTGAAGCCACAGTGGGGAGATGTCCATCTACAATCCAAGGAGAAAGGCTTCTGACATCTGTAACCCTGGCAAAATCTTGATCTTTGGGCTTTTGCTTTAGTAACTGTGGGAAAATAAACTTCTGTTTGTTATGTCTGTGGTACCTTGTCATAGTCATCCTATCAAGTGAGTGCACCCCAAGACTCCTGGGACTTCAAAGTGGAAAGAGTTGGGAAGTCTACACCCCAAATTTAGCATTGCCACTAGATTAATGGGTAACATGGAACGCAATTCCTCAGGAGTGGGAGCTGAAACTCACAGCTTTGTTCTAGTTTCCCTTAACCATTCAAAGGTGAGTCGTCTTTAGGAGGTTCCCTTTCTTTACCTGAGGAACAGGAAACAAACTACCAGTGCCAAAGAGTTTAGATGAGAATTCATTACAAAATATATTTTCAGCAATCTGCACCATGCTGAACATACAGCAAACACCTGGATTATTACTACTGTTATAAAAGTAATTACCATTACCATTACCATTACTCTATCATTCCATGCCTCAGTTTTAATAAACAGCTGAATAACACTGCCTGAGTAGCAAGGTTGGTATGAAGTCAAATGGGCCAATGTTGATAAAAGACATTTTGGTGGTATTACTGCTTAGGGTAGCAGTGGAAATGGTGTGTCCCAAGGACAGACAATAAGATAGTGTATCCTCTATGGAGAACCTAAAGACAATAATAAAATTAACTAATATTTGTTGGGCTTTAATATCTCAGTGATGAATTATTCTTAGCAGGAATCCCTCCAGCCTGCCTACCTTCAGTATGGATACTGCCAGTTATTGAGCACGTGTCCTGCTTCTTCACATGTTGAAGTATAATGTTAGAAAAGCACGCCGAGGCAAGCATGAAAATCGGGGTTTATTTAAAAAGGGGTAACACAGACTTCTCCCAGGAGGCAGAAGGAGGCCATAGCTGATATCTTGGTATCCCAAGAAGCAAGGGTGCTTTGCCTTTTTATATGTCCTAGGCTTCCTTTGTTCTCCTGCTCTCTTCCCTGAATCTTTCTCCTTCCTGCATACAAGACTGGGCTGGGCCCAGGAGATGCTCAATGGGATGGCCAAAAGGTGAGAAGCAGATGGATGGGGGAAGGACCTGATGGAGCAGCCCAGGACACATTAATAAGCAACTTTTATAACTCCCTGTAGGGAGGGGCAATTCCTGGGACAGGTTACCTTGGCAACAGGTTGGAGCAGGGGAAGGTTCTTGATAAGGGTGGAGGAAGGGCTCCGAAGGAATTAACATGTCAATCCCTGCATTCTCTGGATCTGACCCTTGCCTATCTGCCTAATTTTGGCTTCAGTATGATATTTTCAAATAAAATGGTCCAAGGCAACAGAAGATTATAAAAAAGACTAGTAATGAAGTTCTTGTGCTTTCATCTCTTCGGAATAGTTACTCCACCTAATGTTAAGCTATACACTTCCCAAACTGTCCCTTTCACTCTGCAGGCTCACTGGCAAAGTGGATCTCAAAGGGTGAAGGAAGTTGCTCAAGGTCACAAAATGCAAATCCAGCACTTGAACCAGTGTGTTGTGTGACTTGGAAGCTAACCTAATTTTGAACAGTCCTCATTTGGGGAAAAGATATCTTCCATCCTCTTCTTTCCTGGCCAATGTGCAAACAAGAGGAAAAGTCCTGTGTGCTTAGCATGAACCACATATGTAGCCTGCAAATCTCCAGCCTGATCTTGATGGCTGTCATTCCCGATGTGTCCCATTCACACTGTTCCATGGTCTGGATCTCGCTCATTTGGTGATTTATGGACCATGTCAGTGTGATTTAGTGTCTTAATGCTCCCAGTGAAGGACCATCAAATGTCTTCTTAAAGCCTCTGATGTCCTTCAGAGAGAAAGAAGTAGAACTCAAATGTTAGCACTTTTTGTTATCTTAGGTGAAAATAAAAGTGTATTGGGCAAGCAGCCAACCAACCTCGGCTCCCAGATGCACAACTTTTTCACTGTGTGACTTTAGATATTGCAGATGCCCCCCTCTGACCTCTGTCTCATCATTGCTGCCACCATTTGGCTATTTGCTTGTTTATAGATTTGTCTCTGTCGGATGTGAGCACCCACAATAATAAAACACAATTCTACAGAGATGACTGTGTCTGTTTATTTTAGATTCTTATAATCTATAGTAATGTGTGACAAATAGCTGATGTACTACAAAAGCCTGTTGTATGAATACACTAACCAGTGGGATTAGACAAAGTTCTTTTAGGACTGGTCCATGAAGGGGCTTAATAGGATCTGAAGTTTCATGTAAATATAAATGGATATTCCTGGGAAACAGGCTCAAAGTTGCATCTTATTTGAAGAGCCACTGATTAAAACATGTGTATGTGATTATTCTGATTAATCTGAAATAAGAAGAATCTTATCATGAAATGAAGGCAGATTCTGTGGATTACATTAGCTTAACACAAAAGACTCGTTCAACAGAAGAAGGTATTATCAAAGATTCCTCACAGAAAGGGAGACTCCAGAAGAAAAGTCGGTGCATTTTAGCTTGTGTTTCTTCAGCTTTCAAGACATATATTGGAATTTTTAATCTAAAAGGAACCCTAGAGTTCCTCTAGTTTGGTTTCTCCATGTTCAATCAGGAGAAAGTAGCTCAGATGAGACTGTGGCTTGTCCAAGATCAAACAGTGAATTCAACTTGTGTCTTTGGATTCTTTTTTCCCACCATTTCAATGCTTTCTAAGATTTCCCCCAACAGTGGAACTATGTGTATGATGATATATATTCCTGAACCTCAATATGTAAACTAAAGTAATGGAGTTGCTCTTACTGAAGCAGGTGTGGGGGTTCTGGCACTGAAGCACATTTCCTACATCACAGAATGTGAAAATTCTGTTTTGAAATCGACAGGGTTCAAGCATGGTAGCTTTCACAATATTTTCGATGCAAATTTAAAATGTTAATCAGTTAAGAAAGCTCTTGCATGATTATTAGATGAACGGATACTCACAGATGAGGAATTGAATGACGTTCTTAGTCTAAAGCTCACCTGGAAGGTCACAGGACCATAGAATCAACCCCCCTAGGCCCAAGCTTTCCAGCAGTGTGTCCTTGGTCCCTGCATTAGCTGTCAGAGCAGACAATTGCCTAGATGGATGATGGATGACATTTCTTAGGTTTTTACTTACCCTCAGCAGTCTTTGGCATGATATATAAAATGTCTGCTTTTCGGTGAATGTCTCAGTCTTTTCTTGCTTGCTTGTGGGAGAAATGGTGTATCTCACTTGGGGATTATTATTGTTCAGAAATGCCACTTATTCCTTCTTTCCAGGCTTATCACCAGAATGGTGATGGGAAAGCTGTGCCAACCCCATATCCAGGGCTCTTAAACCGTACCCAAAGAGGAGACAAAGTGGGCCTGCTTTCAAATTAGAGTAACACTTGTTTGGATTCATTTCAAATTGCCAATTGCAAGATAGGAGAAAATAAAGTCTTCTTTTTTTTTTTCCTCTTGTAGCACAAGGATAATTTTTCAAATGATTTTTCTCACCACCTTACCTGACCTTGCTAAAATCCCTTCAATCGGCCCTCTTCACACTCAGAACAAAGTCTGAACTCCTCAGCATGAATTTCAGTGCCCCTCCAGATCTGCTCCCTGCCCATAGCTCTAGCTTCCTTCTAAGTCATGCCTCTGGTAGAATCTCTTCATCAGTTTCCTTCTCTCTCTGTAGGACACAGGATTTCCTTCCTCCCTCGGTCTGAATAGGTGCTGTGTGCTCTATGTGAACACCTATTTCTTATGTCTCTGTTTCTTCTCTCCTCTAGCCTCAGATTAAATCTCGACTCTATTAGTAATCCTTCTGTCTCTCCAACAGAGTGTGTTATGGGTGCCATTTTGGTACCATCCCATGAGATAACTTAACACACTAATGGGAATGGGTTGCTTCATTGTCTATCTTTCCTATTAGACTTTAGCTCCCATGGGGGTGGAAAATATGCTAATCTTGTATATACATGTATTAATTTATATATATATATATATCTTATAATAAAATTTTATTTGTAATGTATATATTATTCTAACTACTTAGAGTAGTATACATTTTCTGCATGTCCCTTGAGATAGCTTTCCAGAAAATGGAATTTTTGAGGACATAATCTGATTAACCTGATTTATTTTTGCCTTCAGGTATGTAGATTACAATAAGGACTTTGTTTAGAAATCATGATATGTCATGCATTTCAAATTAAAATAATTCTTGACTTTATACTCAATACTTCCGTAATTCTGAACTTTATGCCTTTACTTCCAACAGCAGGTTTACCAAATGACTGATTTCCTCAGTATTGTGTCTGCAAAACCCTTAGTAGCCATTAATCCAAGACTTTTCATTTTAAAAACTCACGTTTCTCCAAGGAAAATTCAATCCATTTAATCCTCATTGATTGGCATTTAGTGCTGCAAGATGATGTTTTGTGAGAACTCTGGGTGTCTAACCAGCACTGTGATCAATTTGTTATGCTTGTTGTCATGCTAATCTTATTTTGCACCTGGAAGCCATGTTTCCCCTGGAGTCTTCTAACTTCATTTAAAACCAATGTCATCTCTAATTTGACAATGAAGAAACTGAGGCATGAGCTATTGACTGTCCTATATTATTCAGTGTTATTTACAACTCTGCTCTACAGTAATTCCTACACAACTACATCTCATCCTTTTCTTTGAATAGAAAGCATGTCTTATTTTTCTTTATTACTTACATTTTTGTGACCTTGAAACACTCATTTTAGTTTTAAGATTTCTGAGCCTGTCCTGTAAAATGGGGAAGATAAAACTTACCTTAAGAAATTTTTATAAAAAAATGTATTAAAATGATTTATGAGAAATGATGCAATATAATTTCAGGTATACAGTAAACACTCACTGCAGGTGAGAATGAAAAGGGAGGAAGGGTAGTGAGGATATACTCTGCCCAAGCCCACTGTAGATTCTGTCAGTATTATCTGAATTTTATTTACTTATTTTTTAATGTAGTTTCTTATGGCTCTTTTCAGATGAATGTATCAAGTTTCTGGGATTGGTATCCATGACTCTGCATTTTGAAATTCACTTCTGCATGATGCTTATGCACTCTTAAATTACTAGTGTTTTCATCATGTATTTTAAAATCCATAGAGGTCAACAATGTAAGTTAATTGAAAAGTCAGACCATTATAAGGGAGCTGTAACTTAGTGGTGAGGTATTCAACTAGTAACCCAGAGAATGGAACGTGGACTCCACTAAGATAGGCTTTAAGAATCTGTCCCAAGAGATGGGGGACATCTAATGTGGCAGACAGTATAAATGAGTAGGTTTTGGGACCTGCTTAGATTCCTGCATCCAGATGCACACTACCAAGTTCATGGCCTCTACTTCACAAGGAGCTTAGAAAGAAACTTATATTTGCTTTTTAAACCAAGAATATTCAATTTGTATTTTAAGGTAATTTACTTTCACTCTTACATTCCATTGTGATTAAATTAGTTGTTCTTTTCTAGTAGGCTACCAGGAGACTTAAGGAAAAAATCATGGCACATCATTCCTGGATTCCTGGCATCCTAGAGTCTTCTGTTCATCCTATTTTCTTGATCATCCAATTATAAGCATTGGTTTATGAGGTTTTATATATCTTTGAATGCAACTCTAGTTTTTTTTTTTATAATAATAATGTTACAACAAAAATTGAATGGTAAAGTTAGGTCCCTACATTGTAGCTTAGTTTGTATAGTTAATACCAACTTAGTCTTGGGAAAGTACAGAATACCCAAATCTCAATTTAGATTATTATAAGGATACATGGATGACTTATGTAAGTTACATGCAGTTCTGTTGATGGACCCTCAGGAAAGGCATGAGCAAGAGACCAAACATTTCTGTACAAATCACGCAGAAAGACTTAAACTTCCTGATGCCAGTGTCCCATCCTCAAATGCTGGGATTTCGTTGGTCTAGAGTATAGTTCATGATTTAGAAATTTTAAAACATCCTAAGTTGACTATAATGGACAGACAGATTCAGAGACCAATGAATTAGAAGCAGAAATTGGAAGGGCAGCAGGATTATTTTTTATTTAATCACTGATATTTCTGATTAAATGTTTCTCTGCCTATAATGATACCCTTTTAGCTCCTAATTGATATGTTGGAAACCATGGTCACACTCAGATCTCAATGTTTTATGTTAGAGGATCAATCACAAAGAGATCCCCAGTTTGAATTCCACATTCCAATGACAAAAGATTGAATGACCTATCATGGATCTAATCATCATGCCATTATGTCATTAACAAACAACTGCTGAGGTGTGAGCAAGGTAACTTCAAACTTGGATTCTGGTTATTTAGTCTTATGAATAGGAGAAGGGGATAGTTTCCAGAGATGGTAGGATTACTATTAACCAGGAATAGGAAAATGAAATGTGCTTATTTTAATATAAGCTGAGACTTATGAAATCATCCAATGGTTGACAACATGACTTTTTCTCTAAATGTGGACACTCCTGGGCTCCATCTCTCTCTTCTAGGTTATTTCCAAAGTCACTATCAATGATAAGTGAAATGCTCATAACAAGCATTTACTAAGGGCTTGTTAAGCTCTAGGCAATGCATTAGACATTTGAAGCAGTCATTACTTGTTAGGGTCTGTAAACAAGTCAAGATAGTGCCTGGCATTTTGCCAGAGGGAGTGGTTTGTGAAGTAATGCCAGTGAGCCATTAAGTGTGGAGATTCCTTATTGGTTGACTGCTGTATCTAGTTTATGTTAATTAAGATAAGCTGTGTGGAATGTATATATACCCCTCCTGTCCTACAATAAACGGCTCCCACTCCTGCTGTATCAATGTACACAAGTTGCTCCTCACCCCCGGTTATTTTGCTGCAGCCGGACTGCGGCAATTACTTTAAATCCTTATAAGACTTTTATGAAATAGCATTGGTCTCTCCATTTTAAAACAAGGAAACTGAGTCATTAAGAGGTTAATACTTACTGAAGATGCTCATATCAAAAATGGGGGTGCCAATTTTCCAACCAGACTGACTGATACTAGAGCTACAGTCACTAACTGTTACAAGGTGACAGAAACAAACATCCCCTTCTCAGAGATCCCAGCAGGAAAACTCAACCACTTATCGTTGATAACTGAGTTTCCCTATCTTTAGTGTCTGAAATGACCCTGCAAGCTTCCACAGCAGCAGCATATTGGAACAGCTCTTTAGACCTGTCTCTAAGATCCAATTAACTTATTCAGTTTGCAACATTCAAGAGTAAAGAGATTACAGGCTCAAAATATTGGAGGCTTGACATATTTGAAGAATATGAGTCAATTCCCATTTCTATTCCTTATACTACCTCCTCCATATTCATTTTTCAGAAGGAAGGCCCAGAGACTCAGTGAGAACAAGTCACCTATCTAACAGTCTTGGAATAAGTGAGTGAAAGATTCATAAACTTTGGCAGAAAGTCATTGTGAGATAAAGCAGTTCTGCTAGGTAAATTACTTTAAGTACTTTGACACTGAGCTGTAAAGATAGAATATTATTTGCCTGAAAATTAACGCAGATAGAACTTGCCCTCCAGCTATTTGTGCAACAAATTCCAAAACAGCCCCCACGTGGCTAATGCCCATCCTTGAAAGAGTTGACTCTCGCATCCCAGGACTCTGTCTCCATCCACTCATCCATCTGAAGCACTGTGTTTATCTGCCTCTTGCAATGTTCAGTAATTAAATGCTAATTCACTTGGTGTCTGCCTTCATTTGCTTTAGAGTTGTTTCCTTATAAATATTTTTATTACTTTGTTAATAATTGAAATTAAAGCAGTTTCCAAAAATATTTCTTCACTGGAAATGAACAAGAAATAGTGGTAATCAGAGTAACTCTTGTCTCTCTGTGTTGATCTCCTCATGTCTCTAAGATTCATTGAAAAAATACATGTCTCCATCATAGCAACCGCACATTCCTGTTTGTTTAGAATCTGTTATGGATGAGGCCATAGTGAGAAGGCCTCCTAAATGCTCCTGCCTCTGACTAGAAAAGCGATGGTGTGCCTTCCAATGGAAAGACGCTACAACCACCCACCACCCCTTGACCAGAGAGATCTTGGTGCTTAGCTGATCTGTTCCTTAAATGCTCTTGGGTGATCTGTTCCTTAAATGACTGATAGCCATACTGATCACCTACGGATGGAATCAGGCAACATATGAAGACTACAGGTTTAGAAAAACAAAACCAACAAAAAAATCTTGACTCCTGCAGATGACTAAAACATTTTTAAGTGGTTATTGAAAACTGAGTGGTATCATTTGTATTGATTGTGTTAGTACACATTATAGCTGTACTGATCCTTGGAAGTTTAAATAAGATCAGTTTGTGGCTACCTATAATTAGTGTACATTAATAACCCTATCTCTCTAAACCATTTAACCTCATTATACATATTGAACTGCAGTGATAAAGGTCTCCTACATCCTTCTGTCTACATAAAATCTGTCTGGCCTATATTGAGTCTCTCTATGCCTTAATGATTACTGGTACTTAGAAAACCACTTCAATTTGTCTTTACTTCTTATGGTAGAAATACTAGGTTTTCACCAATATACACTCTCCCTTTCATTTAAAATAGTGGAGTTCAAGCTGGGACCCCTGGCCACCAAGCCAGAAATGACATTTTTTAGGGCCTGGCAGCTGGGTATGACCATGGAAGAAACTAAGCTATTTCCAACGGAACAGGCAGAGTCATGTGTGTGATGTCTGCCTTGCTTCACTTATGTGAAAACAGTTGGTCTTGATTACACATCTTTTCTGTGGTGCCATCTGGAATGTGGATGAACCTGTGACCAGCTCCAAATGTGTAGACGAGGACAGCGATGGGGAGAGAGCAAAAAACAGCAAGGACCCTGGATCTTTATATGATTTCATGGAATAGGGCCACTGCCAGCAGAAAGTGCTTGCTTGATGATTTACCTAGGAGAGAAATCAATTCCCATGTTTCTGAAAGCATTTATATTACTAATGTACTCTACGCTTGGTAAAAATGATATCTCTGTTTGGGGGTGTAGTTCAGTAGTAGAATGCTTGTCTAGCATGCATGAAGCCTGGGTTTGATCCCCATTAGTAGCAAAAACAAAAGAAAAAAAAACATATCTTACTTATTGAACTAACCTGATACTCCCAGATGATAAGAGAAAGAAATTTGTTATTTTTATGTGTTATAAGGATCAGGAAAATTAAGCTCATACATGTAACTGATTTGCATGCTGCTAGGTAAACTGGCCTTATCTCTGGAAACTAGCCAAAGGTCTTATTTATAGAGTATATAATCTCTGCTTTGTATAAGTTATAGTGCATAGTGAGATTTGCAAAACAATGCATTTTCAGTCTCAGAAGAGACCTTAAAATTATATTAATTGTGGAATAGTTATATTATTATGCATGGTAATGTGAGACAATTATAAAAAATACAGATTAAGATTTCTTGATAAAGGTTTAAAAGTAGAACAAACTATTCCCATTGGGAACATTCCAGTAAAGCTTCATAGACAAGATGGACTTAGAATCAAGTCTCAAAGGATTGGAGATACTAGGGTATTTACAAATGGGTGTGGGGTTTGGAAATGTGTTTTAGACATAGAGCCAATTACAAACAAAGTTAAAAGGTATCTCAATAAACATAAAAGTTTTTGTGTTGGGGGTGGCTATGCATCATGGATGTGTTGAAAATTTGCTGAAAGATATTAGTCATGTGAGTGGACAAGTTGCTTAATATCCCTCATGGTCTCCACACTTCCTTCTACAAAATGGGATCAAGAAAATCTACCTAGGGAAAAACATATAATAATATGCCTTTTGCCCTTTGTTGTTCAGTTAGCATGGCTAAGTTATTCTAAGATCTTTCTTCAAAATCTGGAATGAATATATGCTCATCCATGGCTGATTTATGATGTGTCTAGGATAACATATGAATAGGATTCACTTAATACAAGGTAAGAATTCTATATTTATTTTTCTTGAAGAAAGGAACAAATTAACACAAACAAATAAATGTATCAGATTGTAACTTTAGCTCAGCTTCCTGTATCATAATTCTAATCTTAGCATTTTGATATATAAATCCACAAATAGATTCTTTTTTAAATTTGTTCTATATATATATATGGAGTATGACTTCTCATTCTTCTGTACATGATGTAGAATTACATTGGTCATGTAATCATATATGTATAAAGGACAGTAATGTCCAATTAATTCTATTATCATTTCTAATCCCATCCCTCCTCCATTTTCTTCATTCCCCTTTTTCTAATCCAAAGTACTTCAATTCTTCCCTTATTGTAAAATTAGCATCTGCATATCTGAGACAACATCCAGCCTTTGGTTTTATGGGAGTGGCATGATATTCTTCAGTTCCATCCACTTACAAACAAATGCCATAATTTCCTTTTTTATTATGTCTGAGTAATATTCCATTGTACTTATATATAGCAGTTCTTTATCCACTCATCTTTTGAAGGGCATCTAGTTTGATTCCATAATTTAGCTATCATGAATTAAGCTGCTATAAACATTGATGTGGCTGTGTCACTACAGTATGGTGATTTTAAATCCTTTGAGTATAAAGTGACACAATTAATTCTTGCTTCATCTCTTTATTTCTTCTCAGGGTCTTTGTTTGCATATATTAATGTTATTGCTCTTGGTGTTATTATTGTTACATCTTTTCTCTGACAAAATCCCAGAAAATTCTTTTCCCATCCCTATACTTTTGTAACACCACCAAGGGGATTTTTTCTTTCCTCTCTGAGTTGGTTTTAAAGAGGGTTCAGCTTTCCTCTTCAT
This sequence comes from Spermophilus citellus, assembly GCF_964194105.1. NCBI lineage: Eukaryota > Metazoa > Chordata > Mammalia > Rodentia > Sciuridae > Spermophilus > Spermophilus citellus. The sequence continues at coordinate 16,429,597 of NC_138183.1, read as the reverse complement.
TTATACAGTCAATGTTATGACCACTGATGCTCTCCAACTGCACTTAAAAAGAAATTGTGGCCCAGTTGAATCTCTTGTAGAAGGAAGAAAACATGGCAAAGCCTAGGTTCCCTTTGACACTAAAGTCAGGAGTGGTGTCTTGAAGTGGTGAATTTGTGCTGGGTCTGGAACCAGATATTCCAGGTGCTTAAGCAAGAGAGATATGGGATCATTTGCAATTAATTACATCAGCAGCAATCCTTCTTGTTTTCCAAGTTTATCTAGTCTTACTGTACTAGTTCTAGGAAGTAAACCCTTCCTACTCAGTGGACTAAAGGAATTTGAGGAGGGTTATTAATTTTATTTTATATTGGTTTGTTTGCTTCCCTGATTTCTGCTCCCATTATGTTTTTTTTTTTAAATGAGTCAAAACAATGATTTCAAAACGGAATTTTACTATATCTCTTGAGTGTCTCTTGATAAAAACCTTTAATTGTAGTTCTTAAAATTTTTGGTTCATGATTTCATGGAGAAAAATAAAGTACTTTCTTAAAGCACACAATTTAAGGAGGACTATTGATTCCCTTTCCTTACCCTAACCCTATTTATAGACTTGGTAAGTTGCTAGTCAACTGTGTGAACTTGGTAAACTTCTTTATTTTCATCTTTAAATCACATTGTGTTTACTAGTAAAATGAAGAAATTGAACTAGATGATTTCTGAGACCCACTTTAGCACTGCTATTCTATCAAAGAAGATGAGATAAACTGTACATGTATAGAACTGGGCAGGTGGCTATTAAATGCTCTGTGGATTGAAGCATTTAGGGACTTTCAATGACATGCAAGCTGCCCTATTAACTGAGTATTTTAGCAGCTTTTCCCTCTTTTTGATAGTTTTGTACCTTATGTAGGGATGGGGAAACAATGCTTGTATCTGTCTGTCTCTTTCTTTGGCCTGGTGTTCAAAGAATTCTACAAGGCTTATCTCTTGTGTTCTACTTCTCGCCTGTCCTTCACCACTACTGCCCTGAAGGCTTGCATTCATGTCCTGTCAGAAGATCATTACCATGCCTCCATTCTGTTCTGCACTTTCTCCTCTTCAAGCTCCTAGTCCATGCCATTCCTTCTGCCTGCAACACCTGACCCGTCAAGCATCCAAGGTGAACATTTTATTCATTTCCTATGTTCTCTGAATTTTGCAGGTTCTCACTCTCAGTATTATTAGTCTGCATGGTGTGATCAGCAGAGAAGGCATGGGTCTCTGGAATCATGAACCAGAGAGCTGAGGTTGAGCTTGTGATAATAAAATGTCTTAACAAGATCTAGGGTTTTGGTGGGGTTGTTATATAGGAAAAAAAAAAAAAAAAGAAGAGTTAACATGACCCTTAGAGGTGGAAGAGTTTGGTGTGGAATGTTACTATTGATAAAGTCTTAGTTGAGATTTATTTTTTGAAATGATAATGGTTATGGATTGGGTTGAAAATGTCTGCCAATGTTTCATGTGCTCAAAAGTGAACTTTTGAGAAGTGACTACTACTAGATCCCATGGTCTTGGACCTTATCAGTGGATTAATCAATTGTTAATTGAATGACCTTCAGAGAAATGAGACCTAGTTGGAGGAAGTTGGTCATTGGGGGCATGCTATGGAAGTGTCTGTCTCCTTCCAGGTGAGCACACTCATTTCTCTCTCTCTCTCTCTAGATTTCCAGGCTAAGTAGTTTCCTTCACCACACCATTCCGCCATGATATTCTGCCACATCTCAGGCCCAGAGATACAAAAGCAACTGACCATGAAATGGAGACCTCTGAAACCATTAGCCAAAATAAATCTTTCCTCCTCTTTATTGTTCTTGCTTTTGTCACAGTGATGAAAAGCTGACTAGCACAAAATACTATATTAGAATTTCATGTGTCTCATAGACAAAATCGCAAATTTACGGGTTTTACATAAAATACTAACAGTCTGGAGTTCATGTGTCTGTTTGTAGGATGGTTGCAGACCTTCCTGGCCATCCTTCCTGGAGTGAGCATGTGTGACTCTGTGACTCGCTCCCCACAGGCTTCAAGCTGAACCTAGATTCCCAGGTCAGAAGCTTGGAACTCAACCCAGCTACTTAGCACAGAGGTTTCTTTTCCTGCAGATCAATTCTGACCTTCTGTTTTGAAGTTTAAAAGCCTCCAAAGCCTCTTTGGACATCAAATAGCTCTTACCAAATGCCATTTGGGCTATTTAAATGCAAATGAATTGGCAATATTTGGGCTGCTTCCAGTTAGCTTGCATGTGCTTTCCCAAATGAAAGGGGAAGCTGGGCTGAGCAACACTTTGTCCTGGATTGTATGGGGTCAAATTGCATGGGACACTTGTTAAAAATTGGCAATACAGATTTTATGCAGGTTATTGCAATAGGAGATACAGAATTTCTTCAGAAGTCTGAGATCAACTGCTCTGAAACAAAAGCTGTGACCATTTATTTTAGCATTGAAATTAGCTAGTGGAAAATTACTGCAAGACACTGGTAGGGAAATCTGTGTTTTCGGATTGTCTCTTATTGAAGTGAGGCTTCTACTCTCTCACCAAGACCTGCAGACAGATGTAATGGTTTGGATGTGAGGTGTCCCCCGAAAGCTCACATAGGAGACAATGCAAGTAGGTTTGGAGGAGAAGTAACTAAACCATAGACTTAACCTAATCAGAGATTAATCCAGTGGTAACTAGAGGCAGGTAGAGATTGGCTGGAGAAAGTGGTTCATTGAGGGTGTGGCTATGGGCTATATATTTTGTATCTGGAGAGTGAAATCTTTCTCTCTCTCTCTCTCTCTCTCTCTCTCTCTCTCTCTGTTTTCTGATCATTATATGAGTTGCTTCCCTCTGCCACATTCTCCTGCCATGATCTTCTCTCTCACATAGATCTCCAAGGAATGGAGCTGGCCTTCTGTGGACTAAGACCTCTGAAACTGTGACCTCTTAAATAAACTTTTCTTCCCCTAAAATTGTTCTGGTCAGGTATTTTCGTCAGAACAGTGAAAAAGCTGACTCAAACAGGTACTCTCTTCCTTCATGGTCACCTGTTGCCAAGTCCTGGAGAAAGACTTGGTCTGGGAACTGGCAAGAGGTTACAATAAGGTTACATATCAAAGGGACAGAGAACTCATTTATAATTATATGGTTTCTATATTAAGTGCTCTAAGAGATCTGAAGTGTATAATCAGAAAGAAACATGTCTAAATTTAGGTATGTTAAGGGAAACAATAAGGTCTTTGGTCTTCAAAGACATTAAAAAATAATAATTCAAGAGCTTTGAGTACTCATGCTTTAAATATAGCCTGCTTTGGTTTCAAAAGAAGTAGAGGTGAATATTCTTATCCAAATAAAGACTATAGCAGAATGAGATACATATCTGAAAGAAGGTCAAAGCATCAAAGATTTAGCTTTGTCTTGCTACCAATTGTGTGAGTGACCTTGGGAAGTGCCCCTCATCTTTATGGGGTCTCAGTTTCCTCATCTGTAAAATGAAATAGTTGATCTCTATAGGTTTCTTAGTAAGACATTCAAGGATCCCCCAGGGACAAAGGGCAGATGCACTCTTTAAACCGTAACAAATACGTGATGAGTCCAATTCTCCATTAATAACAAGGATTTAGGCTTCTTTTGCTAAAAAGTGCTGACTTCTCACTTGGGCCTGCTGAGTACCCAAGATAACTAAAAAGAATAAAGTCTTGGCATCTCTGTCTTCACTTTGTATCTGTTCACTTTGCCTTAAACTTTGGGTCAGATTCTTGTTCAACTCTAACATGTTAATCATTTAGAGTATTAATCTAAAATTGGTAGCATGCCCCCTTCTAGGCTAAATATGCCAAAATAAGAGGAACTGAAATATTTTCAGCAGATTAGCAACTTCCAGCTTTTAAATCACCCTATTCCACACCTTCCAGGATCTAGAGTCTCCAGCCATTGCTCTATATACCATCCAGGAACAGTGGAGCCTTGCAGGCAGATCCTCCCATGATGAGCTCCCCCCCACACACACACACACAACCAGGAACAATGGTCTCATGGAAACCAACATGTTTCCATGCTAGGATCACAGGTCTAATAGATAAAAATCCTGGGACACAAATAGAAATGTCCCCCTTCTGCAATAAGGACTTCTTTGGAGCCACCTGACAAAACCAGAAGTGAGATAATGATCAACCAGACTTAGTCCACCCCAGCAATCACATAGAGTCTTGTCTCTTCTCTTGAGAGACACGAGGAAGGCCAGCTTTATGTATGGACTGAAAGCAATCAAGAGGATTGAAGAATGAAGTCATGGAGGGAAGTGAGGGTCCACCAAAATAACAGAAGGAGAAGAGAGAGCCTACGGGAAGAAATGTAGGCCACAAGGAATCCATGGCCGAAAGCCACGGTGGAGAAAGGGAGTTTATGTTGGGGAGATGACAAGAAGCCCACAGGATCTTTAAATTCCATCTCTGTTCAGGATGTCCTTAAAATCATGAGGTGAATCATGGGCTCTGAAATTGTATGGTGTGAAATCTGACTTAATCTGCCATTGTAGAGAATGGGTGGACACTGGCTGCTCTTGAATTTAGGAATATTTGTCATAGCTGGCATCTCCATCCTTGGAACTGAATTCCAAAACCACCTTTCATAACCCTCTCTAATTTTCAAACATCTGTTCACATCTATGGCCTTCATGAAGATTTTTCTTACCTTCCAATCTACATTGATCTCCACCATCTTTAAACCCCAAGAAGCACTGAGAGATCGTCTAGCACTTGATCTAATTTTGCATTGGAAATTAACTGCTTCACACAAGGCAGCTATTTTTCTAGGCTGAAACAGAACTTGTCTTGATCACATTGTCTGTTTTCAAAATACCTAGTGTCTCACTAGGTACATAATATTTGTATCAAAACCTACATGACCATACATTTATCTGCTTAGCATTTGAACACCCAGAATTCTCATCTCCATAGAACTTCACAAAAGGTTTTCATAAACGGTCCTCTTGGGTGAGACGCTTCCTCCAGTTCTGTCCTTAAATCAAGTAAAGGATTGGAGGTACAATTTTGCCCACGTGTGCCAAACTCAAACTCTTTCTTTCTCTCATTCTCTTTCTAAATATTTATCATATGTATGTAAAATCTTGAATATGTGTGTCACTTAGGGTGATTTTAATATCAAGAGCAGGAAAGGCCCTGACGGCAGATCTGCTGGCGTTTTGAAGTGGAGCACAAGGGAAACATTGAAACGCAACCCTTTCTCTATGCAAAGTGTGCTTTGGTTTTGCATAATGCATTGTGCTTCAGGTGCCAAGTTCCAGACACAAGGAGAATTAATGGAATAGCATCGGTAAAGGGCTTTAGACTCCTCTGAGGAAGTTCCCCAGCCTCATTAAAGGTAATATTATTCCAGTTATAGAGTTTAGTTAAAAACAACAAAATAATGTTTTCCTGTCTTTATTGCTAATTTCTTCAGGCTTGGCAAAGGGAGCTGTGCTCTGCATTCATAGGCTCTGTCTTGCAGGTCACAAGATTGCCTTGCAGAATGGCCTGCACCAGGTACTATGAGTATGGATTGTAAGACACACAAATCATGTATTTTCTGACTATTTCTGCACATATAGCTCCTGCCACTCTCCACTTTATGATCTGTAATTATGTTTGCTACCTATTGATTGGTCTCCAGGGCAAGTGTCCTTATTGTCTGGATCATTTATTTCTTCCTGGAAGTGTGACAATGCCTGACACATAGTGGGAGTGTTATTAAAAAGTGAATGAATTAGGGCTGGGGATGTGGCTCAAGCGGTAGCGCGCTCGCCTGGCATGTGTGCGGCCCAGGCACCTCATACAAAAAAAGATGTTGTGTCCACCGATAACTAAAAAAATAAATATTAAAAAATTCTCTCTCTCTCTGTGTCTCTCTCTCTTTAAAAAAATTCATGAAAGAATGCTAGTCAATATAAATTAGAACCAAGAGACTGGAGGAATCCAGAGAGACCGCCCAAGTTCTGTATTATGATGAGAAGTTTCCATGAGCTTACCAGGAAATGTGTGCAAGTGGTGGCCGAGGTTTCTACCTTCCACTCGAAGCAATCTGAAGATCACATATTTCTTTTTTTTTTTTTTATTGATTATTTAAAGCATTACATAGCTCATGATATATATCATCTTTCATACATTTGACTCAATTTGTGTTTTGAACTCCCATTTTCACCCCAAATACAGATTGCAGAATCACATCTGTTACACACTCACATTTTTACATAATGCCAGACTACAGTAAACACATATTTCAATTAATGGCACCCCACCTTCACCTAAGGAAGCCTCTGTGATCTGGCTTTTGACTATATTTTTGATTTTGTCTACTACCACCTTCTCCTCCTAGGCTTACTCTGTTGCAGCTACTATGATAAATTTGCATTTCTTAAACTTACCAAGCACTCTCCCACACAGGAATTTTGTACATGCTATGCCTTCTTTTTGGCATGTCCTTCCTAAGATGCTCTATCTCTTCATTAAGTTACTTGGGTAGTTCAGATGGCACCTCCACAGAGTTACCTAACATACATCCCTTTTCACTCTTCCTTTTACAAAGGTGATTTATCCTTCACAACACTTATCATCACCTGATATCTATTCTATATTTAGCTAATTATATTTGTCATTCATTGCTCCTAAGTTTGCTCCATGAGAAAAAAGATTTGTTTTGTTTTTAATGTCTGAATACTAGCACTCGTGCATATCAGGTATTCTATACATCTTGCTGTGTGGATAGATGGATTAATAAATAAAAATAAATAAATATGCACTATACACCTAACACTAGACCAGAATAAAAAGATCTTCAATTTTTAAGTTACTGTCATATCTTGGCCTCAAGTCTTTGAATCTTGACTCCATCATTATTTCAAGTCTTTGACTCTTGACTCCATCATTAATTAAATATGTGCCAAGACTAAGTTGCAAGACAGGAGATGCCAAAATTGTTTTGAATAAAAATTAGAGCTAAAATTTATTGAGCACTTATTATGTGCCCAGCATTTGTTTAATAGTTTTCATTAACATGTCATTAAATTATCTCAAAATTTATATCAGCTCTGTTAAGATTGTCTTCTTCATTTATAAAATAAGGATAATCATGGTCTTTATTTTACAAAAAAAGTGTTAATAGAAGATCAATATAAAAATACTTTACAAATGTGAGTTTCATTATTATACAAAGTACAGATATGAAGACTTGTGTGAGTATATTTTGTATACCTTCAGAGATACAAAAAATTGTGTTCTATATGTGTAATAAGAATTGTAATGTATTCCACTGTCATATATAAATTTAAAAAATTTAAAATTTTAAAAATAAATGCTATTATGAATGATAACTTTTCTTATTACTGAAACTCTTTCCCTACAAATTAAACCATCCTCATGAATTAGTCCTTTAAACTGTCCTATTATATTGGTACTTTCATTTGTACCAGATAAAGGCACAAATTATGTTTGCCAAGAATTAGGTGTGAAGGTACAAATTTGCAACAAGCCCTGTGAAGTTGAAAACTCTGCTATAGACCTTGCCAATTTCCATGGTGTAAATATTCCCACAAAACCACTTTTACCCTACCCACTTGACGTCCTTGAATTGAAGATATGATGGAAACCATGACAATCTTAAGCCAGAAGGACAGTTCCCGTGCACCTCTGCGGCACAGTCTTCTTTGGGGAATGTTTATCTCTAGTCCTGGCTGTTCTTCTTTCCCTAGAAACTAGCCCAAGTGTGTTTTCTGAAATTCAAAATACACAATTTGGTTCGAAACCTCTCAAGACTCGCCACTCCTCCTGCTCCCAAGTTAAAGGACAGAATCCTTAATACATTTTGTCTTACAAGACTCTGCATGTTCTCCTCTGCTTCCTCCCCAGCTTTACTTCTTACTTCCCAAAGTAGTACTCTGTGCCTCCATATTGTCCTTGAAGGACAAAAGGACCGGGGTCCTTGTGCTCACCATCGTACCCTAACTTTTGAATCTTGTTGAATGCGTTTCTGAATTTAAGGTGTCATATTCTGAGTACAGCTTCTTTGGCCAGCTTACAGCGTGCGTTTGCCCAGTATGTGCACATGTTTCCAACTTCAGGGAATTTCTCTTGGCAGAGAGTGTTATTGAAGTTGCTTTATGTATGGTGCATTATCATTCGATTGCATTTCCCCTGGTGAAAAGCTGGCAGGCTGCTCCGCTGTGACAGATGTGCTCTCTCTGGTTGAGTCACCACCACAAGGCGTATTATCAGTTTTACTAATGTTTGCTCCTTTATACTCTAACAGGTAGCATGATTCATCCAGTCCACGTAAGTCAGGAGTCTGATGCATACATAAATCTGCATTGCAGGGTGATGTGCACAAGAAAATTCATCTGTGGGGGAAACATGAGTATTATATGCATGAATGACACGTGCAAACATTAACAAAGGTAAAATAGTAAAATAGCCATGCTCTCAAGGGCACACAGACACATTTATTCTTTTTTTTTTTTTTTTTTTTTGGTAACAAGGTAGAAGCCAGTGGTGCTTAACTACTGAGCAACATCCCTACCCTTTTTAGATTTTATTTAGAGATAGGGTATAAGTTGCTAAGTAGCTGAGCCTGGCTTTGAACTCGCTATCCTCCTGCCTCAGCCAGTCAAGCCCCTGGGATTATAGGTATGCATCACCATGTCCAGCCCTACACATTTATTCTTGATCATTTGACTTTAGAGTCGGGAAAACAGTTGCAATGGGTCTTTTGTTGGTGATTGAAAAACACCAATTTGTCAGTCCACTAGACATGGCATGGCTAAGCCATCTGAGTGTCATTGTCATACAGATTCCTGGGTTAGGAACACAGATGTGCTTTTTTAAAAAGTTACCTTTGCTGGATCCTAAGAAGCCATCATTTTTTTTTTTTAAGTTCCAAAAGCTGAACAGCAGATTCTGATGGGTATCCAGGGCTTAAAACCAGTTTAATACCCAATATCACTACAATGAGCCTGCTAATGGTGTTTCCACGTCACCTGTGGACTCTCATCCATTGGAGGAGAATTCACCCCCTGGAGTGGTGCTCATTTTCCTCTAGCATGCTCTAGTTGGACAACTATATTTTAAGTATGCTACCCTAGACTAGGTGTGATTGTCCAGCTCTGGTCTAAACATCTTTAAAAAGAATTATCCCACTCCTCAGTATATTCCCAAAGGCATTAAAATCAGTATACTACAATGACATAGCCATGCCAATGTTTATAGCAGCCCTATTCACAATGGATAAGCCATAGAACTAACCTATCCAAACATCAGCAGATGTTTGGATGAAGAAAATGTGGCATTTACACACAACGGAGTATTACTCAGCCATAAATAAGAATGGCTTTATGACTTTTACTGGTAAATGGATGGATCTGTAGCTTATCATGCTAAGTATAAAAGCCAGTCCCCAAAAACCAAAGGTCACATATTTTCTCTGATATGTGGTTGCTGACACACACAAGAGAAGGGAGGGGAAAAATAGAAATTCAGTGGCTTAGATGAAGAGGGATAAAGAGAAGGGAGTGAGGATAGGAATAGGAAAGACAGTGGAATAAAAATGACATAACTTCCCCCTGTACGTATATGAATATACCACAGTGAATCTCGCCATCCATCCACAGAACTGGGATTCTAGTTAGAGTAAGATATATTCCATGCTTTTATAAATATATCAAAGTAGATTTCACTGTCATATATAACTAAAAATAACCAATGAAAGTATAGGGTTACCATTGCCCTCTGTTTATTAATTACTTCGCTCAAGATTTAATTACTATACCCTTTTGGGCAGGTATACTGAACTGCTGACTCAACTTCAGCTTACTTTTGATAGAATTTATTTTATGTAAGATTTTCTGTCAACTTTTATTCCTTTATATTTGACTATTAGTAAATATAAGCCCTACAGTTTTTTTCCCTTTAAATTTCATCTCATTGTAGTAGGTCATTCTACACAGCTCAAGGATATCCTGCATTAAGAATTTGAAGTTAAGCAGACCTAAGCCTGAATCTTGACTTTACTTATAAGTAGTTATTTGATTGGGGAACATTTCTTGAGATCTGTAGGTTTAGATTTTTATTTTATATGCAATATGTGAAAATAAAATCTGCCCTCTAGTATTATTGGGATATAATATTCCCAAAGTGCCTTCCTGGGGGCAGTGTAAGGATTCAAAAACTGATGATGATCATTATTTGTTTTTTTTTTTTGGTCATCCAATCCCTTTATTGCTTCTGAAAGCTTTATATAAAATGAAATATCAAGACAATGCCTTCATTTATGCTTTGATTAACTCATCAGTATAATCAAAATTTACCAATTTTTTATTTTATATCAAACCCTATAACAGGGATTTTTTTGGTGAAGGGTATTAGACAAAATTCTTATAATCACAGAACTTACAGTACCATAAAAAAAAGACATAAATAATTATAATTGTGCATTTTCAGGGCTAATATTACAAACAAAACAAAACAAAATTGGAATGGAACCACCATTTGACCCAGATGTCTCACTTTTCATACTGCAATGACACAGCCACATCATGTTTATAGCAGCTCAAGTCACAATAGTAAAACTATGGAACCAACTTAGATACCCTTCAACTGATGAATGGATAAAGAAAATGTGGCATTTATACACAGAATTTTTTTATGCTTAAAGAAGAATGAAGTTATGGCATTTGCAGGTAAACAGATGGGGCTGGAGAATATCATGCTAAGCCTAATAAACCAATCCCAAAGAACCAAAGGCCAAATGTTTTCTCTGATATGCAGATGCTAATTCACCATAAAGAGGGTGAGGCTAGGGGATAATAGAAGTTCTTTGGACTAAGTAGAGGGGAGTGACGGGAGCAGAGGGGTTATCGGGATGGGAAGGATAGTAGAATGAATTGCACATTATTACCCTATGTGCATACATGATTACAACCTATGTGATTCTACATCATGTACAAACAGAAGAATGAGAAGTTATACCCCATTTATGTATGATGTATCAAAATGCATTCTAATGTCATGTATTACTAATTAGAACAAATAAAAATATCTAAAATAAAAAGGGTCTTCTAAGAGACTTGCACATTTCTACCCACATTATTTGTTAAAATAAAACATACATTGGAGTAGGGTGGACAATATCTCCTGTCTTTACCTGCATACTGTTCATTTTGTTTTAGCTGGCCTCGAAGGCTAATGTCCACACCTGTGACTGAAAGACCAACACAAGCAGGTGTATGTAGGAGAACTTACGGACATCACTGCAAGCCTTCCAGAGACGGGATACTCCTTTGCTCTTCACAGTATCTCCAGGGTCCAGAAGAGGAACTAGCATGTAACAGGTCCTCAATAAACACTTGTTAATGAATAAATACATCTGGCCATGGATTTCGAGCTCACAACACCATGCAAACAGTCATTCACTGACCTAAAGGTTTTTCTGGAAGGTCCACTATCAGTTAGAGAGAGAAGGATTGTTGGTAGCCTTGTTCCCCATGCCTGCCCCATTCAGTTCTAAATCAGTATCTTTTGTTTCCCTGTGAATAATAAGGAGAGAGTGAACAGCTGAGACGTAGCTCTTTGATAGTTTACAGCAGTCTCCACTTAGGATTTTTAACGGGAAATGAGGAAAATGTGCGAGTGTGTGGGCGTGTTTGTGTGTGTGTGTGTTTCATTAGGCTCTTTATGTGGGCAGTGGTGACAGACACCTTCTGCAGATCTCAGGGGCCTTAACGCCTTCCCAGTCAATGAGGCCATCCCAGACCAGAAGCACAGCATGAGCTCTGGGCAGCCACCTGAGCTGCAGAGAGTGAAAAGTGGCTCTGTCCATTACAGCCGGATTCTCCATCCGTCTTGGCTGGTTCTCTAGAACTCCTCATTGCTGTACTTACTTTGCTGGCTGTAATGAAGAGGTGAGTGGATTAAAAATTCCTGGATAGAGATAAAACACACAGTCTACCAAATGTTTGTTTTCTTTTTTCCTGAATTTACCTGGGATACTCCAGAAACAACAAAAAATTTTTTAAAAGCCGGGGTGAAGGGTGTGTGTGGGGGGAATTCAGTAGTGAAGTCCTATGAACGTACTGAGGGAACTCACTAATAATTATTAAATATTCAAAACCTTGGGGCTAAGTATGAAATGAGCATTAGCTTTAACCTGTAAAGGGCAATGAGGACAAGTTCTCAGGGTATGGCCACTGCCCTTATCTCAGGTGTCACTTGGTCCAGGGATAGTCTAGCCGTGAGAGATATGAATATCAGCAGGGAAATGTTTTGATCCTGGAAAGTGGAGGGAGTCTGTGAAAGAACTATTCCAACTTCATGAAACCAACATATCTGGCTAACAAATTGTGTAGGGAGGCCAGTGTATGAAGAATTTTACTTGGTTGCCAAACAATTCTGTAGTACCTCTACTACAGGAGGTACCAGGTGCTGATAGTACACAAAGAAGGACTTCCTCTGAGAAGTAACGTTCATATAACTGTTGCGATAGCTATATGGGTTCAGGGACATAAATGCACTAATTATAAGACCCATGGAGACCTTTAGTCTTGGCACAGGAAGAATGAAAATTGACAGGAGTCAGGGAAGGTGCTAACCCAAGAAGATTATTAGAAAGTTGAATAAGACAGACTTAAAAAAGAAAATGTTCCTGTATCCAAAGATAGCAAAGTCTTAAGTTGACAGCATTTTTTTCTTTTATACAAACTTCAGACTTATTTTTATTTATTATTATTCTCATTTTAAAATAAATTTATTTTAACGGATATAGAAAACCTAAAGATTATAATATAACAGGGTACCATGCCGTGCTTTGACAGGCACAAACGTTCTTTACTGGTTCAGTAAAATCAAACGTATTTATCTTCTCAAATATTTATCATTTTTCACTGTGAAAACATTCAAAATCCTTTCTACCAACTGTTTAAAATGTATAGTACATTATTGTTAGCTATAATCTCCCTGTTGTTCAATAGCACACCAGAACTTACTACATCATTTTATTTTTAACATAAAAAAGTAATATTTTTGCAGGGTGTGGTGGTGCAGACCTGTAATCTGAGCAGCTCCGGAGGCTGAGGCAGGAGGATCGTGAGTTCAAAGCGAGCCTCAGTAAAAGCGAGGCACTAAGCAACTCAGTGAGACCTTGTCTCTAAATAAAATTTTTTAAAAATAGTGCAGGGAATGTGGCTCAGTGATTGAGAGTTCCTGAGTTCAATTCCTACTTATTCCCACCCCTAACAAATATTCTATATAATATTTCTATATAATTTTTATGTATTTTTCGATATATATTTTATATAATATTTTTATAAACCTGGAAAGTAGTTGATTATTAAGGATGCTTCTAACTCCTGATAAACACCACTATTTTTAACATATAAAATGAATATTTAAGACACATTTGGGCATGATGGAGTTAACCTTTTCTTTTTATTTTATTTATTTATTTTTATTTTTCAGTTCTTTTTTGGCCTAAGACTTGTCTTTTCCATCTAGAACATCTGCTTCCTCTGTCTTCCTGATTTTTCTAGAATGGTCTTTTGGAAGTTTCTATAAAAGACTTCAAAAGGTTGTGCTCAAGACACAGAGATGAAATTAATTAGAACAAGACTCCCTGTCTATTTCTACTTAAAGAAGTATGGTTCATTGTTTTTGTGTTTAACTGTTGATTTCAATATAATATCTTATTAAATTTTTTGATACTTGGAATTTTGAAAAATATTGAACTAGAAAATTCAGTGATTCCCTCTTGCTCTAAGATTCCCACTTTTAAAAAGATAGGAATAGATGGAATTCAAGTTTTCCAAGCATAATTCGAGTTATCACTTACTGAGTATCTTCAATACAGTTACAAGATAGGAAGTAGGAAACAAAATTGAAAAACAGACCAAGGCTCCAGTGGTTATAGAATTTCTGTATAGTGATAACTAATGTTTGCACAAAGCTTACTATGTGTCAAATGACATTCAAAGCATTTAATATATATTACCTTATATGATTGTCAAAAGTCACAGAGCAGATATTTCTGATATTTCCTATTTTAAAAAAAGAGAAGCATAGGTTAAATATCTTGTCTAAATTAACGTGGTTAATATTCAGCAGAGCTGGTGATTTCTTCCTTCAGAAGCTGAACTCTCCTGCTACGAGCCTTGTTTGAGAAACAGGAAATTTGAGCAAATTTATATGAGCAGCCATATAAGTCCTCTCTCACACTTTACTATTGTTCATGCCCATACTTATTCATCCATTCATTTAATTCATTTGTCAATTGTTCACTAAATGATTAATATGTATTACAACATCCCTGGATCTCATTCTTCACTTTTTGATGTTTATTTAAATTAATTTCATAAAAGGAGTTCAATTTTGATATAACTCATTGCATTTTACACTTTTAATTCCCTAAAGAGAGAGATACAAGGCATTAAGAAGTTAAAGTGACCATAGACACATATCTTCAATGGATTTATTTACTGATGAAGCAATAGGAATCAGCGTTTATGAAACTCAAATATTTAGAGCAATCCAAGGCTAGTTTTTAGAGTCTTCTATTCAAACTTCTTACAACCCCAGCTACTAATGTGAGTCACCTTGGAAATAAGTTCAATAAAAGCAAATACAGCCTTTTCTGTTTCCTGGGGGAAAAAAAAGGAAGTGTTTTTTATTTGTATCAATGAAACTATATTTGGAGAATGGACAACTTGAAATGTGATTACTCAAATAGTCCTCATTCTAAAAGTTAAATTCACAAAAGAGTAGTTTATGTCCTCAGAGAAATCAATTAATCTACCTTATTCAATATGGGTGTCCTTCTGGCTTTCATATGGGGTACAATCTCATTTTATTATTATATTAAGCCAATAATAGCATTCCAAGCATTCTGTTGGCAGGGAGCAATAAAAAAGGCAGTATCCTGTGTTAGATAAAATCTTTCATTTTATACGACCAAAATGCCATGTATTTTTCAGTGGTGAAATGTATTTGTGCATTTTACACATGTGATGTGAATCATTTTAAAAGCCATAATCACAACACAGCAGATGCTAATAAATTTTCAATCTGTTAGGCTTTGTTTTCTGGAGAATGAATTTGATTTGTAATACAAATGTTGCATGGGTGATTGTGTTTAGCCATGGATATTATGGGCAGACCAGTAAGCTAACCTCTGGGGTATTTTTTATGATGTGATAACAGTTTGTAGAGAATCCACTTCCTGGGGTGCTATGCTTCCCTGCAGTGGGCTCATTCACAGGCTTTAAGTTTTTTTAGCACCTCTCCCACCTTACATATTGGTCAGGACCTATGTATCAGAAATGCCAATCCTCTGTAGAGCACCAAATAACAGTGTATTAGTCCCGAGTTATCTATCTTTCTTTCTGAAGAACATCAAACAAACAGGTTTTATTCCTGAGTTTCCACCTTTCTTTCCATTGCTTCTTTCTCAGCAGGGGACCCTTGACTAATCCCTTCTTTACTTTCTCTTTTAGCTCAGTGAATCTTGGTAGATAATCAGTTAATTCCTTCTACAGACTTTTAGCTCTTTGGGAAGCATGACTGGGCTCACAGATAAATTACAATCTGGCAAAACTCAACACAGTCCTCTTCATATACTCAGAATACAGCCTCTTTTTGAAAAAGGGTGCATGGAGACAGGCCTTCAGGACTAAGGGCTACAACAAAAAGAGGTGACTGAAGGATGTTTCATTTTGGGAAGAGCAAATCCACCACAGAAACTAAGGGATAGTGTGGATAAATGCAGTCCAGAATCTAGGAGTCAACTGCAGTTTAGAGGAGGATTTAGAGGCCAAGGTTAAATAACATGAATCAAACTGGAGCAGAATGTACTAAGCAGAAATCATAAAACTGGAAAAGTAAAATAATACAGTATCATCATAGGATCTTAAATTGATATCAGTAGAACTTGCTTGAAGATTTCATGGAGCATCAATAAACTTGTGTCTTCATTTATCCATAGTTTTGGTTAACATCCTATGAAAGTCTTAATTTCACTAACTGATGACATTGGAGTCTATCCAAAGTGAGAAAACAACTTTGCAAACAAAGGCATAGAGATTCTTTTTTAAATGAAGTTCACTTACTAAGGGCCATTAAGTTATTTCATGGATGAATACACATTCTTAGAAATTTTGGGACAATTTATGAGGAAAAAAAAAAAGCAACCACCCTAATTTTTCTAATCATTTTAAAGTTATCTTTCTTATCTTTCAATCGGTTACAATTTATATACTTTACCATTGTGCTCTAAACATATTCTGTATTGTGATGAAGATTTTATGATATGATTCTTCAAGTATGCTTCACATTTGTTAAGGTTTTATAAGTTAATTGACAGCTCTCCATTTAGAAAACAATAATATCTTATTCATACTTCCTTTATTGTAACAATGACACAATGAACATCTTTCGGCAAATGCAGTGAAGTACTTGACTTTTTTAAAAATATGGAATCCGTAGTATATTTCTAACTATCCATATCGGTGGTTTTCATAGTTTGTATTTCTTTGTAAAAATTTGCTTCCCAAAGGAATATAAAAATCATACTGGTACCAGAATTGACCAGAATTGTATATGTACCACCCTACAACTTTTCCAGAATTTATACACACACACACATATGCATAAATATATAATTTATATATACATATAATTTAATTTATATATAAAATTTAATTTCAGAAATAAACTCAAGCTTTGAAGCATAAGAGTTTTACAATACATCATGGTGTTATAGTTGTAAAGATTCTTAGAGATAGTTCTACTCAATTCTTATTTTACAGCTAAAGAAATGGAGTTCCAAAAAAAGTCAGTGATTTATTCAAGGTTATAAAGTACGCTATTGTTAGAGGAAAGAACTGAGTCCCGGTCATCTGACTTCTTGTTCAGTAGCCCATTACATCACCAGAGTCCCCTGGGCTTCTCATGGTTGGCATCATATGCATACCAGTCCAAGAGCAGTATTTATTTATATTTTAGTTATTATTTTTTGTAAAGCATATCTGCATGCTTACATTTATACACATCTGACACACATTGTCCTTCTTAAAATAAGATTTGGATATTGTCAGGGATATTAATGTCTGTAATTGCTTGCTTGTTTGGTTGCTCAGAAAATATTTCCTGATAGTACTTCAGTGTTCTTTGGCAGTCTTTTTTTCTTCATCATTGTGTTTATTTTTGGTAAGAAGATGTAGTAGGCAGCATTCTAAATGACTCCCTATGCTATGTTATTATTATATTATATTACATAGAAATAGGGATTTTGCAGTTATAATTAGGATACCAATTCACTGATTTAAAACAGGGAGATTATCTAGTTGGCCTTAATCCAACCACATGAATCCATACAAATCTGTCTTCTGCTACATTTTCCTACTGATAGCCTAAGAGGAAGTTAAAGAGATTTCAAAATTGAATATGACCTGGAAAATTTGTGCCTGAAAATGGTGGAGATAACACTTGAAGACTGCAGGTAATTTCTAAGACCAGAAAAGGAACCCTAACTGAAAGCCAGCATGTATGTGGTAACCTCAGAATGCTGAACACAAGTAGGAGAATTCTTTGCACAACTTGATGGACTTAGAAGCAGGTTCTTCCCCAGGGACCCCAGGAACTAAATTTGGCAATTGATTTTGGCCTTGAGAGACCTGTTCTGAAAGCTCAAGGAATAAACCCAAGAATCAATAGATGGGATAGCATTAAATTAAAAACCTTCAGCACAGCAAAATGATTACGAGCATGAAGAGAGAGGCTACACAATAGAAGAAAACTATTACCAGTTACTCTTCCAACAGATTAATATCTAGAATATGTAAGAACTCAAAAAGCTTAACACCAAAAGAACTAAGAACACTCTCAAAAAAGAGGTGAAAGATCTAAAGAGACATTTCTCAGTAGAGAAATACAAATGGTTAATAAATGTATGAAAAAAAAATTCAACATCCTCATTAACCAGAAAGATGCAAATCAAAACTACACCAATATTTCATCTCACCCCAGTTAGTGTGGCAATCATCAAAAATACAAATAATGACAATTGCTGGCAAGATTGTAAGGAAAATGATATCTTTATACACTGTTGCTGGGACCATAAATTGGTACAATAACTCTGCAAAGCAATATGGAGATTCTTCAAAAGACTAGGAATGGAACTGCCATATGACTAAGGTCTCCCATTCTTTGTATCTGTCCAAAAGAACTGAAATCAGCATACTATGTGATACATGCACACTGATGTTTATAGCAACACGTCACAATAAACAAGTTGTAGAACCATCCTAGGTGCCCATCAATAGACAAATGGATAAAGAAAATGTAATTTACATATATTACACACACAATGGAGTTCTACTCAGCCATAGAGAAGAATGAAATTATGTCATTTGGTGGTAAATGCATGAAACTGAGGAATGCCATGCAAAGTGAAATAAGCCAAACTCAGAGAGTCGGGAAGTGAATGTTTTCTCTCATTTGCTGAAGCAAAAGAAAAAAAAAAAGAAAGAAAGAAAAAACAATGTTTCTAAAATAGAATGAAAATCAGGTGAGTAGCTATAGGGGACGAAGGGGGAGAAGAGGGAAGAAAAAGGGCAAAAACTGGGAAATGAAGTTGACCAAATTATAAAAGGTGCATAAATGAATGTATTACAATGCATTCTGATTTAATATGTAACTAAAATGCATAAATTACAAATTAAATAAATAGAATGAAGACCAATATAGTAAAGGAAGAGAATTGGTGGAAGGAGGAGAAAGGAGAAGGAATTAGTAATGGGGATTGAAATGACAAAAAACATTATATGTATTTATATCAACATGAATCCCACTATTATGTATAAATATAATGCATTAAAAACAAAAGATGGGGGGCTGCAAGAAGCTCCTGGCTGACCAGGCTGAGGCCTGCAGGTCTAAGACCAAGGAGGCACGCAGCACCAGAGGAGCACCTCCAGGCTCAGAAGGAGGAGATCATCAAGACTCTGTCCAAGGAGGATGAGACCAAAAAATAAAGCTCCCCTATTGTGTCTGTACATAGTGGCCTTGGTGAATATTTCTTGAAATGAAAACAAATAAATAAAAGAGAAATATATATGTATATATTTTTATAAATATATAAATATATTTTTATAAACTTAAAGGATTTAGTAAGAGAAAAGAAAGGAAAAGAAATTCCAGGTAAGCTTACTAAGTCTTCTGACCTACAGAATTAGGAGTGGAGCATAGGTCGTCTAAATTTGTTGAATTTATAATTTTTGTGAAGGTATAGGAAATTAAAACAAAGGAAAATTTAGGATGACTGTCTGTTTCTACAGAAAATAGAAGTGACTCCATAACTTCTTCTACTTTATGGACACAGGAGTGAACACATGACCCAAATTCCATCAAGGAGACCTTCCCTCTTAGGGTTTTGTGTGTGAACACATGATTACAGGATATTAGGAAGAGCTGGAAGCCAGGAATTATGGATGCTTTGCTCTCACTATAACTATTCCTGACACCAAATCCCTGCCATACACCTGCTTGCTAGCCCCCCGTCCCAGGATTTGTTCCAAAATTCTAACTCCGGCATGTATCCAAGAAAATGGTAAATTTCCTGAAATACTTCCCAGAAATTCTTTTTCTTTCATTCTTTTTGCTTTTTTTCACTTTGCTTGCTTTCATTGATATTTCTTTACTGATGCCTAAAAGAAACGACCAAACTGAAAAATACTAAATAAGATACAAACCAATTATTTCAACCACATTCAGTAACCAAACCAGTTTGTTCCCAATTTCATTTGCTTAATGGAATATTCCGTAGCTTCACGGTGTCAGTGTAAATCTTTGTCAGCTCCATTTGCTCATTTTCTCTCCACCAATTTGTATGGAAAGTATCTGATGATTCAAGGCCTGAAGATATGAGAATGAGATTTAAGTGGTGTGTTGGAAAGTTAGGTATTTATTTCATTTATTACTTTGATCAATAGGTAGTGTCTGAGAAGATTATCCCTTTTATTTTGAGGAGACTTCTTCTACCTTAATGACAGAATTCTGCTTTAAACTGGAAACTTCAGGCCCTGCATCAATGTAGGCAAGTGACGAAGCCTGGATCAATCATATAGCTCCATCCTCCATCATAGAATTTTATCTAGCACAGGACACATGACCTAATATGGGCCAATCAAAGACAGCCCCCCAAATGTTTTCATGGAGTACTTTTACCTCTCTAGTCATGTGGCTTTACAGTAATAAACTCAGAAACACATGGAATCTTGTATCTCACCCTGTGGGACAATGAAAGCAGCAAGAAAATATAGGAAAGTAAGTATTCATCAGAAGGACCATAGAGAATCCTGCTCAAGGTCGTAAATTTAGTCTTTTGTCAGTCAGCTGAATCTCTGTTCTGTTAAGTTTCATTACATGAGTGGATCCACCTCCAGGTAAGTTTGTCCAGTTAGATTCTGTGACTTTTGTAGAACCTTGTGAATAAAAATCCCTGTCTCTATTATCCAACCAGCAAGGATGTTGGAGGACACAGAGCTTTGGATACATTTTTCAAACATCAAGTTGTGGAATACTTACCCAATCTCACATGATAGTTTATTAAAATAAATTTTCAAAAATTGAACTTTATATTTTGATATAATTGCATGTTTACATAAATTTGTAAGAAATAATGCATAGAAATCTATTATACTTTTTACAGTTTTCTTAAATGCCAATATCTTGTACAACTATAGTACATCACAGTCAGGATATTGACAGTGATCTAGTTAAGATATAACAAAGTTAATTAATCTGTCTAAAATTTGTAATGTTTTTGTGTCAGGAATGTTATGCAAATGGATCATAATATGTAATCTTCACATATTTTTTTTCACTCAATCTAACTCCCTAAAGATGTTTACAACTTATTTCACATAGCCACAGCTATGTTTCTTTTTATTTACAAGTACTATTTTATTGTATGGATATAGCACAATTTTTAAACTGTTTACCTGTTATTATTTCCATTAATTTTTGTTGTTGTTGATGTTGTTTTTGGCTATATGAATGAATATTTACAGAGCGATTGTTATTTAAACAAAACATTTTTCTTCTATGATAAAAGTCCAGGAATGCACCTGTTGTATCACCAGAACCAAAGTTTTATTTTATCATATTTTTTTAACCATGCCATAAATGATATGGAAAAATGACTATACCATTTAACATTTTTACTAGCAATATATTAATAATAAAATTCCTCTGTATCTTTATTTCATGTTGGCCATAATTTTCTTTGTTTGGGTGTTTGTGTCCTTGTTTGTCTCCTTTAATCATTCTGGTATGTGTATAGTGTATCTCCATGTGATTTAAATTTACATTCTCCTAGTGGCTAATCTTTTGCCCATTTTCTAATTGAATTCTTTTTAAATTTTGAGTTTTGAAAGTTTGAAAAATATTTTACAGATAGTTCTAATTGTTTGTATTTACATATGAGGTTTGCAAATATTTTTTCCCAGTTTACATCTCCAAAAGGGCTATAGCAGAATAAAAGTTTTTAATCTTAATAGACCTAACTTATTTATTTATTATTCTATGAGTCATACATTTGATATAGCTTTAAAGAAAAATGAAATTATGGCATTTTCCAGTAAATGAATGGAATTGGAGAATATCATGCTAAGAGAAATAAACCAATCCCATAAAACCAAATTCCGAATGTTTTCTCTAATATGTGGATGCTAATTCACAAGGCAGGTAGGCACTAAGGAATAATGAAACTACCTTAGCTCTATTGAAGGGAGTGAAGGGAGGGGAGGGGATGGGACCTGGGGATAGGAGGGATAGAAGAATGAAAAGGTCATTATTGCTTTATGTACATATATGATTACATCACCCATGTGATTCTAAAACATATACAATCAGAAAAATGAGAAATTATATCCCATCTATGTATAATATATCAAAGTGCATAAATGCATTGTACGGTCAT
The DNA here is from genome assembly GCF_964194105.1 of Spermophilus citellus. Taxonomy (NCBI): domain Eukaryota; kingdom Metazoa; phylum Chordata; class Mammalia; order Rodentia; family Sciuridae; genus Spermophilus; species Spermophilus citellus. The sequence continues at coordinate 16,407,588 of NC_138183.1, read as the reverse complement.
ATATAACTAATTAAAACAAATAGAAAAAAATAATTTAAGAAAAAAAGTAACTCTTCACTAGTTCTAGACTCTACTTTATTGCTGTCTCGTGTTTAAAATATGTTTAAATATAAAACAGTGCTAATCGTGAGCTAATTTTTATATAAGCTGTGAGGCATAGTTCAAGCTTCTTTCTTCCTCTCCTGCTTCCCCTCCACTCCCCTTCATCTCCCCTTTCCTTTTACCTCTTTTCCCACCTCCTCCTGCCCCTCCTCTCTGCCTCCTTCTGCATTTCTTCTTTGTTCTTTGAAAGCCCAATTATCTCAAAACCATTTGTTGAAATGGCTACTTTTGCTCCTTTCAATATCCTTTATGCCTTTTCAAAAAATCAGCTGAGCCTATTGTATGGCTCTATTCCTGGATTCTCTATTTTTTTGTTCCATTGATCTGTGTATTCATCCTTTTACCAACATGGTTCTGTCTTGATTACTCTAGCTGTTGTCAGTCCTTGACAACAGAGAGAGTGGTTCCCTGCAATTTATCTTTTGCAATATTTTTGAACTATTCTGGGTCTTTTTCATATGCATTTTAGAATAAGCTTGTCAATGTCTACAAAAATCCTTGTTGAAATTTTGGCAGTAATTGCACTAAGCCAATGGATCATTTTGTTGATTGTCGACTTGTACTTTGACATCATTACTATTTTGAGTTTTCTAATTTATAAACATGGTATGCCTTTATGTTCCTTCAAGTTTTCATTAATTTCTTTCATCTATAATTTATAACTTTTGTCATATGAATCTTAAACATATTTTAACAGTTAAGTTTAAACTTTTAATGTTTTGAATAATTGCAAATGGTATTATGTTTTTTTTTTAATTTTAGTGTCCATATGTTCATTAATAGTGTATATAAATGTGGTTTATTTATTTATTTATTTATTTATTTTTGGTACTGGGGATTGAACTTAGGGGCACTCAACCACTAAGCCACATCCCCAGCCCCATTTTTTTATTTTATTTAGAGACAGGATCTTGCTGAATTGCTTAGTGCCTCGCTTTTGCTGAGTTTGGCTTCAGACTCTGAATCCTCCTACTTCAGCTTCCCTAACCGCTGAGATTACAGGTTTGTGCCACCACGCCCAGCAATCTTCGTAAATTATTCTAATCTGTGACTATGCTGAGCTAAATTATTAGTTCTGGGAGTTGTGTATAGATTCCATACCCTTTCAACTTAGATAAGTAAGGATGGTTTTTATTTTCTTCCTCTCAAATGTGGACATTTTGTCTAACCAGATTTACTGCAGTGGTGATTATTTCTTATCCAGGTTGAGAAAACTGATGAGAGTAGACGTCCTCACCTTGTTCCCATTCTCAGGAGGAAAAGACCAATTGTTTACCATTATATAAAATATTATCTCTAGGATTTTCCCAGATATTCTTTATCATGTTGAAGCAGTTTTATTTTATTTTTACCTTATTAAAAAGTTTATTTTTTTGTTTGCTTTGGTCTACATCTTAAATGTCTACTGAGATAATTGACTTTAAATTTGTTTTAAGATTCTGCTGAAAATAGACAGTTTCCCCAAATTTTTAGGATACTAATTTCTTCTCTTAGTCTCTACTAGCATCCCCCCCCCCCTTTTTTTCTAGACTAATTGCTGGTCTGTACTTTTAATATCCATCACACCTTCAATAATTATGTATTTGGCTATCTCCCAGGCCCTGAAGAATAAAGTTGTATAAGACATGAAATTGTTTTATATTAGAGTTTTGATGCCAATTAAATATGGGAAATGGCTATGTATGTTAGAAGGTATCATGTTCATAGATGTTTGAGAAAGAAGGCATTGGTGGACGAAATGTGGCTATATGGCTTTGAAGGATTACAACAGGCTTCTGGGGGCATTGACACATATTCCAAATTTTAAAAATAAGTGTAATTTAGCCAAGTAAAAATGATGAGATGAAAAATGGTAGGAAGGAAGGAAGTGAACCTCACATACACAAAACTAGAGTCAAGCCTTGCAGAACTAAGACACACTAATGAGGGGGTGTGCCGATGTCTAGGTCACAACAAGGACAGGTTTAAGTAAAAGCAAAGAATCACTGAATGGAAAATGTATTATAGGGTTGAATTTCGTAACCCGAGGATCTTACCACTACTGAAGGTAGAATTAAATAGATCCTGGAGACTTTTTAAAAGAAAAGGAATAATTTTTGACTGCCTTAACTCTAGGCTTATACTGAAAGCAGTGATGGAACTATAATGATCTTTTTAATATTTTAAGCAGCTCAAAGCATTTTCCTGGGCATTATTAGATTGTATGCACCCCACATCACTGAGTTATACACAGTCTTTACACTTTTCTTTTACAAATTATCTCCTTTTCATAATAATGAACTCATTCTCAAGAGAAACAAAAAGTGTTTTCAGGCATAAAGCAAAAAACTGGAAAAGTTGAATTCAACTAAGGTAATTTCTCCACCAAATGTTGAAGCTCAAGCTACTGGGAGCTATTTTCTCCTTTGATTATTGGAATTTATTTTCTCAACCTAAATACAGGCAGATTAGAAATGATTATTTGGCTCAGGAATTACTGACAATAAAGAATGAAAAAAAATTAAAATCCCACTTTGCCAAACTTAATTTGGATCAGTCTATGAAAAAAATATCTTCAAAATAGAAAGGAGACATGACACCATGAAAAGGGATTTATTACTTGACTGATACAAATTGATTGTCTACTGTGTGGCTGTGCTCATGCTGAGAACCAGCACAGATCAATGCTGGGGCCATAGATAACACTGGCTCTATGTACTACCCACCAATATGGGTGAGAAGCTGGTACTATGTACAAGATGCCCCGGTAAAATACACTGCTAGAATTAGGAAGCATTTCTTTCAAAGAGTAAAATAATGTGAGGCTATTACATTGCAGAAGAATGAAGCTTACTCAAAAGAACAGGTGGTGCAAACAAAACTCAGTAACTTAGTTTGCTTAGTGTAAATTATTTAAGAAATGAGTCAGAAAAGAAATATTTTTAGTTCTGTAATGGAAATATATGTTCGGTATAAAAGACGTTATTGCTGTTTCATCAATCAGACTTCACTATATTAGGTTATTCCCCTGAGCTACTCCTCAAGGATCCATGTCTTCAACTTCTTCTTGTTGTTGTTCATTGTGTTAGTCTGTTTTCCATTAGTATAACAAATATCTGAGATTGACAATTGACAAAGAGAAAAACTGTATTTCATCTCACAATTTGGAGGTCTTAGTCCATGGTAGGGTGGACTCGTTGCTTTTAGGTTCTCTGTTGGATGATACAGCACATCTCGGAAGGAGTACTTGACAAAGCAAAGCCCTTCACCTAATGACTATGATGAGAAAGAGTGAAGGAAGAAGGGGATTGGAAGGAGTACATGGCTGGGGTTTCACTGTACCCGTCAAGGGCATGAGTCCAGTGACCAGAAGACCCCAACTCTTCAGTTTCCTCCACAACTAAAGAAGCCCCAGCATGATTTGGAGTCTAAACCTTTAACATAAATGATCCAAACTACTGCATTCCACCACAGATCAATTTCAATGTCATTCTCACAGTGCAAAATGCATTTAGCCCATCCCTAAAACTCCTGAAGTCTTAACCGTGCCAGCATTGCTCAAAAGCCCAAGTACAAAGTCTCCTTTGGGATTCTGGAGGCAAACCAGCTTTGGATCAAAAAGAATGTTAAGAATCAAAAAGAATGTCACACACTTCCAAGATACAATGGCACAGTGTAAATGTGCCCTTTCTGAAGGAGAGAAACAGGGAATTGCATAGAGGGATCAGACCAAAGCAAACCAGAAACCCAGCAGTGCAAACATTAAATTCTATACCTGTCAGTCCAGCATCCAGGGCACATGTGGACCCCCAAGGGCTTAGTCAGCCTCAGTCATATGGCTTTGCACATCCCAGCCCAGTTGCTTACTCTATTGGGCTGAATTTACATGCTACCTACTGCTTCCCTCGGCAGGCATTCCATGTTACAGGTATCTTTGCCTTTCTGGGGTCTCCATTGCACTTTCAGCTTTATTCTTGCTGCTCCACATATCATCACCCTGTCAGGGATGATAATACTTCCACACACTGCCTAGCCTCCATGGCCTTCTTTTGAGATCTTGGTGGAAGCTTTCATATTGCTCCAACTCTTGAATTCTGCATTCCTGTAAACCCAGCATCACTTGTATGACAGCAAGTTCTGCTGCAGTGTGACTGTACCAGGCCCTGACTGAACCATTACTGTAGCTGCCTGAGTGTACCCCTGACTGAACATGGGGAAATGGATTCATAGGGGCACCACAGGGCTATCTTTTTGGAAAAAAAAAATCTGCTTGGAAAGTCTTTAAAGCAAATTTGAACCTTTGTACCTCTGAGTCTGCTTTGGGTGGAATTTTGCCAATTCCTGAGATGCCCTCAAAGTCTCTACTGTACCAGTGCAAAGGGCTTGGCTTCTTTTTAATAGTGCCAATCTCTTTAGCAATAGCGCCCTTCTTGGCTGCACTTTAAAAGTGCTCCTTTTCTGGCCAAGCTTCAAACCTTTCAAATCTTTCTATTCTGCTCTTCTTTGCTCTTGATTCTCACTGTAAATTTTATTAAAAGTAGTTAATAATATCTATGCAGCAGCTCGAATGCTGTTTCACCTTGAAATTTCACCACCACATAACTAATCTCTTACCCTTAGACTTAGCCTCCCACAAGATAGCAGAGCAAGGATAAATTTTCCACATAGATTTCTCCCTACAATGTAATAAGTTTACTTTTTTACTGCAATTCCAAATAGAATCCTCTTTCCATCTGAAACCTATCAACATTTTCTCTATACATTTCTATCACATTATGGTCATCTGAACCATGATTAGAATGACCTGGTAAGCTGCACTATAAGCCTTTTGGGATTTTTATAGCTCCCTCCTCCAAACTTTTCCAAGCTCCTCCTTCAAACCAATCCCAAAGGGTTTTCTGCATCATCAGGTAAAATCCCAATTTTCTATGCTAGGTCAGCTTTCTGTAACTGTAACAAATATATGAGGTTATCAACTTATAAAGAAAAATGTTTTGTTTGGCTCACAGTTTTGGAGGTTTCAGTCCATGTTCAGTGGAACCCCTGCTTGTAGGACTTTGGTACAGTGAGTTGGTAGCATACTATGGAAGGAGCATGTGGCAGTGAAAACCATGTCAGTTTATCACTGGGACACAAAGGAGCAAAAAAGATAGAGATGCCATTCTCCCATACGAGGGCATGGTCCCCAAGACTAGAAGACCTATTAGGTGCACATCTTAATGTTTCAAACATTTATTAATAGTACAAGTTGAAGACTAAGCCTTTATCGTGAGCCTGTGGGGGACAATTAAAATTCACACTAAAGGATTCCTTATAGTCTTGCCCAATCAAGTATTGACCAACATTCATTCTTTTTTTTATAAAATAAATATTTTAATGCAAATCTTTTGAAACACAAGTGGTTTATAAATTCAGTATTAATTTGCAGTGCTAACAACCTGGCTTATCTCCAGAGTCTCTGATTCATGGAAGTCAAAGTACCCCAAAGTGGAAATATCTTGGCTACCTGTCAGATTATTCTCTTTTTAAAAAAATTATTATTTTAAATTTATATATGACAGCAGAATGCATTAAAATTCTTACTGCACATATAGAATGCATTAAAATTCTTATTGCACATATACACACAATTTTTCATATCTCTGGTTGTATATAAAGTATATTCACACCAATTTGTGTCTTCATACATGTATTTTGGATAATAATGTCCATCACATTCCATCATCATTTCTAACCCCATGCCCACTTCCTTCCCCTCCCAACCCTCTGCCCTATCTAGAGTTCACCTATTACTCCCATGCTCCCCCTCCCTACCCCACTATGAATCAGCCTCCTTATATCAAAGAAAATATTCGGGATTTGGTATTGTGGGATTGGCTACCTTCACTAGCATTATCTTCTCTAACCTATCCATTTACCCACAAATTCTATGATTTTATTCTCTTTTATTGCTGAGTAATATTCCATTGTGTATATATGCCACATTTTTTTTTTTATCCATTCATCCACTGAAGGCCATCTAGGTTGGTTCCACAGTTTATCTATTGTAAATTGTGCTGCTATAAACATTGATGTGGCTGTGTCCCTATAGTATGCTGTTTTTAAGTCCTTGGAGTATAGACTGAGGAGAAGGATAGCTGGGTCAAATGGTGGTTCCATTCCCCAATTTTCCAAGAAATCTCCATACTGCTTTCCATATTGGTTGCACCAATTAGCAGTCCCACCTCAGCTTATGAGTGTAACTTTTTCCCCACATCCTCACCAACACTTATTGTTGTTTATCTTCATAAAAGCTGTCATGCTGACTGGAGTAAGATGGTATCATAGAGTAGTTTTGATTTGCATTTCTCTATTTGCTAGTGGTGATGAACATTTTTTCATATATTTATTAATTGATTGTACATCATCTTCTGAGAAGTGTCTGTTCAGGTCCTTGGCCCATTTATTGATTGAGTCATTTGGGTTTTTTTTTTTTTGATGCTTAACTTTTTGAGTTCTTTATATACCCTAGAAATTAGTGCTCTATCTGATATGTGAGGGGTAAAGATTTGTTCCCAAGATGTAGGCTCTCTGTCACCTCACAGATTGTTTCTTTTGCTGAAAAGAAGCTTTTTAGTTTGAATCCATCCCATGTATTGATTCTTGATTTTAATTCTTGCACCAAAGGAGTCTTTACTAAGGAAGTTGGGGCCTAATCTCACAAGATGGAGATTAGGGCCTACTTTTTTATTCTATTTAGACGCAGGGTCTCTGGTTCTATTTCTAGGTCTTTGATCCATTTTGAGTTGAGTTTTGGGCATGGTGAGAAATAGGGGTTTAATTTCATTTTGTTGCATATGGATTGTTCTCTATGGTAGGATCTCTGTGGTAGGATCCCCTCTGACAGTCTACCATATTTCATAACATTTTTCATACACACACCAATGATTCAGTCTTTCCATACTTTTTCCTCTGTTTATGATTAATACAGCATGCTAGGTTTAAGTAATAAGCCAATGAAATCCTTGTTTAAATAATAAATGTCTTTTTTTAGGCTTTTTCACAGAAAGCAGGAAGTCTGAAGTTTGGGTGAAACAATTAGATTTCCTCCCTTGCAGATATTTTAAAATTTGTGACTCAGGAATAATTAGGCAAGATAATTTGAAAGGAGACACTCTGAGGCAGCAACCACTTGAAGAAACAAAAGCCATGAGTGAATCAAAGCCACATTGTAGTCAACAGGGCTGATGTCACCTGTGTCTTTTACTGCCTGAATTATTTCTTCTGGTTCCTAGGAAGTTTCAATTAATGGTGGTCCCTCGTTTTCTTAAATATGCTTCCCATAAAACCTTGTTCCTTGCAGTAAATTTAACAATGCTAAAAATTTGGGTAACACAATTGGACTTCATGGGTACGAATTGAACTTTGATTCATTTTGTGTAATAGACAAGCCATTGGAGCAGCCTGAGGTGGGGTTCACTGTGTCTTTGGAAGAGGAGTGGGCATGGAAACACACACGGATGTGCTGTAAGAGAAAATAATTCAGGTATGTGAGAGTGGGAGAAGGGAGCACTACAGGCCATTGTCCCTGGAGCTCACAGGTCATGGAGTAGCCTGGACAGAACAGAACTTTCTTAGTGACCAAAGGAATCTAAGCAGAATCATGAGGAAAGGAAAATAAATTAGTCACAAGAATTCATACCCTATTTGAATCAAATGTATGATATGTCAAGATCATTGTATTGTCTTGAACAACTAATAAAAAAAAAAGAAAGAAAAAAGTATCTGAAAAAAAGCAAGAGTAAAAGATGACTTAAGTCCCCAAAGAGACTAGAACACTTAGTTCCAATAGTTTCCACCTATTTACCCTTATTATTTGATGTATCTCAAAATAGCTATAGATTTCAATGTCTAATTCTTAGTTAATTCTTGCCAAAAACATTTCAAAAATTTAAGTGATATGACACATAATTGTTTTAATTTCTAACCTTTGTGCTGCTGTATGTAAATGCAATTGATATTTGGACTATTCTTTTATTCTGAAACCTTGCTAAATTCACTTATTAATTCTAATGATTGTTTTTCAACCTTGGGAACACCTATGTAAATAATTATACCATCTGTCAGTGCTAATTTGATATGATAAAGTGTAATCTTTCTGTCATAGAATGTGTCACTGGAAAGAGAAGAATTGAATGAAAAGAAAGAACATGGTAAGAAATTAATCTCAATATTGTTGGTTAGGGATTCAAGTTCAGACTTTTTAATCATTAATTTAATTCTGGATTAGATGGCAGTGAAAAAAAATTTAGAATTAGGTGGACACATACATCCAATTATCTCTTCTCTCATCATAGAACAAATCCAACAGTTTTTTTTAACATCTTACAATTTAATAAAGGAGAAACATAGCACCTTTCAATGATATCTTTATCTTTTGTTTCTGGTCTCCTGAAGCCAGTCATGTTCCTGTTTTTCCCTTTTCAGAGCGTAATCTCTGACTATAAAATCTCAGAATTTAGCTTTATTTCTAATTGAATTACTTTCTTCTGAATATAACAAAAGGAAAGTGAACTATAGCCACAAAAACTCCCCTACCATCTGATAGGTGCCATGGAGCTTGAAAGTAGAAACATCAGAGGAGTTTAGGTCCATTGCATGACCATGTCAGTTGGTATTGAAAGGAAAGTGGGGAATCGAGAGATGGACAAGTGAGAAATAAAAGACAGAGACCAGGCAGAGATAATAATAAATAAAGGCACATCTCTCCATAGATGGAGAGAGAGAAAACAGGCTTGTGGTTCAGGACTTTTATGGGGCAATCTCAGAGATTAGAGCTAGGTTGGTCCTAACGCAGGGGGTTAAGGGTGGGGTTGGTATGAGGGAGTGGTGATATGCCCTTGGGCAGGAAAGAATGCCAACAATGAAGAGTTGGGTTGGTATGAGGAGTGGAGAGCCTTTCTGAGAAATGCCCTTGGGTGGAAAAGTGAAATTCTTCTTAAAATGATGGCTGTCCCTTATGATGACCATTTAGGTGCTAAGCAAGGACCTTCCATCCCTTCCCTTTTTTGTTTGTTATTGGGCTCCTTAAGGGACCCGGGTGTAGATGTCTTCTGTAGCTTCCCCCTGCTGGGAAGGGGCTGTGTCTGGACCCTTGTGAGGGGGACTGGATGTCATTAATCCAATGGTGATGTTCAGGAGGTAAGGGCCATCTGACTCTGAACTTTCCAATTTGGGTGAGGGGTTGGAAGTCCTGTAACAGAAGCCAAATGAGTCTGGAGTGTGGATGAAGAAGAGCTCTAGGTGAATTAATGGAAGAAGGTGTGTGTCAACTGTCCTGGGCCCTCAGGCTACAATCCTGAAGCAGCTCAAACCCCCAAGGGGAGAGCAAAACTGATGGGAGAACTGATGGAGTCACTGTCATCAGTGAAAGAAAAGTAGCACAGGACTAATCACACACACACCTGGGAGAGGAAGCGGGTTTATTGTCAGGAGGCTGTAAAAGCTGCTCTCCAAAAAGAGAGGGACAGCAGTAGCAAGGAGGGAGAGCATGTATTGTGAGTGTGAGGGGGTTTTGAGATGGATGTGAATGGGCTCCTGGTGTGAGGTGATAGTGTTATGCTTGAATTTGGGACCCCCCCCAAAAACCACCAGAGACCAAGATCGATGTAAGCAGCAAAGAGGTGTTTATTGTGAGCTAGCTCCGACCTCCTCATGTACACAACAACTGGTGACTCTGAGGGGCCCCGAGCCCAGGGTTTGCAGCAGTTTTATACATTCTTTGGGGAAGGCAGGGACTTCACATACATCATAGCATCTCTTAGCAAATCATCATACACCGCAGGAAAATCAAACAACAACTCTTAACATTGATTAGCACATTCACTGGTGGGAACAAGTTTGGTAAGGGTGATTGGATTCAATTGAACTGATTGGTTTAAGCCTTGAGGGGAGTACCTGCTAAACTACATGGTTTCCCAACATGTTATCAACCACTATAAATTACTAGGAGGGTCATCTGGCATCCCAGATATTTTCCCTGTCTCATGCTGATTGGTGGTTGTTAGGAGGTTGCTATGGGTCCTCACCTAGCCTGACTGAGTCAGGGACACCTGGTGAAACAGATATCTCTTGTTATTTATAGATAAACAACTCAGCAGGGTGGGTATGTGCCTAGGAATGCTCTGTGGGTCTTTCCAAGGACATGGGTCATGCCCCCTTCCTTGGAGAGGCTTTGCTCTGAGGTAGAGGCTGGTTTCTCAATAGAAGGACATGGAACATCCCAGACAGTAGGGTCCACCTTGGAAGTGGGTGATGGGAAGGCACTGGCAGATGGAATAGGGGATGGTCCTATGGTAAGTGTAAGTCTGGATAGAAGCAAACATGAAGGGAGAAGGAAAGCATAGCGTCCAACTTTGTGAGGATGTCCCTTTCCATACGAGGAACAGGGCACTGTGGAATGACCAAAAGGGAGTTGGTAAAACTTAGAGAGCCAAAAGCGTAAACAAGGCTAGGCGTCTGCAAGGGTTGGTAATAGGCCCCCTGAACTCCTTGAGGACTGAATACATAGTCCCTGTGTCTAGGAGGAAGGAGACAGTCCCACCTGAAATATTTAGAATTAACCTGGGTTCCCAGGGAGTGATGCTAGTGGTTACGTGGTGGGGACCTGGGCCTCATCAGTACTCTGCAACCTGTCCTAAAAGTTAGAAAAGGGGAACCAGAAGGGCTGGATGGCCAGGGGCCACTATGGGCTTAGGGATAGTCAATGAGCCAATGTCCCTCTGATGGCATTTAGAACAAGGGCCCAGAAGCTTGTGAGGCTTGGGATATGTATGAGCCCAGTGACCCATTTCACCACATTTAAAACAGTCCGGGTGGTCCCAAGGACCCATCCATGGGCCAGTGGAACCAGGGACAGATGCTGAGGCCAGGCAGATGGCTTGAGCGAGCATCTGATATCTCTGCTTCCGGGCCTTCTTGTCTCTCCCATTATACACCTTAAATGCCACTCCCAGAACCCCAGCTTGGGGATTTAAAAGCCTCCTCTCAAGGCACCTTAGTTTGGCCTTAGTATCAGGGAAACTCTGGGAGGAAAAACTAGGTCATTAGTAGTTGTCTCCCATCTGGAGTCTCAGGGTCCAGATTAGTATATTGTAATAAGGGCTTGGTCAGGCGATCTAAAAATGATGAAGGGTTTTCATTTTTATCTTGGATGACTTCCTGGAGCTTTCTATAATTGATAGCCTTATGGGCTGCCTTTCTAAGTCCTGCCATGAGGCATAATGAATTGGTTTCTACTAGTTACTCCTCAAAGGCAGATTATAATCCCAGTTGGGGTTCCGATCAGGGACGGCTTCAGTGCCAATCGGATGGGCAGGGGAGGTCTGATGTACCTCATCAGCATAATCTCTAGCTTGTTCCCAAACTTGCCTGTGCTCCTTGTGTAGGAGGATGTTAGTCAAGATCATATGGACCTCATGGAAGGTCAAATCATGACTGAGTCAGATGCTGAAACTCTTTGATATATGTGGTGGGGTTTGACATAGAGGACCCCTATCTGTGAAAGATCTGACCAAGAGAAAGGCACATGAATCCAGATTACACCCTCTACCTCAGCCGTCTCCCGTAGAGGACACAGAGATGTGGGTTGAGCAGCAGCAGCCCGTGAGCATGTAGTGGGAGAAGAGAAAGGCAGAGGGGCCAAGGGGACAGTAGCGGCGTGTTCATCAGAGGGAGAATTGGGGTATGGCAGGGGCTCATCCACTGGGTCAAAGGAAGAGGAGTCCTAGGGGGGATTTTCTGTCCCTTCAGAAGCAAGTGTAGGGAAGGTGAGAGCTAAGAGGACTTGTGTGGGAGAACAAGAGTTCAGAGAAGGGGCATAGAACATAGAGAGGAGGAAGCCTGAATGCATGATATCTCTTTCCATTTTCCCAAATGCTCACAATAGTTGAAAAGATCCCTGATAATATTGGGATCTAGAACGCCCTTAAGTGGCCATTTAGAGTCCATAGGATATTGAAGCCACATCTGACTACACCAATGGATAAGATTTGGGGGGTTTAGGTACAAAGTGAGAGAGAGAGAGAGACCCTGGGTTAGCCAGGAGGCAGCCTAGAGGACTATGGGAGGGAATGGATGAGGAGCAGCCCATGGTGAGACGTAGGAGGTGATTTTAGAGGTGGGACATCCTCCAGTCTCTAGTATCACCCAGTTGAGAAGATGGTAACACTCAGGGGGTTGTCACCACCACTGGGTAAGCGTCAGGGCCCAGAGAGGCACTTGGTCTCCTGACCTGGAATACATAGGGGCAGAAGCCATAGAGATTAACCCAAGGCTGAGCGGTCTCACCAGGAACAACAACCAATCTCCCTCCGTGGTTTTTCTCAAAACCCAGGACCCAAATAAAAGACCACCTATAGATCTGGTCAACAGTAGGGAATTGTGGCTGAGGGTGCCCCCAACCACACAGTGACCCTGGGGTACTGGGCAATCAATGGTCACTTCCTGGACCTGTGGGTCGTTCAGGTTGACCAGAGACAGGGGTCTTACCTGAAATGTCCAGTGGTGGGTATGGAGAGGGTGTTCGGCAGAATGCAGGGCCTGGTCTCACAATGGAATCTGGATCAGCACCTGGGGATGCTCTGTGACCCTCAAAGAGGGGAGCCGGCATACCAGGGAACCCGATCCTGGGATTGGGCACCAATAAAAGGAAAGTGAGGAACTGGGAGATGGGTGAGCAAGGAATGAATGACAGAGACCATGCAGAGATACACAGGAGAGTTTGTCAGAGCTGATAAATAAAGGCCATCTCTCCATAGACAGAGAGAGGCAAAACAGGCTTGGGGTTTGGAACTTCTATGGATCAGGGAGTAGAGCCAGGTGGGTCCTAATGTGGTGGTTAAGGGTGGGATTGGTATGAGGGAGTGGTGAGCCTTTCTCAGAAATGTCCTTGGGTGGGAAGGTGAAATTTTTCATAAAATGGCTGCTGTCACTTAAGATGGCCATCCAGATGCTAATGAGCAAGGACCTTGCAGCTATCAGGTATAACTACCTTGGTAAATGCAAACTCATCTGGGCACTGTCCGTTGACTTGACATTGATAATTCATTGCTCAGAGTTTCTGAGTTTATCAAATTCAAGGATGCTGTTTCACACTAAGGAAGCCCACAAGGGACTGATGAATAAAACCAGAATAACAATATGCTAATCTGCACTAAGAAATATAAATCTAACATAGATTGAGTTTTATGTCAGTCTGGGCAGTACATTCCCTCCCAATAGATCAGATAAGTAGAAAGATAAATTAGCAGAAAGTATGCCTGATCAGTGCAGGTTGAAACCAGGCAGATGAGTTTGTTGTATGTTGCAAACAACTGATTGCTTCAGTTAATAGACCCTGAGATGTCCAGCTCCACAATGGGTAAGCCTCAGCAGCTAGAACCAGACAGGTGATATTTTTAGGTTTGTGAATGTTCTTTCCTCCATGGAACAAGTATAATGATTGCTTCATGCTTCTATTGCAGAATGCTTCCAACCTATTTTTACACATCCTTTCTGCAGTTAGGTTTTAACTTCCATTTGATTACTGAACTGATTCAGAATTATTCTGTATTTTAAAGTTCCTTGGCATTTTTATGCTCATATCTGTCATGGGTTGATTTCATGGCTTATACATCAGTAAATGATTTGATCTATCACATTTCAAAGCTTTTATTTTCTTTGGAGCCTGCTGATTTGTGCTCACTTGCAAGCCACAGTTCTTGGAATGTCCTGTAAATTTTCATTGAAATTTCAGAATGGTCCTGAGAGGTCAATGTTGTTACTCTAATTTCTTTTTATGGACATGAAAACTGGGGTTCCTAGAATTTAGGAAATTTTCCATTGTCAGTTGAGGAATATATAGTGAGCATCTACCATGTGGAAAGCATGATGGTAAATTATAGTGTAATATGCTATTTATAGTAACTTACATGAACAGAGTGTTCATTGAACTAAATTTAAACATGTGATATTTTGCAGACTCCACCAGGCTGTGCAAATTCTAAGGAGCTTTATTACATTTAAGGTTAATTTTATTGAATGAATGAATGAATGAATGAATGAATGAATATGCACTATTTTCAGCATCCAGCTCCATCATGCTATGCAGGTGTTAGGAACATTTTTTCTATGTGAGGCTCGTTTTACTTAATGAGTGAACTAATGAATGAATGAATATGAACTATTTTTAGCACCCCTCCTTTCTATAAATAACAGAAAAGCAAAGTTCAATAAGTATGTTCAAACTTTTTAGCAATTTCAAATGTCTGGAGTCACAATGGTTGCAACTTTTAATAAGTTGCAACAGTGTTTCTGGCATTGTGGAGAATACAGAGGAGCCATGACCCAGGTTAGCAGACACACCATCAAAGTGGGACAAAGGCCATCAAGATAACAGAATGAGAAGGTGAATAACTTGTTCTAAGAGGAAACAGCTGGAGCTGGTTTCTGAATGCTAAACAGTTTTGAATTTCTCTTTGATTCAAGGAAGCCAAATCTTCACAACTTAAACTTTGGGATGTGTTCTGAACATTCACAAGACCCCCAAACTGAGTTGGGAATCTCCCGTGGAGAGGTTTCCTTGGGTCATTTTCTTAACTCTTCTCTTCTGCATTGGTTCTGCAATATAAGAGAAATGGCCTTTGTCTGATATTTTCTTCTCTGATCCTAGCACAATGCTGCAGGGGCAAAGGTCTTGCAACACACAATGAGGAAATGTAAGATAAACCAACTGGTGAGATGTTTCAGTTTCAGGTAACATCAATAGGTCCATTTATTTGGTTTTTAATACACACCAGGAATTGTAATGAGCATTTAATGTAGCTTAATGTAGGATCTTATTTAGCGTGAAGTCAACTGTAGGTGAGTGGGACCCTCATAATCCACATTATAGGTGAGGACAATGAGCTTTACTCAAATCTATAGAGCATGAAGCAGGCATTTGAAGCCTGTCAAGGAAAGTTCCAAAAGCCTGAAGTCTTAACCAGTCCCACACTGTCCCTTTCAGTGAAGGGCTTTCAGGCTGCATCCTCCCCAGAAGTTTCTTTCCTGACCATATTTACTTATTGCTTCTGTTTTGTTTCTCCTAGAATACCTTTTTTTTTAGGATGGTATGAGAGTATTTAACATATAGTGTTGTTTCAGGTGCCTAGAAAGGTCTTCAGCACTAGATTCTACAATTTATTTTGGGACCAGGGATTGAACTCAGGGGCACTCAACCACTGAGCCACATGCCCAGCCCTACTTTGTATTTTATTTACAGAGTCTCACTGAGTTGCTTAGAGCCTCATCATTGCTGATGCTACTTTGAACTCTTGATCCTCCTGCTTCAGCCTCCCAAGCTACTGGGATTACTGGCATGCACCACTGTACCTGGCTTAGATTCTATTCTTTTTGAAAGCAAGAATGACATTTAAATTGGGTCTTCTCACCAATATTGCATAAGACATTATTGAAAGATGACCTTTAATAAGTAATTGTTGAATTAATTGATGGTCTATTGCCAATAAAATGTTTATTATAAGTTTGTTGACTGAATTAAAAAAATGTGAACAAATTATGAGTCACAGACCATATGTCAGTAATATCTAGATTTGAGTTCTTTAAAAGAGTACATATAAACTATGCTTTCTTAAATTGCAACAGACAGAAGACCCAGTTCAAGCTTCTGGTCCTTACCTCCCTCCAGATCCCATCTGAATTAATGTTCTTTAATCTCTAAATGGAGTGATTCCATTTCTTCCCATTTGGAAGTCATAGTTTCCTAGAATCAGTTTATTTTTTACAAGACTAGTGACTTCCAAGGAATTAACATATAAGTAGGACTATAAGGGAAAGTCAACCAACATAAAAAAAAATCAGTCCACCAAATGGACTGATTAAACAGTGAAATATTCTTAAATCAGATATTTTTAGAATTTAGTCTGAGGTAGAGTGAAATTTACTCTTTCATTCCTACGAAGAAAAGATTTGGAAAGAGAAATAACTTGATAATACTAAAGGACTATATATTTTAAAAATTGAGAAGCAAGTACTTTCAGATTTTTGGCTACAATAATCAATGCAACTAGCTTTTTTTCCCCTACTGAATCAGATTCCCTGAGCACCTCCAATAGCCATCATCTTCTTCATCTAATCATTTATACCTTGGCTTGTCCCTAAAGGAATTTAGGAGAGCCAGAATAATTCTCTATTCTATGAAACACCTGTAGAATTTATTATAAAGAATATAAATATATGTGTATCTCAATCGGTTTGTAAAGCAATGTTATCTTAGGTAGTAGGAGAGGGCTGATAGGCTCATTTGAGAAGTGAAGGCAAGTAGGGTCAGACCTTCTTGATAACTTGTTGAAACTAAGCATTTAGGTAATAGTGGGAGATTCAGGGCAAAGATTCTGGCTAGGATACCAATCCATAATTGTATACATTACATAGATTGTCTCCAATAATTACTACATATGATTGAAAATAAATCCCTGACTTTCATAAAAAAAGCTGAAGCTTTAATGTAGATACTCCACTCATCTGAGTAATTTCTGTTAAAAGTGGAGATGCCGGCCCTGGTAGGAGTGGCACTGAGTCACAGAGATGGGGTAGTAGACTTCAGCTTGGTGTGCTGAAGAATGAACAGGAATGAATGGTCAGGCTCAGGTATGATGTCACCAGCACCTCTCAAGTAAATTTCTGATTCTCCACCAGCCTGAACACTGCTGTGGTCCAAAACTTTCACATCTCTGAAGGGCACTCTTACAACTACCTGAAACCTGACCCTCTATGAACCCATTTCTTAACTACTGAATTTAACTTCATATTTCCAATAGAATTGTATTTTCTTTATATTGTTTTTTTTTCATAAACAGAGATTGCATGAAATCACTTACTCCTAGATACCTCTACTATGATTTTGTGTTACATTCCTAGAACATAATAAAGTATTCCTTCCTGGAAATGTGAAATCCTGAAGTGTGAAATGTGGGTTCAGATGAAACCTTTTCCCATCTTCTGCCACTCTCCACCTCCCACGGGCTTCTTTAACATGGCTGATTAGGTATTCACAGAGTATTTTGCACTTCTCCCCTCATCTCATATCTGTGCCTATCAAGTCACTCTATACCTTGAACGTGCTCTCCTCTTATATCATTTGATATCTATAAAATGTCTTTGCAGCCTTCAGGCTGCGGTATAAATGTATCTTCTTACCAAAACCTTTGCTGATTTTCCACACATCACCATGGACTCTGCTCCCTGTGTTCACACAACAGAAATCCATCGTCAACCATGACACATCTTTAACCACATTTACTTCAGCCTGTTTACAGGTGGCTTTGATCAAACAACATGCATAAAAGAGACTGACTTAGAAAATGATCAGACCTGTTCTTTCTTTCCTTATAGTATTGAAAAGCTGAGGTAACTGTCTAAAATGTCAGACGGCAATTTAACAAAAGTTTTCTCTTTTACTCCATATCTAAGGATCTTATTTAGTCTCATACCTTTTAAGTTCATTTAATTGTTGAGTCCTCCAAAACTTACACCTCCATCTTGGAACTTTCCCTTCAACCCAACTACTTATTGAACATCTCCATTTGGATGGACCATCAATATCTCCAACTTAATATGGTAAAATTGGACTTCTGTTGCCCGCCTCTCCACCCCAATTGATTTCTCCATCATTCTTCCCCATCTCAGCTAATAGTGACTCTGCTCTTGTGGCTTGAGACAAGTACTTTGAGCTCTTGAAACCTCTCTGCTTACACACCCTATCCAATCCCTTGCAAAACCTGTTACTGAGACCTTTAAAATAAGTGCGTAGCTTGATGCTTTCTCACCTCTCCCACTGCTGCCACTCTAGGCATATCCCACCTAGATAATCACAATCACCTCCTACAATGGATTCCTTTTGCCTCTTTCCATCTAGTATGTATGCATTAAATATGCAAACATTCTATTAAAATAAAATTGAGATCCTTCACTCCTTGTCTCCAAATCCTCTGAAAACTTCCATTTTATTCACTGTAAAAAGTCCAAGCTCTATCTGATGACCTGCAAGGCCCAATATAATTGGCCATGAATTCCATCCTTGACATTTGACACCATTCCTCTCCTATATTTACATGACTCCAGTTACTCTAGTTTGCATAAGGTTTCCAAAACATGCTACTGGCATCCATCTTTGTGCTTGATATTTTCTCTGCCCAGACTGTTCTTTCCCCAGGAGTTTCATGCCTTGTACCCTCACTTATTCTTCATTTGAAGATTTTACTGAAATTTACCTTCTGAGAGATGGCTACATTGCATCTCTGAACAACCTATGTAAATTTTCCTCCCAGTGAGATGTTTCTTATCTTCTCTGATTCCACAGACATCCTTATGAAGTCACTGGACTCACAGAACAAAAACAGGCCTCCCAATAGGATGCATGGTTAATCACATTTTCATCTTATTATCTAACATATCTACGTTGCACTTTTTTTTGTCTTAGTTATTGTCTCTCCAGTAGAATCTGTGTTTTCTAAATGTGAAGATTTTTATCTGATTTTTTCTCCCTATATACAGAGCACATGGAATAATAATAATATTAACAATGATAAATAATGGTCAAAAGAATAAAGGAAGACGAGATGGGAGGGTAGGAATAAGTGAGGAAGAAAGGGAGGAAAAGAGGGATCCATCAGTATATTTACTGCTATTAGGTCATTCATAAGAATGAAGCTCATCTACATTAATGACATGGAAATATTTCCAAAATGCATTATAGACAGAAAACAGATTTTAGAATGATATATGCATTGTTATTCCAGTTTTTTAAAAGGTTCAGTGTTATATAGGAATGCAATCAGGGTGAGGAGGGCATATGCCAGTTAATAGTGCTAATCTCTGGAGGTGGTATCAAATAGTATTTAGCATCTTTGTTCGGCATTTCTGGGTAATTCGCATTTAAAAATATGTAGACATTAAAGTTTTAACAGTGAGAATTTGATATTCAATGATGGTGTAGATGTAGATTTTTCACATCGAAAGCTGTTCATATAGTATACTTGTCATGGAAAGCAGTGTAGAGAATAGTAATAATGTGAGCATTAACGTTCCACTCAGAAATCCAAAGCACCTCCATTAATTAAATGTATTTTTTTAATATTTGTTGCCAAAACACACTTGGCCACAAAAGTAATTGAACCGACATGAGTTTATTTATAGACCTAAGTCCCACATAATGTGAATATTTGTCATTTTCACTAATTCTGCCCCAGAATGTGCTGTGAATGATGTGCCATATAATTAATATGCTCCTGATTAACTTTCCAAAATCCATATCAGTTCTAAAGCACACACAGCCCAAAATCTTTTACATAAGGCATCATTGATATCTTCTATCCTCATGCACAATTGTTATCTTTATTTGGTGTGAATTTTACTATATTTTTCTTTTTGTTCAGCCGCTTCTTGCATTTTGCTTCCTACAACAAACTTCTTCTGTAATATATAAAATAACATATAAATAAATCAAAATTAAATTAAAACATTAGGTAGCCTTTATAAGCATTAAAAATGTTCTTAGCCAGGTGTGTCCTTGTATATTCCTGCTTGAGACAAACCAACCCTCGGATTTTGTCAACCAATTCCCTAGGTGAGAGAAAGGGAACTTATTAGACTGAAAAGTGACATGAGTAAATTTGAATGAGATAGGCATTTAGAGGAAGACAGGTTCCACCTATACTCTGGGATAAGTTTTGCCCCAGGGACAATTTCAATACTAAAAGTTGACAGAGACACACTCATGGCAGGATTCACAGCTCCTCTGCACTCAATAGTCACGTTTCAGTCATCCCCACACCTTGGGCTGGTTTCCACTGAAGACAAGGGGGAGTGCTAGTGATATTAATAGAAGCAGCGTGTTCCTTTCCTGTTTAGCTATTTAAAGAAATGTTCAGCTGCAAGGTGTGCTGATGTATGCAGCTTATCTTCGTCAACCCAGACAGAGCTCCCTGTACCTCCCTCTCACTACAACCCGTTAATGGATCTGTAACTTTCAGTTTTGATATAAAATTTACAAAGGAAAGGGTGTGTGTGTGGGGGGTCCATTATTGTTTCTAGATGCAGCTGATCACCATCGTGTGGGGTATGAACACTCTTAATTGGATTCCTGCCTATAAATGCATCATAAACAAATGTAGAAGACAATCAGGCAATGGTAAATGAGAGGTGGGAAATTATTGTCACCCACCAGGTGACCTTAAAGTACAACACAAATAATTCTTCATGGGGATTAGAAATGCAATCAGCTCTTCACACGTGGCTTAGAGACGAGGCTAGCTGAGATGAAACCGAGTTAGAATCCAAAATGTAATGCAGTATGAAGTCTGGACCTCAAATATTTAGAGAATGACCTTCCATCTGTTTCTTGACATTCTCTATAGACTTCAAGGCCTCCTTCAAGAACTGTTTCCACCTTAAAGCCTTCCAAAGCTCACAAGATTTAGAATTCCCCTTTCTGTCATTTGCTGCAGTTCATGTTTTCAACATGCATTAAAATATTTATTACAAATTTTCCTACTGTTGACTGTGTTTATTATGGGGCTTCCCAAATTTCAGCTCTCCACGAAATTTTTGAGATTATTTTACTGAATCATGGTGCTGTGTATATTTTGTAGATTTAATATTCTCTTTACATTTACTAACTTTAAAAAGCATTTTATCTTAGCTTTATCTATTGCATTCAAATTTTGATTTTTTTTTGTGTTTGTTTGTGTGAGCTTGAGAGCTTATAAAAATAAAAACAAAGCTATCAAAATTTTAGCAGATTATTTTATGTGTCAACTCAAATCATTTGGAATTCATACCATTCTTAAAAAAATTCCCCTTTTATATTGTTAAGTCTATGTACAGAAATCAGTCTTTCTTTTTACACAATGCAATGTCTATGAGAATGTTTGCTGAGCATGTGTAGAAAGTATAGTGGCACCCAAACCTAATCAGTCATAATAAATATTTCAAAATTATATTATTGTGATATTATTTCAAGATATAAAATATTCAATATAAAAATTAATACAAACCTTCTATAATGAACAAAGTATCAAATCATTCAATAAAACAGGATTATTTATAAATATAAATATATACATATGTTTATACAGAAATTATACTCCTTATGAACTTAAATTTTTTTCTATTTCTATGTAAAAAGTCATTAGTATTTTTCTGGGGACTGCATTGAATCTAGAGATTTCTTTGGATAATATGGTTGTTTTAATATTGATTTTTCTGATCCATTAACACAGGATATTTTTTCATTTTTGTGTTCTATTTTCTTTCATAAGTGTTTCATAATTTAAGTGTAGAGTTTTTTCAATTCCTTGGTGAAATTTATCCCTAAATACTTTTTTTTTGTAACTATTGTGAATACAATTGCTTTCTTAACTTCTTCATCACTAGGTACATCATTGATATATAAATGCTATTTTTTTGTGTATTATGTATCTTACAAATTTACAGATTTTTTATATGTTCTAGCAACTCTCTGATTTACTATTTAGGTTCTGGGTGTCAAATCATGTCCCCACATGCCCTTTAGTGGATTGCTGAATAAAGAAAATGTGGTGTATATGACACAGTGGCAAAGGACAAGGTAGTCAGGGTTGATACTGGATGATGAGGCTGGGCACATGGAGGCTATTATCAAAGAAATGGAAATGGAATGCTAACACCTCCAGAGCACTTCCCCCCTCTCAACTGGTTACCAACAACTCTGGGGAATTGCTCCTTCCCACACAAGGAGTTGATAATGAGCACATCCTGGGCAGCTGTTTGCCTGCCTTGTGGAAGGATCATCTGAAGCAGGTCTGGGGGCAAGGAAGAGAAGACCTGAGATCTATGAAGGGGTAAGACATACACCCCTCCCAGGGATACCAGCTCTGGATCCCCTTCTATCTGGAGAGGTCTACTAAGTCTGTTCTGTCCCTTAAATAAAACTTGCTTTCTACACTTGCCTCAGGGTTTCTCCAGTAGTGAATTTCCAACACCAGGGAAACAAGGTCCTGATCCTGATTTCCAAGACTGGTATCATATAGACACAATGAAATATTTTCCATCCGTGAAGAGGAATGGAATCTTTTTATTTGTAGCAACATGGATAAAACTGGACGTCATTATGTTAAGTAGAATCAAGCCTGCTACAGACAAATACAAGTGCCCATTCATTTGTGGAAACTAATAAGCACATCCTATAGAAGAACAAAATGGGATAGGCCCACCAAGGATTGAGAAAGGAAAGGTGAATGGGGGACAGAAAGAAGGTCAATAAAGCCACCAAAACAGAGTGGAAGAATTATTTCTAGTTCTTCTTTAGCACAGTAGAAGTGTGTGTCCTAATTCCTAAAACTGATTAATGTTTCAAGAGATGGAAATATTTATTTCCCTGATTTGATTATTACACTTTGTAATTGAATTACCACAATTTATCCCATAAAATATACAAATCTTTTGTCTCAATAAAAAAAATCACCCCTGTTTTGTTTCAGGTATTGTAGAAATTGTAGGAAAAAATTATTTACTTCCTCATCTTTTTCTTTGCTTTAAAGTCCATGTTTTTGAAATTTGCCATGTGATTATGAAAACTATTCTCATATCTTCAGTTTTTCCTGGGGACCTTTTCTAGAGGGATACTTCCCAGTTCCTTCTAACATTTGGCACCTCCCCAAAGGAGAAGACACACTTGAGTGAAAAGTCTTATAATACACACTTATAGTAGTGGAAAGCCTCCAGGGAGAAATTCCTTGGAACAAAATGCCTATAGGTACAGTTTTGAATTAACTGCATGACCCCTAGCCCTGTGCTTGTATAGAGGTAAGTACAGGTAAATCTGGGTGATAGGAACTTCATTAGGAAGGCGGATAAGCTCAGGCTCAGAATACTTACTGCAAACACTACTTGAAGAACAACAATTTCCATTGTGTTTCCCATCCGTCTAACACCTGGGACTATTTCTCATTTATTTCTGAAGTTAAAGTAAAGAAAGGTGTGCGATTCATTGGCCTGTTTAAAACATAACAAGACATGGCCTTCCTATTCCAAAGTGCTTTGCTAACTTCAAACTAGAATATTTATTGTGTCCCATCAGTTATTTGTAATATAAATTTACTATTATCCTTGCTAATTGTTTTACATAAAGTAAATACATAGTCCCTTTATTTCCAGGGGAAAAATATACTCAAGACAGATTTGTTTGTCTTCTCCGTACCCCTCCCCTTAATTATTAGTCATGAAATACCTTGGCGTCTTCCATCCTGGGCCCATAGCTGCTGCCTCCATCCTTCTCCACTCCTCTCTGAGCCCTAGAGGGAAACATCATGTTTAGCATTATAATGTAATTAAGGTCATATTCTGCCTTCAGTCATCAATGTGCAAATGCTCTATGACTAATGAGACAGTCTTAACAGAGCCTCCTAAATGGTATCCTCTAACCAGGCTAAATAGGCACGCTTTCCGTAGCCCCCTTTTGACAAGAGTGCAAATTTGTTCTCTCCTTCAGGCTTCTGGCAGCATCAGAAAAGTAAGTGAAACCAGTGTTTCAATCATGGAGATTTTCAGAAAATGAGTCCTCAGAAGAATTAACTTCATCCTTCCCAACTCTCTTCTCAATTACATTGTCTGATATATAGATATATTTTTTCCTTATTTTTTTTTTCTGGGAGGTGGTCTAGTGCATCAGGGTGGGGATTCAGGTGGCAGTGCAGACACTATGGGACTCACGGGATATGAGATGATGATGCAGGCATTAATGAAGAGCTAAGGAAAGAGTGAGTACCTGGGTGGAGATGAATCAGACAGGGTCAGGAGACTAGAGCAGGGCTATAGCTCACCTATATGGGTTTATCTCCTTCCATCTTCTGAAACATGGCCTTGTCTTGTCTTCTTTCACAAGGCATTTTTAAACCTCATTTTTCCCTCTTATAAATTGGAGAATATAGTCGTGGCTACTTGATAGGGCTTTTAAGACTCAAGTACGACCATTTGCATTTGGATAGTTAATAGCATAGCATAATGCCATACTCAGAGAAATGTTAAATATTAGTTATTATTTCAGTGTTTTAAAATCGTGTGTGTGTGTATGTGTGTGTGTGATGTGTGACTAATCTTGCGGCTCTATTTTCATACTAATTTTACCCTTAAAATTCAGCATTGGTATAATCATAACAATAGTGTGTCCTTGTCATTTCTCCCTTGCGCTACTGGGAAAAAAAACAAACAAACATGCAAACAAATTTAATACTATCTCCTGCTCTTTCCTCTCTTGCCCATCCTCAATATGATCTCCATAATGTTGTAAGACAGAACTTTTAAAAACCTATAGCTCTCTGATGCTTACCGTTATTCAACATTCTTCCATTACTATTAGAATGAAAATAAAAATCTTCAACATGACCTCATATGCCTCGCATGATCCAGATCCTTATTCCATGCCACCTTTCCCTCCTCAGGCAGCTAGCCAAGCTGATCTTTATTTCTTAAGGATGTTACTCTCCTTTCTTTCTCAGGAACTTTGTATGTGCTATTCCTTCAGCTTCTTTCCTTACTTCATGTCTATAAGTCCTTTCATATCCACTTAAATACCGTCTCTTCCAGAAAAACTTCCTAATGACCCCCACAAATAATGAGCTTCCTTTTAAAAATATGATTTACTTATTACGTGTTAATAAACATCTTTTTGTTTTAGGTTTTTCACTGCTCTGAACAAATGATCTGACAAGAGCAATTGTAAAGGCAGAAAAGTTTAACTGAGGCTCAAGTTTTCAGAGGTCTCAGTTGATGGTCAGCCAACTTTATTGCTCTGGGCCCAATGTGAGGCAGACATCACAATGGGAGAGCATGGAGGAGGAAGGCAGCTCCGGACGTAACAATCAGGAAGCAGAGAGAGCTCTGCATACCAGAGACAGAAATGTAAACCCCATAGTCATGTCCCAGTGATCCACTTCCTGCAGCCACACTCCACCTGCCTACAGTTCCCACCCAGTTAATCTATATCAGTAGATTATTTAAGTTGCAACTCTTTTAATCCACTCATTTCATATCTGAATGTTCTTGCATTTTCACACATAAGAGTTTTCGGGGGACAGCACATATGTAAACCATAGTATTTTTGCAGTGCTTACCTGAAATTTAACTTATCTAGAATATTATTAAATGTTGTATATGTATAATTATTTTGACTGTCATCAGTTCTTCTCCACAAGGGTCTGGACCTTGTCTGTTGAATGTGCTCTGATTTACCTGGGAAGTGAAGGTATCTAGAAGGCACCAAATAAGTATTTGTTGAAAGAATAGATGAACACACTAAGTTTGATCTATTTGAAATATTCTCAAAATAAGACTAAAATTGGTTTCATCATTTGCTCAAAATCATTTAGCCATCAAATGGTGGGACATGAAATTGGTAGTGACTTAAAAAGGCTTATAAGGAAATGAAATAAAAAGAGGAATCCTGTTAAGTTAGAGATGGCAAAAGTATACTGTGCCCCTTTTTCCAACTACAAATATTTCAGTTTATTCTAACAATCTTAGCTACTAAGCACAGATTGGGCATCAAAATCCTTTTCAACAAAACACCTCAACCAACTTGTTGGAATCTATTTGCCGCTCCTGAACTAGAAAATTTGTTAATGGTGAAAGAAGAATACTATACCATATCTGTCGCAAAAGAACAAGAAAGTAATAGTTTAGCTTTTTCTAGGTACATTTTGAATTTTTTCAATTATCCTGAAACCGTCTTATGTCTCTTCCCAGATTATCCTTTTTTTTTGTACCAGCAATTGAACCCAGGGGGCACTTAACCAGTGAGCCACATCCCCAGCCCTTTTAAAATATTTTATTAGAGACAGGGTCTTGCTGAGGTGCTTAGGATCTTGCTCAGTCACTGAGGCTGGCTTTGAACTCGTGATCATTCCACCTCAGCCTCCCCAGCTGCTGGATTACAGGTGTGAGACACCACGCCTGGCTCAGAGTATCTTGTTTGTTCCTAAATATCCAATTCAAGGAATATTGAATACATAAATTTAATAATGAATGTGATTGAGTTATATGACAATAATAGCAACATGACTCTTAATTTTGGTGTGCAGTCCTAAAAGTAGCATAATGTAAGCATCTCTGTCTCCTTGTTTTTCCGTGGTCTGTAAAGCTTCTGATCACCCAAGGTTCTGAGCACACTTGGGCGGTCACATGAAACTGGACAGAGAAGATAGAACATTTTATCTTTCCCCTGACTGTTTGGATCTCTCTTCCAGGATCCTGATCCGGGTCAGATCCCTGGCATTTTCAGTGTCTTGTAATAATGCTGAACAAGAAGGAAATTGAGAATGATGTATGTTTCCTCGACTTCCTGAACTGGCTAGACCACTCCAAGTCTAAGCAAACCAGCGGTTCCCTTCTGTCAGACTTTATTCCTATTCTATTAGGATTTGCCTCCTCCCATCAAGCAGAAACACTTCTGATCCACACTGAGCTCCCACAATCTTTTTTGACATTCTTATCCACTACTCGGGTTTAATCAGCCCCAGGTAGATCAAAAAGAATTGATATGAATTTTTTGATTGGGTGCCTGTCTTTATTCTCTCCATCTCTTTACCTTTCGGCAGCTGAAGGGGATCCATCATGATAATTTCCCGTTATTAGGTTTGAAGTGTTTTGAATGTGAAATGCCTTTTCACTTAGAAAGAATTGATGCCTATAACTTGTAATGTGTTAGCAGTTTGGTAGAGTGCTTGACAGCCCAAACTGCATTACAGGTAGCTAATCCCTATGGCTGAGCTCCATTAAAGAATAGATCGTATCTGTTAATACAGCCATAGAGTGTGGGTCATTGTGATGAAAGCAGTCTAGCTGCTGGGAGAAAGATTATTATGTGACTTTATTCTATTTTAAATTTGGAGAATGTATGGTAGATATACTAGTCGTGATTGATTAAAGATACGAGAGGGGATTTTATGACTCTCCTGGTATGTGCCAGGTGTATAATTCCCACCAGGAAGAAAAATGTCCCCAATGGCTTAAATGAGACCAATAGCAAATATTAAGCTGTGGGCAGCTACCTAGCTCGTGGACATTCTTCACAGTGACTTCCCTGATATTTCACACAGTTCTGCAGAAGAGATGAGAGTCTGATGCCCTCTGATTCTTATTGCTTATTAAAAATGCCCCTTGAGCAAAAAGAGTTTGTGGTCCAATATTGTGACCCTAGTACGATCTAGGCTATTTTTTTTTTTCCCTGCAAGGCTAATAAAAGAAAGTACATTTTAATTCAGGTGTCATCTGTATTGTGTAGGAAGGGAGAAACTTGAAGTTTGTTAATATCAAGAATGGTGATAATGCCTGTGTACCCTGGTGCATTAACAAAGCCCACTGTAGACACAGCTGGGGAGTGGAGGATGGTGTATGACATTGTTGTCATCTCTAGTCATAGACACACCCAAGCACATTTTGGTTACCACAATCTTTGGTTTAATTAATTATATAATAAAGCTTGTGATTGTTGGTAACTCATATAATCTATGAGAAGTCCATACAATATCTGAAGTCTGATTTATAAGTCAGTACCTATTTTATCATGTTAAAGGTAGTTTCTGTACACAAATTATTGTTAGTAGACTCATCAAAATAGCTAGTCCATTTCACAATCATGATTTTATTTAACAAGCATGTGCAAATTAACTTTGAATTTCCACGAGAGAGAAGAAAAGTGCTGAAAATATTCCTATCGTTAAATAATATGCATATCACGATGGGACACAACTGAAAATATTTGGAATAGTTTAATAAGAAAAAGGGGTTCAAGTACCAAAATGTGAATAATCCATGCTTTCAAAAACACAACCCCCAGAAAATGGCTTCAATGTCAACTCAGAATCTTTTGGTGAAACTGTTTCTCTCAAGTTCTATAAAGTACTCATTTCTTGTCAAGTAGAGGTCATGCCTTTAGTATTCATAAAGGGAAACTGAGGTCAGTTGAGATTATTATATTCATTAAAGGTCTCTAGTATTGAGAAGAGATCAAATATATGGATTCCCAAATTGGTTCTGGAACTGAAAATTTCTATCTAAAATTTTTATTAAATGAAATTAAGAAAAGATACTCCTAAGATAGGATATGTCCAGTGTTTTGGCCTCATATACATTATTTGATTTAATCCTCACTATTGTTTTATTTGGTAAGTATGAGTGTTTCCATTTTAGAGATGGGGACATAGAGGCACAGAAAATAAGTTACTTGGCCAAGAAATGGAAGACAAAGTTTTGTATTAACATCAATCCTTTATTTTTATGTACTTTGCAAGTCTGTATGAGATAAAAATTAATTGAGATCATTAAATAACTGAGCAATCCTAGAAATGGATCCATTTTGTTTAAGAAAGCCAAGATACCATGTTGTGTTTTACTGGATACAAGCCAGACATAAACCTGGTGGCCATTTCAACACATTTCTCACTTTTGGGTTTTATTGTTGTTGTTGTTTGTTGTTGCTATGGTAACAAAGCATGATGTGAGATTTCAAGTTTACAAACTGCAGTCAGAGAGCTCCTGAAACCAGTGACTGAGCAAAGCCAAAAGCTGCGAGAAGACCAGTGGAAATAGAATTAAGACTAAAATTGGTTAAAGCATTTGCTCAAAATTATTTAGCCATCAAATGGTGGGACATTAAATTTGAAGTGGCAGAGAGAAGTGCTCACATCATGATTAGAAAGCAGGGACAGACTCCACTCTCCAGATACAAAATGTATACCCCATAGCCGCAGCTTCAGTGAAACATTTCCTTCAGCCACACCCTACCTGCCTCCAGCTACTACTCAGTTAACCCCACCAGGGATTAATTCACTGATTAGGTTAATGATATAACTCAATCATTTATCCTCCAAACCTTCTTGCACTGTCCCAATGTGAGATTTTGGGGGATACCATATGTAAACCATTACGTCCCTCTTTCCTGGCCTTGTTCCTTCTATTCCCAGACTTGGATTCTGAGAAAGAAAACTTGGACCTCTTTCCCCATTTCAAATTCTATTTTAAATAGATCTTCCCCTGGTACAGAAAAAAAAAAACATTTTTGGAATTACCCAAAGTTGAAAAAATTGTGTTGATCATAATCCTGTATGTTGATTAAACAATGTGGAGAAAATCTCATCCTAACTCCAATTCTGTAATTGAAGGGAGACTTGTGTTTGAATTTTAGTCAGACAAGACCTGAAATTGAATGTCAAGGGTCAACTAATGAAGCTGCATTTCAAGGTCAAAGTTTTGCGTTTCAAGGTAGAGTGCAAGTGAAAAATAAGGTCCAGAGTCTGAGACACAGAAGCTTGAAATGCCAGGTTCTCATTGCAAGACCAGGTACACATATCAGTATAGGGTGTCAGACTCAAAGTATGGAGGCTTCAGGCACCTATGGTTGAGAAAAGTTCTTCCTCTAGACTGGCCGCTAGCTGTTATTATTTTAAGCCAATTTCAGGCCATACAGTACAGAGTAGAATAAAGTAGAAGTTTTTCTCCTCAAACAGTTTTGACATCCACCCAGCTAAATAATACACTACTCCTGGATTTTGCCATAATTTTCTTCCTTGCTCTGCCTCCAAATTGACTTTCTCTATATAGATGAATGTGCAAATCCTACCATCCCTAAAAACAACTACCACCACTTGGACAAAAATCAGTTAATAGAACATTGACTTTTCAACTCTTTTTATACAACACAGAATTAAAAATAATGTCTTCCTGTTTGCAATTTCTATAACCATTGGTCTCTATTTCTTTTATAATATTTCTTGCTCTACTTATTATATTTTAATTAGTATTCTCATTACTGTGTGTGCAGACAAATGTGACCCTACATTCTATGAGACCATATTCAAATTGTTCACTCTCATTCCACAAACTAGCATAGTGCTAGTTTTATTTTTATGTGCACAGTTGAGTGCACACAAACTTATACTAATGTTTATAGTGTCTCTCTCTCTAGTGTAAAATGTTGATGGGCAAGGTCTGTAGGTAATTTTATTTTCACTGGTACTTACTACAATGCTTCGAACACAGTAGGTTCTTTACAGATCATTGTTAAATGATTGTTCTCAGTAATAGCCACGACAGAGATTCTCCAGTGCATCTGAAGAGGCCAGGCACATTTCCTGCTTATGGAGACCCATGCACATAATTATGCAAGTGCAGCTAAAAGGATTCAGAGAAGATGAAGCACTACTAATAGAAATGACTCACAAACGTCACCTTTCCACACTATTACTATTTCCCAGAATCCCTCAGACTGCACATGCCCAGCTCTTTCAAGGAACAAAAATGATGAAATGATTTGTTGCCTCTGAGGTTCTCTGAGTCCCTCTTGCTTACTCCCCTATGGTGACCATGACTGGAGGGACTTGGGCAGCCCCTAAATGAGAACTTCACAGCCAGACTCTGCTGACACTACTTCATTATAAAGATGCATGTGGTGGCTGCTAGCTAATGAATGCCAGTGCTCGGAAGGATAAACTCAGCTTCTCCCTGATACAATTTAACATCGTATTTCCCTAATTTGAGCCTGATTTAGTCACTGGGGTATTTGGATGCCTCTTCTATGGTGCCGATAGTTAATTAAACAGATGTTGCAGAGGGAATCATTAATTTTAGTGCTGCAGATGGGAGCGGAATGACTTTGTGAAGTTAATGTTTCAGCAAAACAATGGGCTTCTGTCATCAGTTGGTATAAAGTGAGTAAATTAAGAGAACAAGGAGAATAGGGTAGGCTGCTATGAGGAAATATTAATTATTCATTTTAAAAAATTATACTTCTTTTTGTCTTTGCATTACTCTGAGGGGGAAAAAGTGCCTATCTTCAGGCAGGGGTGGTGGAAGCAGTAGGCAGGAAGATTGAAGGTGTTTGAAGCTTCAACTATGCAAAAATGTTTAACTTTGCCAAGGCTTATTTGGTGTAGGGGAGTGGATAGTTTGGGAATATAAAACAAGCCAAATGAATCAGATAAATTTGTGAAAAGATATATAGTTAAGAGAATATACAACTGGAAGACAGAAAGCCCTTCTTGTTGATTTCACTGAGAATTATTCATCAATTCAGCAAATGTTTATTGTTGAAAGGGGCACTGGGACCGTGGATACAGCACTGAATAGGAAACATAGGGTTCCTGCTTCTCAGAAGCCATAGTAATTTGGGAAAAATATTTGTGTAGGCTCTCTGACTTAGAGTTGCATCTCAGACAAATATATGCAAGTTTATCAACCTGGTATTTGGGAAAGAGCAATAACATACATTGAAGAGCCTTTGCACACTTGGATTATGATTGTGCTTGATAATGTATTAAGAAAGCTTGATAAATACAGGAAGAAATTGAAATCCCAAAATAACAAAGGAATTATGCCAAAGTTCAACCTTAATGTTGGTTCAGAAATTGTTTTTTTTTTTTCTCAATAAGCTTAAATTAAAAAAAAAGTTACATTATGTGAGCCTATTTACTTATTAAGCAAACTTTAAACTAGTCTTCATATAAATAAAATTCAATGGAAATTTAAGGAGGATGTGATAGGTGCTTTTGAACACAATCACTGAAATCATTAGAGAGGAGAAGACATTTAAGATAACCCTAAAAGAAAGATAAGACTTGCTAAGACTCAGATTTCATGAATTTTCTCATGACCAGGATGACTTCCTCTCATATGACAATCTGCGATTTGTGGTTATCAGTCTTATGTGCTGTTAATAACGAGAATAAAGCCCTCATAAAGATGTTTAAATCCCTGGAATGTGTGAATGTGTTGTTGCATGGCAAATAATTAAGATGCTTATGATCATCTTAAGGTTGCTACTCAGTTGTTGTTAAGGAAATACAGTCCTGGATTATTTGGATGGATATATCCAGTGTAATCACAAGGATCCCTGAAGAGGAACAGGGAGGAGGAGGAGGTATTAGTACCAGAAAGTTAGAGGCACGGGAAAGACCTGCCTGGCCATACAGACTTTGAAGTTGGATGAGTATCATGAGTCAAAGAATATAGGCCAACTTTAGAAAGAAAAGCAATGAAAAGGCTCTCCCTTTAAGCCTCCATAAAGGGATGCAGCTGCAACAACAGTTTAGCTCAGTAAGACCCATTTCAGACTTCTGACTCCAGAACTATGACATAATACACATGTGCTGGTTTAGGCCACTATGTTGTGGTAATTTATTACACCAACAATAGGAAAGTATATGATCAAAACAAGTTCTTTGCATGGTTAAAATAGACCTATACAAAGCAATAGGAGACTGACCCATAGAAGAGGGTGACTTTATTTTGGTTTGCATACTTTTTATCTAGTTAAACATAGATGTTTGTTTTTTCAGCTTTTTTTAAATGGAATTGCATGCAGAAGTCCCCTATTATCCATTAAGTATATATATATTTTTTGTGTTCTGATAGTTATTTATTCATTCCATAGTACGTTTTTGGGTTTCCGATGATATGATAGTGAACAAAACAAACATGCTTCTTTCCCCTTAAAAGTTTACACAGTGAAGGGAAAGAGTGAAGTTTAGACTTGGAAAAAAAAAGGAGAATGTCATTTGCTGTGTCAGGAACACGGGAGCAAAAACCAGGGCTGTGACAAAATGTTACTAGTTTAATTTTATTTATGTTAAACATGAGGCTTACAGAAGCTGTTGCAGATGCAGATTTACTGATCAAAACAGAAAAATGGTCTAGTTTTACAAATTGTCCTGTTTACCTATCATCTATCCCTATTGCATTAGTAGAGGATGGGTCTCACAAATAGTGCCATATGTGGCATCTGATGATGCACTCTGATTTCCTGAAGGCAATTGGCTCTGTCCCTGGGAATCATATAGATGATTCCTGTGTTCTCCAAACTTCACTGGCCTAGATGGTTGTTATGGGGAAGCGATGTTGGGAAGAATAAAGTGGTATACAAAATGATTACTTCGCTCCATCTCAGTGTGGTGCTGAGCACACCAGCTGTGTGGGGCCCATTCATGTGCCATGTCTCCAAGTGTGCTGATCAAACCATACGCTCATCGTTCTCCAGGGGCTCTGTGCTGCTATGGCACTGACTCAGCTGGGTAAACAGTTTTTATTGTTGCTTAGAGCCTTGTGGTGGCCCCACCCCATCATTTTTAGACTACTCTCAGTAATAATTGGTTGCAAATGCACCTCCATCCCAACCTAGATTATGTTTTCAATCTGCCTCAGATGCATATGTGACCTCCACTGTCAATTTACAATTAATGATACCTTTGACCAAAAACACCCCGTATTCACCAATGACTCAATAATTGGGTCATTTTTGTCTCTGAACATCCTCAAACATTCTCCTTAAAGGAATAATCCAACTGGGCTAACTTACAAAGTCAGTGTTTGGATAGGGAAATTTGATCTGGGTCTAAACAATAAAAGAAATCATATATATGACTTCATATATAAATTCAAGTCTTGAAAAATAACAGCTGATCCTGGTATATTATTATAATCTTTGCTAGGTATTTCATTTATGTGTTTTTCTTTTATATAATTATAGGATTAATTCACAGACAAACTACTATGCATGAACTTAAATTCAGAAGAGAGCCTAGAGGAGTCAAATTGCACCCAACAAAATGCATAGAAGTTTTTAAGTTAATTATAGCAACACCACACAAAATTATTGAGAATGGGCTATATAAATAATATAATATCTTTTTTTGTTATGGTAACTTTTAAATTGTCAGAATTTATTTTCTTGGTTTTGTTTGTTGGTTGGTTTTCCTCTTGCTACTAGAGATTGAACCCAGGGGCACTTTACCACTGAACAATATCCCTAGATCCTTGTACTTTTACATTTTGAGACAGGGTCTTAGTCTGAGGCTGGCCTCAGCAATCCTCCTTGCTATTCTCCTTCCTCAACCCCTAAAGTCTCTGGGGTTATTAGCATGCACCTCTGTCCCCACCTAAAATTTATGGTCTCACAAAGCCTATGTACTTTGTAGTCACTTCTTCCATGGTTACTATTGATTGAATAGCTTCAGAAATACAGAATATTTTGTTTAATCATATCATTTTGCTCTTGAGAGTACTAAGATCGTAAAAGGACAAATATTTTGCCTAAGGTCACCTGTTAATAAAACTGAAACTCATACTGGTTTTCTACTAACTTGCTAGACTTAGTGCCTGAGGAATCAGTCTATGTCAAAAGAAAAAAAACCTATGGTAGGAAAACATATTGAATGCATTGATAGTTTCTTTAAAGGTAAGAGGGATTTTCACCACTCCCTAAACATAATATATATATATATATATATATATATATATATATATATATAAAATATATAAACATTATATATATATATATATATATATATATATATATATATATATATATGCTGATGAAAACTGAGAAAAAATGGGCAGGTGATAAAAGTGCTTGAAGACAGGTATCTGAGATCCCCTGCATTAGGATTAGTGAGACTTTAACCAGTAGAGTGGTGGAAAACTGCAGAGAAGCTGCACATAAGCCCTGGTCCTTGGTGGAGCACAATTGTACCAGATTTAGGGGTTGGGTAGGACGGAGGAGGGGCACTATCAAATGTCCATCTCCACATCTTTCCAAGGCACAACACAGGCTGGAACCTAATACCCAAGTAGTAGAGATGAGGTGGTCTATGACATCTATAGCCGTGGGTCTTTTAGAACCACTTTGTCACAAGATGACAACCACAGGAGAGGACATTTCTAGGTCTGGATGAACTTTTTGCCTGAGGGAATGTGAGAGTATATGACAGAAGGTCTGTCTGTCTGTGTGCCAAAGGATCACTTTCCTATGAAGAAGAAGAAAGAGCTAATGATGATTATTTCTATAATTGTAGCAATGTCTTGGTATAGTGCGTAGCTTCTGGAAATTTCTGACATGTGCTAATAAGGATGAGTTTGCTGGTTTAATGGACATCAGGTAAATTCATTTCAGGCCTGACACTCACATGCTCAGTGAGCACAGCTAATCATAGAGGGCCAGGCCTTCGGACATGTTGCTGACTCAGGTTACTCCATATAGTAATGCTCCCTGGGCAGAATTAGCCAGGAAAGAGTTAGGGCTCAATCTAGATGACTCCATTCATACTAGCTATGCTTACTTGCTAGTTACTAGGTTTCACAAGGAAAAAATTTAAGTTCCATACCCAATGTTGTACCCTGAATGCTTAGCTGAGATCTCTTCATGTAAAATGTGACCCCTTGATAATGGACAAATGAATCATTGCAATCAAGTTACACAACATGTCTCATAACATCATGGAAAGAACCTGGCAAAAAGAGCCAGGCTTTGTCAGCAGACTTTCCATAAATCCTGTGGCCTGCATAAGGTATTTAACTTTTGAGGATCTCATCACCTTTTTCATCGATAAAACTGTGTTTGAATACATATTTCAGATTGTTAGAAGAGTTCATGAAATGTGAAGTGCTCTATAAATATTAGGTATTAATTTTAAATTTAGGTCCAAAGCATTGAATGCAGAAATATAAAAAGATAGAGAAATACAGAAATAGATCATTATTGAGTATTTACCAATAATATACCAAATATACCTCCCAACTAGATCTGTAAGGAGCAATGAAACAGATGTTGGGATTCCAATAGGATGGCACAAGAATTTGAGCCACTTTTTAGTTATTAAATCAAAGTGTTTTGATAAAATTATAGAGGCTTTGGGATATTCAGGAAATGCAAATTTTGGTTACAGTTCACATAATTCTTAGTTGCAGCTGTTGATGGACTTGAACCAATGGGTATCAGTATCATTAGAGAAGCTGACTGATACAACTTTCCTTTTGCTACTTAATTAAAACTTATATTTGCATAATTTAATTCTGGTCACACATCAAAATTATTCATAGATGCTTCTCTAAAACTATATAGACCAGGGTCTCACCCACTGAGCTTATGATTTACTAGATGTCAGGAGCTACAGAATCTGAAGTTTGAAAATTCTTCCTTGACAATTCTAGTATAAGAGTGTTGCCAAATATTAAAGTTGATAATATTCCAATTTTATTCAATGTGGTTCATGAATTAATTGTATTTTTTGAAGTTGAGATTGTTCTAATTCCATGAGTCCTATCTTTGGCTCTATATTACAGTTGTATGAATTTTTTTCCAAGAATACATTTGTAAGTCTCATGCTCACTTGGTACAAGAACACAAATTCTACATTTCTAAATAAAGTTCCCACATTGTTATAATTTCACATTATCAAAAAAATTTTCCAAGGAGTTCCCCTATGTCTTTTACCTCAACTTTCCAAAATCTTATTATTTTTCATAATCATGGCATATTTGAAAAAAAACCTAGCAGAATAAGACAGGTGCATTACTATTAACTATAGACTGTATTCAGATATCAACAATGTATTCATGAATATTCTTTTCCTGCTGCCGGAATCAAGCTAGAATGC
The DNA here is from genome assembly GCF_964194105.1 of Spermophilus citellus. Classification (NCBI taxonomy): domain Eukaryota; kingdom Metazoa; phylum Chordata; class Mammalia; order Rodentia; family Sciuridae; genus Spermophilus; species Spermophilus citellus. The sequence continues at coordinate 16,371,028 of NC_138183.1, read as the reverse complement.
CATAGTAGAACATTTAGTGGCTTCTGTATCTTAAAGACAATTTTAAAGATAATTTGATATAGTCAGTCTGAAGACCACTATTTGTAATTGCTCACCCAATCCAAGCTGCTATATTTCAAGATATCAGAGTACTCTCAAAAAGGGCTCTTTCTCATCTCAGTTTGTTCAGCAATCTGATAAAAATGGGCTGGCATTTGACTCCTGCTCACACCACCATTCCATGCTGGCTCATACCAATGACCCCAGTGCTCTCAAGGAAGCTTATAAATTTTCATATAAATAAAACCATTCACAACACTAGGTGGGTATTAAGAGATTCAAAGACCTGTGAGAATACAAGGGGTCCTTAGCTCCATTGGTAATGGATTGGAGAGAAATTTCTTTCACTATTTTTTTAACCTAGTGTATGAATTAACAAGGTAAAGTATACTTGTGAAGTATACTTTACCTTGTTAAATATGCAAGAACACAGAGATAATCCATTTATTCAGCATTATCAAAGTACTTTTCTATTAACCTATAGAAATAATCAATAGAATGTTCCCATGTCTTCTATAAAAGCAGTAAGTTTCAACACCTGGAAAATTATTACTAAGCCAGAAATCCTACTTCTATATAAATCTCTCAGCAGTGCATTTTTCTTTCTCATTAACAAAACCTATAAAAATAATGTATGCATGCACACATGGGCATGGAAACACACGTGGACACATAGATTGCTAATTTTTAATGAAAGTATGAAGTAAAGGCTTCATTGCATCTTCTCATGGTACTTTGATTCAACTCCAAGTGTTGCCTGGATAAATTTTGTACTGGATTTACATTCTTAGATCTCAGCTGGTCTAAACTATTGCAACTTGATGGAAATTTGTTAAGTTTTCTTCTTTCAGGGTGTTGAGCTTCTAATATTCAGCTGGTCAGCATTGCAATCAATGTTTTAAACTATTTTTAGATACTAAATTCTGACCACTCTCTAGCAAGGGTAATGCACTAAGGAAAAGAAGAAAATGACAAAATGTCTCAGAGGAAAATTTATAGAATCCAAACACACAGATTATATTTATCAAGAGTTTTACAGTTTACAGTATGTCATCTCCTTATTTTAATTGTAAAAGAATTCTTGGAGTTTCTATGGATATTTTCATTTAGTAACAAAACTCTCCTTAAAACTGTAGGTATTGTATAGTCTTAGGGCTAGTAAAATTAACAACCGAGGAAGATTCATTCATTGCATTCACAAACATCCACTAACTACTTAATACGTGCCAGTAATCATACTGAGTTCTGGTAGTAAATAGAATTTTCTTAAGCTTGATATTTGATACTCTTGAGAGACTTATATTACGACAACAAAATAATCTAGAGAATTTTTATAATTGATTTTATCATGAAATAAAAGCAGATCTTTAGGGAACTGGATCATGGCTTTGAAAGTCACATTTTCTCTTGGTTCCTTATTTTTTTAAAAATTTTTATTTTATGCAAGTAAGAGGCTACCTATCTCATTGTAGCAATCAGGGAGATAGCAATGTAGGCAAGCAAACATTTTCTTTGAATACAATTAGCCAGAAATTAGGGTTGTCAATGATTTGTTGGTTTTAAAACTCTTCACTATTCCATGCTCTGCTGAATTATATTCTACATGAACATTGAAGAAAAGTATAAGGTCCTGATATTTAATTTTATTTAATTTTCATGATATCATGTTTCTAGCATTTCTACTTAGCTTTTCTAGCTATAGTCTTTTTAGGTAGTGCCAAGCATTTGACATTTGATATTTAATTTATCAGTAGGCAAAGTGGTTAGGGCTACATGGAAGACTGAAAACAATCTAACACTGATCATATATTTTATAGATGGGGAAACTGAGACTCAGATAAAGGAGATGGCTTATCCAATATCACTGAGTTTTTGATCATGAGTTCAAGCTACAATTTAGCTTTAAGCTGACTCCTGTTTTATCATCAGTTTCCACTAGCTACTCACCAACTTTCTGTTATTGTTAATTTATAGCTGTTTTGCACTAATGATAATAAATGGCCTCATAAATTCACAAGGTTTAGTCTCATGGTTCATTACATAATTTGTATTCTAATAAGTTATCCAAGGGGATTTTAATGTACCTGATCTGATGCAGGAGCTCTACCACTGCTGGGAAATACCATCCCCACTCTTTCTCATCATAGATGGAATGTTTTGATCCTCTTTGGAAATTCTATTTTTTTTCATTATAACTTAAAAATAATGACCCTCTAGTGTGCCAGTGTCAGTATTCAAAACACTTAGAGTGTTAGTGTCAAATGCTTGGCACTACCTAAAAAGACTATAGCTAGAAAAGCCAAGTAGAAATGCTAGAAACATGATATCATGAAAATTAAATAAACAAGACATCTTATAAATATTTTAGCTCAATCATTTCTTTGGCTTGTGGCTTAGAGAAAATACATAGACTTTCTCAAAATCACATATTGATACGGTCAACTGTAGTATTCATCTACTAGAGTTTCTATAAAAAAATACCATTGGTTTGGTGGCTTAGAAAATCGATATTTGCATTCTTATGGTTCTGGAAGGTAGCAGTCCATGATCAAGTTGCTAGAAAATTTTGTTTTTGGTAAGAGCACTTGCTTAGAGAAGGCTTGTTTTTTACTGTATCTTTAAACAGTGTATGGACTGTTGGCCAGGGGAGAATGAATTCTCTCTGTTCTCTTCTTAAAAGAAAATTAATCCTCCCCATTTTGATCTCATTTAACTGTGATTACTTCCACAGAAGTACTATCTCAAAGCATAGCCACAGTGGGGATTAAAGCTTCAACATGGGAATTTAAAAGGGCACAAATATTCAGTCCACAGTAGATGCAAATATTATTCTCATATTGATATTGAAAAGATAGCCTTTGTAGGAGATGGGAAGCTTCATTGCAGGTAGTTTTGTATCATTATACATTATGGTGCATTTAAGAATGGTATGTTCCCCAGAGGCCATGGCACTCACCAATAATCCCAGAAGCTCTGGAGGCTGAGGCAGGAGGATCATCAGTTCAAAGCCAACCATCCTCAGCAAAAGCTAATGCTAAGCATCTCAGTGAGACCCTGTCTCTAAATAAAATACAAATTAATTCTGGAGACCTGGCTCAGTAGTTGAGTGCCCCTGAGTTCAATCCCCAGTACAGAAAACAAAACAAAACAAAAAAACACATACACAAATAATGGTGTTTTCATGTCAGTGATGGCTTGAAGGATTTTCTAGGTCTACCTTTATTCTAAGACTCTAGCATTCTGATAATGTGGTATGTTAAAGAAAATGGTATGAATATGGAGAAAGAGAATGATGCATGTTCCTTGAACTTAGTTGTACAACCCTACGATGAGGAGTCACATCACTGGCTTGAAATCAGTATGTTGGAAAATAGAATTATTAGGGTCACCCTCTTCCTGGACAGCCTCTTATTATACATTTTCTGGAACACAGCTGAACACAGTTTGGCCAGTGATTTTTTTGTGTGTGTGTATGTGTGTGTACATGTGTATATATATATATATATATATATATATATATATATATATATATAACATAGTGTGTCTTTGATTTAAGGATTGTATAATGTATGTATAATGCAAGTATGTTAGAGTGGATCATCAATATACCATGATGTTGAAAAACAGTGAGAAAAATGCTTACCCCTGATGAATCACAACTCTCCTATCTGTAAAATGGGATGAAATATCCACTCTTCAAATTAGTTCTGACTTTCTGTATGTAGAGACTTCTGAAGAGATAGTGCAGAATGTTGAAACACATAGAAAAACAATCATCTAGGACTAAGCACAGTGATTTAATAGCAATAGCAATTTACTAATTGACCTAAGGCCGTCATTTAATGGGTCTTAGTTCTCATGTTCCTATGTACAAGGTATTATGGTTTGGTGTGAAGAGATAATTTTTTAGATATGGATGTTATATGCTTAGCTTATTTCCTGTCACCTAAGTAGTCAATCCTTGTTTTGCTTAGTTTACTGCTGTTCCTGCTGTTGCTGCTGCTAGTACTATTATCATCACTACTGCTAAAGTTACTGCTGTTACTAGTGAAGAACTTTACCAGGAGCACAGCAGGGGGCTGGGAGACCTGAGGATGTGGAGGCTATGACTATTTCCGGCTCAGAGCAGTCAATATTCCTTTTATTTCAAAGCAATAAAATTGATAGCTCCTGACACTATGTTGGCACCTTTCCTATGCCAACAAGCTTGAAGTTACGAAATCCAAACTTACAAGAGCTTATTTCTGAGCAGAGAATTAACAGCAATTAAAAAGGTTTCATTGTGAACACCTCAGTGGAAATCAGTCTCTCCAATTGATTTCTTCTGACAGCGGGCTATGGTCTGGAGACTTTGCAGGGGAAGGAGGCAGGGATGATTTCAGAATCTAGAGTAGTAATTGAAGATGGAAAAGTATAAAACTGGGTATATTTAAAATATGTTAAGAGAGGAGAGGTGGAAGACTTTTATAGGCAAAAATCTATGCATTTCACCTAAAATAAAAACTGGATAGATCTTAGGAATGCATTCATAATTGGAAGGAAAGACTTCCATAAGTCAAGAACATAGATCCAGTCTTAAATCATAAATATGTTTTTTAAAATAAATTTGGACTAAAGTAGGTGTGCAGTCCTCATCTGGCATATGAAATAATAACATACATTTCTTAATGAGTTGTTTTAAGGATTAAATTATGCAAATTATGGAAACCACAGATTGTAGTGCCTGGGACATAGTATGAGCTCAACAAGTAGAGTTTACTGAATTTAATAATACCAGCATGATTGTATCGTCTTTGTCTTTCTTTCAACATTGCTGTTATTATCATCATGTCATCCTTCTTAACCATTATCTAATATCTATAGACGCCTTATAATGAGCCAAGCATTCTTCCTAATTAATACATACCATAATCCTCCAAAAATATTCCATCAATATTATCTTGAAGATTAATAAGTGGAGACACAGATAAGTAAGGTAACTAGAGAAATTCATGCAACTTAGTGGTGGAACTGAGTTTAGATCTGGGCGTCTTGACTTCAGAGATGCTGTGCACTCTCAAACATTTACACATTCATGTATTTGCTAATTATTACAAAAATATAAATTCCCTGAAGCTCTTATTTTAGAATCATTTCCTTTAAGAATCTCGTCTTAATTTTGTTATCTGGCTATTTGAGTGGAGAATTGAATATGATTATCGCTAAAGTTCTATTAATCTATTAAAGATGATATGTGATAGCCTAAAAAAGATGCTGTCAATTCAAGATCTGGGTTAATTTATGTACAAATATTCAGTGATTTCTACCATATGCTGAGTACTAATCTTGATGAGGAAGATAAATAATAAAAATGCATACAAGACCCAAGTTATGAAATTTATACTCTAGTGGAAGGAAACAAAAAAATAAACTAGCAGGTTAGAAAACATTTTTTTTCTTTAAATGGCCAGACTGTAAATATTTTATGCTCTGAGGGCCATATGGTCTCTGGCACAACTACTCAACTCTCACATAGTACAAAAATATCATAGGTAATATTTAAATAAGTGTTTGTGTTCCAGTGAAACTGTTTGTATAAAAATAAGTGGCTGTCCAGATTTGGCTTCCATACTACAGTTTTCAGACTCCTGAATTAACAAATAAATGAATCCCAAACCACAGTGATATTAGTTAGTAGTAAATGCTGACTAAATAATACAAATAACATAACAGTAACTTGGTAGTAATTTCTTTAGGTCATGGTGATTAAGAAGACCTCTTGAAGGAAAATTCACTTCAAATGAAATTTTAATGAAGAAGACAGACATTTGGAAAATCAGAAGAAAAAACATACAGGGAGAATGCAGATGTTAGTAGAAACTTCTAGAACTTACCAAGGAAGGAGAATGGGACAGATAAGGTTGGAGGTATGGCACTGGACATACATTACAGAAACTTATCAACTCAGTTAATAAGTTTTAATATCCTTATAAATGAGTTGAAAAAGCATAGAAAGACATGAATTATTTTGTTTTGTATCAAAATGTTACTGTAGGGGACACTGAGAAGATGGCTGGGCTGCCAGTTTTCATTCTGTCCTAGTCTCTCAAAACAAAACAAAAACAAAACCAAAAAAACTCACAGGATTACATTCACAAGAAAAGAAGGTGGAAAGATGTTCTCAGAAACACCAAACCTTAAGAAAACCGCCAGCCTCCATAGAAACTGCATCATATTAATATTTGTGTTATATTAAAAAAAAAACAAACAGAGGGGAGCAACAAGAAATGAAAACCCATAACAGTCAGCAGAATATCTATGTATATCTATTCATTAGAAACCCAGGGGGGCAATTTGAGCAAAACAGATGCGGGAATTTGAGCCAGATGATGGCACAGGATCTGTGGTCAGGACAAAGGGCTTGAGCAGGTAATCCACAGTGAACCAGGACCCCTTCTAGGACACAGGAAAAATGGCTGGGACTCTATGGAAACTGTGAGGATCTATGACAACAGAGACCAAGAGGACAACATTGCAGAAAAGCTGGAGCAGGAAATGGAGCCAGAGAATCTAGGAGAGTAAGCGCCCTACTTTTGAATATTATGTAATTGTAACAGTTGAAAGAGCTCACATAAGTTAGGAAAAGCTGTGCTAAATCACATCTCCATTTAAAAGTTCAGGAAAACTAAATTCACATAACTATAAACCACGGAACAGTGTTCAAGTTAAGAGAATAAGGGACTATAACATCCCTTTGGAAAATGAAAGCATTTCAGAAAGAACAGAGCAAAACTGTGAACCATCTCTGCAAACAACAAGATAAAAGAGATTTATAAATGATACAAGAACTCAAACACAAGGAAGTCAGAACTAGGAAAAAAATCACAAAAATGAGCCAATGAAATGGAGAAAAATTAAAAGTAATGAATTTGATATATGAAAACTTAACTAGATGAAACATACAAATCAGTGAACATGATAGACAAGGCTTTCAAAAAATAAAGAAAGTAAAAGAAAGAGATTAATACAAAAAAATTTTTAAATCAACAAATAGTGACAGATGTTGAAGACAGGCAAAGATCTATGATACACATTAGAATCACTAAGTAGAAAGAGAATCACCAGAACAGAACAAATAATGAAAGTGGTAATTCAATAAAACTTCCTTGAAATAAAAAAGACTTACAACTACATATTGAAAAATGTATATTAGATACATGAGAATATTGAATTGGGAAGGCCCCACCAAGTCATACTCTTATAAAATTGCTAGACTTTATATAAGAACAATCCTCTAGGCGTCTAGGCAAAGATGAACTGCTTTCAGCCCGTTAGAACGAAGGAAATCTTTTTCTGATAAGCTCTTCTTAAGGAATTTGCTAGGGAACAAGTTTCTGACAACCAAAATAACTAGAAGCACATTGGCAAAAGGACTAGTTTCCAGCAAAAAACACATAATTATAAGTCATAAAAATAAAATTATATAAGGTTTGAAACTATGAAATATAATATGCAAGAACTGAAGGCCCAGATGGTGAGGATACAGATGTAAAAATTAGGAGGAGAAATGAGAAGAGCAATACCAACCCCCTCTTTTTCCCCCTTCTCTGAGTGGTGATAGCATAGTTATTTAAGGCATACTATACAGGATTGGGGGTTTACCTCAGTGGTCAAGCACTTGCCCAGTGTGCATGACAATCTGGGTTTGATCTCAGAATCTCTCTCTCTCTCTCTCTCTCTCACTCACACACACACACACACACAAAAAAAAAAAAAAAACATTGTACATAGTGTGGTATAAACTAAAAGTGTATGGACTGCACTGATTAAAGTCCCAGAAGAATAATGCAGATCTTATATAGCAGAAGTAAAGCTTTTAACAGGAAGCAAGCAGTGGGTGCAGTGGTGCATGCCTGTAATCCCTCAGGAGGCTGAGGCAGGAGGATCACAAGTTCAAAGCCAGCCTCAGCAACAGGGAGGCACTAAGCAACTCAGTGAGACCCTGTCTCTAAAGAAAATATAAAATAGGGCTGAGGATGTGGCTCAGTGGTTAAGTGCCCCTGGGTTCAATCCCTGGTACCAAGAAAAAAAAAAAAAAAGAGGCACAGACAATGACTAGGCCACCAGTGAGAATCAAAGGTAGTGCACAGATTGGGGTCTGCAAATAAATAACATTTTCCATTTTCCAAATTGAAAAACAAATAGAAAGACAGCAAGAAGACTTCTATAAATGGCTACTATCAGGTTTAGAAATGTTTAAGGTGAACCAAGAACATTCTGTCACTCCAAATATTGGAGAAGCATTTACAGATTATAAAGACATGCCACGTAGATCCCAGAGTCTCTCCTAAGACATTGTTCATTGGCCAAGAATGAGACAATTGAGCTTCAAAATGAATAATAATTATAATTGATTGAAATCTATCAAACATGCTTAAATCCATGAGTGTCTGATGGTCTTTAAAGCAAAACAACATTAAAAATTAATTGGTCACATTTGGAAGATGATAGGGAATCAAATCTCTGTCTATAAAGCTGATAATTAAAGGGAAAAATTCAAACACGTACCAGCCTTTCCCAAAAGAATTGTACCACTGGCTAATGAAGCAGTAGATGAGAGAAGGAGCTCTTTATAAAAACATTCCTTCTATTAAATGAAAACAGAAATGAAATAATTTGAATGTCATTTTGTTAAATGAATTAACAAATTCAGGGACCATGCTGCAACAAGTGACAATATCTCAAAAGGAGAGGCAAGCAGACCCCAGCGTCCCCTGCAGAAACACACTGCACCAGCAGGATGGAGCAACTGTGTGAGCCTGGGTCTAGCTGCCAATACACAGGTGGGAGGGATGTGTTGATTGGCACTTTGACTGCCCCATCAACAAAAGCCCAACAACAGCCCTGGGCTATTCAACAGATAAATAGTAAAGAAATAAACAGGAAGAGAGTATTGGTGGTTATAGATTGGGAGATACTTAACAGGTACATGTCAAAATATAGGCAAAAATGATCAATAAAATCAGGTGACGAGATTATTTAAAGAACTTTAAGTGATTGCTGTAAGATCTGTGAGAGCGGTGCTTTTGGCACTGGGAAGAATTTGAAGGAAAATAAAATTAGACACAGAGAACCTTCTCAGATGGGTGGCAGAGTTCTGTTTTTATCCTTTCCAGCAGTTTCAAAGATGTTTGCCTTGGAATGATTCATTAACCTCTATTTATTTTCTGCATTTTGTATCTGTTTTACTTTACAATTAAATATTTGCATACATTATTCCATCTTCTGAAATGAGATTAGTTTCAAGGGGAGTATGGGCAAGAACAGGGAATCAGAGTGGGGGGCTGCTGCCATGGTCCCAGCATGATGGCAGGATTCCCTGTTGCTCTTCAAAGAAAGAAGAAAATAATTTGGGCTTCATTCTTCTTGCTTGTAGAGAAACACTGGAGTCATTATGAGTGATATGGAGACAGATGTGCCACTATGAATGTTCTGACTTAAGCTAAACCCCTCCCAACGTGATGGAGGCAGCAAACTCAGTACTACTTCAGATTTTTCACACAAGACAGATACTTTTATTTTTAAGTGAATAAACACAATCAAATTCATTAATAACTACCCAATTTCTTCCATGGGCATTGACTTACTAGGGCATTTGAGAAGTCTTAATGGCCATCTTGTATTTAGCACTCGATATTACTTGGTCTATTTTGTATTAGTACATATTAGTTTATATTGAGAAAACCCATTTAAATATTAGGAAAATGGCTCAACAAGGTATTGCCTACAGTCTTTCCATATCCGTTAATACAGCAAATGTCAACAGTTCTTAGCTCCTAGAAAAGAACCTTGTCTTATTTACTGGTGGGTCCCTTGCTACAGCATCTAGCTTGTCTTGTGCAAGAGATACTTGTGCAGGCACTTGTGCAAGCACTTGATAAGCTGCATCCAAACTTAGGTGCAATAAATAAATAAGTGTATAACAAGAATAATTTTTACAAATAAATTGTATTGGTAATTTACCCATTACACACACACACAATTTTTCTCTGTAAGTGAAATATTTGCATATGGTTACTATAAAAGGCAGAAATGATAGAAGGTGTTAGGGACTGATGGGTACCTGGGAGCACAGGGAAGGAAATATGCACTTGGGAGTGGGATTGCATTAAGTCTGATGTCTGCCTGTAGTATTTACCAGCTTCAAAAAGTTGGTAAAGTCACTTAGCACTACACAAACTTAATTTTCATGTTTGGAAATGGTTGTGAACAAAAGAGGAAATTGTGTGTGTTAAAATGTATGGAGTTTTAGTCTATGCCTCAGTGTGCCTGTGCTTTGTAAAAGTGCTCAATAAATGTGAGTTCTTTTCTCTCCCAGTGATGATTTCATTTGTGAACCTCTTCTTCCCCTTCTGAACCTGGCTGTATTTACATGTTGCCTGGGCCCCAAGGTATTGCATCCTGTGCAGTGCTATTGATCTTGAACGGGTCACTTTTGCCATTGGGGCTGACACTTTCCAGTGCTTTCTGTGTGACTGGTACATTGATGTCCATATGACCTTAGAGGCTTCCATAATAATCCCTTTCCTCTACAGTCACCTGCTGTCAGGTGCTGCCTGTGCAAAAGCAAGTGATTCCCAGTCCCACCAGAGTCCTAATTAAAAGTGTACCAAATTAAACGGGAATGCAAAGAACACAATTAGCTCTCCCTTTTGTCTCTCCATTCAAAACCTTAATGCCCAGAAGCCAGGTGTCATGTTCAACAACTGTCCATCACTTGATGGATAGAGAGTAGGATGGAGCTGGAGAGGTTCCAGAGTCTTCCCCTTGAGGCCTCTCCTGGCCTTCCCATCTTTGCAGTGATTCAATCATCACGATGCTTCATTCGAATCCCCCCTTTTCAATATCTCTTCCTTTTCCCATTTTTTCTCTTTCTTCTTCCAAGGAAATAAACTTTGACATCAGTCTCTATCACCACTTTCTTTATCTGGAAGTTGTAAAACGTTTTCAGCAAAATGCCAAACGTGCTTATCTGGCATTGTTTCATCAGACCTGAGAATCAAACACAGACAGACACCAGTTCACCTTACTGCTGTTCTGACATTACACACCTGCCTCAGGTGAAAGCTTCCCTATCCTCACGAATACACTCCTCTCAGCCAAATATGTACAAATATGCACCAAGTATTCTACCTAGAATTCTTTCTTGCAACTGACTGATCCTTAACCTTATACTAATTCCAATAACTAGGTCTCTTCCTTAGGGGCTCCTATGTGCAGGGAGTCTTAATAAACGGCTCAATTCCCTAGTCCCATTTAGACTGGGACTCTTAATCACTCCAGCCCCACCCCCACCCACACCCATCCCCAGACATAAAGTATGATCGTATCCCTTAACTCCTAAAGAAAATGGTGAAAAAATCCAAAATTAAATCAACATATGCAAACAAGCCTAATATCATTTTGCAAATGAGATAACAGGGAAAAAAATTAAGGGAAAATGAAAAGTCCAAGTTTCAATTTGGAGCTCAAATCCATGTTTTTCACCTTATAAAAATAAAGAGAATTTTGCCATAATATAAAGCATCTCTGTCTCAGTTTCTCCATTTATTTTCACTTAAAATTATGACACAATGATACGGAAACTAGGTGGCTATTTTGAGGATTCAGCAGATTTATGTGATTATGTTAGCACATTGCCTGGAATATACAGAGGATGGTAGCTGATGCAAAGGAGGCTCATTAGCTAGAATCTAAAAATCATGCTAAGCTATTGTCTTCAAACTAGATGAAGGGAGTGGCAAGCTACAGAATTCAGTGGTGTAAAGTTTCCAATTCTTGTGATGATTCAATGAATATAATAATCTAATTCAGCGACCACCTGGATATGGAAGTTTGTGGGAAGTTCATGGAAGCATTGGGATAAGAGTTCTCTTAGTACTATTTAATTGAAGATAAGCACACAGCATAAATGTCACCATTCCCTACTTGTCACCAAAGGTAGGTCCTAACATTTGTTCCTATATAGCTTCCTGTAGAGTTGGGGTACATCTTCAGAATTGTTTTCAATACTTAGTTTTATGTAAATGATTCATTACAGCCTTTATTCTGCAAAGCCTCTAGACCCCAATGAATAGCCTTAACAAACCCAGCTTACCAGTTTTCAAGTTTCTCTGGCCAGACAATATCATCTGTGACACTCACTCATGCATGCACCTTTTGACATATGTGAATTACAGTTTTGAGGAACAGACAATTCTGTCCAAATCCATAGAGCAGTGGTGAGAAAAATTTGTGGTTTGCAATACACATCCAAATACTAGAATTTATGTTGTTCCACTTACAGGCTCAAAAGGACTCAAAATAATACTATACAAGCCAGTAGCAATTACAACATAATCACTCCCATGGTATAACAAAGCCTCACAGAGTCTATAAAAACATCTTGAGTTATTACGCCATTTGCTCGGTCACCCGTTGGCACTTCTTGGCTATTTGAAGAGAACTGTTTACTGCCCTGTAGAACTTTCTTACACTCTCATGAGACTAAGTAGTCAAGTGTTTCAGTAAATGCCCTTTAAGTATTTGCTTGTCTGAGATATATATATATATATATATATATATATATATATATACACACACATATATGTATATGTATGTATATATATATATATTTGCACTTCTTGTTTCTTCCTGGTAGGGGTTGGTGTTACACAGCCTTCTCAGCTCCGGGCTCCATCACACCAGCATCACCCTCATGATATCATGATCTCTTTGCAGTTGTGACCAAGGAAATGGGACACAAACATCTGTAGATGTCACTGGGCTGGGCTTTTGTACACCAGGCTGCTGCTGAGAACCATTGTGCAGAACAAGGCTTCTGTCACATATCATGAAGGAAGATCTGACAAGGTTAGACTGTTCCAGAGATAACAATAGTTGAGGGAAGGTCTTTGGGACCTAAAAGAAAAAACAAATGTGTCAAGGTAATAAACAGAAAATACTGTAGCCATATGAAATTGAAGGGAAATTTTTATCACAGAGTAACCTAATTATAGAATTTGATCCACAAAGAAGGATAATCCTAACAAGTGGTTTCTGGTAAAAAAAAAAGGGGGGGGGAATGAAAGTAAAAACAAAATAACTCACAGGAATCTTGAGTGTGGAAGGGAGTCAAGTCTAGCCTTTGCCTTCTAATTGCTATGAATCTTTTCCTCTCAACTACTTTTCAAGTTCTCTATTCTGTGAAAAAATTCTTCTTTTTTATTCAGTTACCTAAGCTCTGTTTCTGTGTTCAATTCAAATTTTACCCATTACCTTCCACCTCCGAGCTGACATCTCACATTCCTGGATCTGGTTCCCTGGCTGGGTGAACTCTTGGGTCTAATACTATGGTCATGCATTATTTAGTGAGACAGTCAGGTGGTGGTATGAGTTTGTCTGGACATTTAGTCAGCATTCTCTAGTGGGTAGGGTGGGTAAGATGGTCATGGTATCATAAAGGTCTACTTCTGCTGGGGGAACATCCCTTTGTTTTAGGGTTTTATATCTTAAAGTCAATAAAGAATGTGCCTTTATTTATACCACGCATTTTACCCAGGGCTCCATTATCAATGAAATGTTCTTCATTGATTGGGAATCTGGATGCAATTTAGAGATGTTGTATAAGCAGAATTTTATCATTTGGTGTCTGTTGTTTTATTCTAAAGAAATTTTGTGAGTCTCTCTCTCTCTCTCTCTCTCTCTCTCTCTCTCTCTCTCTCTCTCTCTTTGTATACACAAATACACACACACACACATATAGTTACTATCTAATAATTTTCTCAATGAGCTTCTTTCTGATAATTTTCATGTGTGCGTGGCAATTCTTTCCCTCTTATTTGCTTCTTACTTTCTTTATCTCTTCTTTATTTACTAAATTATATTTTTTCTTTAATGACTGTAATTACATAATCTCATACAATTAGACTGTCACTGTAATCACAAGTTCTATATAGTACATCATGTACCAGAACTCTGCAAAACTTGAATGAGTAGAACCTCATTCATGCATGGTGATCAGATACATTTCTAAAGACTTGGGACCTCGTTTCTGGTATAAACTGCCTGTCTAGATCATTGTGTCCTACTTTTTAACTGAGCTCTGAATTCAATGATCTGCTAAGCATTCTGGACATATTCTTCACAGAGTGCTCTGCCTGCCTAGCAGGTGTTCATCATGTCCTCAGTTGAGACAGCTTCTCCTTGTCCTGTTAATTACTGGAATTAGAAACTTACACTGTCTCTTTCACTTGTGGTCCCTTATAGACAATTCCAAAAAAGTAAACCTAATTTGTCTGTCAGCATATTAATACTTTTTCATGCCATTTTTGCCATAACATTGTGAAGCAAGACTTTGAACAACTTGAGAGTTGGTCCAAAAATGCAATTTGAATAAACCTTCTATGCCTAATAACCACTTCTGCCAGCCACTTCTCTCTTTCCTCTTCCCTCACCACCATTACCAAAAGAGTCTCCATCTAAAGGAAATCAGAGAAAAGATAACCAAGAGGCACTGGTAGAGAAGGATTCTTTGATACAACACCCATGTTCCTATTGTCTAGGAGACTTCACTGAGACTTAGGACCTCTACCTTGTGATTCTAATGATTTCTGGATCTTGTTGAGCTCAGCCCATCACTCCTTAGGTTATCTTGTGAGTCTTCCATGCAACATCTATCTAGCATCTTCTATAGAGTTCCCTAAACCCTATGAGTCAAGTGACAGAAAGCATTAAAGAGACTATGATCTTACTGAGGTCCCTCCTTGCAAAATAAGGGAAAAAATTTAAAATAAGTGGTAGTAGAACTTCATGCTGCAGATGAAAGTAGAAGAAATATTAGGCAGGATTTTATTCAATTCTCATGTGCTTAAGCAATATATTTAGAGTAGTGCTTTTAATTATTTAGAGAAGCTGAGCTTAATAAATCCATTTTCCAAAGTATGAGTCTCCCACTGAATTCTGAGTTTAACCATTAGCACTGACCTCTGCCTTCTTCTTAAGTGTGAGCTACTGCATTTTTGAATTTACTTGTCTCTTGACCTCACAGTTATCCTATCTCCTGGAACTTTCATTTTTTCCATCTAAGTATGTATTACTATTAATTGCTGCACATAACACTAACTCCATTTCTGGAAGCCCTGAAGTGTTTATCATGTAACTTGTCCTTTTCCCGTTTGGTTCTTATAAAGCAGAATTCCTACTGTGTGACTTCGGCTCATTGTATGTTCCTAAGGATCCACTGAAAGGCAGAAACCACGAAAAAATAAGATGTTTAAGAGGTTTATTTGTGTTGAGAACAGAGAAGACAATCTTCAGACTGTGACATAGTTCTAATGGGTCTCCTGGGAAGGCTAGAGGGAAAGAAGAATGACTCAAGTAGGAGACATTTGAGACTATCCCTCAGTTCCAGGAAGGATGCAGTCATACTAATGGGGAGACCTGGAGACAAAATCACCCATTAATACTAGTTTTCATCTCAGTTGATTGGACCTTCTTTAATTGCACTATTGTGCTCAGGCATTGACTGGGATGAGTTCATTGGAAGCATGTTCTTGGTGGATCCATAGGAACAGCAGCTGGTGACAACAGTCAGCTATGCCTTTTGTGGCAGATGACTGAAAAAATTGGTTTTTCTGGGTTGCCACAGCAATGAGTAATCGTGGGATTTTTAGACATCATCATTGAAGATATTTTTGACCCATGATTTTTCCTTCTGACATTTCCTATGTGAGTTCACCCTTACGCTTACTTCTTTTTCTTCATTAACTCTTTATTAAAATGTCAGCTGCTTAGATGATTTTCTCCAGTGACATCAGTCAATGTTACATTTGCCCTTGAGTAACTCCTTATCATATTACCCTGATGTATTTTTCTCACAGTCTGGATTACTCTCTGACTTATGAATTTGAGTGTTTGTCTTCCCCACCCTGTTAGTACAGTTTTCTACTCTGAGTTGTTCTCTATTCTGTCACAAATTCTGGCATAGCAGGATAAAAGTAATGTCAACAGGGGTTGGAGTGCACTAAAACCATTGTTATTATTGAGGCTATTTTCTCTTCATTCTATCACTCATGGTGGATTCTACTCCCTTACATCACCCAAGACACTCACTGATCTCCCACATTATATATCTCGATGCCTTAATGTACCGGAGCCAGTGCTGTACCTCAACAGTGCATCAGATACTCAACAGGTGAATACTGATAAGCAGCAGAAAAATTCCAATATATATGCAGCTTCCTAAATAAGTGCCATCTCGTGTGCATGACAGCTTCTGGGCTGGGGCAGCATAATGTGCATTTGAGTCTATATCCGACTGTGAGAGAGACCCAGCAGGAAGGCAGGGAGACGGGCTTGAGCCCAGGCAGCCTCCAGAACAACTGAGAGCAAAGTCAACTAGATTCCTTTTCTCTTTGCAGGAGGTGTATCCATTTGGTGATCAAATAGGAACAGCACTGTCAGGTTTGGGGAGGAAACCTGGTGTTTGCTTTGTACTGGGGACAGGCCCCAAGGCTACTGCCTGATCAGGGGCCAGGGACAGGGGCTGATTGTTCCCGAACCCTTTCTTGTGAGAGCAACTCCTTTGTTCAGTGATCAAAGGTCCCTTCCATGGATGGTCCTCACTTCAATGCCGCATTTGTCATACACCCCTGGAGAAGGCCCCTCCCAAATTTTTAGTCTGATGCTATTTCCTAGCATCAGAAGGAGCAGGTGAACTTCATTGTTGAGAATTAATCTTGTCATAATCATTTTTGAAATTTCTTCTTGGTTGAAATCACTGATTTAGCAAATGTTGGGTTTTATATTTTCAAAAAGGACACATACCAGGGCTCTTTGCTGGCTGGAAAGGAAGCAGAATGTTGAAAGCATGGAATGAGGTTTTTGAGAAGTCTGGCTTAAAATTGTAGGTCCACCATTTTCTAGCTGTGCTACTTGGGTTAGTTACTTTGCGCCTCTGTGTATCGTTTCATATATTCCCAGAGTTTGAACTGTAATACCTATCATATCGATTTTTCTTGATGGATAAACATGATATTATGTGCTTTTATATTTTCTGGCTTGTACTATGCTCAATGGAGTCATTTCTGTGCTACCTCTGGATGAACTTCCCCAAGTCCACCCAGTGCTAAAGTTTAAATAATACTACCCCTTGCAAAATTCCTATTGAGACTTCATAGTCGGTGCAATAGTTTCAGGACTTGTGGCCTTTGGGAAAAGATTAAATCAGGAGGGCTCTGTCCTCATGAATGGGACTAGCACTCATAATATGACTTGAAATTAAAGAGAGCACTTTCTTGCCCTTCCACCATTTCCATTATGTGAGGGCACAATGTTCATGCTCTACTCAGCATGCCTCAGCAAGGAACTCACTTGAAAAGAGAGACTAGGCTCCTACCAGGCCAGAAACCTCTGACACTTTGATCTTGGACTCATCGCCACACTTACTGTGAGAACTAGATCTCAGCTCTTTATAAATTATCCTGTCTTGGGCATTTTGTCATAGCACTACAAATGGATCAAGACACCCAATGCAATGAGTACAGCACTAGTGATATAGGAAGATTTTTGTTCCTTCTGACCCAACTCTGGAGGACTTTGTCACTGGAGAATATTTAGGATTCCCCAACCTATTTGAACTGCTACTTAACAGAGGGAGTTATGAAGCAAAGAAAGCCTTTCAATTTATTTATCAAGGGTCTTGCAAGCTTCTGCTTTAAGGTGGGTGAATCAATTAGGCAGTATTGAGCGGGGAAAGTTAATCTGTATCCAAAGCATTTTACTACACAAACAAGTTAAATAAAAAAAAAAAAAATCAAGTGCAGGCCAATTGACTTTTTCCCTACTATGGCTGAAACTGAGGGAAGAGGATCCTTTCCTTGTTGATCTCTTCTAATCCTTTGCCACCTGTACCTGAGAGAAGAAGCAGAGTCCGGTGGGAACAAGAGGCTAGAAATCTGATGTGTGACTAACAAGCAATGTGGCTGAAAATCATTTGCCTGGAACATTCAAGACCTGTGGTATTCTTGCTGTTTTGGTGATTCAGAGGACTTTTCTCAAGAAGAATGTTGGATCCGTGGATTTATGTTGCAGGGAAACCATTGCTTCCAAGAGTGCATTCTTTCTCTCTACATATGCTTTGTTAACTGGGGTTGGGTCTTAGTGTCCTCTCTGATGGTTCTCTTTCTCAGTACCCCACATCTGAGCATATGAGAATATCTAACAGGGCTGTCTTTATGAGTTAGTCACTTTTCACCTGTTAGATCACCACCCTTCCATTCATGTGCTCATTATCTCTTGCCCAGAACACTGCAGGGCTATGCATCAAGCATTCTTTGTCCGTCCCTACTCTTGTCTCTGTTTCATGGCATACACCAAAGCTGAGCAGGTCTTCCTTAGGACATGGTCAAAGAATTGTATGCTTTAGTGTCAGAGAGACTCCATTTGGCATCTCTACTGAGCTATTGTTTTGGATAAACCATTAAATCTTTCAGAGCAACAGTCTACTCATTGTTAAAGTGGGGTTAATTATAATCCTTATCCAAAATATATATGACACATAAAAATGGTAGTCTATGGAAAGTATTCAGTGTGATGCCTAGCACCTAGCAAATACTCAATATATGGAAGCTAATATTAGGATACCATAAGAATTTTTTGAAAAAAAAGACTTTTTTTTTCCCTAATGTTCTCCCAAGATTTCAGTTTCCTTATGAGCAAAAAAAAAAAAAAAAACATTTCTAATTCATCCAGGTATCAACTACAGGCCTGTGCAGTACCATGAAGAAGGAGGCACCCAGGCAATTCTCTTTATTGGTATTTGGGGAAAATCCCAATTTTATTATTGACCTTTCAACTAAGCATGTGGAAGGATCATTTCCAGTTAGGGCAACAGTATAAACAAAGGTATGGCAACAAAGATTAATGAATAAAACAGTGAATATTTACTCTGAAAAACCTGCCTAATGTGCCCCCCCAATATAATTTATGTAGGGAAGCAATGGTATAAATTGCATGAAGGAATTGGAAGGAGAGTCTTGGATGTCCTAGAATGCCAGGCAATAAGTGTGTGGGACACTGGGGGAACTACTTAATATTTTTTGAGCAGGGGGAGTGACAGAACTGGGCAAAAGAAACAATGTCAATCCATCGGGGTTGGGTAGGGACAGGACACAATGGCTTAAGAGTTCAGAGCAGCTTACCTACTTCTATTTCCTGAATTGTTCATCTTCCATGGAACATGATGAATGCTGACTTTAGACTCCTGCCTTTGGTTCTGCTGCAATTCAGTAGCTTAATCTTTTTCCAATCTCAGCAGTTGCCTAATAATCTGTTCCAGGCTCAGAAATTTCATTAACTCCTCAATGATGTCCACAGGGTTGGACCATGGATTTCATCTGTTAAGCTTCTTTTATTTCAGCTACTATACAAATTACCCTCTGCCTGAAACAAAAAAAGAAAAAGAAAAAAAATTAGATGTCCAGAGGAGAAATTGAATTCCAGAAGCAATGGCTTGATATTGGAGTAACCCCCAATTCTTTCACTGGTAGCTTAAGAAGGATTGGTGTCATATCTGGGATGTTGTGATTATCTTATCATCTTTAGAAAACTACATTATATTTGGTAGAAATGGAACAGTGCCTGGTACTGGAAATGTGATAAATGTGCATTGGTTTCTTCCAAGACTGAGAAATGGGGAGGTGAGAAGATGGGGGGCCTCTAAATATCTCCTGCTTAAAACCACTGGGCTGCTGTACACAGCCTAGCGAATGATGGTGGGATTCAGGTGTGAGCAGAAAATAGACTTTTGGACAGTGTCATTTCTTATCATCTCCCCTCTGGAAAGCTTCTTCCAGCTTGTAAAATGAGTTGCAACTGTTTTCATGGCACATTGAACCTTTCCTGTTATAGCCCTTATAAAAACCCATTACACCATTTCACTAAACATCTGGTTTTGTCTTTCTTCTTTCTTTTTTTTTTTTTTTTTTTTTTTGCTTTCAAGTTGTTTAAGAGCAAAAGTCAAGCAAAAGCCAGTCAGTGCTGGAGGACCAAAAACTTGATAAATTTCATCATTATCACAGTTAATGAAGAATTTACTAATTGGTAGTCAAGGAAACTAGAAAAACAACAAACGGCAGAGCTGATTTTTGTAAATAGAATAATGCACAGAAATGAGAATGACAGGATCTGTGTGGTGACTGGCAGTGATATCAGTGGTACTAGGGCCTGGCCTCTGGCACCACAATGGCACATTTTTACAGGATGAATTCCTTCCTCCAAGTAGAAGTTTAGACCCTCAGAAGCTTCAGCAGGAACAGGAAGAAAACGTGGGTCCCCGTGGGTGTCTTTTGTGGGTCCTTGTCTCTTTGCTTGTTTGGAGAGTCAAGATTCTTCCTTATCACTGTCCAGGACCTGGTCACATTCTTAACACATAAGAAGGGAGAGGGTCAATGGCACTGAACAGAGACCACCCAGAGACCTTTCTCACTCGGGCTGATGCTTCCCCAAAGACGTCCAGGAAAGGTTGAGTGGGCATGAGCTGATTTCAGCATTGCTGACATGTGTTCAAAACATTTCTCATCACTGATTTTTGGATCACTGTTTTCTCTTGAAATGAAAGGGCAGCCTAGGCGCATTTTCAAGTAGGTGGTTTGCAATATATTTCTTCTTCGGGATTTTTCCTTCAGGAAGAAGTTTTAGATGTGAAGTCTTACACACACAAAAAAAATGCTGACCTTTTGACTATATTGTTTTCAGATCATCTTTCATCTTTTGAAATATAACTTATTGATAAATTGCCCTAAATGTGTTTTGCAATTTGCATAGAATTATGCAATTAGGATATATTCTAACCCAATAGGATTATGAATTTGTAGGACTATATCCTGTGTAGTTTGTTTTCTTTTCTGTTTTAAAAAATTATCTCACTAAATTGTCAAGGCTAGCCTCAAACTTGTGATCCTCCTGCCTTAGCCTCCCAAGTAGATGGGATTACATGTATGCACCACCACTCCCAGCTTCTGAATAGTTTTAATTCATTTTTTTTAAGTAAATGAGTGTTTCCCATCTCCTTTTTATTCCATGTTCCACTATGAACTATGTAGGTTGGCACTCTTACTTTGTAAATAGAAAGTCTGAGGACCATAAATATCAATATACCCAATATGACGAGTTATCTGTGTTAAAACCAGAATTCAAGGTCCATGATAACAATCTTTGCTTAGGAATGACTATCATCTGTCACCCAATTAAAAGGTGCCTCTGGGGAGTATCTTTCTTGTTTCTTTCTTTGCCATTGTTTATCCTTTCTTCCTGGAAGATCAGTTCTTACCACCATTCCCATCCCCACTTGTCTCTGAGTCCATTAATGATATCAGTCAAGATTCCATAATATTGTATATTGCCCATATTTTTAAAGTAGAGCTGCCATCAGTTCTACTCTTACCTTTATACTGTGTGCTCTCAACGATGTAGCAGGTAGCACAATGGCAAATCTCTCAGTTTTCGTACTCAGGAAGAATCTCCATCTCCTACAGGTGCTGAGGTAAAGGTAAATGTGTTATTGAGCCATTAGGCTTTGATTTCCTTATGGGCTCGATATGTATTTAAATGGCCCAAGACAAGGTAGGAATATAATAATGGGTACATTTTTAATGATAGGAATGATTAATATTAGGAGAGATGTAATTACCAGTCCAGTAGTCAAGCTTTTACCTGAGCCTGAACTCTCTCAATTGAATCTTTATTTTCTTTTAACTACCAGAAAGTAACTAGCTAACTGGCATCCTTGTTTTCTATTACAGGAGTTTCTCAAAATGTGGTCAGACCACCTAGCTCTGAATCTTCTCAGAAGTTTGTTTAAAATCATATCTCTGGGACTCTTGCTGTCCTACTGAATTTCTGTGGTGTAACTCAGGCATTTTCATTGTTACAAGCTCCCAACAAGAAGGTTTGAGAATCCTATCCTGCTCCAGGACTACCTGTCATGATCTCTCAAGACATCTTATCCCTCCCATTTATTTAGTGGGACTGTTTCAATTACTGCCTGGATCTCTGAAAATCCCCTGCCTTTTATTTTCTTTTGCATTCCCCCTAAAAACAGACCTTAAAATTAGAATCTCCAAAGCAGATATGTATTGTGAGAGCCACAGCCCAGGCGGTATGGCCCCTGGCATTTTGCCAACAGTATTAGTTGACAGGCAAGGCATTACTATCCGCCTCTGCTGGCCGGTACTTTTGAGTTCTCGAGCTACTTTGGAGTTCTTGTGGGGATTCCCGGGGATTCCCCGAGAGTTCCCATTGGTTGGGGAAGTGCAGGAGGAGGGATTTCCAGAGGAGATATTTCCGGTTGCTGGTTCCTGAAGGAGCCGCATGGCGGTCTGCAGATTTCTCAGGAGCGTGTGTGAAGTGTGCTGGTAGAGTTTAAAACTAAAGTTTGTTCCTGCTTCAGTGTCTAGTGATTTGTGCCCAGCCAGACTGCAGCATTTGGCGGCCTGTGCAGGGAATGTCTGAAGCTTGGGGGTAAGTGAAAGTGCTCGCCCCTAAGGAAAGGCGAGAGAATGGGTGACCATTTTACAAAACAATGTGTTCTTGTTTTGATTTGTTATGTTTTTGTTTCAAGCTGCCTATCCCTAGAACTTTCTCAGGCAAACGGGGAAAAATGGTTGGCTCAAAGTTTGAAGTTGTTCACCCCTGAGGAAGACATAGAAATAG
This sequence comes from Spermophilus citellus, assembly GCF_964194105.1. Taxonomy (NCBI): domain Eukaryota; kingdom Metazoa; phylum Chordata; class Mammalia; order Rodentia; family Sciuridae; genus Spermophilus; species Spermophilus citellus. The sequence goes on along the minus strand of NC_138183.1, from coordinate 16,348,258 downwards.
ACCACAAATGCACATGTCAAGAAAATAGGAAAATTTATACAACAATTTTTTGTTCCATTTTTGTTTCATTCTGTTTCGGTTTTGTTTTGGGTTATCTTATTGGGTTGCGTTATCTTTATAGTAGATTAGAAATTAGTAAAAAAAAAACAAACTGAAAGAGTGTTAAGTAAATTGTTAGAGGTTCAGACCATGGAGAAAGACATTTTAGATCAAGCAAAAGAGAAGGTCTCTCGAGCTAGCCAGACAGAGGAAGAAAATTTAAAGGAAGAAAGCTTAGAGGAGAAACAGCAATTAGGGAAAAAGCTACAACAGGAGGCTGCTACTTAACACCGTTCTATCACCAGAGGGCATAATTCAACCAACAGCTCCACATATGGAGACAGCTTAGTGGCCCTCAACCCCTGTAGTTGATAGATGGGATCCTGAGACAGGACCTCAAAGATTAGCATGCCCTGTACTTGAGCAGGCAGGAGGACAGCGAATTCACCGTGCTTTAGATTTCAAAACAGTGAAGCAGTTAAAGGAGGCTGTAACAACCTATGGTCCTCAAGGACCCTTCACTGTAAGCATGGTCGAATCCATTACCAACTTGGAAATGACGACAGCAGATTGGGCTAGCATGTGTAAATCTGTGCTAAATGGAGGACAATATTTGTTATGGAAGGTTGCCAATGAGGAATTTTGCATGGAGACGGCTAGATGAAATGCAGCAGCCGGTTACCATCAAAGAAATCAACATATGTTGTTAGGAAAAGGACTTTATGAGGGTAAACGGCAACAAATTGAATATGATCCTGCTATATATGCACAAATTGCTGCAGATGCAGTTAGGGCATGGAAGACTTTACAAGGACATGGAGATTTACAAGGTCAGTTATCTAAGGTAATACAGGGAGCTAATGAACCTTATGCTGAATTTGTAGATAGGCTTATTCAAACAGCTACCAGAGTTTTGGGGGATACAGAACAAACAATGCCATTAATTAAACAACTGGCTTATGAGCAAGCAAATTGTTGCTGCAGAGAGGTCATTAGACCATGGAGACATGAAGATTTAAACACATATATTAAATTATGTAGAGACATTAATGAACAAGGGCAAGTCTTGGCAGCTGCAGTACAACAGGCTTTAGATTCCAGGCCAAAAACATGCTACAATTGTGAACAAACAGGACATTTTAAAAGGAATTGCCCCATAGGAGGAGGGTTTAACAAATCTAGGTATCAAAGGAGTAGAATACCGGGTATTTGCCCACGATGCCATAGAGGGAGACATTGGGCTAATGAATGCCATTCTCAAACCACCATAGAGGGTACTCACTCCATTATCAAAAAATGGACAAGTACCAGGTGTTTACCCACGATATCGTGAAGAAAGGCATCGGGCTCCATTGCCAAAAAACGGACAGGGGGGCCCAATGCTCCAGGGCCCATGACCACAAATATATGGGGCACTGGAGGAACCCAGAAACACCATGGAGGAACCCAGCAACACCATCAGGGTAGTGCCCAGGACACATTATCCATCAGATCCCTCATCAGACAAACCAGAGGGAGCGCAGGGTTGGACATCTGTGCCTCCGCTAGAGCAGTACTAACTCCAGAGATGGGAGTTCAAATCATTCCCACAGGAGTAAAAGGGCCTCTTCCCCAAGGAACAGTAGGCTTATTGTTAGGACATAGTTCTTCTACTCTAAAAGGACTTATGGTAAGTCCTGGGGTAATTGATCCTGATTATGAAGGTGAAATAAAAATTATAGCTAGTTCTTCAAAGGGTATATCACTAATTTCACCAGGAGATAGAATAGCACAGTTATTAATAATACCCAGCCTACATGATAAATTTTCCAGTAGTACTATGGAAAGAGGTTCCAGGGGATTAGGCTCCACAGGTGTAGATTGGGCTATGCTGTCTTTAACTTTAGATTCTTGCCCAATGCTAGAACTAAATATTCAAGGACATGAATTTAATGGGCTACTGGATACAGGTGCAGACCTTAGCATCATATCTCATCAAGAATGGCCAAAACATTGGCCATTACAACAAGCCACTCAAACGCTTCGAGGCCTAGGAGTGGCAACTAATCCCCATAGAAGTGCAATGGTATTAGATTGGAAGGATCCTGAAGGATGTGAAGGAACTATACAGCCATATGTATTGGATCATCTTCCTATAAATTTATGGGGACAAGATGTCCTAGATCAATTAGGTTTGACATTAACAAATAACATCAATCCAAATGCGCCCACTATTAGGGCTAGACAAGGTTTCAGGAAAGAAAAAAGATTAGGAGAACAAGGTATAGCAGCACCAATTCAAATAGATCAAGGAATAAATAGACATGGACTGGGTTTTCAGAAGGGGTCACTGAGGCAATAAAAATTACTTGGAAATCAGATAGACCAGTATGGGTTCCTCAGTGGCCCCTGACTAAAGAAAAGATACAAGCAGCCCATGACCCGGTCAAACAACAATTAGCGGAGGGACATATACAACCTTCCATATCTCCCTATAATACTCCCATTTTTGTCATTAAAAAGAAATCTGGTAAGTGGAGATTATTGCAAGATTTAAGAGCCATTAATAATGAGATGGTTATTACAGGACCTGCTCAATCGGGGATTCCGCAATTGTCTGCTTTGCCAAAAACCTGGTAGTTTTAGCTATAGATATTAAAGATTGTTTTTTTTTCAATTCCAATTCATCCTGAGGATAGTCCACGTTTTGCATTTACTATCCCTGCACTGAATCATGAAGGTCCTGATCAGAGATATGAATGGAAAGTACTCCCTCAAGGGATGGCTAACAGCCCAACTATGTGTCAAATTTATGTTAACAAAGCAATCCAGCCACTTAGAAATCAAAATCCTGAACTACAAATATTTCACTATATGGATGATGTATTTTTAGCACACAAAGATAAAAACACATTGCTGGAATGGTATGCCACACTTACAAATGTATTAAAAAATTATAATCTAGAGATAGCAATAGATAAAGTACAATTAAATTTTCCAATTAATTATTTAGGAGTTCTATTATCCTTAACCATGGTCCATCCACCAAAAATTCAAATACGAGTAGATCAACTCAAATCACTTAACGACTTTCAAAAGTTATTAGGAGACATAAATTGGATAAGGCCTTATCTAGGCATACCACCAGGAGAGTTGGGACCTTTATTTGATATCCTAAACGGTCCATCAGATCCAAATTCACCCTGCATGTTAATGCCTGAAGCAAGAAAGGCATTAAAAATTATTGAAACATATATGGAAAATATGCATTTGGATAGAATTGATATAAGTTTTCCTTTATTATTTATTGTACTATCAACAAAAAATATTCCTACAGGAGTATTTTGGCAAGAAGGTCCATTATTGTCATTTATCTTATTCCCCTAACACTATTCTTACTAGGTATCCTGAGGCTGTAGGACAATTAAGACTCAAAGGAATAAAAGCAGCAAAGGGAGTGTTTGGAATTTCTCCCAATAAAATTATTACTCCATATACTATGGATCAAATTGATGAGTTAGCTTATGAGTTAAATACTTGGGCAATAATCATGTGTAAATCTAATGTTTCATTTGATAATCACTTACCATCTAATCCTTTGTTGTCTTTTTGGTCTTCACATCCTGTAGTTTTTCCAAAAATAACAAGAAAAACCCCTATCCTGAATGCTCCAAATGTATTCACTGATGGGTCAAATAATGGTACAGCAGCAGTAGTTACCCCTGATCAAACTTTTACATTTTTAGTACCCAAACAATCAGCTCAAAAGGTAGAGCTTAATGCAGTATTACAAGCTTTTGTGATGTTTAAAGATTCTGTATTTAATTTATTTTCTGATAGTCAGTATATAGTTAATGCTATAGTATCCCTTGAAGATGCTGGTAGGATTTCTCCTTCCTCTACTGTTTTCTCTTTGTTTTCCACTATAAAAAGTCTAATCTGGGACAGAAAAGATCCATTCTTTATAGGACATATCAGGGCACATACAGCATTGCCTGGAGCCCTTAGTTTGGGCAATGATTTAGCAGATAAAACTACGCATGACATACATATTTTCTCTACACTAGAAGAAGCAACAAATTTTCATTAAAAGTTCCATGTCAATGCTAATACTTTACAAAAGTGTTTTAAAATAACTAAGGAACAAGCTAAACAAATAATAAAACAATGTCAAAATTGTGTGACCTTTTTACCACAAGTTAATCTTGGAGTCAATCCTAGAGGACTGATACCTAACCATATTTGGCAGATGGACGTCACACACTTGCCAGAATTTGGAAAATTAAAATATTTGCATGTTACAGTTGATACTTCTTCCTGATTTTTGATGGGCTCTCTTCATGCCGGAGAAAAAACTAAAGATGTTATAGCTCATTGCTTACAAAATTTTGCCACCTTGGGTGTTTCAAAACAGTTAAAAACAGATAATGGTCCTTGTTATACTTCTACCTCTTTTAACCAATTTTGCTCATCATTTGGCATTATTCACATAACAGGAATCCCATACAATCCTCAGGGAGAAGGCATAGTTGAAAGAGCTCATCAAACTATTAAAATGTACTTATTAAAGCAAAAAGACAGAATTGGAAAGGGGTATATATCCCCCAAAGATAAACTTAAAACAACCATTTTTACTCTAAACTTTTTAAATTTGGATTCTCCAAAGCTTAGTGCTGCAAAAAGGTATATGTGTCCAAAAAATGTACATGAGCCCAAGGTACTTTGGAAGGATATTCTAACAGGACAATGGAAAGGTTCTGACCCAGTGATTGTCTGGAGTCGGGGTTCTGTTTGTGTGTTTCCACAGAGAGAACAACAGCAGATTTGGATTCCAGAGAGATTAACTAAGGTCCTGACCCAGTGATTGTCTGGAGTCGGGATTCTGTTTGTGTGTTTCCACAGGGAGAACAACAGTCGATTTGGATTCCAGAGAGACTAACCAAAGTGATTTCTACAGACCAAAAAGAAGATGATTTGACTCAAATCCATAACAGCTGATATCCAGAGCTCCAGCTTGGCCATTCTTACATCTGCGACGGTGATTAACCAGGATGCTTTTTTCAGTATCTATTTTATTATTGCCTTTTCCCACATCATAAAGTTCTATTTTATTTTTTGAGCTCATATAGACCTAGGCTAATGTTTTTCTGATCAGTTTTATTTTTTGACTGTGGAGTTTTTAAACATTGCAATGGAAATTTCACCTGTGTAAAGCTACAAGGCCTTTACTATTGTCTTATGTGTTGTACGTTTGTGTGCACACTTGTGTTTTGTGTTGTATGTCCATGTGTGCGTATGTTCATATATTCATATATGAGGAGCGCTCATGAAAAAATGGATCTGAATTTTTTTTTATTCACGTGATTTAAATGGTTTAATTTAAATTGGGTAAAAAGCTCTTGAGGATTATTTTAATATGTGAACAAATAAGGAGGTTAACAGATCTGTTTGTTTACTTTCACCTTTCCTTTTCATTATATTTAATAATTCTGTTCAGGATAATGTAAATTTTTCAGAAAATTGTTTTCTTAGTACATGTTGGAATGTTACATAATTTTTTTTTAGCATCATTGCCAGAATTCCTATCTTCATCCCAGGGCCAGTGAAGACAAAGATAAAACCAAACTACAGCTTCTTCGATAGTTATCACAACAAACTGTATAAACTGATGCATCAATTAATTATAACTCAACAAGTGATGCTCAATCAAGAAGTCGATTTACTTTGGGAGGAAATGGACATATTGATGGATTCCTCTGCTTTGAACTGCTTGCAGAACTTGCCTGGGCTATGTACCAATTACATGCATTGTGAACTATCTGTTAATGTAGCGGATTATGGTAGTGCTGGCGTATCTTTGCTGATGGTCTCACCAGTGGTACAATTTTTCAAAGGAGCCGTCAATTGGCTTGGTGTCGTGGCATTTTGCATCCTCCTCCCTTCTACTAGTGATGGTCTAAAATTTGGGGGCCAACAGAGGTGAGGCAAAGAACCTCAACCCCCCACTGGCACCAAGGCCAAATTTGGGGGCCAACAGAGGTGAGGCAAAGAACCTCACCCCCCCACTGGTGCAAAGGCCTATCCACAAGTATGGCTGTATGCTGGACCGGTAGTCAGTGACGGGTATGATCCAATTGCAGTGGTACCAACCTAAGACAGGAGGCTGATGCCTAGGGGTCAGCTCATCTGATGACGGGTAAGGTCCATATGTTGTATTGGACAACCTAACAGGCACGGTCCCTAAGCCACATGCTTGTTGTTTAATTAAACAGAAGGGGGGAGATGCTGAGAGCCACAGCTGAGTTGGTATGGCCCCTGGCATTTTGCCAACAGTATTGGTTGACAGGCGAGGCATTACTATCCGCCTCGGCCGCTACTTTTGAGTTCTCGTGCTACTTTGGAGTTCTTGTGGGGATTCCCGGGGATTCCCCGAGAGTTCCCATTGGTTGGGGAAGTGCAGGAGGAGGGTTTTCCGGAGGAGATATTTCCAGTTGCTGGTTTCTGGAGGAGCCGCATGGCAGTCGACAGATTTCCCAGGAGCGTGTGTGAAGTGTGCTGGTAGAGTTTAAAACTAAAGTTTGTTCCTGCTTCAGTGGCTCGTGATTTGTGCCCAGCCAGACTGTGGCACATGTCTCCTGATTCTATGATTGATTATTGTCATTCACTTCAAATAGCACATGCTGGCCCTGCCTCTCAGTGTTTCAAGCAGGGTATGTCAGTATCTTTCTCCTCTTGTCTGTGAGTATATTCTTAATTTCCCTTCTTTATTGTGTGATATTTTTGAGGATTATCTATGCTCCATTAGATTCCATAAATTCTGGGTAGGATGTGACTCATCTTTGGCCTTTGAGATAACCTGAGTAGTTTAAGTTGATCAATATGTACATTTCCCTGTCCACAGAAAATGGCATAAGAATGGCTATGTGTCTAATCTGCTTAAAGAGGAATAGAAACCATGAGAATGGGAAGATACTGACTTCAAGTAGTTTAAGCTTTGTTTTTGGAAATGATGAGAAGATATACTAATTTTCTAGGTCCATGGTTCACACTCTTTTCTGAACATTAAAAATCATCTGATCATCTTAGACTACTTTATTCAAAAGAGAGTTGGTTAACTGCTTTTCTGCCTTCACTGTGTTTATGCTACTTGTTTGAAACTCAGGAAAGGCCATTTTTCCCTACCTTTGCTAAAACATTATACTCCTTGGTTAGAGGATATGTTGGTAACAAAGGTGAAATTATACAGAAAACCATCCATGGTAAAATATTACTACATCCAGATAATGTTCACCAAACTCCTTCCCACTCAACCTCACTGGTAACAGACAGCATGAGCCTTGGAGATTTCCTTTCTTTGATTTTCTTAATGTACAATTGAGCAGATAATATGTGTGTTTTCTTTTTCTTTTCTTTTTTTGCCTTTTTTCTTATACAGAATATAATTTCTAGAGATTTTTTTTTTTTTTTGCATTTTGCTTTTTTCAGTTTACAAGATAGCTTGGAAATCTCTTCAGTGCACAAAGTCTCTCTTATTCTTTTTCAGTCGCATACTACATCACTCCATTTGCAGATGCATCACAGTTTATTCAACCATTTTACCATATGGCTTTTCAGACAGTTTCTTCCCATATTTTAAAATTACAAACACATACTTCAAAAATGAATGACCTTGTACATAAATATTATTTTTTATTTCTATGAAATAAAGAAGCAGGATTAATTTCTACAGGAGATTATTGGGTCAAAAGGTAAATGAATTTTGATTACACATTTCCAAAGTCCCATCTAATGACTGATTCTCTCCTACTTGTATTAATCCAAATTTCCATCAACAATGTATGAGAGAAACAGCTTTTCCACACTGTGGCCAATGGGATATACTCTCATGCTGTATGTCAGTAACAATAGGGAAGAATTTTAAGTTGTGTGCTTCTAATTATAAATGAGAATGAATACATACTTTTGGCATTTTTTTCCTCTGTGTCAGTGGTTCTAAACTGTGAATGCACATCAGGTTTGAATGGTGTGTGTTACTATGTTCTGTGTGTCCTCATACACAGACCCATTTGTCTTCTAACCTAGTGGCTTTTTTATTTTTAAAGCTCCTTAGGCAACACCTTTCAAACCTAAAATGGAACAGTCTGACATCCATAAAGATGTGTACATGAATTAATAAAATATTAATAATACATGTTAAAAACTGAGTTTCTCATGGGGGAAAAGAAATATCCTGGGGATTTTAATACACAGCCAATAGTGTAAACCATCTCTTAGGGTGGTGCAGACAAAGAATATAATCTAGAATTGCAGTAGTCACTATTGTTTTCATAGTAGGAACCACCTGAAGAAGAAATCAGCAAGTCAAGGAAAATATTGCTGATCTACTGGATTTAATCTACATGTAAATCCAAGTCCATCTTTGGATTACTCTTTATATAGGTCAGGGGATTCTTCCTCATAAGTAAATGTATATATTGAGCTTTGTGCGTGATCAATAGTTGCATTTCATTGCTTCTGCAAGTTTTCCTGCCCACCCTCCCCTTTCCCTGCTCTGCTTGTGTGCATGGTGTGCATCTCTTCTTGCTTTGCAAGAACTTGTGCATGTGTCTCTTATTGCACAAACCTTGTTTTCTTGCCACTGTCATTTCCTCTGTACTGTGAGTTTCCTGCAGGCTAAGATTTTTTTTGTCCATATTGTATAATATGGGGAGGAGGGACTCAAACTACTTTAATTTGAATCTGAGAATAATTTCATTTAATAATAAATCATAATTAATTTTTAGGAGAAATACTACTTCAAAGAGGGAAAATATTAACACTTCAATGAGCATGTCTAAATGTGTGACACTTAAAGTGACCTGAAGGATGATAGGGGACATTTATGGGCATGATTTGGCAGAAGTTTGAAGGTCCCATAGATCATGTCTGCAGGTGCAGTCTGGGTAAATTTTAGCTGATGATAATTTTCTATAGTAGCCTAGGAGAGAGATTTCAGAAAAGTAGTGCCCAATATTTAGATATCAGTCATGTTGTGTTTCGATATATCTGTTGCCACCCAAGCCCCAGCACTAAAACCCTTAAAAAATGCCTACTATACACAGTAACTCAGGTACCATTGCTTTGGAGAAATAAAGTAAGTGGAGTCATATACAGAATATTAGAAGTCAGGATAGCACAAGAGTAGGAGATGTGACCACTAAAAGAAGCAGTGAAGTGTCAGGTAAATTTGAAGAACTCAGGTGATATGAAGATTGACTCAGGACAAAGATGATCTGCCCTGCCTCAAATCCATGGGTGACATTGAAAACTGAGGACACCAAGAGCAGATCTAGCATCTTATTTTGAAGATCAATTTTATTGAGTTATAATTTGCATGCAATAAAATGAACCAATTTTAGGTGTGCAGTTTGATGAGTCTTAATAAATCGATACATACGTCACCAGAATAATCAAAGAAAGATATTTTTCATTTCAAAGATCCCCTTATGATATTCCTTGTCAATCACTTCACTCCACCCACGCATGACTCCAAGCACCACTGGTTGGCTTTGTGTCACTATAGATTAGAGGTCTTTTTCATTTGAATTTCTAAGCACCTGTCAGTTTTCTAAGGAGATTGTGCCATTTAATATTCTCATCAGAATGCATAAAAATTCCAATTACTCCACCAATTTATCAATACTTGTTACTGTCATTCTTCTTAATTTATGTCATTCTAGTGGTTATATGTCTTGTACCTTTAAATCTAGTACCTTATTCAAATGAAAGAAAATAGCTCAGGTAATAAAAGATTTGATTAAGTCTCTATAGATGTTCCCAACTGTCATTCCCCTCCTTATATGCACATGTCATTCTTTACATCAAGAGATATAATTTATTTCTCTTCCTTTTACATATGAGATGATATCTTACAGCATTTGACCCATAAAATGTTACAGACGGCCAAGAGTAGGATAACTGACAACTTCCATAACCCTTACATTAGTAATCTATACATTACGCCATTGGAAACCCAAAGTACATGGGGAAGATAGTCCAAGAACAGAAACATCCTGGTTGATAGCCCTAAATGTGCTTTAGGAGATCCAACAGCGAGTACTGTATTTGAGCCATTTCAGACATTCCCATCTGGACAAGTTGCCAGATGACCAGACTCTACCAAATGAACCATCCAGCAGAATTCACTCCATCCACAACCTCGAGAGATAATGGTGTTTTAAACCATTAAGTTTTGGGGTGCTCGTTAATACGTAATAAATAACCAGAAAGTTTATATACAAAATTCCTTGCTTAGCACTGAAAAAACATTTGTTTTTCATCCATTCAATCTATATTCTTGTACACTTAGCACTGTGCTTAATATTGTGGCATACTGCCGCATGTCTTGAGAAAAATAAAATGAAATCACTTCCTTGATTTGCATAATATGATAGCATTTACTTGTAATGTTTAGGATTCATCCAACTATAATTCACTAACTTTTATTTGGTCCATATCAGGAGTCTCTATCCTAATCAGGTACCCATGGGAGCTAGAAATAATTTAACTAAGTCCCATATATCTTCCATACCCTCTCCTTTAACACAAGTTTGTGGTGCCTGGAAGCCCAACAATATCTGCTGCTCAAGTTACAGTAAAAACATGACCTAGTTCAGTCATGTCAGCAGAGATTTTGTCTTGCAACAGTTCATTCTTTGAGTAAATGAGGTGCAATCTTGAATAGCTGGAGGATAGTAAATTGATCACTGATGGAGCTCATTCACACAGCCCCCCTCATCCACCACTCAGTTGCAGTTTACAGGCAGCTGTGACAGATTAAGTCCAAAAAGAGCACAGCAATTGCAGCTGCCTTGAAGCCCAGAGCACAGGATGCCCTTTTTACCCCTTTTGAGAATGAAAGAGACAGAATGAACCACTGTAGTGCACTCTGCCCCGTCTTCCTGTCCTTTTTGTCCCTACAACAAGAAACACTGGAGGACCAGTGATGGTTTCAGTTGGATGAGACCTAATGGAGTCCAAAGTGATCATTTAGCAGATGAGTAAAAGAAGGTCCTTAGAGGTTAAGTGATGCTCTGCTAATCACACAGTTAATAAAAACAGCTAGTATCCGACGCCAGGACACTGAAATCTTAATCATATTTCTTTTCCACTTCAACATACTCTGTCTCTCTGCTTCTCTGGTTCTTGGGACTTGTCTCCAATAGCTTCCCCTGCTTCAGAAAGGTCTGCAATTTCCTTTAAAGGATGGATCACAGGGATTGGGACGGGTACCTGATCCAACTCTAAAAGTTCTCACCATTATCAAGAGCAACCCTTCCATAGCTAATCTCATGTTTTATTCATTCTCTAGATGACTGAAATGCAAATACCCAACTTGAACCCCAGTCCTATCTGATCAGAATCTATATTTTAACCCTTGGAAGTTTGTGCCCATGTTAACGTTAGAGAAATCTGGAACAGAGGAGAAAAGATAGAGGACGGAAGAGTTGATTTTGTCTTGTATGATCAGAGAATACTCCACAAGAGAGGGATTCACCTGGGAAAATCAGGGGTATGACTTTAGTCTTAAAATAGGTCTGCCTATACACTAGGTTTGAGGAACTTATATAAGAACCTAATGGGAGCGCTGGGAATAAAATGGTGGGCATAAGAAGAAAAAGCATGAGAAGAAAATAACCCATACCATCATTGCAGCTGACAAGATGGAGGGGAAGGATAGGTTTGAGCTTAATGTTCACCCGGAGTTTGATTAGAGTGACAATTCCATTAGCAAAGATGGGAACACTGAGGGGAAAGGGGTTCATTGTAGTAGAAGACTATCCTGGTGGTGGTGATGATACCACTTCTCTTAACCTTGAGCCTCACCCCACCTCTATAATCTCTTAACTCTAGAGATTTCAAGACTGTGTATGGTGAAAGCAGATGTAGAGTCTTTCTCTCAATTTCAACTTCTCACTGCACTCCCCTGGGTCCTTTGAATATTTCCTCCAAAATAGATACACAGCAGCCCTTTAACTCCACTCTAAAAAGACTCCCTAAATGCAGCTCCATTTTTCATTCCACGTAGCATTTTGCTTTATGTACACAGTCATGTAATGTAAAGGGTAATTCAGGGCTGATAAATTAGCAGCCAGGAAGGAGGCCTACGAGGAGCTTCAGTAAGCCATTTAGTATTTGGTGAGTTCTGTAGAGCTCTGGTCTCTCCCCACACCCAGAGGTAGTAAATATCCCTCTCCAGACGGCACTTGCAGAGAGTGTCTCTGCATTCTGATACTCTAAAGTGCATTCCTGTGAACAAAAATCTGTTCATGTTCTAGACTAGAACTTGAGAGCCACATGCCACCTGAGAGGACCCTTCTGGTCAGTGGGGAAACTAGAGCCAAGTGCAGCCATTGCTTCTCAGTATCCTTCCTCAGCTAGTTGTCTTGGGTGAGCTCTTCAGGCCAGGTGAGTGCTTGATCCATTTTATATTTTTAACTTCCTTCCCACTGTCCTCCTTTCCCAATGCTGTCTCTGCCTGTCTCCCTTCATGATTTCACTGTTGGTGAAATTTTCCTGATGTCAGATAAGTAGAACTACAAAATCAGATTAAGACAGTGTTCAATAAGAAGCATGCACAAAAATTTTCTTGCTCTGTGATTGAGATGTGATGGTCTAACTGTGGTCCTGCATAACACCTCCTCAGGTTATAAGAACCCAGATCTCTACCAACAGTGTGTTCCATATGAATCTAAAATATGACGTATCTTAGTGAGAAAAAGAAAAGCTAAATAAAAAGCATCTGATGCAAACATTAGCCCCAATGAAGGCCGAGCTGAGGAATTGAAGGTGATATTCATCAGAAAGGGGCTGGCTATGATGATTTGAAAGTTCCTTCTGACCTGAAGAGTTCACTGCTCTGGGAAAGTAATTTCACTAAATTTAGCAGCTCCAAGCTGTTAACTTGAAGAGAAACGGAAGATAAGGTAAGCTTTTTTTAAACTTGAAAATTACATGTGTGAGCTCTGAATTCAGTATCTTCATTCCGTCGTAATTGGCTCTTCCATCGGACTTGCTGTGGTCCAGTGCCGCGAAGAAGGAAAGAGCTACATCTGCGGCTGCCGCGGGATTGTTGAAAAAGAAAACACACTAGACTTGTGGGCTGGACTCTAATGGACTCTTTTATTGACAGCATCATCTTGTGGATAACATGCAATCACTCTGCTACCATCTTTCTCTTGTTCCAGGATGGCATGTTCTGATATTTAGGGAAAAAAAGTAGTGACCCACAGAGGATACTACACTAGACAGCAACCAGCCTGTCTGTAATTCTATTTCCAGTACCAAATTGCTGGGCCACCTTCATCCACCAAATAGAATAGTTCCAATTTGTAGCATCCATGTAGAGACCCACAGTTTCGAATCACTTCCATATCCATTTTTTTGTTTGTTTTCATTAGATTCTCAGAATTGCCCCCATAAGGAGGGTAGAGTGCCATATATTTTTCCCAAAAACATTTGGCAAAGAGGAAACCCACAGGGAAGTAAGTTAAGCCATTGCTTAAGATTGAACTGCAATAAATGAAGAAATATCTTGGAACTCAAAAGTTTTGACTCTTAAAGGCATGCCCCATACAAATATAAAATGAGCATGCAATACATTTTAGTTAGCATATTTGTTAACAAAGAAACTACACAGAAGTTACAGTTGTTCAAAAGGAAGACTCAAAAGTTTCCCAGATTTGTAGTCAAATAAGGAATCCTGAAATGAATCTACAAATGAATTTGTAAATATCTCTTCAGTATAGAAAAGGTAAAGAAAGACCTTGCATCCAATGGAATAATTTTCATTTCTATTTTCAGGATTTTCCTCCAATGCCCACATATTTATATGTGAGCCAACCCCATGATCAGAGATTAACAAACAAAAACCAAACACGTTTATTAACATGTGTATGTAGGAGAAATCCAGGGAATGAGTAGTTCTCAGAAAGGTAACTTTGAGTTCCAGCTTTCATACTATTGTCAAGAAAGAAGAGCAGATTTTTTAGAGAAGTGACAAAACAAGAAAATGGACTTTGGTTCTGTAAGGGCTACAATCAGGGGAAAGACAAACAGTGGGTAAAGTAGTTAGTGAAGTTGTGGCTGATAAAGTTCTGAAGTTATTTTAGTGGGTAACTTACTTCTGCCTGGAAGAAGGTGTGTGAGCAGCAGGATACCTTTCATCCTTGTGTATATCTTGCTTTTAGGAAAGGCAGAGAGCTTTTCTCTAATTCTTAATTATAGGCAGGTCAACCATCTTTCATATTTTGGAATGGAATTTTCTGGCCTCCAAAACTATGAATAAAAATTTTTGCATTAATTTCAATTCTCTACAACTTGCAGGGTTATAGGGTATCTCAAAGACAATGAGAGCCCAATGACTCAGGAGGCTGGCACAGGATCACAAGTTTGAGGCCAGCCTCAGCAACTTACAGGCACTTTGCAAGTCCTTGTCTTAGAATCAAAATGGTTGGTGAATGTAGCTCTGTGATAAAGAGTCGCTAGGTTCAATCTTTAGTACAAAAAAGCAAAAACAAAAACAATTAAAAAAAGATAGGAAAAAGAAGACAATAAGAGGCAGAAATAAACCTGATGAGTGAGCCTGTTACAAAATCTTCCATGATATTTTCCTACATTTGAAATATAATTGTTTCATTGTATAATATTCTGCCCTAACATTTCTGAAGAAGACACATAATCTTCTCTATATCTCCAATCCTATAACTAATCATCTATGACGTTTGTTAGATTAGATGTTGTTTCTGTACAGGAATAGATGTGAAAATACTCAAGTAGCAAGAATGTTGGCAATAATAAAAATAATAGTAAGAATTACCAGCATTCAGCATTTATCTACCATCTGTCAACTGCTTATAAGATTTTTAATGAGTGTTTTTGTTTATCTTATTTACTCATAAAAGCAAACTTCTGACAGATTATATTATTTTTGCCCATTTTACAAATAAGGAAACAGGTATAAATATAGAGATTAACCTGCCCCAAACCATTTGTCCAAAATAGAGTTGAAGGAGGGAAAGCGAGAGGGAAGGGAAATTGCATGGAAATGGAAGGAGACCCTCATGGTTATACAAAATTACATACAAGAGGAAGTGAGGGGAAAGGGAAAAATAATACAAGGGGGAGAAATGAATTACAGTAGAGGGGGTAGAGAGAGAAGAGGGGAGGGGAGGGGAGGGGAGGGGGGATAGTAGAGGATAGGAAAGGCAGCAGAATACAACAGACACTAGTATGGCAATATGTAAATCAATGGAAGTGTAACTGATGTGATTCTGCAATCTGTATACGGGGTAAAAATTGGAGTTCATAACCCACTTGAATCAAAATGTGAAATATGATATGTCAAGAACTATGTAATGTTTTGAACAACCAACAACAGCAACAACAACAAAAAACTAGAAATCATGTGGGGAACCATTTGCATCCCAGAAATATATAAATAAATTTATTATCAAAATAAAGAGTTTATTTGATGAAAAAAATATAGAAAAAAAGATTCTAGGTTTAAGTTTTTTGTAGTGCTCATGAATTAGATCATGGATAGGATAGTTAACTGCCCTGTACATGAATTTGCCACTCCAAAAATATAATAATATTATAAAAATATTCCCTAAAAGCAAGATACACACAATGATAAAAGGTATAAAAATAATATTATAAAAATATAATATTATTAAAGTCACATGAGATTTAAGAAGTTCAGGAAAGAAAATGCTATATCAACCTCAGGATATGTCACTGTGACTTGTCTGTGAAGTCTCTGTGTGATGTGTATATTTTCATCAATGCCCCTCATCAGAGTTCCAAAAAGATATTGTTCTGGAACAATGGTGGACTTCTTGCTGAGTGACTGCTAAAGTAGACTGGCAAAGCATTTAGCACTGTGTCTGATATGTGGCGATCAGTAAATAGAACCTGATATTGATTACCATTATCGTCATTATTTCCAGACACCATGCTTTCACATTCAACACCTCCTTCTAATATGACTTTACATGTTAAAGTGATGGTTATGTCAGAGTAAAAGTTTAAGTAATAGACATTTTAGAATGAATGTCTATTAACTGTGCAACTCCGACCCTTTGAGAGACTGTATTTTTTCAGTTGAGAACTTTGGCCTAACATCCCCATGTCCCTTTGATTTTGTATTTCCTTCAAAGGCAGGCCAGTTATCAGCCCTCTGACATAAGAATGCAGAAAGAGAAGGGCACAGTTTAATTGGAACCACACTAAAGGTAATTCTTGCCTTCTTATTGGGAATGAACAACCTGAGACAACTATTTCCTTGGTTTGAAAAAGATTACTTTTAAATTGCTTAAATCAAATCTCTGACTTCTTAAAGTCTACCATTCCTAAGGCATTGCTGGTTCAATCCAATTCAGCCCCTCATTCTGTTTTGTTTCATGTTTGTTATTGAACAATAGAAAATACAGAAATGAAAGATGAGGCCCCTCTCCTCTAGGGATTCACGGTTTCAGGTCCCATACTCACATGGACATGGCTTCTGGTGTTTCTCTCACATGGGTCTTGAATCCCCAGGTGGCAATCATCTGCTGCATGTGAGCAGTGACCATCTCCTCTACCACACACCAGGGCTCTCTAGCTCACCACAGTCAGCCTGAAACACTGTTTGTCATACTTACCTGCCTTCTGCATGACCTGGGGGCCACAGACCCCTAAATTAGTGACCCATAACAAAAGTGTCCAGGGAAAGAAATGATTAATCTCAATAGTGAAGGGAGCTGGGGAAATGCTAAACTAGAACCCAAGTGCCAACTGTGTTTTATCAACTTATTCTTGCCATAACTGTGATAAGAAGGTGGATCTCATAGGCTCCTTCACCTTTGAGGAAAATGAGGACCAAGAAGTAGCCTAATTGGCAGAACTTAGGTATAATCTTGATACAGTAGAAGGAAAACAGTAAAACAAAGGAAATAAGCAGAAGGAAAAAGCAAATCAGTGATATTTGTTTACGTTCATCAAGAGAGAATAAATAACGTCTTGTACATTCTGATACATCATCAGCTGGAGAAGGCACAGTGGTTCAGCAATCTCCAGGTCAGAGACCTGATAAGAAGTGACCACTCACTCTAGTGGGTTCAGTCTAGAGACTTAATCATTATAGGAAGAGGTTTCCACAATGACCATTGAAAAGAGAGGAGAGAACTCGAAGTTCCTGTAAGGGTGTATTAGTAAAATGTTCATTGCTATGACCAAAATACCTGACATAAACAAACTAAAGAAGGAAAAATTTATTTTGGACTTGTTCCAGTCCCTGGTCAGCTGGCTCCATAACCTTGGGCTTGAGATGAGGCAGAATGACATGTTGAAAGGATGTGGTGGAGGAAAGATGCTCAGCTCATGGCAGCCAGGAAGTGGGGGGTGGAGGTGAAAGCAGTCAGGGAGGGGCACAAGAAATATCCTTCGAGGGCATGCTCTGTAGTGACCCACTTCCTCCAGTGAGGTCCTATCTCCTTTACTTTCAATCACCTCCCAATAGTCCATCCAAATTGGTAATCTATAAAGTGGATTAATTCACTTCTGAGGTTACAGCCTCCATGTTGCAATCATTTCCTAAACACCCCACCCTGTGAACGTTGCTGCAAAGGGGACCCAACCTACATCACATAATTTTTAGGGATACTTCATATTCAAACGATAATAATGGGTTTTCCATATCTCAGTCTAAGTGTGTCATTTCTGTTCACAGCTCGCTCTCCAAAGTTAATGGGATAGTTTTGCCCAAGAGCAAACAATTTTGAAGTCTTTCATATTCCTGAAAAAGAAAGGATATTGCATATTTAAATGAGCACCATTATTATCTTGAACAAACTTATGAGCTCTTTGTCTTGCCTTTCTAGATATATAAGGGACTAATACTTTCCCATAAGATTTTGGTGGAGTTTGAAATGATGTGTACAGTAGATGTCTTTAAGCAATGAATACATTTATCTGAATATGACAAATTTGATTTCTTGTGTATGATAAAGATGGAATGTGAGGACAGTGCTTTGTCTGGATTGGACCAGATAGCAAAGTTGTAGTCTTGATTTCCATACTGATGATTATGGGATTGTGGACAAGTTGCTGAGTTTTTTTTTTTTTTTCTCTAGAAGGTTACAGGGTTGAATTATATTATCTCAAGGCCTTCTTCTGCCCTCTAATAGGCTCTGGCTACCCATGAGTTTCCTTCAGAAAAGCTGTCAACTCTGTCAACCAACAGTTGGCTTAGATATTATTTCATTGGAAGAAATCTAATTTCAATAGTGAAAAGAGTTATGTTTTCTCATTTGAGGAGTCTACCATGCATCTCTGTTATGGTTTGGATGTGAGGTGTCCCCCAAAAGTTCATGGGTGAGACAGTGCAAGAAGGTTCAGAGGAGAAATGATTGGGCCATGAGGGTCTTAACCCAATTAGTGAATTAATGCCCTGATAGGGATTAACTGAGTGGTAACTGAAGTGGTAGCATGTGTCTGGAGGTGGTGGGAATTAGGTTGTGGCTTTGCTGTATATATTTATATCTAGAGAGTGAGGTCTCTCTCTCTCTCTCTCTCTCTCTCTCTCTCTCTCTCTCTCTCTCTCTCTCCCCTTCCTGGTCACCATTATGTAAGCTGCTTCTCTCCACCCCCTCTCTCCTACCATGATGTTCAGCCTCACCTCGAGCCCTGAGAAATGGAGCCAGCCGCTATGGACTAAGACCTCTGAAACCATGAGCCTCTCTCTAAAGTTTTCCTCCTCTATAATTGTGCCAGTTGGGTCCTTTTCGTCACAGCAGTGAAAAAGTTGACTAAAACAATCTCAATGTTAAAGTAAAATGTATTTCAATAAATGAATGACCAGGAAAATAGCAAATATTGCCTTGAATCCGGGCTGTGATAATGCTCTGGAAAGATTCCTTTTTCTAAAGAATACGGTAATGTTCAGTGAACAAGAGATCTATTCCGGAACTCTGGAGGCCTGGATCTTAGTTTTGGCTCTAATAACGGCATCTCATATAATATCAAATTATTATACCTTCCTTTCATCTCTGTTTCCTATCTGTGAGAAAAAGTAATACTAAAAACCAACTAGTTTGTATCCATAACACAATTATAAACATTAGTGATGAAAATAAACATGGTGGTCATGTTAGAAGACGGAGGCCACATCTGGTATCAGCAAGAACACACAGTATGATTGATTAGCTCTGTGCAGAGAACGTGGCAAAGGTGATAAACACAAAAGTTATATTTTCAGTTTGGGGACTAGATATACACTTTAAGGAAACTTCTGAGAAAAATCCCTCTTAGCTTCCACTAGACCCAAAATATCAGAGAGCAAATAGTGGTAGGGTAGTTTCCAAATCATGACTGGAAAAAGAAATCCAGAAATAAAGAAGGTGGTCCTGAGATATCAGGAGAAAGCTTTGTCAGAAGGTCTGGGAGATCCAGAGGCAGTGTTAAGGGTGCAGACTGCAGTGTGTGTCAGCCAAAAGGGGGCAGCAGAAGCCAGGCTCAGCAGAATGGGTCAGATGAACTGAGCAGGGCTCCTGTGCCGTTGCTCTCTGTTGCTGAAGCCAGCTACCAGGTGAGCACATGAGGGGGAAAACCTGATGCTTAAATGACAAGGCAGGAGTAATTTTAACCAGGGTGCACTTGTACCATGTAGAGAGAAAACTGTGGCTTTTCATTTGCTTTTAAATTGTCCCCCTCACCATCTTGAACTTTCTGACCTGGACCAGCAAATTCACCCTGAGCAAAAACAGTAAATTGCACATCTTGTGCTGACCTGGGAGGGCTAGAGCAGAGCACCTGGCTATTTTCATGCAACCCCCTGCCAGTGTTTATTTCTACCTCTTGGAGGAAGTCTTGTTAGGAAGGACAATTAACTCATCAGCTACTATTAGCAGGGCCTAATGACTGCCAGGTTTTTCTGGGAAATGGCAAACCTCTCACTGCCCTTCCCAGAAAGCCTTTCCTCCTGCCAGGAGGCTGTTTAATCAGAACCACAAACAATCGTGAATAAAGGGAAGGTAGTCATATTAAGCAATCTCTCTCCTGTAGGGAACCCAGCAATTGCAAAGGAAAAACACAGAGCAGAGCCTGCTTGCATCTCCCTGGTGTGTGGAGACTGACTCCCTCCCACAGTGTGCGAACAAGCTGCTCTCCCCCTCTTCCGGAGGCCCTCTCTCTGATGTGAATCTTGATCCTGTTGCCCATTCTCTGAGCGGTTACACAGCCAGCCTGCATTGCATAATTAAGCTTGCACACACTTCTTTAGAATAGAGCCTGTGCATGTTCTAGAAATGTGTGCTGAACATCTTCCCCTCCCCTCTGTCTACTCTCTTCAAGGCCACTCCAGTAGCTCTCTGATTTCTCTTCTTTTTTTTTTTTTTTCAACTCTTACCTCTGCCAGTCCATTCACTGTAAAAGCAACGAGTGGTGTTTTAAAAAGCACATTCTATCAAATTACGTTACCAGCTCCTAATTTCTAAAAATTATCAATCGTTTAAATTAGAAATCTATATACTAATATACTACAATGAATTCTGCATATATATGAATTTATATCATTAAAATGCACTAGTTAAAATAATAATAATAATAACAATAATAATAATAAAGGGAGACCTGTAGAGTAGAAAGTGGGTAAGGAAGGAGGAGGAGAGGAAAGGGAAGGTACTGTGCTGTAAGATTGATCAAATTAGGTTGTGTGCATGTACAGATATGGCATAATGAATCCTATAAGGAAAGAAGGGCACAGAGGGAATAATGGATACAGGAGAAGTGTTTCAACAGTAACACAAGTTTATTTGGGATAAATCTGTGGAGGGGACTCCCACAACTATGTATAACTCTAATGCACCATTAAAAAATTAAAACTATTTTTTTTTTAAAGTCAGTGATTTCTCACTGTATTTCAAATAAATTTTAGACTTTTCTCCACAACATACCATGGCTTTATTGGCAACCTGCCCTATCTTCAACTCTATCTCATGAAATCATTTCCCATTCTCATTTCCTCCAACTTTCTTTTAAACCCTAGGAAATATAAAATATTTCATTCTCAGTGCCTTCTCTCACCCTCTTTGCTTTATTTGAAGTGTCCTTTTTCCTTCCTTACTTGTCTAAATTCTCCCGGTTCTTCAAATCGCAGCTTCAAGTTTTGTTCAGCAATGTCTTTCCCAGTCTTCATGAGGACTTTCCTCACCTATGTTTTTCATGATATTTTCTGTTTGGGTAATCAGATCTTTCTCATTGTTATTTTTCCCTGTTATTTTAAAACACATATTTACTTATATATCTATTTTAAACTCCACCATAGCTGTAAAGTTGACTTTCTTTTTCACCACTTTATCCCCAATACTACCTTGTACACAACAGTCACTCAAACATTGATGGATTGATCAAATGGAAGAATGATTTGACTATGGACTTGGTGTGGAAAGATGGTGTCTGCTTGTGTATCACTTAATATCCAATATCCAGCATAGGGCTTATAGGTGCGTATGTTACCTGAAATCTTGAATTAGTGTGCAACTCCATTTATGTCAGGAAGAGTGATGGGAGGGAGATACACATAAATCATTTCTAGCAGGGAATACTTAGTATAAAGAAATATTAGCCAGCAAATAGGTGGTAACTACTAAGAGAGGTAAAGAGAACTCTAATAAATAAAGGAATAGTGGAAAGAGAAATTTTTACCATTAAACTGCAGTATTAAAAAGCAGAGGGAGGAACCAAATGGAAATAATTTGACAACTATAACACTTAGTACTTAAGAAGACAGATTTTAAGGGTTCAGAATGTGGATGAATCAGATATGAGAGGGTAGGTTTTAATTTCTTTAGTCTTGGAGGATCAAGATTAAAGAAAGACTTGAATTAGAACCAGACTTGTCTATTATGTTAATAAATAGGATTAGTTCAATATATCATTACATCATATATAGATTGATACAACATGGACTCTATGTAACTAAAGACCCAATTCAAAACAAGTTAAGTAGAACATTTTTCCACCTAAAAGGCTCTCAAGATAGGTCTTTGCTTATTCATTTTAATGGTTCAACACATTTATCAAGGACCAATTTCTTAATGTCTTACATCTTGACCATCTTAGTGTGCAAGTTTATTCTCCTAAAAATTTCACCTGGTGAATGTGTGTTGTTCTAGAAATCACACTGACTGACCACATCCAGAGCCAGAAAAGAGATGTTTTTCAAATATTTCTTTTTTAAAACAAGGTTTTTTTTTTAAATACTCTGCAACATATTTTTCCTTATGGTTTTCTTGATCTGAATCAAATTAAATTTTTTCAATGTAAGTAACTATAAAGGAGAATGTGACAACCAGGTTAGCTTAGACCCACCATGATTCAATCTCTAAGAAGACAATGAATATAGAGGTTTCTTACAATGAATATAGAGGTTATTTTGGGAACAGATAAAGAAAACATGATATATATATATATATATATATATATATATATATATATATATATATATATACACACACACACTGGAATATTATGAAGCCTTAAAAAGGAAGGGAACCGTGTCATGTGCTACAACATGGATGGACTTCAAAGACATTATGCTAAATTCAAATAAGTCAGTAACAAAAGGCAAATACATGGTTCTATTCATATGAATTACCTGAAGTAGTCATATCATAGAATTAGAAAGTCAAAAGATGTTTGGCAGGGACTGAGAAGAAGGGGTGGGTAGGGCAAGGTTCATTGTGTAAAGAGTTTAGTTCTATAAGATGAAAACAATTTTAGAGAATTTTAGCTTCTTCATATGATTTTTGATAAATGGCAGAGTGGATTGAATTAAAGACCCCTTAAAATATGTCTATACACAGAATGTGTGACTATAGCCTTATTTGGAAAAAGAATCTTTTCAGATATAAGGTAGTGAAGGAACTTAAACAAGATTATGCTGCTTGGATATGATGACAAAAGGCAGAGTGAGACTTGAGACATGGAGACACTGGTGGGGGAGACATGTAGAGATGGAGGTACACATGAGAGTGATGTGAATACACGCCAATGAAGGCCAAGGCTTTCCAGCAGCCACCAAAGCCTGGACAGAGCGATGGGACTGACTCTTCCTCAGAAACTCCAGAGGGCCCCAAACCTGCTGACACCTTGCTTTCAGACTTTTGGCTTCAGGAAAATGACAAGATAAATTTGTTCTTGTTTTAACCCTTGAACATATGGTGATTTTCATGGGCCATAGAGACTAATGCAAGTGGTTTCCTAATGCAGTGAGTATGGGAAAGGCTCCATGTTCTCTGAGAATCACCATCCATCCACATCTGCAGATTGATTACTAACTGGTAAACCACACAATAAGTGTTTAGTGATTTGATGGTGACCAACATTTTTTTTTTTTTTTTAGATTCTGAAAATGACTATGAACTTTTAGATGGGTGTTGAACATAGCTTTATATACGATTATGAGATTATGCCCAACCATAAACATAGATTAAGAACATATCTAAAGCCCCTCTCATTCCCAGTGATGCATGATCTGAGACTGGAGAAATTGATGGAGTTTACATAGGGAGAAGGGTAAAGGATTAGGAATGTGGTGTTTGGGACTATGGAAGTAGAAATATTGAGTTAGTTGGAGACCAAACAGTTGGAAGACTTAAAATTATGTGCTTAAGAAACATATCAAACTTTTATTTGGGAAAATCATATTACAAATGTAGTATGTGTTTGAATGAAAAACAGCAATTGGATTTTAAGAGGTTTCTTTGACACATGCAAAGGGGAGATTATCTTTTACAAAAAGACGATAATGCAAGAGCCAGGTGATCTATGCTGAGAATTACATTGCACAAGGACTCCAGCACTTAGGATGCCCAGAGGAGCATATTTGGGGACATATGGAGCATTATGAATCAGAATTTCTCTGTGCAGCTCCAAATAGGCTGTTATATGTTTTCCAATTGTTTTTTTTTTTTTTTTTCAGAGTGGAGTTAGTTTCTCCCATATGTGCCAATGCATATAACAACAACCTACAGAACAAGCCTCTGTGGTGAATGTTATTAGATGTAAAAAAAAAAAAAAGAAAGAAAGAAAAAAGAAAAAAAGAAATGGAATGGAGTGGAGTGGTCGGAAGAATGAGGCCAGTCTCCCTGCGCCCCCCCCCCCCCCCTGACTAGTTGTCAATTCTCCAGGGTTGCTTTCTCTTCTCCCTAAGATTAAAATGTGACATAGCTAAGGACCCCACAGAGCAAGAAAAAAAAATAAAAGAAACATGAGATAGTAAGGTCGGCCTTGGAAAGTAGGTACCATGGAAAATTCCAGTAGACATCTGTAGTGTGAACGAGATAATGAATCAGAAGGGCATGAATTTTAAAGAAAAACAGAATCCAATATAGAATGCAGAATCCAGTTTTAGAGAAACATAGAATCCAGCAGTTATTTATTGTATATTCTTAGCCAAGTGTTTAAATGTGTATGAGCCTCACTTTCTGTGGCTTTAAAAAGAAGAAAATATCCACCTCACAGAGGTGATAATTAACTAGCCAATCACATACCATTCTCTTGATACAGATTGGTTGTTCAGAAAACATTAAGTCCTATTTATGAGTAGGAAAAAAAATTAGAAAAGGGCAGACTGAATCCAAGGCTATCAATGTGTAGCCTGCCCTTACACAGAGTCACTCACCCATGTATCCAGGGAATTTCTCATCTTTTAGGGCACACAGAATCTGTAAAGACTTTACTGACCATCATTCCACTAAACTAGAAACAAGTGAGGCAGGATTTAAATACCACAAGTCTCCAGTTTGCATAAAATATTTAGCAAAGTCATTTCCTCTGTCTAAGCCCTGGTTTACTCATCTTAAACTGGGCAACATATCTACCCCCAAGACACCCTGTGAGGCTTAAAAAATGTTTCAATTATATTCAAGTTCATCATAAAATCTCTCTCCTGTGCTCTTTATATTGAAGTATACGATCATTCATATTGATTTGAATATGCTTTCATATCTTCCTATATATTGTTTGGATTATCTTGGCTATTATAATATGATCATTTAGTATGTGTACAACTGGGTATGGGATTTAATGCTGAGTGACCTAAGGGAACATTACAATCTTCCAGTCTTTAAATGAGGAGGTGAAGTTTGATGATAGAAGTATCTCCCTGAAGATTTTTCAAATAATAAATTGCATCTAGGATTCAGGCCCAGAACATTTGTCTGACTTAAAAGACTATAATTCCTAAGTGGATATCCACTATCCTATCACCCCTAAAAGCACAGAGTGAGCATCTCATGTAAATAACCTTTAGTAGATTGATCCCATCATCTCATGAAGGAAGATGGAAGACCCAGAAGTTAATGAATAGCTTTAACCACCTGTGGAGGAGGGGAAATAGGAGATAAGAGTTGGAATCACATGACTTGGGTTTGAGCTTTGGCTGTGACCTTGATGCACCCACATAAGTCTCTGTAAAGTGTAGTTGGTCCCATTAATCAAAGCATCACACTTTTCCTTTAAATAGGATTGTAGTAGTGCCTCTCTTATGGACATGTCATAAGGATCATCTAAGTTTTTCTGGTGAGACTGAGGATGAGAAGAGTTCAATGAATAGGTCATAACTATTATTAGTAGTAATTCTGCAATCATGCTCTGAAACTTCCAGTAGAACCTTTGATTTTATGTTCTTCTATGTACTTCAGGGGACTGGCAGGACTTATATTTTCTAGAGATTTTCAGAGGTAGAAGAGAGCTATACCTCTAAGCCTAAAGAAATTGAGCTTGCATCAAAAATCACAAAAGCCATCATCTAGGCTGACTAACAAATTTTCAGAGCAGAGAAAGCCCACCATGTTGGGAAGCGTGAAGTACTCAGTGGTATTGATCACTGGGGATTCTGTGGTGGGTGAAATTAGGACATGGAATGAGAAACCTTTGGACCAAATTTTGTTTCTTATGCTAACCAAATACCCAGTCTTAGGAAAATGCCTCAACATCTTTGAACTTTGATTTCTCATGTGTAATGTGTTAGTACTAATACCAATTTCATAAGGCTTTCCTAAGAATCAATGAGAAGACTGTTAATGTAGAGCTTGGCACACAGTAATTTAAGATGTTTTGATGTAGAGTCCACTTTTAGTCTTTTATTTGTGTGAAAGCCACTGAATACTTTTTGAATGTATTCTTGCCCTGTTTTAAAAAAAATTGATAGAGCACCATTCTAGCAGAAGTGGGGTGGGGAGCCAGCTTAACAATGTCTTGGTCAACATACTCATGTGCTTGCTCCTCAGTTTGAAATTGTCCTGGGTATCACTACCATGTTCTCTACATATCAGATGACGATTAGTAGTCCTTGTGGGACATTTTTGGAAAGACAGATAGTAGGATGATAGAAAAGTAGAATTTTCAACTTGAGCAGCACTTGTGAGATGCTATCTAAGTTTCCTCCATTGCTTTTATTCAGCTGTGTCTGTTCATTCAATTATTTATTCAACAAACAAAAAACCTGTACTATACAAAATACAAGAGAAGAGAAAACCAGGGAAGGGAGAATTTACTACCTTTATGCTTTCATGCTTCCCCAAGGAAAGGAAATATCAATGTTTCATATTGCAAGAAGCACACAGGGTCCTATTTATAGCTGGGCAAAATTCTTCTATATTACATTCAATTCTTTTTGTTTCATACTCAAATTTGCTGCTACTCCCTCCAAATAAATCTGTGCTATTGATGTACAGAATCCAGAGAATCTTAGATTGTTGCAGAGAAGCTGGTTGTTCACTTTTAGTAAGAACATACAAGTGGTCTCACTTTAGCTCAGAATTCTATACCATAAAGCTAGTCATATAAGACTTAAAGATCCAGAAATTGGCTTACCGTGTGGCAGATCTTGTCTGTTTCACCTGAACTCTACAGGGGTCCCACATTGGGATGAATATGCCATGGATACTTGCTTAAAAAATCATCTCTTATATTAATTTGATTGATATTAACTTTGGTCAATGAAAACTAATGGACAACAAAAAGAATCAGGTATCTTTTGGGTCCTCTAACATATTTTTTTCTTTCAATTTGAGGGCAGGGTTGCCATTTACCAATGTGCAATATTTTGATTATTGCAGCTGAATGGGTGTTGCTAGTGGCATCTGTTGGGTAGAGACCAGAGATTTTGCTAAACTGCCTATAATTCATAGGATACACTCTCCCAAATAGAGAATTACATAGTTCAAAATGCCAATACTGTCATCAGTTAGCACAGTAACCTTACCACCATCCCTAACAGATGTTATGCACTCTAATTACCCAGCAATTATAGTCTAGACCAGTCTAGCTTCTTAAAGTGTAGTCTCTAAAATATCAATCTTGGCATCTGCTTGGAATTTTCAGAAATACAAATTCTTGGTCCTCAGTGAAGGCTTATTGAATCAGAATGCCAGAATCTCACTTAAAAATCTATTTTAGTAATTTCTGCATGTGATTCTGATACATGTTCAAATCTGAGAACCACTGTTCTAGGATCCAGTAAAATAATTGAAACACACACACACACACACACACACACACACACGTCATTACTCCAAAATTAGGTGAGAGAAGCTCCCTAAAAAAAATAATATGGAACCAGGAGTCATTCATGTTTCAGAGAGAGTGGTTTTTCAGCAGAGATTTGGAGATGGACACTAGGTCACTTGGTTGGAATGTAATGAGGAAGGAAATATCATTAACATCAGCACAGAGTCAGGATGGTAGGATACCATAAGCATAGCATTTTCCCATATTGGTGAGTTGATAAATGCTCCCTGTTCAAAGACAATAGATTGTAGACAGTGGAAGATTTTCAACGAATGATAATTTTAAGGAATTGATAAATCAAGAAGAGTGACAATATTTAAATGGACAAAGCTGAGGGCAAACAGGTTATGTATTTAAAAGTTTTAATCAGAAGAAATTGCTGATCTACTTTATTATAGGATGATTCATCTAGCAGTAAGATAAAACTCTTACAAATCAAGAAAACTGTAACCATATATAAAGAAACATGAAAAAGAGAAATAAATGAAGTATGGTGGTAGAATCTATATAGAATAAACCTAGTAGTAATATTGGCCAATTTTTTTCTCTTTCTTTCTAGGAAATATTATACAAGTATTTACACAACTTTTTTGGGCAAACAGTGACTTTGTAACCCAAGGTTGCAAGACACATGTGTATGATCATACAGTCACACACATACAACTATATAAGAAACCAGGACCAAGTATTAAATTACAGAGCTCAAAAGAGGAACTTAAACGTCATAGGTCTGAAAGGGCTAAAGTTAGTCTAAAAGCAATAGTATGCAACCAGGAAGCTAAGACTCAGAATGAACAGAGAAAGGACAAGTGGGCAACTATAATGGGGAGTTAGTGATGGGCTCAGCAGAGTACATGCCTCCATCTGTAATGGGGGACATGAGCATCTGGAACATTTATGCTAATCTTGACCCCACTGCTTCCCACTTCATCCATAGACTCTTCCTGAGGTGTTGTTGTTTGGTTCAATCTCTTCCCTGGAGTCAAGATGACTACTTCTAGGAAAGGGTGTTTCATTTTACCAGAGTAACAGTCACAGGAAAGATTGTTCCTATAGACAATCACTTTCTCCCTATCTGCTTCCACTCTGTAGTTACCATCTGGATCTACATGGAGCAAATTCTTTTCCTATGTATCTGTCTACAATTATTTAAGGTTCCTTTTAAGTTTGTTTGTTTCATTCTATACCAGCAGAATATCTACCTTACTCAATATTCTTCATTTGTTTTTCAAAATATTTTACTTTCTTTCCCACTTTTCTTTAGATGTGATTCATTTCAATTAGGGAGCTCTTAAATGAGACTCCCAGAACTGAGCCCAGTCTCCCTTAGAGAATCTTATCAACCAGTATGGAAAATAGCATGATTGTGGGCTCCTATTATCCTGACACTGTATTTCTATTAATGAGCCCAGGCTAAGCACCTGGCTGGTGACCAGAGCGTGATCTTTATTACACAAACCAGGGTAGTATTTCCTCAAAGGCAATTGAAACTCTTCAGAAATGTTGAAGACCTTTCCTGAGGCTGCATAATTATAGTTTTAAAATGCTTTCAATTTCCCATGACAAGTTTGGAGTGTCTAAAGATGGCAAAGTGAAGGAGATAAATAGATTATTGATCCAACAGGCTTGTAATTCCTTAGCGAATTGGATTTAGTTTCTTCATTGAGATCAGGTCAACGCCATAAATCTCTTAGAAAATCAATGCAACACAAAATGTTCTGAGCTCTACTTGAAGACATTTTCCTGGCTGTTTCAGGGCTGGGTGCTCAGCACTCACTCAAAAAAAAAAAATAGAGAATGGGAAGGATTAGAAAATGATTGTATGGAGAACTCAGACACTGAGCATGTACATAAAGTGCCTACAGGAGTCAACAGACAAGGGAACTCTCTGTTGGCCACTGTGGTATATAACCTTATAGAAATCACTTCATGCTGATCCTTTTAAGTGCTATAATGACAAAGCTAGGCCAAAAAAACTAATGTACTTTCTGGTCCTCACAATCTTATTCTCAACAATTGAGAACACTTGGTTGCTTGAACATCTCTTTTTTCTCCCCTTAATATTGTGAAGAAGATCATATATCTTGATATTTAAAAAGAGCATAAACCTGGAAATACGAAGATTAGTACTTGTTTAGTACTTGTATTCCTTCTCTACCACTTAACCATAATAGAAACATGAAAAAGTTATGTAATTTTTTTTCTTTGCAGTACTTGGGATTGAATCCAGGGATACTCTATGACTCAGCTACACTGTTAGCCCTTTTTAAATTTTTTGTTTTAAGTTATCTAAGCTGGTCTCAAATTTGCAATCCTCTTGCTTCAGCCTCCTGGGTTGCTGGGATTACAGGCAAGCATCATGGCACCAGGATTACTCTTTAAAACTTATTCCCCCCTTCTGTGAAGAAATTGAATTAAATTCTATTTTTTTAATCTTTTAAGGCAATACAGTGACTGGCCTATGGTGCCCACTTAGTTATACTAGCTATTATTTCTATAGCAGAGCAAGGTTTGGGATGAACTTATGTTATTTTCCCAGCTAATTTATTGACAATGGCATGGGTGAAACTCATGTGGTATAATTCCCATGGCTCCTTAGACCATCTGGTATACACTGTGATTTTACATTAATATTCAGTCCATTCTTTTCTGTTGCAGGCAGAGGGACTTAAAGTCACTACCTTAGACTAGCATGCCTCCCCACTAAATCTGAAAAGCAACTTTAATCTTAGAATTTAGCCATGCTTTTTCCATAGAAAGTGATGAGAGAGAGAGAGAGAGAGAGAGAGAGAGAGAGAGAGAGAGAGAGAGAGAGAGAGAAAGAAGAGGGCAACTGTCCTAGCCCAAGTCTGTCTTTCCTTTGAGATGAGAGTCTTTCTCTGAATTTCAAATGCTATTGCTATGGATTCTTTCTAGTCCTGGATCCTAAATAATTTATTTCTTGCTTTCTGTATCTGGCTCCAATCTTCCTACTCACTGTTGAGTCATTCACTGGAATAATGCTGCTAATTAGTCAAACAATTCACATCCATGGAGCTGTTGGGTGCAGACTCCATTCTTGTTCTTGGTTTTTAAATTATAATCCTAAACACTACCACTCTCAGAAAATCTCTTGGTTGAACAGGAAACAGTATAGATCACCATATTTATTTGAGTTCTTATCTGGTAGTGCCTACCTTATATTTATTTGAGCCAAGGAATGAGGAATGCCTGATGTTGTCTTCACTTTACTATTTCTCTTCTTTTCCCAGTGGCCTACATTTTCTAATATCAAAAATCTCTCGATGTACTGTGCACCAGGAATCATGGTAAGTGATATAAGTTTCCTGTGCCTGTTTTTTGTTTATCCTAACTTGATGCAACAGTGTGTGAGGAGAGGAGATGTCTCCTATGTCCACGATTGTTCTCTAAAACTCTCCCTGGGCAGTCCTCTGAACCTTTTTCCCATCTCTGTGGGGAAGAAACAGGATAACTGTTATAATAGACAACTCTAAAATTTGGTGACTTGGCATGTGAAAGTTTAGCTGTCACTCTCACAAATATTCAAAAGTGGGTTTTGCATCAAATAACACTCCTCCAGTCAATTCCTGGGAGACTCAGATACCCAGGCTCTTCCTATCTTTGCAACTCTGCTGTTACATAGAGCCTTGGCATATATTGCTTTCAACCTTCCTTCACTAAAACAGATAACCACAGAAGGTAGTATAAAAACAGGGCATGAAAACTGGATAAGAACAATTGTAAAGCTCTTTTGAAAAAACATCCTGATTTCTGCACTGAGTTCATCGA
The DNA here is from genome assembly GCF_964194105.1 of Spermophilus citellus. NCBI lineage: Eukaryota > Metazoa > Chordata > Mammalia > Rodentia > Sciuridae > Spermophilus > Spermophilus citellus. The sequence goes on along the minus strand of NC_138183.1, from coordinate 16,316,857 downwards.
TCTCCATGTGCATAAAAGCAGGACAACCTTAGGAAGATGATATTGGCATGTAAACAAATCCTATTGTCTTGCTTGAATCTCAGACTCTTTTCCAATGAAACCTACTCAGAGCCTGATAAAACTGGGCCACCAGAAGGGGAAGTCAAAATTTAAAGAGAAAAATGGTAGTGAGGGTATTTGAACAGATGCACTGCAGATGATTGTGTCTTAAAATCGTCTTTTTGGTAATTTCTTTTTGAAATGTTCCATTTGTTTTACCATATTTATCCACTTTATTTATTTTGCATGGAAAAAAATGCGTAACTGTTTAAAGGCTTTGGCAAAACTTATTCTGAGGCTGACACTGTCACAAAAGGCATTGGAAGAGGATACAAAAATACAATGAAACCAACACTATGAACACAGTTTGAGGAAAATAGAGAAATAGAGTAAGGGAAGATAAAAATAGATTGGACAACATCCAACTTGGTGGTGCCCTAAAGTCTGTAATATTTTGGGTGACATACAAAACAACTTTATTCCCCACTTAAATAAGGGTCCAATTGAGTGGTGTTGTCAGTGGGGCTGAGGATGCTGTTCTTCTCAGTCATTCCAAGACTGTATTAGTTTCTTATTGCTGATATAACAAGTCAACATAAACTTCATGTTCTAAAAAAGCACCAATTTATTAACTTTTGGTTCTAAAGTTTGAAAATCTAAAGTCATTGGCGAGCCTTCCCCAGGATGTAAAGACTGTCCTCACTGCTTGATTTGTGAACCTGCATCAATCTTGCTACGACCTGTTTCTGTTGTTAAACTTGCTTCCCAGACTCTTTCCTCTTAAGGACCTTTGTGATTACATTGGGCTCACTCAAAGAACCTAGGATCATCCTTGCATCTCAAGATTCTTTCTTTAATCACATCTACAAACCCTCTTTGCCAAGAAAGAGAATGCATTCAGAAGTCTCTGGGATCAAGACACAGACACCCATGGTTTTTGTGTGCCAATACCCTGCCAACTACGACAAGGCCCATGTCTGCAGAGGATTTGACAACCACCACAGAAGATTTCTAAGATAGCTTTGGGTATCAACATCCAGCTGGGAAATGGCAAAAGAGAGAAATCATTGCATTTTGGGGATCTTTTATGAACGCTTCTAGACTGACAAAAATATATAATTTGTGAACTAACTCTTGTTTCGCTCTTCTACCAGGGCATGGATAAAACTCCAACTTGCATACTTATCCCACAAACTTAGAGGAAAGAAAAATGAATAAATTTCTTGAAAAGGGGCACAGGGAAGGGGGGTGAGAATGGGGGAATGGAGGAGAGGAAGTGTGGGCAATGTGAATCATAACAAGGAGAAAATGTGCTTGGGCTGAAGGTTTTATTTCCCCACATTTTCAAGGGTGGCTGAGGTTTCCTTACAGTGGAACCAGCAGGCTTCCGCTGCTTGCAGCCTCCTCAAAATAGATCCTGAGTACCCTGGAGCCCATCTGCAGTGAGAATCGGTTAGTGACACATGACAGCCATTCCTTGAAGTGTGCTCAGTGATTCACACAGCGCACAGCGGCTATGCAATGGGAAATATGGGCTTGAAAATGACTTTCTCCCCTCCCTTGAATCCCCATCATCAGCTTGGTAAATTACCTGGGGACATATTTTTTTTTTTTATATTTTCTTCTCTGTAAGCATCATTTCAGTTGTACCCCTGATGCCTAAGGCCTTATATGTCCCTAGCGAGGGACTGTGTCTTCTGAACTGGATGATCGTATCACAAACATCCAGGCAACCCCCAACCCTTGGTGAGCATTTACCCTTCCAAGATTGCCTGGCATACATGTCCTTGGTCATCTCTGTGTGACTGACTTGTTGTTTTTCCCTTCCAGTAATGGATTATTATACTTTCTGCTATGATTTAAACTTAATTTAGTTCCCACATTTTGCTTATTTGGAAATGCATCCACATAGATCAAAAACATCTGTTTCTCTTTCAATACATGCATATTCTTCATTTTCTCCTTCTCTATCTATTCAGCTGGTATTTTCAAACTTTTTGATAATAATAATCACCTGGAAGCAGTGTTTCATTGAATGTTCTAGAAGACTTCTCCTATATGTACTCTGGCTAACTAGGTCCAAGCCAAGAATTTGTGTTTCTAGCTAACAATACTTAGGTGTATTCTAATCTTGGGCAACTTTCATAAAACCAGAACATACTCCAACAAACTAAACTGGTTCTTATATCAGACATTTAGATTTCAATTGAAGCTCTGTGTTTTTTTAAATGAAAGGACTAACTTCTTAAAATTTCTGTATCTTATCTGATAAATACATAACTCTGTCTATATATATACATATATATAAAACTGATATATATAATATAAATGTTATACACACACACACACTATATATATATATATATATATATATATATATATATATATCCAGTTCCCTGGTTATTCCTGTTTTTCACTAGGAGAGACATTTGCACAATGAAGAAAATGGTAATATATATTTTGTGCAGAATTCCCTTCTACAGAGTGTTCTTTGAAATTTTGAGAAGAAAAAGTAGATTTAGGTTGTCTGAACTAGTCAGAAATTTGCATGACTGGAGATGAACTTAAAATTGAACTGGGAGGAGAAATAAATTTGGCATGGAAAGAACAATCGAAGTTAAGGCAGAAAGGCATTCTCCAAACTAAATTCTGAGGAAGTCTTTGGTCATCCAGCACTGTTGATCTTCCAGTTCAGGCCCTGCTCCTTGAGTAGTGCTTATCTGCACTGCTAGAACACTCTGGAAATGCAGGCATGGCCAAGGGTCTTTTGAACTTCACATTAAGGTTTTTATTCAGTCAAAATTTTCTTCCTCATTTTAAATTTCTTTTATTAACATTATCAAATCTACACCACCCTGAAGAATCAACTTTCAAACTCCCAGTTTGACTACTAACAATTTCATATTGCAGTACCTATGCCCATCACCTACCTGCATCTCACACCTGGTGCATGGAACTGGCCCACTTTAAATCCTCTATTCTGTGGGAATTTTATACTTTGGTGCAAAAACTATAGTAGTAAATAAGTACATATTATGTGATAGACACTGCTCTAGACTTTTTCATAAAATAACCCATCCAATGCTTATACCAACTATAAATTAAATCCATTTTACAAAAGAGAAAATTGAGGTGGAAAGGAATGGATCCAGAAATCTTTACACTTTAGTGCATTGATCATAAGAAAATATAAAGTGAGACCATCTAATGTCTTTAGTTCCAATTAAATACATTTTAAAAGAAAAAATGATTAATCTAATAGAGTTAAGAGTAAATTCAACATAGGTGACTAGGAAATCATTTCTAAACAGATCTTTTGAACAGCAGTGTCTTCCTACAAGACACTAAATATAAAACAAAACAAAACAACAACAACAACAACAACAACAAATGTAAAGAGTAATGTAAAGAGTAAAATGATCAGCATAATAGAGGGATGGGAACAAGGGGAGGGAGGAGAGGAGAGAAAATGAAAATATTAGGGAATGAATGAAGCAAATTATATTCCATGCTTTTATAATTATGTCAGAATGAATCTTCATTTTACATATATAGATAAAAATAACCTATTAAAAATGACCTGGGAATCATCAATTTTGTTTGGCATCACATGACTTGTGAGTCTTAAATTACTCTAATCCATGAGCTCAGAGTTGCCTTTCAGGTCATCTCGTCCCCTCGGCTAACAACTGAGGAAATTGCCACCTTGGGAAGGAAAGGACTGGCTGGCACCATAAAGCTGACCATATTCAGGGCTTCTAACACCCACATCAGCCTACATCAGGTGATGGAAAGTCAATATCAGTTCAATTATTTTGTATCCAAAGGTCTAGGCAAGAGAGGACTACAATTTTTTGACTGATGCACAAGTTTCCATCCCACATGTCCAGTCCTTGTTTCCCTACAATACTCTTTCAAAAGCAAAGAGGTTTCAAGAAAAACACTGCAAGGGCAGGGATCTGAGAGATGTGTCTGACAAACTAATCAAAAGAATCAGGCCCAATATGAAAAATTAAAACAATTTTTTCTTTTCTTTTTTCTTCCCCTGTACTTTGCCTCCCTATAATCAGCCAAAGTTCTCAAGATAAGAAGACATTGCTCTCAGAGTTGAGTCTTTAATCTTAGTAAAGAACTGTATTATTATAAGATTGGACAATAAAATACAGCATAAAAGAAAAGTGGCTGTGAAACCATGCATTCATCTATACATAAGTCATCAGGTAACTTACCATCACCCAGGTGTGAGGGGACTGGGTACTAGGGGCCCTCCGAGGTTATAAAGTCACAGTCACATGCATTTCTGGTTGGAGCAAAGGACTGGAGATAGGAAAATTGTGGCAGAGAAGACTGAATGAACAGATGTTCTGGGAAAAATCCCAGGATATACCTGTGGTTGCATTTCCAGCTTGGTCCTAGTGCCAATTAAACCAACATGCAATCTTTTATCACTTTTATTTTAAGACTTGATTATCAATGAAATTAGAGATAGATATTATTACTTAAAAGAATCTCAATAGTATTTACTTTTGTAAAGCAAACTTCTTTGTAAACCTTTCTTGTTTTTCATTCTCTACTATTTCTATTGTTTTCATTTATTTTTATGCTAGAGTCTCAACAACATGTTGGCAGGTGTGGTCCAGTCTTTTCCAGAATTCTACTAATAGTATTCACTATGATTACTTACACATGCAATGTGATTAACAAATGTTGCATTGAACTGATCAATGCTAAATAAAGTGAATCTGATGTTAAATTAAATTGAAAAAAATGACTTTTCAATCTGTGTTCTCTGACTTCATCATCACTAACTTTAGTAGACTCATAGATTCATACTTATCTCTCATTTCCTTCTCTTAATTTCAAATGACTTCTAGTATATCATTTAAATCAACTATCTCCCTTCCCAAACCACTACACATACAATGGCTACCACTACACATAGAATGATGTCAAATGAGTTAGTATGGACTTTACTGACTATTTGCATCTTTTGAAGTCTTTGTTCCACCTTCATTTATTGACTCATTTGTAACAAAATTCTCCCTCTAGATTTTTACTTAATATTCTAGAAACATTAAAGTGCATTTTCATCTTCAACATGCTATATTTTTTCATGTCTCTACATGCTATATATGCTATATATTTTCATATACATATTATATATTTTATATGCCTTGTGTTTTCTCTTTCTTTCCTGTAATAACTTTCTAATCTGCAACTTGGAAACCTCTGCTCCTCCTTTAAGACTACATCAATGTTTATAGCAGCACAATTCACAATAGCTACACTGTGGAGCCTACCTAGATGCCCTTCAGTGGATGAATGGATAAAAAAAATGTGGCATACATACTCAGCAATAAAAGAGAATAAAATTATGGCATTTGCAGGTAAATGAATGGCGTTGGAGAAGATGATGCTAAGTGAAGTTAGCCAATTCCCCCCAAAACAAATGCCGAATGTTTTCTCTGATATAAGGAGGCTGACTCATAGTGGGGTAGGGAGGGGGAGCATGGGAGGAATAGATGAGTTCTAAATAGGGAAGAGGGGAAGGAGGGATAGGGAGGGGGCAGGGGATGAGCAAGGATGGTGGAATGTGATGGACACCATTATCCAAAGTACATGTATGAAGACACGTAAATTGAAATTGAGTGTCAACATACTTTATATACAAACGGAGATATGAAAAATTGTGGTATATAGTATAATAAGAATTGTAATGCATTCCATTGTCATTTATTTTTTTTAATTCAATAAAAAAAGACCTAGTTCAAATGATGCTGCCCTACTTCCCCAAGAACAAAACAAAGTAAAAATCAAAAGTTATTGTTCTCTTCTCTGTAGTTCCATAGCACTTTTCACTAGCTCCTCTATATTTCATATTTTTCATCATTCAGTCTATCCTGGTGAACTCTGAATCCTGGGAGAGTATGTGGTATCTTCAACATCTTTACTCACCTGTCAGTCAATGCCTGTTACAGGACATTATGCACAGGTCTTCAAACATCCTCACAAGTCCAGAAAGGTGTATTTCTTAGCCAGTGGTCACAAACTCAAAATCTAGGAGCCATGCAAGTAAGATAAATGTTTCCAGGTTTGCAGAGATAGTGACAAACAGAGGGTGTATGCTCCATCTGATTTGGTCAAATATTCCTACCCAGGCAATTGTTACCAGGTGGGCAAATGGAACAAGTATTGTTGGGTCTTCTAAAAAATCCAGTAATTAAGTTTTTCATTTATGCGTCCCAGTTTTTAGGAGCAGTAAGCAGGCCACAGTGGTCTGGATTCAACTAGTGGAAAAGCAATTTGAAATCCATGTTCTGATTTATACAGAATTGTTTGATTTGTCTTGCTATTCTCATAGTTGAGAAATGGAGCTTTTGAAATATGTTTTAGGTGACTTAATTATTGAAATGTTCTCTGTAGTAAAATATGAATCTTGGTGTCCATTTACATGAGAAATTTTGTTTTCTACAGATCCCTTTCTATACCCACTCATGCTTTTTTTTTTTTCTCTCAGATTCAATACTATATTCTACTTATATTTACCAGTTCCCACAGTCCTATACTGGAAACTTCTCTGTGTCTTTCTCTTTTATAAAATATGAAAAATAAAACAATTTCATGAGGGTGTTTCAAAGTACAAACAGAAGAGATATGTAGAACACCCCAAATGTCCCATGTTTGTTTTATAAGAGTAGTATTTTTTTTCCTTTTTCTCTCCCTGATTTTTTTCTCTCTTTTATTCTAAATACATTTTTTTTCTACACTGGTCCTCACTCCATCAAGACTTTGAAAGGAACAAGACCAACTGTATTTATTCAATTATCAACAAAGTATTTTAAAATGCTACAATTATTGTGAACAACCAATAAAAAATAAATAAATAAATAAATAAAATGCTACAATTACTCATCTTTTTCTGATTGTGTGTTTGAACTTTAATTCAGGCTGTCCACACCTCAACCAACTAATGGCATAATGTTGGGAGGATGACATCCTTAGACAGAACAGATTCTTACATCAAGGAAGGTTAAATGCACTTTGTTATTTGCTTTTTCAAGGTTCATTTCTTTGCTGATCTTCAGCAATTTCAAGGTGTGTATTGGTTGTATTATTTCATTTCATTGATTCCTTCCGTTAGTTACATGCTCATGTACAATATTTCCCCTCACTTTCTATTTCTTCTTCTTTGTTTTGACCCTCTGAATTAGAAGGCCACTTTATTATGGTTTGAAATTTTATTCTGTGGTGCTTCCTTTTAGGGTCTTGGGTGATTTGAACTGAATCAGTCATAGTCTTTGAATTAAGTGAGCTTGATTAGCAGAAGTGATGTGGTCAGTCATTATTCAGAACCCACAGTGATGATATCTGTATGCTCCTAAGAATCAGTCTGCCTACTTGTATGTGCTAGGCATCAACATATTTGTGAAAGGTGAAGGATTCAAGTCTGAATAATAGGTGATAAAGTCTCATAGAGCACTTTCACTTGGGAATGTTTCATGTATGAGTCCTAGAAACTCAGGTCTAATTATCCCAGGAACATTTTAGACAATTTTAATCACTTGACCTCATATAAAATAATAACTACATTTGCTCTTTTATAGAGAATTAAGGATTCATAAACCATTCTCACACATATTGCCTAATCTAATAATTCTTAATTCTTTTTTTTTAAATAGATGCACCTAACAATGGATAATCAAGTGCATTACGCACTTCCATAGATGTGTAGAAATTTATGCACAATTTTTAGAAACTAAATTTTTTTTTTTGTTCATACAAGACTTTTTATCCAAAGGCAAATGAACGAGATTCAGGCAAATTAACAAGTTAGCATTTAGTCTAATATGTGTTTGTAGATAGACTGGAAAGCAATCTGTTCACAAGCATTGGTATTTTAGCAAGAAAATCATTCCTTTTACCAATATTCCATGAAAGCCCTCCATAGGATAAACACAATGATAGATTATGGGCTGACTTTTGTGAGCAAACATAACCACCACTATCCCCTTCGACACCTATAGTCACAGGAAGTTTATATATTGTTGTGGGAGATAAAGAAAACTAATGGTGATGAAAGTTCAGAAGGCTATGTGAACTAAGCAGGTTTCTAACTGTAACAGCTATAAATAAGTTTTAATATAAATAAATATACATATATATATATGAAGATACACTTAAAATTAAACATATACTTTAATGTATATGTTATTCTTTAATGTATATGACATATATAAGTGCAAATGTTGTATAATATTACACATATATGTATGTATGTATGATCACATATATGAATGTATATGTGAATATATATGCATATTTGTCATTTTATATCATGCAGTGAACTGAAAATAATTTGGCATAAATGGACTAAAGCTCATATATGTGCATATACCATCAGAAGCACTTATTCAATTTGACATTGAGGGATGCCTTTTAGTTAATCAGTTCTTAGTGGAAACTAATGATTGAAAGGTGTCAATCTTGATTTTTTATGGATATACTAAATTTTGGCTTTTAAAGGCTCTAAAATCTAACAGAGGAGATAGACAAGTAAATAGCTAGTTATAATTCTTAATTCTTATGCAGTAGACAATGAAAGAAAACAACAAGACAAATCAGAATAAACAGAAAAGATCAGATAAGAAAAAAAGAGATAAGAGCAAAAAAAAATAGGAAAGATAAACTCAACTGATAGAGACAAGGAAACAAAGATAAAGGAAGGGAGCACATTATTTTTAAAAAGAAAATCTTCATGTCAAAACTGAGGGTGAATTCTCCCTTTTTCTGGATCAAACTTTCTTGATTACATTTTGACAATAATACAAGACAGGTAATTACATTTCTACCAAAAAATGATAACACAGGGATGAAAAGCTCTGTACAGCAAACAATCAAAGAATAAAAAGGGGGATATCTGATTATCCTGGCAAATCTGCTTCGATGAAAACTCTGAAGAGAAATATAAAAAATCAGACCCATAAACACAAAGTCGCCAGAACCTATTACAACCTCAAGACTCAAGGTTCATGTGTTGGTTGGATGAAAGTTCAGATCAAATGTAAAATTTGCCCACAAGTTTACTGCATTAACATGGGGGATGTTGTGGAAAATAAAATAAACAAGCAGGTGATGTGCCTTCCTTTTAAAAATAGCTTTGAGAAATTTAATTTAAAAAGCTGTGATGCTAAATTGTTGGTTTATATATCATTGTGGTATTTTTGCTCACATGAGACACAATCCTTAAATGTGGAAATTTCAAAACATCAACTGATTCATTCATTCATTCATTTTGGTTTTACCAAAAGGTCAGGTAAAAAATAGAGGACACTCATATGTGAACTGTTACCAAGTTCAGAAAAACCATTATTCTTGGTAAGTTTTAAACAATATATAAAGATGACATTGCAAGGTCTTGGTGTCAATCTAAAAAAAAAAAAAAAAAAAAAACTGATGTCCTCCCCACATGCCTGTCTTTCTCTGTCTTACTTTTTAGGGAGGAGAAAGTTTTCCAAGAACTCTCACAGGATGATCCAGATACCAACAGGTATTCCAGCTCTGACACATTAATTCCTCAAATCACCAAGACTTTGCATGAGGGCTTCTCTCATGGGAGAAGGTAGCTGGTAAGCTCCGACCTGTATCCCTATGCTATTGTATGACTCAGAATATGGATATCTATTCACCAAGGAAGCTTTACAAGCTTTAGGTGTGTGTGTGTGTGTGTGTGTGTGTGTGTGTGTGTGTGTGTGTGTGAGAGAGAGGGATATACAGAGAGAGATAAAGAGAAAGAGAGACAGAGACAGAGATCATTCATGTGTGTGTGCCCATGCACTACTTATAGAATAAGATGTCATGAGAACTTAAGTAAGCCACACACTATGGCTAAGTCTTAGTTTCCAAAGTTTTCAAACTGCATTTTATAAAACATAATGATAGATGTTATTATGAGACTATATGTTATGAACCCATGTGTATTTAAGTAAACACTTCTTATTGTGTAGAAGCCAAAACAGAAAATGAAAAAGAAAGAAAAGGATGTTATTTTTTTAACTTTCTACACTGCCACAATATCTTCCTTTCTTCCTCCTCTCTTCCAGAACATAATTCCAATCTTGTTTAGTTCTTTTTCTCCCAAAGGACTACTCTGAGAATAAGTAAATACACCTATGACTGAAAGAGACAGACTAGCTATCTGGCTCTTGGGGAATGACAATAGAAACTCACAATCGGGACAAGAGGCATTTGAATTTTAAAATCTTTTTTCCACCCTTCCTTCTGTGCTTTGCACAGCTAGGGCTAGGGCCACAGAGGGATTTAGCTCCAGACTTGAGTTTGTCTCTGTCCCGACAACTTGACAGTTTAATAATTCACACTGTTTACATTCTCCCAAAGCTTATGAGCCCTTATTATTATGATTTTCTTTATTTCTATGCCTTCCTCCTTTAAGCCATTACCTACCATAAGCCCTGATGCCATATCAGTGTGCAATGGTAATGGGAAAATTGTTTTTCAATTCTTGGGCATTGTCACCCTGCTGAAGAATGAATAAACAGAGCCAGACACCTCTCTGTAATGTATCAGTACCACTATGGTGATTTCTAGGCAGTTTGGAGGGAGGAGAAGCCCTGGAAAGAAATATACTCTAGTCCTTGGAGTGCAGAAACAGATTCTGATGCCCTGGAGAAATGACTAAACCATCCCCACCTGCCTAGTCACAAGTGATTAAAGCTGACAGTCTCAGGAAATGAGCTGAGAGACCCTAACAGAAAACATCATCTCATACAACCTACAGAAAACTGAAGTATGAGAAACATACATTCCTAAGTGAGTCAAACAAGCTTAAATCATGTGTCTAAAAGTCTTAGTTTACTCCAATTAAGTGAAACTGAATAGTCTACTTTTTGAGCTGATAATATATGGAGACATCTCTGAGATTTCTTTCATACTGAAAGGGATAGATGTAGCTCAGTTCTCAAAGCATAAACTTCTGTGCCTTCCTTACTAAAAAATTAAAGAAGGTAACTCTCTGGGTTCAATAAGAGTTTGAGGCATACCCACGAACAAATGTAGCCTGGAGCTACTAGACTTACTAGAAAGGAGGGCAGCCATAATATGTACATCATCAGAAGGCTGAAACTAGCACATAAGCATGGACACCTTAGTCTGGCTGATGGGCTGGTAAGGGAGAGATCACTCCCTCTACCACAGAATCCATCCCGTTTATAAATACTACCCAGCCCAGATTCCAAATCAAGAGATCCTTGGAAGCCTAGTGCTGTGTCACACACCTGTAATCCCAGCAGCTTGGAAAGCAAGGCAGGAGGACTGCGAGTTTAAAGCCATCCTTAGCAACTTAGTGAGACCCTATCTCAAAATAAAATATAAAAAGGGCAGGGATATGGCTCAGTGGTCTCTCCAATATCTCTTTCCTATAAATTTCACGAGAAAGTTATTTCAGGAAAAGCTGTTTAAGAAATCGGTCTGCTCAGCATAAAAGATACAGTTCCCTTAACATTTCTCTATCACCTCAGTAATTTTGGGATACATATCATTCACTGAAGACATACCAATTCCATGCCTGAAGTAGTTAGTGATTCTAGAATGAGTGCAGAACAATTAGAGGGGCAAAGTACTTTGGAGGTAATTCCTAGCTCTTGAAACAGCAGTGCATTTATTTCTTATCATATTTGTTGGCATCTCAACTGTATCACAAGCTTAATATCTTGGCACTTCACCTATAGTTGTATAAAGTTAGAATTTTAAAACTTGTCTCAGGATTCCATAGGAGGAGATTTTGGCATATTGGCCTATATTGAATGTTCAATAGATATGGAGGACAGCTTATACCATTTCCAAATTTGATTCATTTTTATTTTTTGCAAGGAGGGGCAGATAAATAAAACTTAAGGCATTGATAGTTGTTATTCTCTGAGCATTTTTTTTAAATAAAAATAAATCTTATGGAAAAAAAACAAAAAATCCGTAAATGATTTTTCGTCAATGTGTTAACAACCTAAATTCTTACACAACTAAATTCACTCTGTAGACTTAGTATTTTGAGATTGTATTTACTTTAATCCTAGAATTAGAGATTCTTACATGAATGACTCCAATCTTAAAACAAGCTCATTAAGAAAAAACTCCTGAGGGGCTGGAGTTGTGGCTCAGTGGTAGAGCACTCACCTAGCATGTGTGAGGTCCTGGGTTTGATTCTCAGCACCACATGAAGATAAATAAATAAAATAAAGCTATTGTGTCTAACTTCAACTAAAAAATAAATATTTTAAAAAATAAAAAAAAAATCTCCTCCCCACCTATGCCTATAAAAACCCTCATTTATTTTCATGGTCATCATTTCTATTCCTTCATTCTACATTCTCCTTAATTTATTTTTATTTCTGGAAAATATGTTTCCTTTTATATTCCTTCTTCTGATTTCCCTCTAGGCAATGTTACTCGTGGTTCTGAAACCCTTTACTATTATTTCCACATTGATCATGTATAAAATCACATACAGATACAGAAGCTAAAACCCAAAGCCTAGGGTTCTTTCACCAAAAATAGGTTATTGTTTAGGAGTGGGAATAGGCCTAAAATTCAGGTTTCTAAATTCAACTCATTGAATGCCCTTTCCTATATTCTGATGCTTCTGAATACTTTGGTTTATTTGTTACCTTACTGTTTCATAGTTTACCTATTCTTAATGCCCCTTGAAATTTCATCTGCTTTTGCTCATTCCCAACATATGAAATATATTTATCTTTTTTTTTACTGCCTGACCTCCCTACCTTGGACCTCAGATAGCCATTATCTGCTATGCTAAATGACTGCAAGAGTCTTTAAAAATATAGGTTGATATCTGAAGTTGCTGGGTTTGTTATTACAGTGCAGTCAGTCAAAGGCATTAGTCTGAAACTGACATAAATACAAAAGAAATTGGTGTATCTTTTCTCAACTTCAAAAATATCTTGAATGCAACCTACATTATTGTGACATTCCCTGCAGGTTTGGAGACCACAAGATTGATGACATGAAATAAAGAAGAGGGGCTTTTTGGCCCCTTCGTTTCTCAGTCCCTAGCAATATTTTGACAAACATTTTGTCATTATTGCTTAACAGAGAAATTGGTCTTTGTTTTTTGTTTTTTTATATATATCAAAATTATTACCTTCCCTGAATAATAAAATCAATAAAGTCTCTTCTTGTGTGAAGCCTCCAGACAACCTTCTCTCAACAAATAATTAAACATTTGAATCAATTCCGGTACTAGCCTATCATTCATGGCTTTATGAAACTTTGCGCCTGACCATCTTTGCCTGGAATTCTGTTATTATTTAAAAGAGAAATAGCTTCTAATATAAGTTCTTGTGAAATTGAAACTATCAACTCTATTTCATCTAAAGAGCAGATCTAGGCAAGGCTAATATTGCCCAGGGAAGAGAAATTGGTTCAGGCAAATCAAGACCTGGCTTGCACTGTAACTGAAACCTCAAACTAAACTAAGATTGAACTCATTTAAAAACAAACAAACAACAACAACAACAATAACAAAAACCCTGATATACTAGAATAGCTTTCTGGAAAATAACAGCAGAGAAACCTGCTTAAACTGAGATTGTATAGAAGGCAAATAAAAGTAAAATATGTGTGTATGTTTTGGCCATCCTAACAAACACCAAGGCAGGGAGACTTAGAATGCACAGACTCAGAATGGCCCTTAAACTATATAATAAAAATTAATGTACAAAAGCAGTTTCTCATTTTAGTTCCTAAAACAGTATCCTCTTTATGACACTTTCTACCTAAAAGCCTAGATATGTTAATTCATGCATGCTATTGAGTTTGGAGTACCCAAACTTTTCCTTATTACTCTCAAAGCAAAGTCTTACAACTTATGTAGCTATGTCTTCTCTTTGTTCTCTACTCCAGCAAAACTGATCTTTCATTACTCAGTAGACCAAGGTGTCACCTCCCAAAACCCTTTACATGGATGTTCACCTCTGTTTGGAATCCTCTTCCTCTCTTCACTCTCCAAAAGGCCTGCTAATAATGTTCATCTTTGGTGTTCCAGCTCAACTGCGGCTTATCCATGATCTTCCACCCCCACGGTAATCATATATTACTAAGAAAACCAGCAATATTCATTCATTATATCTACTACAGTTTATGATTAGTTATATTGTGGTGTGATTATTTCATTAAAGATTTCCCCTTTCATGGCCGAACACTTCATGAAGACATTCTGTCTGGTGTGTTCCACCTCATCACACAAAGAATATTAGAAATTTAAAAATATATATTGAAAAATACAGTGTCTATGTTTTACATGGAAGATAAAACTAGAGAAGACAATGTGGAAAAATTATTAAATATACAATTTCAAAAAATAAAATATTCCTTGTGTATTTTAGTCAACATAAACCACCCTGACACTGACTCCCATTCCCATGAAGAGTTCTATATTAAACTGGTCATGCTGTCATCCCACAATATATCAACTCTAGTCAAGACTCTGTCAGATAGGTAGGGATGGATAATCCTCTGGTTTTATTCAGAGATTATGTATTTTGTTATTCTAAAGGAAGATTATTTTTATATGTTCCTTTTGCAGGGTATTTGTGCTCCTGTTGGGCTAACACTCAGTAAGTATATAGGGAATCACAGAAAGCTATGGTTATAGCAACATCTAGGACATTTAGGATGCCTGAGCAATAGAATATTACAATTAAAATAAACTTGGGAAATTCCATTCATCCACTTCCCACTATTCCACCAAATTACAAGATTGGCAATATGGTGCAGTGAAAATAACACTGGACACATTCATCCAAAGAAAAGACATTGAGAACATCTCCAAATCAGACATTGTACTCACCTCTATAGCTAGAACAATAAAAATAATAGCCCAAACCATTAGAAGAGTAGATTTCTGTTGTATGTCAGGTTTTTTTTTCTCAAAAGTTCAGATTCTTCATTAGTAAAAAGTAAAGGAGTGACTCTAGGTGATTTCTATTATTAGTCTTCTTCTGGCCTTAAGATATTCCACTCATTTATTCATTAATTAAATAAAAATTTATTAAGTTTCTGATATATATCTTCTCTATTGAGTTTTTAGTAGTGGAAATAAATTTCTACCAATAAAAAAACCCACAAAGATTTTACACTTATGAAATGTGTGTTTCATTGGGAAAGCACAGTATGAAGAGAATCAAAGACATAGTATATTGAAGGTAATATATGGCATAAGACAAAAATAGAAAAGAAAAATGTTAGGTAGTGAAGAACAAAGTTTAAAGTATGGTGACCGAGGTAGGCCCAAAGAGAAGGTGACATTTAAGCAAATACACTGTGGAAGTAAATGTTACATAACTGAGAGAAGAGTAATTAAACAAAGGAAACAAATTCAAGGGATTAAAATGTATGTGTGACTATATGTTTAATAAACAACAAAGAGGGCACTGTGACTAGGGAGGAGAATTGACTGGGATTAGAGATTTTGAACCTCAGGCCATGTGAGACCTTGTAGAAGATGGTATTCTTTTTAAGTTGGGGATTCAATTGTTGGAAGAATATGAGTAGAGGATGGACATTTTATGAATTGCATTTTAATAGGGTTAATCTGGGTTCTATGTTTAGAATTGACATCTTGGAGTGGGCTGGTTAGGGAGTAAGGAAGGAGAGCAGGCAGCAGGTTATAGTCCAAATAAGAAGAAATCATGGCTAGGACCATTGTTCTAGCAGTGGAGTTGGAGAGACCTGACCAAATTCTGGATGTTTTTGAACATTAGGTGAAGAAAATTAACTAGAAGATTACAAATGGGATTGAAATAATGAGAGGAGTCAAAAGTGTTTCAAGATATTCAGTTTGAGGAAACATGGTTTGAGTTAAACATGAACTAAAATTATTAAGCTTTAATAGTAATCCTGAACATGTAATCATTTTAATTAATCAGAGGGATGAAGAAAGTTAGCAAAGGAGACTGAGAAGTCAGTGACTGTGGAAGGAATGAGGAGTGTATTGTGTTCCAGCAGAGAAGCCAAGGGAATGAATCAAGGAGAGAAATGTGATTGCATATGTAAAATCTTGCAGCGAGTTAAAGTGTGGCAGGGAAACCAGATTTCCCCAAACCTTGGTCTTTCCCAAGTCTTTACGAGAGTGGGGTTCTTCATTAGGAGAGCCACTTAAGGAGAGTGGTAAGGATGAAAGCCAATGATATTTTAGGACCCCAGTTGTTGGAATATATGTGCAGAGATTTCATACTTGCACTCAAACATTGCTCAGTGTCATATTCAGTGGCTCAAAGATCACAGCCTCAGTTCAATGGTTAAGAAGTCACATTACGCTCTATTTGTGTACAATGAAACAAGATGCTTTCTGCTGACATGTATAACTAATTAGAAAAAATTTTAAAAAGTACACATAATACATATATTCATATATAGAGGAACAGATGTATAGTTTTGTAGCTTGCTTTTTTATGCATAGCATTATGAGCAAGTTTAGATGTTTTAAATATTTTTTATAAAATGGCATTTCACAACTGTCAAAAAAAAGTATCATAAGTGACTGGTCTTCCCAAGAGTGGAAGGGTAGAAGAAGAGTGACCAATGTAAAGTGGCAACCTCCAGTCTTCAAGGATGTTTTATCCCAAGGCACACCAACAAATAGTTTATAAAACAATATGTCCATCTTTTCACATCTATTTCAAAGACTAGTTTGTTTTTCAAACTATGTCTGATTTTTCTTAATAGTCTATGGTTCTTTTCTTCCTAACATTTATTGAGATAATTTGTATTTTTAGCTTATACCACATCTCAAATGGCTTTCATAGCATTAATCTAAATATTGGTTTCAGGCAGTGTGAATAAAGTTTTGGTAATAAGAAATTTATTTCCTAAATAACAAAATTTATTTTGTAGATAGATGTAAATTTGACTTACTTTTTTTTATATTACCTTGCTGAGCTTTCCTTTATTCTTAAAATTGTCTGCTCTTCTCAAAGCATCTTCTTTCTATCTTATGAAGATTATTATTGACTACTACTATTCCTCTTACCTCTATGATTCCTCTAACTCATTTCTATTTCACCTGATTTTTCATCTTCTTTTCACTGATTTCTTTTCATAGTTCTAATGCTTAGAACAATACCAGTTACACGAGAGCAATGCCTTCATGATATTGACCTCAATCACAAAAACATCGAGTCTTTCCATCATAAGGTCCTGGGTCAAAATATTGAATCATTCTTCTTTCTTCTATCATGTTATCAATTAATAATTAACTTTTTAGTTCTGCTGTGTCTCATGTCATCTAAATGCTGTGAGATTTAAGAGACTTACTGACTTCATTTCTCTTGTTTTTCCCTTGACTTCTTTCCATCAAAATGGCAATGTTTAAGTTGAAATTCTCAGATTAATTACTTTTACATCTTCGATATTCTTCATCTTCTATTTAACAATTGGATTTTCTAACCATATGATCTTGTCTCCTTCACCAAAATGAAAGTTTTGTTAATTATGAGGCCCATTTTCATGTACTCCTCATCAACCATCAAGGAATCTCACTCATATGAGGTGCTCAAATATTTATGAAATAAATGAAAAGCAAATAAATGATAGGATACCTAATTGATATTTCCATCATCACTAAAGTTCATATATTTTACTTATTTATTATTTCAAAGCTTGTTCAAATGACTTGTGTGTTGTTTGGTCCCTGACCATGATTATGAGAGAATCATCAAGTTGAATTCAATTGCTGAGGAATTTATAGAATATACATATATTTTACCAATTGAAATATCTAAAGAAAATAGATGGCAGATAATGTATTTATTCACTTTTTAAAATCTTGATATGGGTTTATGAGACTACCAATTTCAAAATTTTTGTGAACTCAGACAATGGTATATGGTTTTGTTGGTACATATTAAACATCAAGTATAAGAATAGCAGCCAAATGCTTGATACAGGAGAAGATTAGATAGTTTTAAGATTAAAAATGTAGACATACTCAGTGGTATCAGAAGTACACATTTATGTCACTGGAAGGAAATTAAAGACAAATCTCAAGAAGTATGGAGTATAAATAAACCCACTTCCATAGAACCTGTGATGGTAGGGCACCTGGGATATTGACGTAGAGGTGGTAGACACTTACCAAAGAATAGAGGGGGTTATGATAGTGAAAAATAGAAGGAATACAAGAATAAACACATTTTCAATTATGAAAGACCTAGGAAAATAATAGAATAAGTAAATCTCATTCTAAATACCAGGCATTTCAAACACATTACTGATTTTTCAATTTTATGCTGTAAATAGAATCATCCACGTTTTTCAAAAAGAAAAATAAATAAATAAGTCTAGGTAAGTCATACTGTTAGTAAGTATTGGCATAGAATTCAAATCCAAATGTCTGGTTTCAAGGTCATTGTTTTAGGTTAGCTTTTTTGCTGCTGTGACTAAAATATCTGACCAGAACAATTTTAGGGGAGAAAGTTTATTTGAGGGCTCACCTTTTCAGAAGTCTCAATCCATAGATAGCAACTTCATTCCTAAAGGATGAAGGTGAGGCTGAACATCATGGCAGAAGAGTGTGGCTGAGGGAAGCAGCTCACATGAGGATCAGAAGCAGAGAAAGAGGTTTCCACCTGCCCCGATACAAATATATACCCCAGTGTCATTCCTCAAATTTCCACCTCCTTCATCCATAGCCTACCACTTCAGTTACCACTCAGTTAATCCTTATCAGGGGACTAATTCACTGAAAAGTGAAGGCTATAATCCAATATTTTTTCCTCCAAATCTTCTTGCATTTTCTCACACTTGAGCTTTTGGGGGCCACCACATCCAAACCACAAGAGTCATAATCAATCACTGCCCAACATGTTTTCTAACCTGGGACCCAGGCAAATAGGGCCCAAAAGAGATGGACTTACTGAAACCAAAATATAAGTTGAATATGCAATCACAAAATGGAGGAGAAACTCCATCAGTAAAAGTGAGACACATCTGAGGTGGATCCCAGTGAAACTAGCTTTATATTCAGTCTTGCAAATGATTGAAGTAACATTCCTTTGAACTAAAGTTCCCTGCATGGGGCTGAGCATATATCTTTAGGAGGTAAGTTAGTCATCAAAAGGAAGAACAGTGGAAGGTAGTAGGAGCCAACCTAAGCATCACATGAAGTAATTGAGCATGTAAAGATTATTCCATTGTTGTCTTAATCCTGTATCTCAAAATGTCCCGTGCTCAACAGCCAAATCCTGCAAAAATAGCTATACTTTGGCTGCAAATTAAACATCTAATTGCCTTTTATGGGCTGATCTTGGAGGGTATTTAAAGATTTATGATCAAAACTCACAACAAAATTAAGAAGCCAGAAGATGGAATTATGTGGATGTGGGGGATGTGCAGTAGATAAGCTGACTAGAAAAAGGGGTGGTTTGGGTAGTGAGGTCAGCCACATGCCACAACTTCTCACTTGCTCATCTTTAAATCCATGTGAGAAAAGGTCACTGGTGATTGATCATTGCTACCAACTTGTCTCACAGGAATTAAAAGTTTTTAATGAATAAAAGAGCTATAGGACTTTGGGGAAAGCATTATTTTGGCATCTTTTCTGGCATTTTTTCATGTTGTGGGATTGTTGCATCCCAGCCTAATGACTTTAGACTTTTTAGACTCTTTTTTAGAAACCCAAATTCAACATGCCAATACCTGAGGGTTTAATGGGTTAGGTTTTGTGGAGTAGTCAGCTGCATAATACATGGACATCAGCAACCCTTGGGAATTGTCACAGTGTGAAAGACAATTCCTAAAATGGGAATTCAGAGAATTAGTCTGACCTTGGATATTTTCATTTCTCTGAGTCTCAATTTTCCACTTTTGAAATGGAACTGTGTAAAATCACCGATCTTTACAGTCTGCTTACATTTATGATTTCTATGCCTTTCCCCTTAGTCCTGAGATTCCATCTATCCCTGGATCACACACAACTCCATGGCATGTAAGTTCTGTAAAAATTTTGTTAAATAAAGCTAAGAACACTTTTTCACTATGTGTATGTTTTGGTGTCCTTAATATGGTAACACCCATGATGACTCATCAATGACACAGAGAAAAAAAATTTTGTTGCATTATTCTCTCTAGATTTCTCCTCCTTCCTTGGAGACATTTCTCTTAGTCCTCCATTCTCAATTGGTTAGAACATAGAAGTTTCTTGCTTCATGCTTCAAAGGGTATACGTTCTCTCTTGACTGTAGGAAACTGGAACTTAACCTGTCATCTTCATAGAATGGAGCAGATTAACCCATTGGAGCCATGAGAATGTCTATGGTTTAGGGACAAAGTTAGGTGTGCACAAAGAAAATCAGATCTGGGAGGATGTGCCCACCTAGAGAGGCAAAGACAGCTCTACGGAGGCCCCTTTGAGTGCCTAGTACTGTACCATGGCAGACTCAGCACCCACTTTAAACTTGGTTCTTTACCAACCTCCCATCATAACCATATCCCTTTTAATAGAGCTAGAAGGAAAGGTCTTTGCCTCTTGAATCTACTGTTCAGATGTAGATAAAGATGATATAGTTAATACATTCTTTTCTTTCCATAAACAATCATTAGGATTAATGTAAAGAATGCACTTTTAGAAGCAAAGGTGGAAGACTTAATATTATCTTTATTTTTTATTTTTTTTTACAAATAGAATATTTTGTTTTCATAAAAACCTGAAGAAATATATACTATTTCTATGCAAATTTTACATAAAAGTATCCAAATTGAAAACATCTTAAATTTAGTTAGAGATGAAAACTTGATTGGTCTTTAGATGAAATACTTCATAATGATACTAGGACAATAATAACGTAAGCTAACATATACTTAAATTTAATATTCCAAGAACATTGTTTTTTCTCCTCTTTTTGTCTAGGTATTTATGTTACTAAATTTTTAAGAAAGTGACCAAGGTTAAAATGCTAGCAAAATGTCAGGTATGGTGCTAGATTCTTCATGAACATTATTTGAAACCCAGTGAGTTGAATTCTTATTTCCACTTTAAAATGAAGGGAAGAAAAGTGTTCATAGAATTTATATGACTTGTTTAAGAACTACAGCTACTAAATGGCAGAGGTGACTTCCTAGCTCAATTCAGTTTGACCCCAGAATTTTTGCACTTTTATTAAACTGTGTCTCATTAATTAGCAATGATATATTCCCATGCCTTTTTCCTCTCCCTCCCCATTACCTCATTTTCTTTCTTAAATCTTACCTTTGTTGATCTCTCTCTCTCTCTCTCTTTTTCTCTCTCCTTCCCATTCCTTTAAGGTTCTCCTTTCCTGTCTCTGCTCCCAGCCCTTTTGCTAGAAGTGAGCATTGTACAAGTTCCCTGAAATGTCCCTAAAGGATTTTGCAAACTGTGTCCTTTTGGGTCTCCCATCTCCCCACTCCATCCTGTTCTGATGGTGTTCCTTTTCCTCTCTTTCCAGACTCTGGAAATGCATTTTAAAACTTCCATTTGTCCCAACATTATCCGAGGAAATATACAGACCCATAAGGCTCCCATTTAAGTTTTATCACGAGCGCCACTAAAATAACTTCTCTCAATACCTTCACACATGACTTTCACAGCCAGCCACCCCACCTTCCTTAGCTTCCTTTTCTTTTTTAAACCTGTCAGGAAAAGGTGTTCAGAAATATTTCATTGTGTTGCCACTCTGTGCAGAGATTTTTCATCCTCACCATTTCAGGGACGGTGAGTCAGTGCTGAGAACAGACTTGTGATTTCTTCAGCTTTGCTCAGACTGGAAAATGCACATAGCTCTGCGTCTGTCTCTGTTCTGAAATAAAACATTCCTAGTGTTTGATGCAGCTTCAGAGACCATGTCTTACCTGCATTCTGATCCCTCAGCTCAGTTGTTTTAAACATTCTCTGGAAGCTTCTAGCCATTGGAGAAAAGCACACTATCAAAAGCTTATATTAAACTCTCAAGAACGTGACAAATGACTCAGAGCAGAGCTGCCAGGGGGCTGAACCTCTGAACATGTGATGCATCTTCTGTCTAGTTCCATGAACTCTCCCAGTTCTAAGATATCTCCTGCAGACAGTATTGAAAAGACTGAGGACAAATAGCATTCAGGTTCAGTGATTCTCAGTTTATATTTGTGCAGTAATTATTTGAGGATTGGGGAAAACATTCATTCCTCTTTTGTGAAAAGGAGAAGACCAATAACAACAGAAAGAAGAAAAAAGAGAAGGATGGAAAGGATGAGGAAAATAGAGAAGAGGGGACAGGTTCTGTGGTCAAATAAATTTCAAAAACTTTTCACTAAGTGGAAAAGAAAAGTCTATACTTTGTGACAGTTTGTTGAATAAGAATATTCTTTGAGAATAGTGTGATGGAGATTCTCCAAATTTTATCATGTTAAAAAATCCAAGAGTTTGTTTTCCATACATCATCATGTTAGAACTTAATGGAAATACTTTGGGGAAATAATGCACTCCATCCTTCAAAGGACTATAAATATCCTTTTGTATTATTTATATTTTGATTCATTTATTCATTCTTGAATGCATGCATTTATATAATCATTCAAAATTTTGACTAGTATTTCTTCAAGTACTGGCTATATAAAGATGAATGGGGTAGGATCTCTGTCCTTAGGGAGTTCATGGGCTGTTTTAGAAAATGCATGTTTGCATTGATAAATCATAAAATAATATAGTAAATACAATAATATGGGAACAGAAAACTGCAAAAAAAAAAACACAATAGGGAGAATCCATTATCCCCTTTATTTAAAAAAAAAAGTTGTTCTTTCATTCATAAAATGAGGATCATAATACTACTTAATACTGTTTGGGGAAGACACAATACACTTTGCTGGAGAGTGGTATGATTAGCATGATCCTGTTATCTGTGTTTTATGAATTTAGCAACAAGGACACCATTAAAAGAACCATAACTGCATTGTATGCTTTAGGTATGCTCCACATAGAAACAGGAGCATTCCACAAAACAGCTGAATCTAAACAGCTGGTGAGTCCTAGTCTATCCACTTAGCTTAGGCTAGAGCAAAAGAAGAAATTCAGTGCTGAGTCAGTTCACTTAACTACTCTTAGCATATTTTTTATTTCTAAGGAACCACAACATTTTCCTGTGGTCTCTGGCTGATTTAATCTCAATCCCCCACTTTACACCATTCACACCTTCTGTGAATTTTTGGCTGCACTTTCTGAGCCTTCTCTGTAGCCCCAGCCCCTGCGAAATGTTCCCCATTGTCACCTTGTGAAATAAAGTCAACTGGTCAGAGCTCAGCATGGTGCATTACTGGATTGAGGAGCCTCAGAAATCAGCTGCAGTCCCTACAAGGCAAGGATCTAACATGCCACTTTATGATGTTCTTTTGAAAACCTAGAGTATGAAGTAAACTATATAAAATCAAATCCTTTCCTCTTGTAAAAGTGCATTTTAAAAATCTTTATGTCTCAGTGGGAGGCTGGAGTTGAATTAAGTCCCAAAATAGCTCTGGCAAATTTCATGAAATAGGCAATACACATTTATTATATTTAATATATTTTAACATAATTCAGGTACATTCACTCTTTGTTTGGAGGAATGTTTTGTTTATTTTTTTTCTTTAGGATTTTTTTTTAATGTGATCGGAGAGTTGAATGAGCAAAAAATGATAAAAATAAAGAAGAAGAATTTAGCTTCAGCAGTAGTTGTATCTTCCAAGTATTTGTTCTGAATTTTATTATGTGAAACTCATTCTCTAGTAGGTGGCTAACTGATAATGCAAAAGATTACTAGGCTTGTCCTTGGACTCTCCTGATTGGTGATGGGTCTTTTGAGAACATTAGAGCTTGGAATCTGTTTCAGAGATCATAATTAAATGGGTGGGATGACATAAATATTTTCTTGTTGGCAAAATATATTTTCTTTTTTTTTCACATGTCTCAGCGAGGCTAATTTTACATATGAGGAAACCGAATATCAGAAATGGTAAATATATTTCCCAAGATCATGAATATTGCAATCATGGAAAGCAGTCTAAACCATTCATGCATTTTATTCCTCTAATCCTTTAGCTCTTTCCACTATAGCACATGGCTTTAAAACACTTCATTCATTTAGTCATTCATTCATTCATTTGAGAATCCTTGCATTTTTATTATGTTGTAGGCATTAGAAATGTAGTTTTGAAAAACAGATACACTTCCAATGATCTTAGAGCTTTAAATTTAGTTTTACAGATGAGGAAACTAAGGCTTAGAATAATGAAAATATTGTTTTTTTTGTTTTGTTTTATTTTGTTTTGGTCACAAAATCAATTTCTAAAGGAGCTGGGAATAAACCTAAGGTCTTTCAATAATAAAAAAAATTACAAATCAAAATTGCATAAATGGAATCTTATTTCCTACTGACTTCTACTAACTTGGTAGAAATGCTTTATCTTCACTTCTGATTGACTTCCAATGAACAGAAGCCCTGAATTTAGCAACAAGGACACCATTAAAAGAGTCTGAATGGATTTAACTCTTTCTTGTTTTGAGTAAATTCTTCATATACGCAGACTCCCCTTTCAAAGGGATCAGCAAGCTTTTATATTAAAAAAATGGGAGCTGGGCCTGGTGGTGCATGCCTGTAATCCCAATGGTTTGGGAGGCTAAGGCAGGAGGATTGAGAGACACTAAGCAACTCAGTGAGACACTGTCTCTAAATGAAACACAAAATAGGGCTCTGGATGTGGCTCAATGATTGATTGCCCCTGAGTTCAACCTCTGGTATCAAAAAAATAAAAAGAAAGAAAGAAAAGGAAATAAGCACTTGAAATATGCACATAATTGAATAAATATATTCTAGTATAAGTCATATTCTTCTTTACTTTTTATCAATTTGTATGTGTAGATGGGGGAACTCTGAGATATCTGTAGTGTATTTTACCTGAATTTTTAGAAAAACATTTAGGGCAATTCATGTTAGTAGGCATAAAGGAAGTAACAGTACATATTGCATTTTATCAATGGACCTTCTAGCTTAGCAAAATTGCAGAGGTAAAATAGAAAACATAGGAGAAGAATGCTGCAAAACATTACAATTATTATGTCTAGTGGTCTTAAATTTGGGGATGAAAACTTACCTTAGGGATTTAATTAATTATATATTATAAAAATATATGGATCTGTTTTGAAAAACATTAATGAAAACAGAATGTGGTTTCCCCCAGGGAAACCAACCATACATATAAGCTTACAAAATATCATGTATGACATCAAAGTTTTGAAAAAATACATAACCTTCTAGGGATCCCTGAATCTCCATCAAAAAACACAATCCCACAACACAGGTGTCATGAGCAAGGAGCTCTGCCCATTGTGTTCAGTACCTTCTGAAGCATCCACCTCTGCTCCTCCCCCAATTCAATGTCCCATAAGCTTTACAGTGACCCAATGACCAGTCCATTAGAAGAGACTGTAGATGTTATTCCACTCTTCACTTTCTCGTTTGCTTTCTACCCAGAAACACTTTCCTCCAGTGAAATCTTACATAGATAATCAACAAATAAACTGAAAACAATGGAACTATTCTGAGAAGTACTGGAGTGAGTGAAAGCCTAGATTCTCAGTCTACTCTCCCCTCCCTCATAAACCTGTGTGGAGCTTCAGGAGGAATTCCTCATTCCTGCAGGTGAAGTAGAGGGACTAGAACATTAGTCTAGTCTGACAATAAATAAATTGCAGACCTGAAATTCAATTTTAGGCAGCTTTAGTCCTGAACAATAACTCTTATTGACTAAACTGTAATCAAACTTTCTTAAGTTTATAAGCTTAAATTGAAAATAGTTGACAAAAACCGATGATCTAAGTAGAGATCTTCAAAATACAGAGGAAGAAACCAGTATATGTTTTGCAAAATGACATAAACAAGATCTCTCAGTTTGTATTTTATGCTACTCAGCAATAAAAGAAGATAAGCACTTAGTTCAACCAATTTACCTTTAACACATGATAATATGTTCTAGACATATCTAAGTACTGTAACAAGTTGAGTAATATTTGTCTCTAAGGGATTTGTGATCTAGAAGTGAAGACAAAGTCAAGTCGTTGCAATGGAACATTGGCTGCTTTATAAAAACATGTTTTTTATCTCACATCTCAACTCTAGCCAGTTTTCCTAAGCATACAATCAAAATCTGATCATTTCTTCCTCCATCCACGGAGACCACCTGGTCCAAGCTATCATATCTCTCACCATTCACTGGTCTTTTTGCTTTCATTCTTGCTTACCTATGGTCTTTGTTCTACATAGTACCCAGAAGGATTCTTTTAAACATTAGAGAGATCATGTTACTTCTGTGCTCACCCTTTCATAGCTTCTGAGAGTAGTCAGAGTAAGGAGAGCTTAATCACAGTAACATCCTTTGGACTCTGATCCTCCCGTACACTTCCTATCTCAGTCCTTAGGATTCCCTCATTGTACTTAACCCTGGGGCATTATTGACTACAGTCTCAGCCAGAAAATGTACCCCACCCTGGAAATTGCGCTTGATCCTCCACCTGATCGTTCCTTTCTTAGATTTTTACAGAGCTTACTTTCTTAACTTTAATCAGGTCTCTGTTCAAATGTTCCTTCTCTACCAGCCTCCTGGACCTGCAGATCTAAACTTGCAAATCACAACCCCCATCTTAGTCCATTTGCTCATACTGTTTTACTTTTTATAATTTCTCCTAACACTATGTCAACACTATCTGTTCCCCAACTCTTTATTTCCTAATTTTCTTTTTCCTTAACTAGAATGTAAGCTTTTTAGGGGCAGGAATTTTGATATGTTCACAACTGTATTCTCAGTGTTATGTTTAATGCATATTAAACACATTCTATACTTAATAAACAAATAAATGGATTATGAGTCAATAAATTTATGATCCAAAGTAGACATAATGTTTTGTGAAGGCTTACAATTTCACAACACAATAGCAAAGTGTTGGA
Source organism: Spermophilus citellus (assembly GCF_964194105.1). Lineage (NCBI taxonomy): Eukaryota > Metazoa > Chordata > Mammalia > Rodentia > Sciuridae > Spermophilus > Spermophilus citellus. Next base: position 16,289,822 of record NC_138183.1, on the reverse strand, counting down.
GGCTTAATAATGCATTTGATAATATCTTCTATTCTGATATCCAGCTGCTTCTTAAGATTGCCGTGTGTCAGATGTACATTCATTCCTTCAGTCAAGTCAGACACTGGCCCATTCTACCTCCTTTGCTACAAACAGGTGTTGATTATCTCTTCTAAAGGGCCAAATAAAATGGTAGGGAAAATTCTTTCCTTGACTTTACACTGTTCTACTTCTCAACCTGAGAGTATTCAGAGGTTGATTATCCTGTGTCAGGATTGATTGTCGATGGCTTGGACAACTGGATTGATACTTGTCTTCTAGGGAGCTCCTTCAAAGTCTAATTGACTTCATTGTTGGGACATGTTTCTTGCTATTTGGGCAACATGTTCATTCTTGTGTTCCATCCTCTAATTTCCATTGAAAGCCTCTGGGGCAATGTTAACAATCTCTCCCCTTCTTCTGTGTGTGCCCTTCAAATATTTATATTGTTAGTGCGTAACCCCCCCTTAGTTATGCTCCATTGATGTAGACAGTATTTCTTTTTATCTTTTCTCATAAGTCAGTCCCTTCAGTTCTTTAATCATGCTCCCTGGTGTTCTTTGAATCTCTTCCAATTTCTTGACAGCTCTCTCTGGTGTTGAGAGGCCCAGAACTGTTTACAGGATTCTAGGTGCTGTCTCATCTGCATCTCAGAGCAGCTTTATCCTCGTGATGGTTCTTGACAGCCTGCTTCGCTGCCTGAAGTTGAAGGGAAGCTGTTTAGAGACTCTAGTCGCCTTTATGCTTGGAATATCTTCTGTCACCATTTGTTTTAGGAATCTTTCAGAATCTATCACTGTTCTAAGCAACCATTAGATGATGACAACTTTCTAGGAAAGGCAGATGGACTATGAACATGGACCTTTCTGAGCAAATGCTACTATTAAAGGCTGTGGACTTCTGGAAGCATTTATCTTAGCATAGACAAGGCATTGCTCTGATTTAGCACTCCCTGAAACAGACTCAGCTCTAGAAAGTGTCTGCTGTGACCTTGACCAATTTTGTCAGTGCCCCATGTTCTTGCTGGAAACTGAGAATGAGCACCTATAAGATGGCTCTGAGAAATCAGTTACGTGGTTCATGTTGAGCGCTTAGAATAATGATTTGGCACATTTGGAAGCTCTAGGGAGGGAAATATGACCTATTTCATTTAAAGCGCTTTATTGGGGCAGATTTTTATAAAGTACACATTTTTAAGTGTGCAGTTTGATGAGTTTTGAGAATGTACAACTCCATGAAAAATCAATCTATTTTTTTTTTAATTTTCCAAACATTTTTCTTATGTCCTTTTCAGGAGCTCCATCTCTCCCACAGGCAGCCACCTAGCCAATTTCTTTTAGCATTGCCAATTTCTGCCATCTTTAGAAATCCATTTGAATGGAATCATACACTGTGTGTTACTGTGTTATCAGCCTTTTATTAGAACAATGTCTTTGAGATTCACCCACAGTATTTGTATCAAAAGTCAATGTTTATTTCTGAATAGCACTCCACTGTAGGAATAGTTCACAATTGTTTTATTTAATCACCTGTTGATAAAATTTGAGTTTCTTTTCAGTGTTTCACTCGTGTAAATAATGCTAATAAATTCAACACATTTTAATGGATCAGCACACTGAGGGGATATTCTTGAGCTATAGGGTTGTTGGGTATTTACCCTGGTTAAAAGTTCTGAGCTGCATTTCAAAATGCTTATTCCACTATGTACCCTTCTACCAATGTGTGAAAATCTAATTGTTCCATATCCTCATCAGCATTTGGTTTTGTAAAACTTTCTAGTATCAGCTATTCTAGTGGCTATAAAATACAATTGTGAATTTAACTCTTGTGGGCTATTTGTGCATGCTCTTTGGATTTCTGATCAAAATAATATTTCCATTAAAATTAGATTTATTATTTAATACTTCATGAATGACCATTAAGTTTTCTCAATATAATCCTGTGCTACAAATGTACATTATATTTTTTGAGTCTTCAGTTTGCCTTTTTGTTTACCAGTATCTTTTAAAATAATAGAAGCAGTTATTTTTGCTGAAGTCCAATTTACTTTTTTTTTCCTTTCTGTGGTGTTTCTTGCTATAAATAAGTACTTTCACTCAGAAAATAATTTAATTTAAATAATTTAATTATCAAGATATTTTTCCTATGTTTTTTCTTTGAAAAATGTTATAATTTAAACTTTTTTTTTTAAATTTTAGGTTTATAATAATATCCAATTGATTTTTATATATGGTATGAGCTAGAACTGTGCATACATATGTGTGTAAATCAGTCCAGCTCTCATGAACACCAATATTTGAAAAAAATGTTCTTCCCTACTAAATTACCTTGGCACATTTTCTTGGAAATAAGTTGACAGTGTATGTGTAAGTTTGGCTATTAATTTCCATGAAAATCCTGCTGGGATTTTGATTGGGACTGTACTGAAACCCAGATCAATTTGAAGAGAACTGACATCCTAACAACATTTAGGCAGCCCTCGAATCAGGTGTATTTCTCCTTGTCTGGCTTAAAATGTCCTCTAAATATTATGTAGAAACAGAATTCACCATAGAAACCCTGTACATCTTTCCTGACATTGTTACATAAGCATTAAAATTTTTTATAATATTTTAAATAGAAGTACTTTGTGTCAACTTAATTCTCCACTTCTTTCTTGAAATTTTATAATGATACAGTTGATTATTGTAAACATTGGTCTTGTTTCCTGTGACCATAGTAAAGTCTCTACTGTGTGTGTGTGTGTGTGTGTGTGTGTGTGTGATTTTCTATATCATTACATTGTCAGTGCACACATTTTGTTTTCCTTCTTCCTTTCCAAATTTTATTTTTTTGCTTCTTTATCTTACCTTATCCTACATATTCTGTAATATTCAAAATAAATAGTAGCAGCATTTTTTTTGATTCTTCCTAAAACTTAAGAGAAAAGCATTCGGTATATTACCATCATTTATGATACAATTCAATTTTTACAATATTCACTTTATCAATTTGAGAGAGGCCTTGTATACAATTTTCTAAAACTATTTTTTTTTTTGTTATACATGGGCGCAGTATCTTTAGTTTGTTTATTTACTTTTATGTGGTGCTGAGGATAGAACATGGTGCCTCACAGGTGGGTGGCAAGCGCTCTACCACTGAGCCACACTTGAGCTGCTGCCTCTTGTATACAATTTTGTTGACAGTTTTTCCTTGGTATATTTTGAATTTTCTAAATGATTTCCTTTTCTCTGTTGAAATGACCATATATATTTTCTTTCATTCTTTTAGTGTAATTATTTACATTATTGAATTTTGAACATTAATCCAGACATTCATTTTGGAATAAAACATATTGGGATATGATGTATATTTCTGGATTCTTTTAGCTAATATTTTTTTGAGGACATTTGCAGTTTTATTCATGATGAATGCTGGAATAATTTTCTTGTCAAGTTTTAGTGACAGGGTTTAGCTAGGTGCATAAGATAAGTAAGAGTGTTTTTCTTTCTTCCTCAGTTTGAATAATATTGATGTTATGAATTACCTAAATGTTTGTTGGAAATTACCAGTGATTCAATTTAAGCCTGAAGTTTTTGATGTAAAAAATTTGCAATTCTGTTTTTTTTTTCTTTTAATCTATCTCTTAGAAGAATTCCTTTAGAATTCTGTTATTAGGAGTATTCGTTCTACTTTAGGTTATCAATATCTACATTTGATTTCATAGATTGAAGGTTTCAAAGTGAAATGTTTTTCAATTCTGTATTTTTAAAAGAATATGCCTTGTATGTGTTACCAAACTAATGGTGTGCAATCCTTCAAAATACCTCCTTATGATTTTTTAAATGTATGTAGAATCCATAGTTATTCCCCTTCTTTCATTTCTCAAATTGGAAATTTGTATCTTTTCCTCTTTGTTTTAATATTAACTCTAACTAGAAATTAATTTTAATAAATTTTTAAAATGGAATCTTATCAATATTTATCATCAATAATCTATTTAGTTAAATAAAATTCAGCTTTCAAATTAATTTCTTTTTCTGTTTACTCACAGTTGATATTCTCTTCCCTTTCTGGCTACTTGTAGTGTTAATACATATAATCAATTTTAAGTATTTCTTATAACAACATCAATACTATTTTCCTTTGAGAAAGGCTTCATGTGCACTTTATATATTTAGAATATTTATATATTGTACTTCCAATGTCATGCACTTTCAAATATGTTATAGTCTTTTAATTTTTTTCCTCTGATCTGCATGTAATTTAAACATTTTTTCCAGATTTCTAAATATTTAGGATATTTTGAGATAAGATTGTTATTGGTTTTTATGTTAACTCCTCATTTTCAAGAAATATCCTTGGTGTGACTTCCATTATAGGAATTTATTGATATATATTTTATGGTCCAGTACAAGCTGTACCTTTACGAATATTTTATATGCTCATGAAACAAATGAATATTGTACAGATATTGAATTAATGTTCTTTAAACACCATTAAATTAGGTTGATAGATGCTGTTCTTGTCTGTTATATCTTTACTGGGGAATAATATTTTGTATTAATTAATGAAAAGTGAAACTAAGGTTAATATTTAAATTGTACATTTTTTGTTGTCATATATTTTAAAATTCTGTTTTTATTTGCCTATGTTTTCAGTGATTATTGCATTTTCTTGATGAATTGATTTTTCGTAGTCATAAAATGATCATTTCTGATACTGTCATGCAGTCTGTTTTATGTTGTGAATAGAGCTACATCTCCTTTCATAGACCTCATGCTTTTAGGGAACATGGTATAACCACCCTTTTCTTTCCACTCTGCCTGTCTCAATTGAAGTCTGCCTATTATAAACAGCTTTGTAGGCTTCTGTTATCTAAATTTCCACTTGTTCAGCGATTTCATGAACATCCATAGTCCATTTGGACTTAAAGTAATTAATGACATTGGTGCTCTTAATATTTTTCTTTATTTGGTATTGTTTATCTTGCTTTTTGTTTTTTATTTTCCACCAATTACCTCATTCTTTGTTGGCTTTTTACCCTGTCTCAATATGTTTTGTTTGTGTTTTGAAGGGAGAATAGAGTATGAATTACTGAGCTATATTCCTTTGTATTTTTTTCCCTAACAGGTGCCCTAGGAATTAAGATACTCATCTTAAAACAGTTTTGTCTGAGTTAATGTTAAAAATTTCATGTATAATAGAGGAAATCTATAACCAAATATTCTCACCCATGTTATTTCTCAGCCGTTGTACTATCATTGTCATTTATTTTACATCTACCCATGTTACAAATCCTACCATATCATTATTTTATTTTTACTTGAAACATTCAACTGATCTTTAGAGATTCAGAGAATGAGAGATACATATCCTATATATTTCCCCACATGCTTTCTATTACCAATGCTCTTTGTTCCTTGGTGATTCAAAGTTCCAGATGGTATTATTTTTCCTATCAGCAGAAGAAATTTCTCTAGTTTTCCTTGTGGTTTGGTGATAAATTCTCTCAGAGTTGATTTGTCTAAAAATGTGTATTATTTAATTCAAAAAAATGTTTTCACTGGAGAGAAAACACTTGGTTAAAAGATGTTGGTTTTCTGTTTTGCTCTGTTTTTTTTTTTTCTTTTAATTCTTTAAAACATGGTTTTGCATACCTGCATTAACATTGATTTTTTTTTGATGATCATTATTGCCTCCCATACAAAGTTTCTTCATTTTCTTTCACATTGATCTTTAATTTCAAGAAGTCTCACCATAATGTGTATAGGGTTGGTTTTCTATTTATTCCTCTTATAATTTACTGAGATACTTTGGCATACAAGTTCCTATTTAAATGAAATTTGGAAAATATTCAGATAATCTTTCTTCAAATATTTAATTTTTCTGTGTCATTATCTCTGTCTGCCCTTTGTGTGTCTCTGGTCATAATAGGTAAATGTGCCCCCACTATGCTGAGTCTCTGATAATTTTTCTCTTTCTCTGATTTGCTATGAATTATTTATATTAATCTTTATCCACTTTCACTTATTATGACTCAGCAATGTCCAACATGCATTTAACACAGTTGTGAAAACATATATTTCACTTTAACAATTTCTACTCACACATGTAAGTTTGACTTCACATACATCTCCTGATTGTTTTAAAATCCACTATACCCATCTATGTCTGTGGATTCTTGGCCTACTTAACATTAATGAGGTCCTAGGTGCCTTTCAAAACATGAGTGAATAAAGAAAATTGGCATATAAACACACACACACACACACACACACACACACACACACACACACACACACATATATATATATATATATATATATATATAAATATTACCCAGCCATAAGAACAATGAAATCATGGCATCTGGCAATAAATGGGTGGAACTGGAGAATATCATTCTAAGTGAATTAAGCCAGTCCCAAATAACCAAATGCTAAATTTTTCTCTGATATGTGGATGGCTAATCCAAAAAAAAACTAAAAATGGCCAAAGGAATTGTATCTTTAAAAAAAATTATCACTGTTGCTTGGCCTTCCTCTGGCTCTGAGGAGGATCCCAGCTGGGGAAGAACATATTCAAGCATGCTTCTTTCCTTTCTCCTTCGAAGCTTAAACTATAATACAGCCATTCACCATCTCTTCCACCACTCCACACCCACTCTGAAGCCCTCATCTAAACCAACTCTTGGCCACAGCTTTGGTCTCTGAAGAGCCTTATTACAGGTGGTAGAAAAGTTATGCCAAAGAGCTATATATCCTATAAAGAACTCAAAAAATTTAATAAAAAAACAATCAATAAATGGGCAAAGGAACTGAACAAGCACTTCACAGAAGATATACGAACAATCAAGAAATACCTGGAAAAAATGTTCACCATTTCTAGCTATTAGAAAAAATGAAAATTAAAATTATACCGAGATTCCATCTCACTCCAGTCAGAATAGCAATTACCAAGAACACAAGGAACAATAAATGTTGGTAAGGATGTGGGGAAAAAGGTACACTCATACATTGCTCATAGGACAGCAAATTGATGTAACCACTCTGGAAAGAAGTATGGAGATTCCTCAGAAAACTTGGAATGAAACCAACGTTTGACCAAGTTATCCCACTCTTCAATATATACCTGAAGGACTTAAAATCAGTATACTATAGTAATGCAGCCACATCAATGTTTATAGCAGCTCAATTCACAATAGCTAAGCTATGGAACCAACCTAGGTGTCCTTTAACAGATGAATGGATGAAGAAAATGTGGTATACACAATGGAATATTACTCAGCCATAAGAAGAATGAAATTATGGCATTTGCTGGTGAATGGATGGAACTGGAGACTCTCATGCTAAGTGAAATAAGCCAATCCTCAAAAACAAAATGACAAATGTTCACTCTGATATGTGGATGCTAACACATGATAAGGTGGGGGAGGAAAAATAGAAGTTTATTGGATTAGACAAAGGTGAGTGAAGGGAAGAGGGGCAGGACTAGGAAAATCAGTAAAATGAATCGGACATAACTTTCCTACACTCATATATGAATACATGACCACAAAATGGGAAGTTATACTCCTTGTATGTATGTCAAAATATATTCTACTGTCATGTATATCTGAAAAGAATAAATAATTTAAAAAAAGGGAGGGTGGGGAGGGGAAGAATAAAAGTCCATTTGATTAGGAAAGGGGGATGAAGGGAAGCAACGGGGGGTGAGAATAGGCAAGACAGTAGTATGAATAAGGCATAACTTTTCTATCCTTATATATGAATACATGACTAGGGTCACTCTACCTCATGTACAACCACAAGAATAGAATACTAAGTCATACTCCATGTATGTATAATATGTCAAAAATACATTCTACTGTCATCTCTATATAAAAACAACAAAAAAATAAAATAAATTTAAAAAATGAGCCCCTGGGCTCAATCCCTAACACACACGCACACAAATGAATTTCACATTTATAGAAATTATTTTTCTGAAGATATTTGGTAACCTCTGGTTTTGTTTCTTTTGATTTATTTTTAAAAATTTTTAGGGGCTGGGGATGTGGCTCAAGTGGTAGCGCGCTCGCCTGGCATGCGTGCGGCCCGGGTTCGATCCTCAGCACCACATACCAACAAAGATGTTGTGTCCGCCGAGAACTAAAAAATAAATATTCAAAAAAAATTCTCTCTCTCTCTCTCTCTCTCTCTCTCTCTCTCTCTCCCCCCTCCCTCACTCTCTCTTTAAAAAAAAAAAATTAAATTTGTTTTTATTAGTTACACATGACAGTAGAATGCACTTTGATACATCCAACATAGATGGAGTATTATCTCTCATTCTTCTGGTTGTACATGATATAGAATCACATTGGTAGAATCATGATTACTTCTTTCATCAGCCTATTTTTTCACATGCCTAGTAACTTTCTGTATAACCAGTAATATTGTGAAAAACTCAGGTATCCTAGATTCTGGTGTTTTCTTTTAATGAATAGGTTTATTTGACATTGGAATGGCTGCCATATCACCTTATGTTTGTGGAGTCTTGGCTTTATATTTTGCTTTATTCTCTTTTAGTGATGGTCAAGTTTAATTTTGGTTAGTCTCAAAGTACGTCTTGGATGAATATTGTGCTACTATTACGTGGTTCTTCTAGAGTCTCAGTAGAAAGCCCTAGGCATTTACCAGGGCACTTTATACATGTAGAACTGAACTGTAATCTTTGTCTTCCAGGCAATGGGCAACAGGTGAAAACCGTGCTCTTCCGGTGTGGTATTTAACCTGTTGTTAACATTCAGCTCCTTATACCGTTTAGGTGTGCAAAGTAAAGGCTTGAAGGAATTTTCTTTTTTCTTTTCTTTTGATTCTGGTGATTAAACTCTGGGGCACTCGATCACTGAGCCACATTCTCAGTTCTATTTTTTTTTTTTTTTTTAAGAGACAGATTCTCACTGAGCTGCTTAGCACCTAAGGCTGCTGCTGAACTCGCCATCCCCCTGCCTCAGCCTCCTGAGCCATTGGTATTACAGATGTGCACCACTGTGCCAGGCTAATTTTCTTTCTCCCTCACTCCTTTCCTCCCTCTTTTTCTTTCTTTCTTTCTTTTTAAAACTTGTTTTGGGTCTTCTTTCTATTCACCACCATTTTTCTGGCATTTCCCCTTAATATCAGTCCCTGTGCAAACTACAACTTATTACTCTTTAGCCAATTGGACTGCAGGTTTCTGTTTTAGCTCTGATTACCACATAATATGTGGACTGGTCAGTGCCCTCAGTAATAAAAATATACAATTTTGATTATCATTCAGTACATTGACTTTTTCTTTCAAGGGTCAAATGTCTTCCTTATTGTTGTTTCTTTTCAATGTGAAAATTAACTTAAATTTAAGAATGTTTTTAAAGCAATAATCATATTCCAGGCTTAGATCTAAATCTTGAAAGCAAATCTAGAAAAAAATATAGACTAACAGAGTGGTGGGGATATGGATGCTGAGAGCTTCAGGTTCCTGACAAATTTTGAACATAGTGGTTATGAGATTTCCTAATAGATTGGATCTGCAGAAAGAGATCAAGGAGTACTCCAATATTTTCTGTCTTAAGTAACTTTTGCAAATTGAATTGAGATAAGTAGGGATGTAGTTTTCCATACCCCACCCCCAATTGAACTTGTGGGTACTCAAACACTGAGACATCCTCGGCCCTATTTTGTATTTTATCTAGAATCTAGAGATAGGTCTCACTTAGTTTCTCAGCGCCTTGCCATTGCTGAGGTTGGCTTTGAACTCATGATCCTCCTGTCTCAGTCTCCAGAGCTTCTGGGTTTACAGGTGTGCGCCATCTTACCTGGCTCACATGGTATATATATATATATATATATATATATATATATATATATATATATATATACACACACACACAAATGCACACACACACACACACACACACACACATATATATATATAGAAATGCCTACTAGATCTCTAAATAAAAATATGCAGGCCAGTGGATAAACATATACAGCTTTCAGAGTTATGTGTAGAGTTTAAATATTAGGTTGTTAACAGTCCATATTTAAATGGAACATAAAACCCTCAGATGAAACAAGTTTAGTAAGAAAATTATTATAACAACGGCTAAAGACTACAAACCATGCATCTGGTGTTAAGAAAGTGAGAAAATGAGAAGTGTGTGATGGAGTAAGATGGAAATACACAGAATGTGGTGTCCTGGAAGTCAAGGGAGGGAGGGTAGATGTTAGATGGGGTTTACAGTGAAATAAATTTGGAGAGTTGGAAGTAGCGATTGAATATATCAGTGTGGAAGGCATTTATGAATGGAAGGGGAGAAATCTTAATTGGGTTTGTTAAAGAGATGTTTTGATTAGAAGAACTAGAAATAATGAGTACAGACATGTTTTTATAGAAATTTTTTTTTTTAATTTGGAAAACATAAATGATGCAGCAATGGGAAGAACTATGGATAAGGAAAAGTTTATTTATCATAAGTATATTCATATTTATCCATCCATCTATATGCATGTCTACATATGCATATACATAATCACTCATACATATAAACATATTTACATACACAGATGGGAGAAAAATGTCTGTATGCTAAAATGGATAATTTAGTGAAGAAGGAATGATTCATGACGAGGGAAAGAAAGGAGGGGGCGTTGTTTCTACATCAACTAACTTGAATAGGTAAGGAGATGATGTCTACTGCCAAGATGAGGTTTTTGCTATAGAAAGGAATCTGATCCTTTATAAAAAGCTGAACTAAAATCCCAGAATGTAGAACAGAAACAGGGAGGCACAAAGACAGAGTGGCAGATACCTATGGGATTTCTTATCTGCTTAGACTTTTTTGGGTGACATTGGATATGAGGTCAATAGCTGAGTGTGAAGATGAATAAGGAGGTTTTAGAGTGTCGAGGGGAAAATTAAAAGCATCTAATTAGTCATGTCAGTGTGATAGGAAAACATAAGAGGGTCACAAGACATCAATAGAGACCTATGTGAGATATATTACCATGGGTTTAAAATTCATTGTGTCAGCATGAATGTTTGGTTCCAGCCATAGTTAGTTGCTCAGTGCAAGAAAGAAGGAACTGAAGATTACAGTTTACCAGGCTTAGTGCCCTGACATAGGAGGACAATGAAAGGATAAAAGAGTGAGAAAGGAAATGATATGCTAAATCAAATAAGTTAAACTGCTAAAAAAGAGATTGAGGATGTACAGGAAGATAGAAATGTGGTGAGATTATTGGATCATTAAATTTTATGGTGTGATAGGGTTCAAAGATGGATGGGGTTGGGGTACTTGAGAGGATAAATTGTTACTTACCAGATGGTACCCACAGAGTGGGGGATTTGAGATTATGGAAGCTTTGCCATGAATAATACTATTATTGATAGAATAATACCAAGATCACATAGAAGGAATTAAAAAATTGCTATGTCAACTTGAAAAAGGATCATCTTCCACATGTTGAAATCACCTAGACTAGAGATGTGAATTGAAAATGAAATTCAAAGCTAGAAAGTTTAGGAAAGGAAGGCAAGGTGGTCTTGTAGAGATGATAAGAAACACGAAGGGCAGGTGTCCCGCTCCTGACAAGATGGTATGCCTGTTATCATCTTCTGTCTGTTACCTTGTGATCTTTAGAGAGGAGGACTATTTGCCCTCAAGATATTCACTGGGATAAAGTTGGGTACAGTTAGTTTTATGTGAAATAATTCATAAAAGCATAAGTAAGGGACCAAGGGAGGTAATACAGGGATAAGAAAAAAAAACAATAATTTTGATTAATGAATGAAACTGCTATAGCAAAATGTTCAATTTTGCTGAGAACACCTTCAAGAATTATGTAGAAGTTGTCTAACAATTATCCCCCCAAAAATGTGGAAAACTTGGGTGGGTATATTCTAATTCCCATTTATAATTTGATTAAAGTTTAAACCATTTCATATAAGCAGACGAAAACCTCAGACAGAGGAGCAGAGAGATGCAGAAACTTAAGGTTTCAGAGTTCAAGAAACATGCACTAAATCTGTACTTAAAGACAGAGGAGGACTGATAGACCATGGCACAGACTATAAATAACACCCACTCTCCATCTACACCAAACAGATTCATTAATGCCACATTTTGGGTCCACTCTGTTGACTTCAAAATGAAAGACAACCACAGTCTTTTAAAAAACTTAAAATATGAAAATTTCTTTCCCATGTATTCGAGTCCCAGGAACTCAACTGATCTTCATCAACTTTCTCCTCTGTCACCCATTGTGGATTTTTTTTCCTACTGTTGGTATATATTGCCCAATAAAGTTATTCTAGAGTGTATTTTTGAAGTGTTAGGGTTTCCATCAGATTATACACATCACACCATGGTTGCTCTAATTCTTAATTTATCGTTGGAATGGAATTGCAGATATGGAAGCACTAAGGGAAACCCTAAAAAACCCTAGAAACATTCCCTATGTTCCAAACATATTCATCCCTTCACCTATTTTAGAGTACCAAACTCATATTCTCTTGATCATTGAAAGAATTATCCTTACGCCCTCCCCAGCTCCTCCCCCGCATCTCCTCCCTCCCCCCCCCCTTGTGTAGTCCTTTCACTGAATTGACAAGGAATGTCAATTCATAGGGGCACATTAACTTTGCTGAGAAGCTCAATTATTTGTTGGTGTCTTCTATATACTACAATTTATGTAGGAGATTTGTAATTGGAGAATGTCATCTGATGAAGTTTATGTTAACATCAACCACTGCCATAATTCATCAGAGTCTCACAAAACCCATTCCAATGAACTAAATTATATTATGATGAATCCACACTCCATCCTTTAAGTCATTTTGGGTGGCACTAGTTGTCACAATTTCAGTTGCTATCTGGCATTCCTTCAGGATAACTGTCTTGGGGATAATATCTGTTTGGCCTTTCACACCTTCATGACTTTTATTTCAGCGTTCAATTGCATCTGCTCTAGTTTGAATGTATCCCCTGAAATCTGTGTGTTGGAAAATAGTCCCCAATGGAAATGTGTTAAGAGTTGGTCCTTTAAGAAGTGATTAGGTTATGAAGGCTTTGTCTTCCTGAACGGATCAATGCCCTTACTGTTGGAGAGAGCTAGTCATCACAGGATTGGGTTACCAATAAAAGGATGAATTCATTTTCCTTCTTCTTGCTCTTCATTTCGTGTGTCCCCTTGCTGTTCCACTTCCTGCCATGGTTGATGCAGAAAGAAACCCTCATGAGCTTCTTGACTTTGGGCTTCTAAGCTTCCCAAACTCTCAGAGATAGATACCTGCTTTTTATAAATTGCTCAATCTCAAGTATTCTGTTAGAGTAGCACAAAACAGGAAAAAAAATGTCATCATGACTATAATCAAGAGATGAGGTAATTACCACAGGGTGAGTCTAAATACCCAAAGAAGCCATTGTGATGTGTACTTTAGTTAAAATTCTATTTTCTCTGCCACCATATGCCCTGAATTTAAAAGAGGGCATCTTGAATCCCTTGATATCAATGTCAATTCATAATCTACGCACAAGATTTCTAGAAAATTCTGTACAGTCTACCTTTTTCATATATATATTTTCTAGTATATGATAATAGTCAGTAATGGCCTAGCAAATGTTCAACAATTAGATCTTCAAGAAAAAAGTAAACAAAAACAATAAAACATGTTATATAGAATTTCCAATTTCCATGATATAAAAAAGTTCTCCCATGGGTATAAGAATAGGCCATTAGACCCAGAATTAGGAATTAGGAACAGGTATGCACACTTTACTCTTGGTTATGTTACAAACTCACTCTTGCACAACACAAGTTATGTGTCCTGGGAAGAAGTCATGGGGAAAGATTTATTGTATCTATTTGAAGAGCGCTACAGACTTCTCTGTCCTGGTTATCCTACCTTCCCTTTTATTATTGGCCACACATGGAAAATGGAATAAGTGATCTCATTTTCTCCCATTGCAAAAGCTAACAGATTCCTGATGACCAGCTCTTGAAGTTTTCTTGATTATATAATCAAGAACTATGATTGTGAGTTTCCCACTTATATTAGTCCTAGCGACACCATGGGTGGCTAGCCATTGCCACAGATTCCTGGGGACTGAAGGCCTTCTGCATGTCAACTTGACCTCCTTGTTTCCAATTACAAGACTATATTTGTCTAGTGGTGCTGTGATTTCATATTTTCTGCCCTAAAATTCTATTGCTTATTAGACTCTGGATTCCAATTCTATGCCAGTACCTCCTAATCGACTCATCTACAGAGAGCAACCAACAACAACAACAACAAAACTGAGCCTTTTTTTTAATGTTAACACACTGCTTTAATGACATACCCCTTATTCCTTATTGATTTCTTTAAAAAATACGATGATGAATTTTTAATTGACAAATACAATCGTATATGTTTGTTATGTTTTGCTATATTTATTTACTGAAGGGAGGATCTCCTGGGCTCTCCTTGAGAGCACAGTCACGTGTCAGCTTTTCTTTCCTCACCTGATGTATCCTTGCTAATATGTCCAATTACATGGCTTTCTGATTTTTCTCTTCACTTTGCAAAGGCAATCCTGGTATATCCATTATATCTGCCATAACCATGCTTCAATGACCCATCCTTGTAGTGACAAAGATCAGCTCTAAGTTCCCTGTCCAGGAGACTAGATCCTGAGGCATGTGAAATCTCCCATCCTCATAAGCTCAAAGCCACCCTTCCATGGCCTCTATCCCAAATTTGAGATTTACTCCTAGTCCCTACATCTCAGGTGAACTAGCCAGCTCGCCCTATTCCTCTTCATGGAATAAGTCATTTCCTCCTCATTTGAGGCCATTCTAAGTCACACATCTGTGTGGCCTGTGTGCAGTTAATGAGAGAAGATGGACAAAAACCCTCATTTTGATCAATATGCTAAGAGAGAGCTGCTTTCAAAAATGTCCATGCTTGATTTCTAGGCACTGAGAGTCTGTAATTTCTTAGCAAAGGAATAAAGGTATATTTGTCAGTCTGGAGGGTTCAAGAAATCTATTCATTTATAAGAGGCATTTACCCTGATACCTGCTTTCTGAGTCCTTGAATTCTGTCCTACATTAAGACAATAAATTATTGAAGACATGTTTACTGGGCTTGCTTAAATAATCCCTCATCTTGGTAGTTCCTTAGAGCAGCTTTATATTTAATGTTGGATCTGATCTTCAGGATGCTCTTCTCCCTGGTTGTTGGAGATGAGCAAATCCATGTTACTCTTCTTCCCTACTATTCTCTTTTAAGAGAGTTTGAGTCCAACTTCTGAGTTGATAATGAACCAACCTTGTCTGGATTAGAACTGTTGCCTTGAGGGTTTCTGGCTTTCACAGGATCCTTGTGTTGATAGTGATTAAACTAAGCCTATGTTTTTGCCATCTAGGCCTCTAGGGAATTTATCCAAATCCATCAAATTCTATCACTTTGTAATTATCATTGTCTCTATATCTTTAAATGCCAGAGCTGTTACATAAGCCAGTCTTTTCTACTTCCACTTACATCTCATTTCAGTTAGCCTCAACATGAAACTCTTAGTGATTATGAGTCTACAACATGACATATGCCATCATCATCCCAGAAAGGAACAATCATCTGCTTACTTTCTTAAACTGACCAGTGATTGCTTCCATTCCAAATCTTGTCTTAAGGAGAAATGGGTTATAGAACTATTTCTATCCAATAGCAAATTCTGAGACAGAAACTGGGGATCAGGAAGTTTCTTTAGTAGACTGTATCATAAAGTATTGGTAAGAAGGATGGGTTTGAAATTATAAGATAGATATAAAGAATTTTATAATTAATAGATTTCCCTTGTAGACTTCTGAGTAAGTTTGTGGAAGGTGTCTCAGAGATGTCTGAACAAGAGGTCAGAAGACTGGGGTACTCATCAACCAACTCCTGTCTGACCTCGGTTAAGGGTTGTCTGTGGGAGCGCTAACTCCCTGACATTTGGCTACAGACTAGGGAACTCCTGGGATTCTGGGTAAAGGTCACTGGGAGAGCAAAGAGTTGCAGGCACTTGAGGGAAGAATCTCTTAATATGGAAATTATCCATCTTAGATGCAGATGGATTTAGTTGGGACAAGGAGATATGGGGTGGACCATAGATAATTATCTGCAACCAGGATTAAATGAGATAATCTAAATTACGTCGTGGAGAAGTGTCTGGCATATAGTGCACACCATAGTCACCATTTATGAACCACATCAACATGATTTTGATCATTGCCTGTATTCCTACTCGCCATGTTATTTATTCAGGTGACATAGATTGGAGTGTAGATTTCACATTCTCAGCGTTTCTGGGTCTATGAAAATGCCCCACCTATTATTTTTATTCACTGTTTCAGTCAATATCATTTGAAGAAGTGAGTATGTTGACAGAAGTGGATGATTGCAAGGACAATGACTGTGGACAGATGATTTCTAGGACTTTGATAAGTAAGCTTGTAGTTCACTGTTGTGTCACAAGGGTTTTGGGATCAGAAAGCCTGGATTCCAGTCACAGCTCTGACACTATGAGCCCTGTGGCCTTTCTGAAAGTTCATTTTCCTCACCTTTAAGACAAGAGTCCCCAGTATTTCCTGCTTCACGTGAAGGCTCAGCGATATTTCCTTCAGCACTCAGTGGCCTCCTTGGTGCACTGTCCACTGTAAGCACTTAATAGATACTTGCTGTATAGTGTCCTTCGTCTCTTGGGGTTCACAGTCATTCCACGGACCTTCAGTGTGGGCAGCCCTTGCTGTGTTCTTCCCTTCCTCTTGGTGACACTGTGGCCCCATCATGAGTTTCTGCTCAGTTTGATTCTTTTGTGGTATAACTGATCTTATGTTTAAGGGTGGCACTTGACCAGAGGGACTTGAAAATTACTAATAGCTTTCAACAGATAAAGACTGAGAGGTTGGGAAAAAGGAAAAAAATAATAAAGTCTATAAATAAAATAAATTAAGGTTTTTTTCTGAAAAAAAAGTTTAAGTGGATAAAATGTATTTATATCTGATTTATTATCTGTGAATCTGAAAGCATCCAGTTAAAAAAAAAACTCATGCAAAATAATATTGCTAAAATACAAGTAGGAAAAATTGAGTCAAAAAATAAAGAAGAGTCTATAAATATACCAAAAATTCCTGGTCTATAGAATTACTATACTAGTCATGTAGTAGATATGCAATGACCAAGAAAACTAAGGCATCACTAGCAGAAATTGCAAGCTATTATCAAAAGAACCCAATCGATCCAGGATCTTGGTTTAAGACGGACATGTCTACTCTGAAGAAGGAAGCTCTGGGCAAGTCAGTGTATCCCGTCCAACTTCATTATTCCATAAGTCAGAAGCTTATTAGAATCAGTCTCTTTCAATGTTTTTATAGCAATTTATCACCTTAATTTTGTCAATAAGATATTACCCAGACCCTATTTCATCAATGAATAAAACTGGAGTTGGCAGGTTGAAGGGAGAGTTCTTACTTCTCTTAGACATACTGGAAGAACTTCAATGTCATGTCCAAAGACATGGGATTAGAAAAGCATTGGTAAATATCGTGGGTAATTACTTCATAAAGAATTATATGTTTAACCACCACTGAAAAATAAATCCACAGTATGTATTGTGTTTACTGATTTGATCAGGAAATAAACTGCATATTGCACAGATCTCCCCTAAATATTTTGAACCTTATGCCAAATGGTAGCGAGGGTTAAAGTTGTAAAAGAGACAGAAGTA
This sequence comes from Spermophilus citellus, assembly GCF_964194105.1. Taxonomy (NCBI): domain Eukaryota; kingdom Metazoa; phylum Chordata; class Mammalia; order Rodentia; family Sciuridae; genus Spermophilus; species Spermophilus citellus. Next base: position 16,272,055 of record NC_138183.1, on the reverse strand, counting down.
ATCCTTATATTCCTGTGTTACAATATGAAAATAAAACAGTAGCCAAGTAATTTAATAGTGTGTTAAGAGCTATAAAAATCTGGACACTTTTTATATCATACTGTATCTAATATAGGCTAAAAAATGTGTATACAATTTTAACCAGAATAACTTTAGGTTCAGCTGTGTAAGATTCCTGTCTCTGTTATTAAAGTAAGAAGCACCTGACATGTACTATGCCTGGCAGTATTCAAGACAAATATATATATATATATTCAGATTACTGTCAGGCCTAATAACATCTACTCCCTGGAGATGGACGTCAAATAAGGACAAATTTTTTGTGTTTTGTTTTGTTTTACAGTTTTATTCTTCTTTTTATTTGTTCTGTTTACATATATGTGATAGTAGATTGTATTTTGACATGTTGTACGTACATGGAATATAACTTAGGATCCTATCCTTGTGGTTGTAAATGATGTGAAGTTTCACTGGTTATATATTCACATATGAACATAGGAAAGTTATGTCCTACTTATTCTACTGTCTTTCCTATTCCTATTCCCCATACCCTCCTTTCATTCCCCTTTGTCTAATCCACTGAAATTCTCCCCACACCTCTTTTTGTATGTTAGCATCCATAAATAGAGAGAATTTTCGACCTTTGGATTTTGGGGACTGGCTTATTCCATTCAGCAAGATGTTCTCCAGTTCCATCCATTTACCAGCAAATACCATAATTCCATTCTTCTTGATGGCTGAATAATATTCCTTTGTGTGTATATACCAAATTTTCTTTATTCATTCATCTGTTGAAAGTCACCTACGTTGGTTCCATAGCTTAGCTATTGTGTATTGAGTGGCTATAAATTAAAGTGACTGTGTTTATGTGGTTTGCTGATTGTAACTCCTTTGGATATATACTGAGGAGTAGGATAATGGGTCAAATGGTAGTTCCATTCCAAGTTTTCTGAAGTGTTAGAGTCTGTAAACAAGTCAAGATGGCGCCTGGCATTTTGCAGAGGGAGTGGTTTGTGAAGTAACGCCAGTGAGCCATTAAGTGTGGAGATTCCTTATTGGTTGACTTCTGTATCTAGTTTATGTTAATTAAGATAAGCTGTGTGGAATGTATATATACCCCTCCTGTCCTACAATAAACGGCTCCCACTCCTGCTGTATCAATCTACACAAGTTGCTCGTCACCCCCCCCCCCCCCCCGTCATTTTGCTGCAGCCGGACTGCGGCACTGAAGAATCTTCATACTGCTTTCCAGAGTAGTTGAACCCATTTGCAGTCCCATTAACAATGTATGATACACCCTTTCCCCACATCCTTGCCAACATTTATTATTACTTGTATTTTTGAGGGTTTCCATTCTGACTGAAGTGGAATAAAATCTCAGTGTAGTTTTAATTTGCATTTCTCTAATTGCTAAAGATACTGAACATTTTTTTGTATATTTGTTCATATTTCTTCTGTGAAGTGTGTGTTTAGTTCCTTTGCCCATTTATTAATTGGGTTATTTGATTTTTTTGTAAGATTTTTTTTGAGTTTTTAAAAAAATCTCATGCAAATTAATGCTAAAGACAAGTTTTTATCTTAATAATCTATATTCAAGCACTACCCTTACCTGTTTAATTATCTGCACAAGGTAATTAGTAGGTTATTTTTTGTTTCTGTTTTTTTCTTTAAATGAATAAAAGAAATATTTTGAGAATTTGCAAATGAAAAAATAGTATTGATGTAATAAAATAATTCTATGAACTGGGTGCAGTGGTGCATGCCTGTAATCCCCACTACTCAGAAGGCTGAGGCAGGAGGATTGCAGGTTCAAGGTCAGCCTGGGAAACTTAGTGAGACCTTTTCTCAAAATAAAAATAAAAAGGACTGGGGATGTGGCACAGTGTTAGTGTTCCCCTGGATTTATCCTAATCTCTCTCTCTCTCTCTCTCTCTCACACACACACACACACACACACACACAGAGAGAGAGAGAGACAGAGAGAGAGAGAGAAGTAAAGATAGCATGTTTACATCAATGTGCATATAAAGAGTTCCAAATCCCTAACTCCTTGACCTAAGAAAGTTAAGGGATCACTAGCATGTTGTAATCTATGGGTGTGAGAAGTGACAGCGTTGTCAGAGGTCTGAGTAAACTGACATGAAACGCATATATAGTGGATAGGTAAAGAAAAAAAGAAACGGAATATATATAGGCATATGTATACATTCCTGTGTGTACATTCATTCATACTTCCCAAACACATATGAAAAATAATTTGTGTGTATACACACAAACACACACAGAGCTATACAGTGACTTAAGGCTGCTACCCTCACTGGAACATGAACACTTGAAGCTCTGTTTTAATATACAGACAATATTAAAAAGCAGAAATAAAGAAAAAAAAAAGATGCATGCTCATATATAGCTAAGACCCAAATGTTCAGGGAAAAGCCTGTACGCGTACATTCATGATGAAGAGGTGGGGTTTTCTCTCATTCACTCATTATTCCACACTCATTTAGCTTCTATTCTATGGTATGCTGGAGAACAGTGGAAGTTAAAACAGCCAGTACACTCTCACCCCATTGCTGCGTGCTGCTCTGCTGCTGCATGGAACCTTTATCAAGTGTCAGCAAGAGAACCTGGCATTTATCAGGGTAGGTACGGCGCTCTGCTCTGCTGACAGGGTAGATTCAATACATGTCATCCCCACTGTGCTAAGATGTTTTAATGGCTTGCTCGCAATTCTTTTTTTCTCATCACCCAGGCAACTTTGCTTCTCTTTCCTCTTCGGTCCCTTTCTCTCAACCCCAAGTTGTTCTCCTTTCACATATTTGATCTCCCATTGCAAAAGCTGCCTAGCTGTATGGCATTGAAGATGTCACTAAATCTGTTTCTGCATACTCATTCATGAGAAGTGGGAATCAACTACATTATCCTTGATACCTTTTCAGCCTTTTAGTGCTAACAGTGTGGCATTCTCCATACTTCTCTTAGCCTAGATAGCTTGATGCCCCCCGGAAAATCAGAGTCTGAGACAATGGGTTTTGTGTTAGTAGTTTATTTTAGATCACTGGATGAGCCAAGTGTCTGAAAAGAGAAACAGCTAAAGAGGAAAAGCCCCAGACTTGGAGGATTAGGGAAATGCAGAAGGGGAAAGAGGGAGTGTGGACTTCCCAGAGATCATTCAATTGATTGCTTTTAGGAGATACTGGAGCTTACTCTAGTGCTGTTCTGAGATACCATATGGAATGTGTCTCAATAGTTACCAGGAAGTGACAATTACCTCTCAGTTCCTAGTTTGTCCAGGATCCAGAACAGCTCATCAGGTTCCTGTAGGGATCTATGAATGTGGCACTGAAATCAGGTTCTGTTAGGCTACACCTAAGTATGGCCAGTTGCTATAGCAAAGATAGGAGAAAACATGGTGGGATGAGATGGAAGGAAGGGTAGACTTGCCTTCCTCCATACTGGTGGAGTGCTGGGATGGAGAACTTTTAACATGTTGAATCAGCTTTAAGAGGGCAATAAATATATCAAAACGATGTCAGAAAATCTGAATCAACATATCCACAGTTGCACACAATTGTCATGTGACTGGATGCCATTGCCCATTTCTTGCCTAGATTTATCATATTGATGATTATTAATAAGTAACAGTTATAGTATGTCAGGTATTGTCTTAGGAACTTCATACACAGTCTGCTAACCCTCAGATCAACAGGACTTCATCAGTTATTATTTTACAAACAAGGGCAACATGGATTAAGAATGGGAAGTGACTTACCTCAATTCACATCACTAAAAATGTCAAAAATGGAATTCAAATTCATATACAAAAGCCCAGTTAATTCCTGATAGTTGAGACTTTCTCAGCGGACACACAGGTTTAGGACTGGGCTTGGGTCTCAATTCCAAGTTGACATTCCTGCTGAATGTCATGACTAATCCATTTCAGTTTGTGTGGCTAGAGTTTTGATATCCTTCATATTTACTTACCAACTTCTCTGACCTCATCCTTTACTCCAAATATATTTGATACTGATCCTAGCCCAGATCAGTGTTTCAAGACTCATTTTTATTTACTGCTTCTCATTGAGCAACAATCTACATCTGAATCAATATCCCAAATGGATCCTTTTATACTTTACAGTTTCTCTGTTGCATTTTTCCTTCTCTGTTTTCATTATTCTCTTTACATTCTCTCTTTCCATAATCCATAATCCATTGGCAGATTGAGGTAAATAGACACAGCAGGGAATAATAGCAATGGTGAAAATGGGAAATGTATTTTGCATAATTTAGAAACAATTAAGGAATTAGTAAATCTAATAATTTAAAGGGGAAATGGCATGTTTTCATCTCCTAGACAACCTTGGAGCTTTGGGCCCACTATAAAGACATATCTTAGACTGCATAATTCATAAATAATAGAAATTTATTTCTCATAGTCTGGAGGCTAGGAAGATCAAGATTAAGGTGCCAATAGATATGGTCTGATGAGTTCTTGTCCTCAGACATGGTACTTTCTATGTGGCCTCACATGCTAGAAAAGTAAAAGTGATCCCCGACATTTCTTTTATAAAAGGCAGAGCCCTCATGAACTAACAACATCCTAAAGGTTTTACCTCTTCATATCCCCAAGAAAGGAATTAGATTTTAACATGAATTTTGGAGTGGCCCATTTAGATTGAGGCATAGCCTTTCTGTGTCACCATTTCCTTCCTCCACGTGTCCTTCCCTGGTCAAGGTCATACTGTATGTACATCATCCAGGGCAGAGGACAATCATAGCTTATGTGCCCCTTTGCTCCCTGGGAAGGTAGATCTATGCAAAGCAGGGCTCTCCTCCTGGGTCAATGCTAAGGGTACCTGAGGTCAGACCCTGATTCTAATTAAATTGTTCTGGGGGGAGGGGCGGGCATGAAGGAATAGAAAAGAAGAAAACTAAAATGTGTGTGTGTGTTCAGGAATATCTTTTTTTTTCATATGTCAAGATATCTGAACATAGGTGGATAGAGTGTGCACCTTCTACTCACTATGTAGATTGAGACACAAAGAGTGCTGGTCTGATAAGGAAAGGAAAGGAACACATTATTATTAGATTAAAAAAAAAACTTAGAGAAAAAAAATATCACTCATCTAAATCATTTCTTCCTGTATTCTTGACCACCCAAATCCCTTTTACTTAAGAAATTGCTCAAGAAATTTTCTGTATCCACTCCTCCTATGTTTTTGTTTTCAGACTGAAATTATCACTACAAATACGCTAGGTTATGTTTTGATGATATGGAATTCCTTCCTTCCCCAGTAGATCTTGTCATTATAAAGTGTGTCCTTATTGAGGGAAAGGCAGTTCCCTGTAACTTCCACTCATTAGCTGTATTTCTATCTCTTCAAACCAGATGAAACCAGCAAAATCCCTGTGTTACCACAAGACCCTTCAGAATTGGAAGGAAAGCATTCCTGCTATTGGCCCTAGTCCCTAGGGAGGTTTTGAATCCTAGACTGTGTCCTGAGATCAGCTTATTTTTTTATATTATATAGTTTGGAATCCCACTTGGAATGCTGGTTCCTTCCCTCTGGTTACACTGTAAATTGTTAATCTTTCTCTCCACGTCCAGGTTTGGGGGCCTAATATATAAGGATGTGTGCCTATTTATCCTGTTTCTGGGGTCATGTTTCCATCATCAAATTCTAGATCTTGTGAACCCAAACGTGTATGTGGGACACATGAGTATGTGCACCCATGTTCCAAATTGACAGTCAATAAGATCCCATGAAATTCAGGCCCAGGATATGAGGGAGATACTCTCTTCCTGTGATTCCAAAGTTAAGCACACATGGCGTATGTCTGGAGTCTGACGCGGCCCCTCAGGGGATAGGAATATACTTCAACAGCCAGATGATTATGTTAATACAAATTTGGATTTATTATTATGTTTGTCTGTTTCAGGACTGAATTTGACGTGATTGCTGCTGCAGCCTGAGTACAAGGTAATGGAGACTGAAATGTGTTTTCTGGAAGATCCTCCGGGAACAGCCACCTGGGATTGACGGAGAGAGTCACTGGGTGTCACTGTTGAGTCATAAAAATGTAACTCTCAGCTTTCTTGTGAAGGTCTGGCTCCTTCAAGGAGCAAGAAGCAGGAAGTTTGGGGTAGCTGCCTGTGCATTCTGAGTCTCTTCCTTAGAGTCCAGAAGGATCATCTCTTTCCATCCTTCCCTTGGAGAAGAAGCTAGTCAGATGCCCCCTTGTCAGTGTGGGTCTTTGCTGCCTCAGCTGCTGCTTAATGACCCCATCTGTCCTTGCTCTGCCTGCTGGTGTCATGATAGGAGTCTGCTTTTAGGTACCCTTGCAGTAAGTGCCCTCCACCCTGTCAAAAGATATCTCCCTCCCACACCCAGGACTTGCTGAGCCTCACAGCTCTCTTCACAACATGTCATTCATTCCATTCCCAGAGTTTTTTCCAGATCCACAATGATTCCAGTCTGAGCCAGAAGTCAGTGGTACATTTCATTTTAAAATAATTTTTAATAGGAGCACTGATTTTAGTAACGACAGGTGGAATTATACACACCAGTGCTTTGAAGGGCAAAGAGAACAATTAACCAGAAGAGAGAAGGATGAAGAACAAGAAGGTTGGGAAGCCTGGAGACCTCTTGTCTGAGAACCAGCCTGTTAATAACCTGGCCTGATCTACAGTATAACACGGGCTTCATACACCTCAAGGATAGAATACCCTTTAAAGAATGGTCACTCAGGTTCATTGGTATGTGTTTTCAATATTTTAAGAAAATCTTAAAACTGCAAGTACGAAAGTTTCAATATACCAAGATCTTTTTCTGGATTTCTAAGGAAAACCCAAGGGATCAGTATATCTATAAATACCACATGTCCCTTAGGTATATCTAGAAAGCCTACTTCCTGGACTAGTTGAAGAATTATATGTTTTCTGAAGATTTCACATCACATTATTTTTCAATTTTGCTTCCTCTGGAATTCAGCACTGAGTTATATTTCAAGAGATCTTTCTAAAATTCAAAAATGGCCACTGACCTCTCCTCTTAAACTCTGTGATGGCTAATTATTATGTTAAAGTCAATTCCTTGTTGCCCTTTTTCTTATGTTCTTCCTCACAGGCCCCTGTTCATTTCAGAACTTTTGTTTTCTATCCACATATTAATTATGCCACCAAACTTTAAGCCATTGCTTCCCCACTTCTCTGCACACTGAAATCACTCACAGAGCTCGAAGAACACTAAAGTCTGTTTGCTTTCTCAGAAATACAGTTTATATTGACCTGAAAGAGCTCGGAGATTGAGGTATCCGAAAGCTCCCCAGGTGATTTCTAAGAGAACCCAAAACTGGAGAATTACCTTTGTGCCATCAGTGCCTTCCACATCCTTCCTAGGCCTACTTTGATTGAACTGTAGCTGCTAATCCTTCCTGACTCAACAGATTCATCATCCCCCTGAGGAAACCCTCTCTGAACATACTCCCTTAGCCAAGCGAAATGTTTTTCTCTGACATTTCATTGGTTCTTGTGCATACTATGAAACGTTGGATTGGAAATATCTACGTCTCTTATTTTATTAACTTTCTAAAGTATAAACTCATATTGGGGAAGAAAATAAATGAAGCATAGTTGTGGTTATCTGCCCAGAACAGAATAGAACCTAGTATGTCTACAGAGCTCAGGAAATATTTTATAGAACCGAAATAATGATGATGGAGTGGATAGATGAGTTAATTAATGAATTATCAATGACAATGATAACAATCCTTTAATCTTTTTTATACACAAATTGTTATACAGACATTACCTCATATCACACCCACAACAGTCCCGTCAGAGAGAATGATATCCATATAACAGATAAGCTCAGATTTAGAGGTGTTAAGTGGATGCTACGGCCATGATGTGAATCTGGTCTGACTACACTTTTAGTGGTTCTACTGATTGCCTCCAAAAATAGAGAAGATGCTGAACTTGATTTTCTCATTATAGTTTCTATTTTATTGGGCTTTTCACTCTTTTTTTTTTCCTTTACTTTTTTTTAGTCAGTACTTCATTCTATATAATTCACAGAACAATATTGCAAATAAATATTACTTGTTCCATTTAATTGGTATGAAAATTAAGTCTTAGAAAGAGGCAAGATAATTCAGGAAAGGCCATATGGTGAGAAGTATTGGATGCTGGATGAAATCCTGTGTCTCTATGGTTGTCTGGCTTCAGTGTCTAGCATTGTTCACTATGTTGCAAAAAGGCATAAGGAGGAAGGGGGCAGGGGAGAGAGCCAGAAAGAGAGAGAACTGGCTCCACACAGAGATTAGAGACATAAATGAGTTTTGGACTTTGATAAGGACAAAATACTTCAAAGGCAGATTTTTTTTTTTTTGTCTCTGTTTCTTCACACATTTCCCCAAAGGGTCACTAGGACAAAAGATACAACAATTTTTCTTTTGAAAAAGAAAATGATCACTTATTCTGAACCAGCCAAGGAATCTTTGGATGGGATCACCCTTGGAATCCCTTTTGTTAGACAATTAACACGGAATGTTAAAGTCCAGGAATGTTAATTCACGAGTAATGTTTTTAATGATGGGGAGTTAAGCTTCATAAGGAAGGGCTTAGTAAAGGCCACACTGCAGAACTGAGACCAGAATGCAGTTCTCCTTACCCCACAGCCAGTGTTCTTTATCCACAAGTCAACTCAGAATTAAACAGTGTTAAATAGGATGAATATTTTTACCATTCCGTGTAGTTTTTAGTTGTAAAATACTCCAAATACCAAACACAATGCATTTTTTATTGCCTATTGCCACAAATTAACAAGCCATTTGACCTGTGTCTTGGTACTGGAGTCAGGTGGAAGCAAGCAGAGGATTCTTTCCCTCACTGATATGGACAGATAGATGACTTAAAATGAGAAATGGATACTGGCTACGTCAATGTTTATAGCAGCACAATTCCCAATAGCTAATTCCCAATAGCACAATTCCCAACTGTGGGACCAACCTAGATGCCCTTCAAAAGATGAATGGATAAAAAAAAATGTGGCATATATACACAATGGAATATTATGCAGCAATAAAAGAGAATAAAATCATGGCATTTGCAGGTAAATGAATGGAGTTAGAGAAGATAATGCTAAGTGAAGTTAGTCAATCCCCCAAAATTAAAACCTGAATTTCTTTGATATAAGGAGGCGGATCCCTAGTGGGATAGGGAACAGGAGCATGGGAGGAATAGACAAACTCTAGATAGGGCAGAGGGGTTGGAGGGAAAAGGAGGGGGCATGGGGTAATTAATAATGGTGGAATATGATGATCATTACTATCCAAAGTACATGTATGAAGACACAAATTGGTTTGAATATACTATGTATACAACCAGAGATATGAAAAATTGTGCTCTATATATGTAATAAGAAGTGTAATGCATTCTGCTGTCATATATAAATAAAAAATTTACATTAAAAAAAGAAGCAGCCCCCCTGTTGTCCTGTTGTGACAGATTGGAGGAGGCATCTGAAAATCTAGTTGGTGAGCCCTGTATAAGGAGAGATCAGGCCCCTCATGGTCTGAGCCATGTAGATGGAAGAACAGAAGATCAGAATCAAGTTTCCTCTCTTAATTCCACGAGCTAAAATTTTAGGGAAGCTGATAAATTCTCTGCTCATGATGATCAATGCACAAAATGAAAATTACAATATTTGCTAATCTATAAGCACATTAGGAACTGTATATACATTCTCACAGTAATTTCTTTAGTCTGCTCTCTTTCTTCTTTCTCTGACCATCAACATTTTTCTTATCCTCAAAACCTAACAATAGTCTTCTTTTGTAATCTTTCACCAATCTCCCAAAAGGAGGTAATTTCTCTTCCGTTTCATCACCCATACGTTTTCTGTATCTATTTGGCATAGCCCTGATTTCAGCACAGTTTTCTCTCAGTACATCTACCCCTCTACTACATTACAAAGTTCTTAATGTTCTGGGAAAAATCTATATTTTGACTATTCCTATTTCTTCCAGCAGAATCACATCTTATTCAATATATTTATTCAACATTGGCTGAACTAGATTATATCGTGAGCATAAAAACTACATGCGTCTTCAAAGTGAGGCCTAAAAAATGTGGCTATCCAATTGCTCATTAAGTAAATGGTTGTGGAAATCTTTGGAAGTTTACCATATTGTCACCAAGGACATCATGCAAAAGTCTTGGATATAAAGCTGAGTTCAGGACTGTGTGATATTAGGCAATTAATTCACTTTATTGAGCCTCAATGTTCTCATCTGTAAATTAGGTAGGATAATACCCTGTCTTACCTTCCTCCCAGTATCACAGGGATTAAATGAAACTACATTAAAAAGCATTTTACAAACTATATAACATGATGGATAGATCAAGAATAAATAGGGCTGGGGATGTGGCTCAAGTGGTAGCGCGCTCGCCTTGCATGCGTGCTGCCGACCCTCAGCACCACATACAAACAAAGATGTTGGGTCAGCCGAAAACTAAAAAAAAGAAAAAAAAAGATTAAAAAATTCTCTCTCTCTCTCTCACTCTCTCTTAAAAAATAAAAAGAATAAATAGTCTTTTTTATTAATATAGTAATTATTATTGCTACCTCATAACTAAAGTCTCCTGTACTCTAAGTAACCATAATCATTGAATTGGTGGATTTTTTTTGGTAGAAATGGTAAGGGAGAAATATTTGCATTAAAAATAAAAAAGTGACTGTCTCTTGGTCTCCTTAGAAATGTCCCAATGAGCCAAGAAATCAAGTGTGAAATACCCAAGATGCTACCAAAGCCAGAAACAAGGGATGCTAAATATTACAAGTTGGCTGCTCAGAAATAATAGTGGAGACAAGGATGGGACTGGGAGGTAGCAGAGCATTTCTCTTGAATTTATGTTAATCCTTGCCTTCTCACAGCAACTTGAAACCTAACGTAACTGCTGATGGTCTCATCTTCATAGAAGCCTCTGCCATTTCAGTGATTCTTTACCAAATTTGAACTGTGCTGATTGTGATCTTGAGCAATTTGTTTTTGCCTTGTGAAACTGTTTTCTCATACAGACAATGGGAGCTGAACACCTGCAAGGTGTTTCATAACTCCTGATGATTAATCTGTGTGTCTCCACTGAGGATACTGAGCTTAGGGTGCCTATGTAACTTCTTAAACTTCTTCCATTAAAAAAAAATGACTAAAGTACATATTTTTAAATTTTATTGACATAAAGACAGGTGAAATCCAGGCTGTGAGTCAGCTGAGAAAGAATGGGGCTTAGATTTGGACAAAAAAAAAAAGTCAGTAGAATCCAAAACCTATAATTTTCAGCCATGAAGAATAACACAAATATCAGCTGTGGCTGCTCTTGTTGCTACATTCAGATTTCCTGGAATTTTAAAAGGGAAATGTTCATCTCCTTGGCCTCCTCATCATTTTCAAAGAAACTTTTTGAAAGCACCTTATGTCCCATGTGGAAGGCAGCAAAGATAGAAATTCCCCTTGTGACATCCTTGAGGACACAGAGACAAAGGAAGCAGAGGGAGCGCAAGGTACAGCTTAACCATGACAGCTGTTCCTTCTGCACAGGGTCTGCTTCATTCTCCATGAAGCTGTCCCTATACATGTCTGCTGTCCTAACCTTCTTCCCTGCTGCCCACACACTCGCCACATGTAAGCTCCTCTCACACCTGACATGGTGTGAGGAGGAAGTGGGGTTGGCATGGAGGGAGGGCTATGTTAGGCCTTGTGCATATCCTATGTACTTTGCCAAAGGGAGCCCGTTCTCCCCTAAAAATGTTTAAATGCATTTTGAGGCTCCGTTGGTGAAAAGATGGATAGGATCGAGGCTGAATTCATTATCACACATTCAGTATTACTAGATTTCTTCTGATTTAAAAAGCAATCAAAATAAAAACATTTTTATGGTCCCCTAAAGGTGCCTTTGTGCCTACTGTGCCTAATGGAAACACTGACCCTGGGTGAAGAGCTTGGAAAACAAAATGTCACAGGATATGAGTCGGCACGCAGAAATTTTAGATGGGTGACCTTGAGCAAATGTAAAGAGCTCTCCTGCACCTCAGTTTCTTTCCCAGCAAGCTAGAGGAGAACAAGGCCTGACTTTGCTAGACTGTGAGGGTAGTAGTTAATAGAGAACAGGCTTTGAATACAGTGTAAGGTCACTCATCCCTGGGTCCAGGGAAGATGGGATTTTCTAATTGGTCAGGGTGGATCACATACCTATTTTTCTAGTCAGATGAACAGAAATAAAAATGTTGACTGTGCTCCCAGGATCACATGGGTTGAAGGAAAGGACCCTTCCCCAAAAAAGATGGGGGCTGGGGGAAATCTTTCCTAATCAGACAAATAAACAAGAATAACGACAACAACAACAAAAACCCAGAAACAATATTTATTAAAAATCGTTATTATCATTGTGAAATGAAAATGAAAACAAAAGAGATTAATTTACTTTCTACCTCCTCTCAAAGCAGCCAACTAGAAATTTCACTCTCGACTCATATGAATCCATTTGGATAAAATCATTCAGCCGGTCACTAGTTCTTCTAATTACAACTAGCCTTTTCCACATGGATATAAGGAAAGACATTTGACAAATGTCTTGATCTAGTCCAGACACATCTTATCTACTAACTTTTTCTGGTCTAGTAAACTTAATATAAGAGAAAATGAGGTTGGCTTAACACAGAGGCAGCTCCAAAAATTCTACATGGAGGTAGCCATTAATTTGCAAGGACTGTTCTTAGAGCAAGCATCTTATATGTATTCACATAAATAACTGGATGAGGTTGCTATAGATTTTAAGAAATCAAAGCAGCTATGGTCCGTCCACGTATCAGAAGACACTCTCCAGTGGGATTTTTGCCTAGAGAAACTACAGTGAGTCAATTATTGCCATGCCAAGGCCCAGACAACAAAAGATTTCAAGATGGATAAGTCATCCCAGCTCCCAGGGACCTTCCAATCTTTCCATCAATTCATTGTTCTAAAATTGTGTTTTGGGTGGGTGTCAAAATCAACAATCTGTAGTTTGTCAAACTTAACTTATTTCCACGTTTTGAAAAATAAGAAGGACATTTGTTTTTCTCTAATATCTCATCCTCTCTCTAGACCTCTTGCTGTATTTTTCCCTGATTCAGCAAAGATCACGATGACTGGTTCAGGGATAACAGAGTCATATATAAATGGTCTCCTCCTTTGCAATTTTAAAGGGTACAATGAGAAAAAAGAAAAAATGGATCTGGATTCACAAAATCTGGACCTAATACAGGCTCCAGTGTTAAGTGACTGAACCATTCTGAGCCACCATTGACTCCTCAAGGCTTGGTCATTTGCAAGCTGGATTAGTAATAAATAGCTCAGTTGCCTGCCATACAGGGGTTTTGTGAGGATGCACTTCAAAGCCAGCAAAGTGGTGTATTTCATAAAAAGTAGGAAGCTATAATTATTGCTATTATCACTATAGAACATAACACCAAACATCTGGTATTAACCAGATTTCTACTGTGTTGTGTTCCACAAACTCAGACCCTGAACAATATGCTGACTCTAATTTGTATGTCTTGAAGATGCATCTCAATGGTTTCCTTGAGTGAATATTAATCCTTAAGATGCTCCTCCCTTCCCTTTCTCATTCCTTAATTCATCCTTTCTTCCTCCCTCCCTCGCTCCCTCGCTCTCTCTCTTTCTCTCTCTCTCTCTCTCTCTCTCTCTCTCTCTCTCTCTCTCTCTCTCTCTCTCTCTCTCTCTCCCTCCCTCCCTCCCTCCCTCCCTCTTGTCTACATTCTCTGTGGGTCTTTTAAGTTCAGGAATTGTTTTATTTTGTACCCTCCTCATAGAATAGCTACATTATTGTAATCATGTAGTAACATGTAATACTGTAACAACAGAATTCCATTGTCAGAAAGAATGGCATTTCTCCAAGGAAAGTCTAGTGGTGAGGAGGTGGTGGGGGAGAAACAAGAGAAGGAAGCATTTCAGATCAGTACAGTCACATTGTCTGGTTTCCTCTTTCATTGGGATATCAGAAAAGAAGGCAAACTAAGGTCCTGTAAAATTAAAGGGACATCACCAGCTGGAGGGCAAAGTACCAAATTGAGCTTTTGTCGGAAATTGTTGAGGAGGAGGGGAAATCATCTTTCAAAGCTTCAAACACTTTCATAAAGTTCCTTTAAAACATCTCCACTGACTTTCTTTCCTTCCCTCCTTTTTCAAATGTAAATCACACGTGAAGTTATTTTTTGACATTATTCTGAAAAATCAGCTACCACACATTTATTGAATGAGAGAACTCAGGGGCAAAACAGACAAATGGAAACATATTTTTAGAGTGATAAAACTTGTTGGTCATAAATGAAATCGTGCAAATCAAAGCATTACCTAAACTACAGTCTTTTATGTGTGCAGAAGTTTTTTGGTCAAGTATTGATTTGTGGAGGATTTTCTATATATGATAAAAAATAGCAAATATATAGTAGTATTGATGTAGAATAAACCCCAAGTAAATAAATGTTATACATCATCTCCTTTTAGTGATAGGTTAGCTTCACTTGAGTCTTATCTACTGGGATAAAATACTTGAAAAAAATCTGCAAGGTTGTTAGCCTCTTATATGGCATATGCTTAGCATCAAGGTCACAATGATTGATTGTGAATCCTGGAGTTCAGCAACCTTCTTCATCTAATTTGTGTGGCAGGTGAAAGGTATCAAAGTTCTTAAAAATAATTTTTCCACTTTGACCAAATAATTCTACTTCAGGGAATATATCATAAAGTAACATTCTTAGATTCAATGAAAGTATTTTTCAGTAAGATGTTTATCAGAACCTCATTCACAACAATGAAAACGTGGAAAGACATTTCATAGAGGACAGTAGAAGGATGGTTCAGTCAAGGTGAAGGCCAGCAATGACTCTGCTGCTCCCTCTTCCTGGGCACCACCAGCAGCCCCTTGGCACAGCAAAGGTGGACATACACTATACATCTGTGAAATTGAATAATTTCACAATGCTATACATTGTGATACTATGTTAAGTGGAATAAACTAGTCACAGAAGGACAAATCCTGCCTCATTTCATTTAAATGAGATATGGAAATAGTCAAATTCAGAAAAGACAAGACTACATCAGAGGTTACCAGGCATAGGGGGTGGATGAAATAGGGATCTGTTCAATGAGTTTGAAGTTTCACTTAGGCAGGATGAATACGTGTTAGAAACCAGCCATACAACATAGTGCCTATAGCTTACCATTGTTAATGACACTGTACTGCATACCAAAAACGTGTGAAGAGAATTGGTGCTAAACAAAAGTTTATATCACATGAACTGAAACAAATGGAGTTACGGATGTTTAGAGGTGATAGGTATGTTTATTACCCAGATGATGGTGATGGTTTCATGGATGTATGCATGTGTCCAAGCTCATCATTTGTATACATTAAATATGTGCAGTGCTTTGTATATTAATTTTACTTCAACAAAAAAATAGAAATAAAAGGTGATTTTGAGAGTGCTATAAGAAAACAAGTTACTGTTAATTTGTATTAACATGAAATTTAATGTTCTAATTTAAATATAGGAAAAATATAAAGATAAGGTTCAATTTACTGTATAAATGTAATTTTATTTATGTTATATGAAAAACCAAAAGGAAAGAACTCAGAATGTTTATGATTTCCTCTGTCAACTTTTCTCAATCATTCTAGTTTCTTAAAAAACACGAGACTTTGTTACTTCTGTGATTAACAAAATATAAAATATAAGTTATGATAAACTACATCTGCTCTTTCTGACTATACTTTGGAGGAGAGCTTGTGATATCTCCTCTAAAGCTGGGCTCTAGTGGGCTGTGGCTGGAAATCTATTGGTAGTAACTGTCCTGTCTCTCTAGTCTTGCACCCCTAGTCGAATTTAAGCTCTTCAAGTGAAAGAGATGAAATCTACACTGTATAAACATTGCCTGTTATGATAGTTGGCTCAAATAGGTTATCAGTAAACAGTTCTTACACTAAGTAATGCCAAATAATCCTGAGATTATACTAACATGGGTCATCAACTCTTGTTAGAAAAATAGTAATAATAATAATCCTATAGTTAAAATAAAAGGAACAAAAAACACTTAGAAAAAATGTTTTGTTTTGTTTTTATGCTGACTCAGAGCTGTAAGTAGGCTAAGCACACGCTCCACCACTGAATTATATACTTAGCCCTCGTTTTTCACTTTGTTAAACTTTTTATTTGGAAATAATTATAGATTCACAGAAGTTTGTTTATGTTTACAAGAATAGTACATAGGGCTCAGATGTATGTATGCATATATGTGTGTTAATACATTATCATTATAATGCTATTTACATTATACTGCATCTCTAAATTTCCCCCATCCCCACCAATTAAAAATAAACCATAGATAATCTTATGAGGCAATGTAGATGTGTATGGCACTTAACTGTTTTTGCATTTATGATTATATATGTAATTTTATATTATTCAAATCACATCATACAGGTTTTTATTTTCTTTTAAGTTAGGCTTTCTAATTGCTCTTCTTTTCCCTCCAACCAAATCATCATCATTGTGTGCTCCCCAGGTAACCAAGGCAACATATGGATGTATATCATTATATATTTTTGCTACAATTAAATTATATATGCAGTATATACCAAAAATATTTACAATTACATATGTGTATATGTACATATATATAATGCAGACATGTAGAGTAATGTAAATACCATTCTATTTCATAAAAATGAATATCATCACCCTGGTTCATTATAAAAATAGGATCATATTACATGTTTTTGATATGCCTTTTTTCAATAATATCACTCAAAATATCCTCCAAATAAATCATTACAGATATAATTCATATTTTTAGTAGATCATATTCTATGATTTAGACATATTCCGTGGTGTGCTGTGATTTTTAACTTCACTCTAATAATGAATGGAATCTGCTTTGTCTCTATATTTTGGCATTATCAACTATGTTGTAATTAGCATCCTTGTGTGTGTGTGTGTGTGTGTGTGTGTGTGTGCGCGCGCGCGCACGCGCGCATAATGACATTTCAGTTAACAACAATAATGACCTTTTAGTTAACAACAATATACAACTATGGTTCATAAGATTATGTCATCTAGTGATGTCATAGACATCTTAATTTGTGTAAATACTTTCTGATGTTTGCACAAAAAATAATGGACTGGTAAGGCACATGTGAGGAAGAATTACTTTTCTATTGTCATTATAAAAAAAAATTATCACAGAGCTGGGTTGTAACTCAGTGGTAGAGTGCTTAGCTAGCATGTGTGTGGCACTGGATTCAATCCTCAGCACTATATAAAAACAAATAAATACAATAAAGGTATCATGTCCACCTAAAAAAAAGAAAATTATCACAGATTTAGTAGTTTAAATAATAGTTTTCTTACAATACTAGGGATTAGAAGTCCTAAAGTCTATTGTCAGTTCCTTTTGGAGGGTCTAGGGTAAAAACTGCTCCCTATTTATCTTTCATTTCTCGAAGCTTCCCATTTCCGGTGCATTAGCACCTTGCTGACATCACTTCAACCTGTTCCTTCCATCAACACAAATCTCTCACCAACTGATCCTCCTTCTTCCCACTCATAAGTATACTTGTGATGACCAGGTTCACACTGACAAGCCAGGATGATTTCACAATCTCAAAACCCTTAATTTAATTTCATATACAAACTCCCTTTCACCATGTAAGATTACATATTCAGAGGTTCAGGAGATTAGGTCTTAGATATTTTGGGGAACACTATTCAGCTTTCTGCATAGATAAATATTCATGTGTGATTTCCATAGGATAGGTGAGTAGAGTGAACATTCTGATTTGATAGATGATAGATACTTTATTACTATTAATTTTACCTATTAGAGTATTACTAAGTATTAATTAAGTATTACTATTACTTATTAGAGTATTCACTCTCTTGTTCTTCATGCCTTAGGTTTAAATGCACCTTCCTACCTCAGAGAATTTGAACTTGCTAGAATCAAAGGGGTTACATTGAAGGGTAAAATCTTAACACTTTCCTGAGTTTTGTGCTATCTCAAAAGAAGAACAGTCCCTCAACAGTGACTGCCTTGAACCTGGTTCCCATACAGACAAACTCTAACCAACTACACCAGAATCACAGATGAATCTCATACTTGTAAATAACTATCATTTTTCCAAGTCATTG
Organism: Spermophilus citellus; assembly: GCF_964194105.1. Taxonomy (NCBI): domain Eukaryota; kingdom Metazoa; phylum Chordata; class Mammalia; order Rodentia; family Sciuridae; genus Spermophilus; species Spermophilus citellus. The sequence continues at coordinate 16,253,807 of NC_138183.1, read as the reverse complement.
TTATTTGGGGGATTCTTTGTTATTGCAACCAAAGTTGATTGACACATACAGTATAAATAATATTAATTTTTATTGATAATGCCACATTGCTCTCCAGAAGTTCTATTGAAATGCAAATTTATATAATGGATGATAGCATTTTTATACTGTAATGCCACTACAAAATATGACATCATTCACTCATTATATCCCATCATCTTATCTATAGGATACCTTTATAAAAACTTAAATTCAGCAAATTTATGGGTGTCCTATAAAACTTTCTAGGTTTTTATAGATGACCTACATATAAGAAAATGAGACATATGGATAAAGTTCACTGATTTGGTGGATGTGAAAGTGTACTTCATAATAACTGCAAGTTGTACTTTCTTAGCTGATATTAAATCTTTCATATTGTCATTGACTATTGAAAATGATGAGACTTGATATTGAAAATGATATACTTTTATTCTTAGTTGTTTTCTTTATATTTGTAATAAATTTTTAATAAATGATCTCAAATCTTCATTCCTTGCTGCCAAGTTGGTAAATATTTTATTTCCTGTAGTCTTTTTTAAAGCTATTTATTACGTTTATATATGGGCATATATACTTCTGTGTAGTATATAAATAATAGATATATCATCTATATAAGATAACAGTTATTACATATATGTTCTTTTTTTAACAGACAAGTATGGTCTTTTTAATCATCTCTTTCTTTTCTCAATTATAAAGTTTACCCCTATGCTTAGACTATATTGTGATACTTTTGTTTTATTTATTTAATCATTTATTTTTGTATTTAAGCTTCAGAACCATCTGGAATTTATTTTTCTATGATGTAAGACAGGCTCCAACTTAATTTTCTTCCAGATGGGTAGCCAGTTGTGCCAGCTCTATTTAGTCCAACCATCCCTTTCCCCCATATAGAAATGCTGCCTTTGTTCCATTTTAAATTCTCATATAAATATTGTGACTTATTTTAGAATTTTGAATGTATATTTTGTGACATGGAATTTTCTAAGTCCTGGATTTATAATGTGAAACAAAAACCACTTAAGAACCCATTCTCATTGAGTTTATAGTCTAGTAGGGGAAAGCAGAAAACAACAACAGGCTAACTAACTAAATTTGTAACTAACTGTTTGAGGATGATGACAGGGTGACATAGGGAACAAAGGGCAGGGGGTGCTCTTTGAGGTTGAGGATCCAGAGATGTCTTTTATCATAAAATAACATTTCAACATTGGAGGATGCTGAAGAGCATATTGTGCATGTATCTAATGGGTAGCATTCGAACTGGAGGGAATAGCACATGTAAAGGTCCTTAAATAGTAGTACACTTGGCATGTTTATCTAAAATATGGCAAAGCTATCATGATTGGATAATGTGTCAGAATAGATAAGCTATTATTAGCCTGCAGAGACTGATGTATTTTCTGTTCTTATTCCAATGTGACTTTGAGTTGAACACAAGGTTGTTATAACCTGTTCCAATATTAGCAAGGCAAGGCAAGACAACCTTTTGATACTTTTGATGTATATTAATTTGATAGTATGTGAACTATAATATCATTTCTGAAAGTCTTCTGTGGCTAATAAATTGGTAAGAGATAGATATTTATAGAAAGGTAAAGCATATAGTTTTAATCTAATTAGAAATTATTTAATTTTATATTATACTCTCATAATTTATTTTATATTAAGTACTAATGGAAATTGACCTATTTCAATATTACGTAATTCCATTCAAAGGAATATCATTTTCCCTAGTGGGCTTTTGTTTTCTTTGTGTTGTTTGATAACATTTTGTGGGCTTTTTATACTTATGGGTTTGTTCCTTTCATGTTAATGTGATTTGTATTCATTTTATACTTTGAAGCTAGCTTTATTATTTCTCCATTGCTCCTTTTAGTTGCTTATTGCTAGAATGAATACACACACACACACACACACACACACACCATATAATTTTTTATACCTAGCTACCTTATGAAATTGTTTTACTATTTCTATAAGCTTCTTCTATCTGAAACTTTAGGTTCTCTAGATATATGACCTTATTGAAAAACAGAGATTTAAATCATTCGTCCTCAAGTATTAAATGCACAAAATATTGGACTTTATGCTTTTTGGTATTTGCTAGAACATCAAGAGATCTTTGAGTGCTAATGTAGGTAGCAGTCATTTCTTTCATCTTCCTGATATAACATTAAATAATTTTGTTCAATTCTGGTATAACTATATTTTATTAAGTGTGATTTGTGAATTTCTTGGATGCCTTTTTAAAATATTTTAATATAGAAGCCATCAAGTTTTCCCCGTTACTATGTTGATATAGAGAATTATGTTGATATATTTAAAGAAATCTTATATCAAAGTTAAATTTCTGTATGCATCTATGAATACATTACAACAAACCCCACTATTAAGTATAACTATAACATACCAACAAAAACACTAAAATGAAAAATTAATATTATGACAAAATGGTTTTCTTAATGTTTTCCATTTTTTGTTTAATTGCTTTTTTAATGTCCACTCATTTTTTCTTTCTTTTTGAGACTTCTAAATATCCTGTATTTTGGGTCAAAATCACTTATATCTGCATTCTTGATCATTCTTTCATATATCATCTTTTGATGTTTCTCTTTCTCATCTTAATTTCTGAAAAAATGACACTTCATGATATTAAATATATTAAATGTATTTATGTCTAGTGCATGGCTCTTTTTGTTAACATTGTATAATATGTTATACAGTTTGTCTGTCATGCCCTTATATTTCAGTAAGGTTAATATATATATATGAATTTTCATTTGTTTTGACTGAGTTAATTTCTCCTTCAGATCCCTGTTTGTTTCCTCCACTTTTCTCCTTCCTCTAGTTGTCAGCCCCCTTGTTTGTCTTGTTTTGGTTGATTGATCACTGAAGTTCTGACCTCCAGGAGAAACCTCAATGAGGGTTGTTGGGAAGTGCAGAAATATCTGGACTCTAGATCAAAACATGGTTGCACCTGGGAGTCCAGCAGGCAGCAGAATGCAGTCCTTTCTGTCTTCCTACTGTGAATCTCCCACTCCTAAGTGTAGTAAAAGATAGAGAACATTTACTATGACCTGTGAGATCTTTGATATCTTGAGGTCCCTAAATATTGATGAAGAGCATTCACTAGAATTGCCTACTGGTTCTTGGCTTTTTATTTGACTTAAAAAAGAAGCTACTTATTATATTCTTTTTTTAAGGATTGGGACAGAAGCTGAAACTTGATAACACTGTCCTAATCCTGCATATTTACCGGTCCCAGATCTGTTCAGTATAAAACATATTCATGTGCCCAGTTCCCCAGAATCTTCTCAAGGCTTGGTATTGGAGGCAATAATGCATAATGGAACTTGGACATTTTATAGAAACAGCATGTGCCTGCTTTTCATATGTTACTCATGATTATATTGTTATTGTTTGATTTTTATAGTATTACAGTTATACCCTATGTCCATTACATATACTTATGGATAACTTCCAGCTCATTCAAGAGATAAGAGACTCATTTTCTTTTGAGAGGAGAAAAAAGGGTGAATTAATTATTGCATGTAAAGACTTTATCAATATCTTTCCATTTGCATACTTTCAAATTTGCAAATATTTGTCTGTCACTGGTAAAATTCCTGGCAAAATTATTTTGATTCTTACTACAATGAAGTAGAGGTATAAAAATAGTTAAAATTCATGAACAACTTATTACTTAGTAGACTTTATACTAACAATTATTGTATTTAAACTCTACACTAACTTTTTGAAAAGGTATTATTATCATCTAAATCTCATGAAAAAATAAAATATACAAATATTAAAGAATTGCCCAAAGTCATGTATCCAATTAGTGGTGGAACCCAGAGTTTTTCATCCTTAAAATCAAATTAAAGAGTGTATACTCTTCCCTACCATGTAATCATTCAGGATAACTGTTACCTTTCATATTGATAAACGGGGACATGAGTAACATAGGGTGATGGTTTAGTCAACTTTTTTGCTGCTAAAAACAAAAGACCTGACAAGAACAATTTAGGGTCTCATAGTTTCAGAGGTCTTAGTCCATACATGGCTAGCTCCATTACTCTGGGACCCAGGTGAGGCAGAAATGATGGCAGAAGAGTGTGTGAAGGAAAAGTGGCTCAGGACATGGCCACCAGGAAGTAGACAGGGAGAGAGAGACTCCCCTTACCATGGACAAAATACAAATCCTAAGGGGAAGATCCCAGTGACTGCCTACACTAATGCCCACAGTTACCACCCAGTCAATCAATATCAGGCATTAATGCACTGATTAGGTTAAAATTCTCAAAAAAACAATGATTTCACCTCTAAATTTTTTTTTTTGCTTTGTCTCATGAATGAGTTTTTTTGGGGACACCTCATATCTAAACCATAAGGATGGACTTGCTTTCTCCTGATAACTCAGCAAGTAAAGGGCGAAGCAGAGAATAGAAATTAAGTCGTCTACATTTTCACATATGTTTCTTTTCCAAATATAATGTGTAACTAATATAACTCATCCCATTTTAGAAACTAATCTGTGTGCAAGCATGTAGAAGCATTTGGAGATATTATAGTATAGTTTAAATTAGCCATGATTTAACTTGAGATATTCTTATATGTATTTCTTAACACAATTTGGAGTATAAACATCTCTTATTGTTTTAACCTCTGCTACCAGTGTAGATTAATCTTATTTTTCACTATTACCTTTTGATTTCATTTTAAATTTTTGTCTATTTTTTCATTATAGATTTTGACAACTACCAAAAGTAAATTCGGTTGCAAAGCTTCTTATAAACAGCAATCTGGTTTTTACTATTATAAAGAAAATGTCAACAGAAAAGAAATTGAAATAATTTCAAAAATTTAAATTGAGTCAAGTTGCAGAGATGTGAGTACACTGGAGTCAATGAATATTCACTGAGTCTTTATGACATGCTGGGCACAATGTTAGGCACAGTGGGGGACAGAGACATCATAAGAGCAGTCACTGCCTTTAGCGGGCTCTAATTCAATAGGAGAGACAGGCATATACACAAACAATCTTAATATTAGCCATACTGTTACAAGTGTTGCAACAAAGGGACTGAGAAAGTGCAATAGGGATATAAAGCAAAGATATTAACTCCAACTGGGCGAACTTGAGCAAACAAATAAACTCCACAGCTGGTGCAATAGAATGTGATTCCAGGAAAAAAAAAATACTTTAGTTTTAATTGCCTTCGATGTTATTAGGCAAGTTGCCAAGAAATGTTTTCTTCAATATCAAGTTTTATCTCAGGAATATCATTTTAAAAGTTGGACTACTCATTTTGAGATCTTAGAACAAAATATCCATCATGACGGCTACCTGAGTGGTTAATTTTATCACCTTATTTTGTTTTTCAGGGCATACAAATTTTCTGGATAGAGAAAGTAGCTTTCCATAAGTGATAGAGGACTGATTCGTGACCTTCAGCCCAGCCTATTTCCTATTTTGCTGGGATCCTCTTCACTAGCCTTTATTCCTTCATTCATGTGTTGTTCTCCTTGGCAAAATATTCATGAGGTTTTTCTCTGTGTCATGTTCTAGGTCACTGCATTGTTGGAACCAGGGTACGTTTTCTCTTCTGAAATCATTAGGAATCACATGAAAATGAAGTCAGCGTCCAGCAGCAAAGATGGCAAGGTGCTTGCTGTCTTTTGTGTATTTACTTCATTTACCTCTAGCGAGGGACTATTGGGGATTAGTGAAGGAAGGATGCTGCAGTCCAGATGGCCTGGGTTCAAGTGTTAGATCCACCACTAACAAATATCAGGCACATTACTTAAAAATTTCTGTGTTTCCATTCCTCCTATGTAAAGTGGGAAGAACAGGAATTACTGCTCCATTGTTTAGACATAAGTGATCATTCAGAGCAGAGTCTAGAGTGTGTTCTAGAATAGTAAAGATGAGCTGTTGTTTATTCTGTGCTTTGTCTTCTTCCACTTTAGAGACAAATGACTAGAAGATGATTGAAGATGGCAATGAATGTGTATTTGGGAGAATCAGATGTCCCACATTTGAACTTTAATGACAAAATGTAGTAGCTTCTTGAACTGCCTACAATGTCTATGGGATGCCAACCCTGTTACGTTGTTAGGCAAATGAGAATACCAAGGCTCAAAAAGTTACACAACTTGCAGAGGACACACCAATTAAATTAAAAAAAAAATGGAGATTTTTTTTTCAGGTTTTCTGCTGCTGAGATTCTATTTGTTGCTTATGTGTCACCTGATAATTAAAAATTATTAAGTCTATTTCTAGCATGTATTAAGTGACATTTTAAAATATTATCTCTAGAAAGACAAGTTAAAGGATAGTTAATGTTAATGATATAAGCATATGTTTCTCAATTGCTTATTCTACAGCCTTAAATCTTGCTTCTCTTAAATCTCTCAGTTTTAATCATACATTTTTTTATCATCCTTGAATAGGTTATGCTTTATTGGAGGTTCTAGCTTGTGCACATTCTTGCCCTCTGTCCACTTCAATTTTTGTCCACCCCTTCCAACATATGTAGAAGTTCATAGATATAAATGCTTGCACCCACTTTTTGCCCATCTAGTTCTTATTCTTAAAGTTAGCATGAAATTCTCTGGAACACTTTTCCTGCCCTCTGAACTGAGTACATTATATTGACTGTTACCTTTCTATGCCTAGTGTAGTCAACCCTCAGTTGTTCTTCAATAAATATTCGATTAGCTGGAGAAGGAGTGCATGAGTGAATGAACGATTGGAGAAATAGGTTAATCATAAGACACGTATACAAAAATTCATACCAAAATCTCCATCATTTGCAAGAGGAACAATTAAAATTGATATGAGTTAAGTAATGCACATTTTTAAATGATTAAAAAATACTAACTGGCATAGATAAATCATCCTTTAAAAAGCCTCATCTTGGATGTAAGTCCATTTGTGAATTGCAGCATTCATTTCCCACACATTTGCTTACCTTGAACTAGAAAGGCACCAAAATGCCATGATTAGGACAGAGCTTGCATTCATAGGTTTGTACATAATTCATAGTTTAAGTTATGCAAGTTTGCATAATAAATAGTTTAAATACTGCAGCAACAGAGCTGGAGAGGAAATTAGGATTCTGAATGAAAAAGTTAATTATACCTCCAAGGATATTTTTTTTTGGCAATACATTAAAAACAATCTTATAAGAGGATAATTCAGGCTAAAAAGAGATGGAAATTCAGGAGATTATGGGAGTGGTGATAACTGACAAGTTATCTTATTAAGTGGGGGTAATTAGACTAAATTAATTTTAAAATTGTAGTAGTGGATTCTAGATCAACAATAGCATAAATAATTTCCGGGCCTGATGATCTTGCAGCTGGAGACATTTTTGTTAGACTCTGTTCTTAACATTATTGGCCATTTCCTCTCTACAGCCATTCTATTCAGACAACCCAGCATGTGTTAGGTATAGTTTGAAACTGGAATCCCCACCCTTTTAGATGGCTGCCAAAGCAGATCAAAGAACCAGAAATCCTTAATAAAGTGGCTTTTCCAAAAATTAAAAAAAATGTTGTCACAGAATATTCCTTTGTCCATTTGCATGTCTATTCATTGACCCAGCCAAGATAGGGAAATTACCACTAATAATAGCAAATGGTATTAATACATTTTAAAAGAAATATAATATGGGCATTGGTAATATGCTGAGCATGTCACAAACATGTTGTTGGTGACTTTAAGCAAGAGTCCTGTATAATCCCAGGGCTCAGAGCTATTAAGTAACTGGACCAAAAACATGTAATTACAAATTGGCAGGTCTTTGGTCTGAACTCTACTGGGAAGACACAGGAGACACACTCAAAATCGTTGCACACTCATTTGCCTTGTTCTCACATCAAGGACAGAGACTATCACTTGGAGATTTTTTAATATGAAAATTAAAGGTGTAGGGAGGAATCTGCACTCCAAGGAGAATATTGGAACACAGCAGAGAAAGAAACATAGAAGTGGACAGCTTAGGACCAGGTCTTATTTCAACCATTACATGGCCCTGTAAATTTGAATTTATTATGTAATTTCTCTAGAGATCCTATCCTGATCAGGGAAATAAGGAACACAAGAGGACTTTTAGTAACAAGGCATGGTAATAATAGTGACAACTCAATTCCTTCTGTGGGATGTCCCCTGTCACTTCTATGGATAACTATCCGTCTCCTTCCCCTCTGCTGAAACGAGAGCCCCATAGTCCTGAACTCCATCATGTAACAGGGTCACACACTGTCCCCATGGTTGGCTGCCACCATTGTTCTGTAGAGGAGAGCTATTACCACCATAATCTTGTGGGGTATGAGAGAACTTTGTAGGAAAAGGTCTACCCACACACCCAGACTTCACTTGTCAAAACGTGTCTTGGGAATTCCGTTTCAATTCAGCAGTTGACACCTTTATCACCTCACAGTCAATCTTATCATGGACAGTTGCAGCTCCGACTCCAAATCTGCCCACCTGTTACCTTCTCTGCCACTTCTTTCATTGTAGCCATGTATCTCTAATTAGAATTATTCCCTTATCTGCTACCTTTGCCTCAACTAGGTTTATGCTTAATGCAGGAACCATAAATAACTCTTCTGTTCAGCACCTTCCCATTCCACTCCAAGTAAACCACAGTATTTAATATGGTTTGCAAGACTCTCTAAAACTCGGGGCCCTGCCTTACCTCTACAACCTCACCTATTGCTCATCTCATTCCATCTATTCTAACTTTTTTGTCTTCCTTCATGTTTTAACACTTGCTGCCATGCAAAGTTCTTCACATTTTCTTCTCTTAGGTATCTGCACAACTTTGATCAAATTTCACCTCCTCAGTGATAGCTTCTATGACTATTGTGTTAAAAATGGAAAGTACCCACTCTGGACAATATTTCTTATCCCCTGCTATTGCTTGATTTGCCTACATTGTACAAATCATCCTCTGATCCAACAGGTTAGCTGTTGCCCATGTCTCCTAAGTAGAATTCCAGGTCTCCAGCGGCTGGAGTGTTCACCATGCTGCATCACTAGCATGGAAGATGTTATTGCACACAATAAATATGTGTTGAGTATTGTTTGGATAACTGAATGAATAAATAATGTGCAACTGGAAGCCCAAACAACAGTCATCACAGGCTACCACGCAGCTCTAGAGTTGAGTAAATAGAATTAAGCAGGCAGCTATGGGTGCAGAGAATAAACCTGAAGTACAGAATAGGGAAGCAAGTACAAAATTTGGAAGAACTGCATGTCCTGGAGGGAGGAACCACAAACACTTGCTCTAAGAGCCAAACAAACACCTTACACTCTGGTTTCAGTGTGATCCACCCTGGACTTCCTTTTCTGCAATGTCATGAAGACTCAGCTCACTTAGAGATGGCCTTATTAACCTTCAGCTGGATCAACAACCTACCTTAGATTCAGTCTTTGTTCTTGTATTTTGAGAACTCAAAATACAATAAAGAACAATAAACCATTATTTCTCAACATTACTAATTTCTTTTTATTTGACAAATGTTTGATCTGGCATCTTCACCTATATTATCTCCTTGACTCTTCCTAGAAATTTGCATCAGAAACATTCTTATGACCATCTTACAAGAAGCCACATCTCCAGGAAGAGTAGTCATTTGTCAGAGCCACACATGGTGTTGGAACTGGTTTGGGATTCAAAAGCAGACATTCTGACCCTAAGACCATGGACTTTTCATGGTTTTCTAGGAAGCCTTATGTTTCCAGGGGTACAAACACATAATTGCTTATATGCATCATGGCTACTATTCTTCAACTCATTCAATTTATATGCCCTCACCTGACATGACCTCCTAAAAACATTTAAGGTGATGCCTTAATTTTTGATGGAAAGATTAGGGAAAGATAAATATTTTTCTTCCTCTTATCTACTGAAGATGGCATTTTGTTTTTCTGCCCCACCCTATGCCTTCCTGTAAGTAACTGGCAGGGTCAGGGCTGCCAATATATCAGAATGCTCAGAAACCAAATACAAAAGAATGAAACAGACACCTGACAGGCAAAAGCATCCTTCCAGTTTTGATGGACAGTTGATTATCAATTAAAGGGATGATTTATGACTTAAAGGAAAGGGTAGCTACCTGTCTTCTGAGCACAAAAATCTATCTCTCTATATATATAAAAAAATACATCTTTCAAAAAAATTACACAAAAATCGCCCTGGACTTCCTCATTCTTCAAACTCATATCAGCTAATATAAATGGCTTGCCTGAGGGTGCACAGATAATCAGGATCCCATGTTTTCTAATCCTCTCAATTGTTCTTTTCCCGGCAGTACGTTGCTCCTATACTTTAGAAGATAAAACTTAAGGGCTGGGGTTGTGGATCAGTGGCAGAGCACTTACCTAGCATGTATGAGTCACTGGGTTCCATTCTCAGCACCACATATCAATAAACTAACTAAATAAATAAACAAAGGTCCCTCTACAACTAAAAAATATTTTAAAATAAAGAAGATAAAATTTAAGTCTTGGTTCATTCTCGAGATATTCAGTGACCTGAACATCTTCTGAGACATTCTGCCTCTGCATCCCAAGTTAAATAACACTTTTCTCACAAACCCTTCTACTCTCTTCATCCCTTGTTATTAACTCCTATCTTTGGCTAGCTTCTTTGGCACTACAGTACCTTATTGCTATAATTATCCCAATCAGGAGGGTTGCAATCAGGACAGTCCTAGTGAGAGAAGTCAAATTTACACAAAACTGTTAAAGAGGAAGGACCAGAATCTAGGGCTGTCCCTCTCTTGCCAGTATTCCTATTATTGTTGAGAGTTTCCAAGTGCATTGATGCTCTTCTAAATGGTGGACAAATGTAATATAATTTCTGCTAACTATAATTTGCCCTGACTTTTTCTAATGTCATTGAACTAAAGGTGATCAGTAGGATGAAACAGAAACAAAATCTCCCTTCATCGACTTTTAAGGGTCCATCCACCAAAACCCAGGAAGTATTTATACCAGATATGTCAACTTGGAGAGATTAAACAAATAAACACATGACTACTAAAACAAACCCAGCAATTATAATTCAGGCTGAAGAGAGGCCTATCCAGGTGCTCATTTCCAGACCTTGTTGTGTTCTCCTTGGTGAGAACTTCCAATTTTCGCCTGCATTTACCTCTGCCCTCCCCAACCCTACCAAGGTGTTAAGACCCAGTGAGATCTCAACCAGTAATCTTGCCCTACAGAAGCCAAGGAGGACAGAATTAGTCCTAACCCAGCAAGGTTAGAGAGTGGACGTCATCCCATGACCCCAAGCAAACCGGGTTAAAAATAATATTTTGTTAGGTCTGGAATCTTCTCTGTGCCTTATAACTTATGCATTTTTTTTTTTTACCTTTAGCTTACTACATATTGAACACTTACCTTGTGCTAATTGTTCTGTGAAGCTTTGATCATTTTATTTTATTTAAACTCGTGGTAGTGAGACAGGTATCTACCTGATAGTATTGAGCCTGACCTGTGGATTAGGCTGTCCACCCAAGAGTCTAACTTCTTGGTCACCAGAATTAGATTAGAGCAAGGAACTCTGTTGGCTTGGCTAAATCCATGACCTATGTGTTTGTTCTTAATGAACCTTGTTTACTTCTGTGAAGCTCTGCTCTTAAAACAGCATGACAACTGAGTCTTTATTCCACGGGAAACAGATTACCCATAATTTGGGTTCTTCAGTGTTCTTTTGCCAAGACTCAAGATAATTTACCTTCTCAGAGACAAATGCCTATTCCAACAGAGACCTAGATTACAGTGTTCATGTGAACCCTATGATTTGGACAGCCCCCTCTCATTTCCACATCCTTATCTTATTTAACAGCTCACATTATGATCCATATCGTATCTTAACTTTCTCTTCTAGTCCCTGTGCTATGATATTCCCTCATGAATTTGGACATAAAATGTGTTTGACAAGCTGGGATAGGTCAGTTTATGATTTTGCCTTCACATTTTTTGACTGATGTTATCTGATTCTTCTCTTCCTTCCACAGGAGTTCAGACTCATCAGTGAACTGGTGAATAGATTGCTCTCCCTGAAAATGATGAAGGTGCATCAAAATCAAAGGAATGATTTTAGCTTGCAAAATTAATCAGATATGTACATTTATCAGAGTGGTATAAACTCTCTTATACTTACCAAAGTAAGTATAAACATGGCATTGGATTCAGATTACCTGAGTTCAAACTTAGGTCCTGCCATTTACCACTTGCCTGAAAAAGATAGGACATTTTATCACCATGAGCCCTAGGACCCTTATCTGCAAAGTCAAGATTGTGATGTCTAATAGAGTTGCAACAGAAATGCAATGAATTATACTTTGCAAAATGCTTCACATATTAGTCTGACTCATGCCAGCTCTTTAACATCAATGATGTATATGTTAACGGACCAGATCTGGGTAGTCAGAGACCAAGACCAACTGCTGGAGTCTCTGAAGCTTGGAGCAGTGGGTTGAGCATTTAACTGGAGCATGGAAACCTTTCAAACCCACAGTGATATATTCTGTGAAATTCCCACAACAAATATCTGTAAGAGTTAACTCATACAAAATGCCAGAGGACTGTAGTAGCTATTATAAATAATATCTGTCTAAAAATAATGTTGATGAAATGATAAAAATAAAGCAGAATAATTCTTTTGAATAATCTGGAAAATTGAGAGAGGAAGAGATCAGAGGTTAGAAGTATTTTTCACTCAATTACGTACTTGCTTATTGCTTAAGGGAAAATGACTCCCTAAAATGAGTATTTACGGGAGAACAAATTATTTTTATTAATATAATATTAAAACACACAGAGATATGTAAAAATATGTATGTTAAGAAGCATAATGATTAAAAACACTTTTTAATCTGTCTATAATTTTTGTATTTTTAAAATATAGTTTGAATACTGTTACATACCCCTAAGTGTATTCTACAGTTTTCTAGTTGTTGAGCTTTTAAAAAAAATCCTGTTGTTAACATTAATAATCATCAACTGTGAACCAGATGCTATGAATTGAAGTCCAAGTTGGATGATATAATCAATATCCTGATGGTACATAATATATTAAAATATTTTCTTACTCTTGGAATTTGAATTCAACCAATATTTGGTACTTCATTTAAATAAAATGTTATTCCAAATGATAGTGGGGATTGGAAGATGAGTGGGACAAAACTCCTGTATTAAAAGAGCTTTTTATTTTTTAATTTTTTAAAAATTTTAATTTGTTAAAATTCATATTACAAATATAAAGCACCATTTTTCATATCTCTGGCTGTACACAAAGTAGAGTCACATCCTCATGTCTTCATACATGTACTTAGGGTGATGATGACCATCACATTCCACCATCTTTAGCAATTGTCTCTAAGAAAGGGATCTCATTCATCAAGTTCTGGTAACTGTAACTTAAAATATTTTATTTCTGACCTGCCATGCTATATATTTTTTCTTAACAAAATTAATATTTTAAAGCTTAAAAAGTCCTGTTGTTTTGTAGACAGACTCAATTTCTATATCAAAATTTATCTATATCATTTGTAGATGCAATGCATTCATTTTTATTTCTATATAGGATTTCACCATGGAAAAATCATGTAAAAGAAAATTCATGGCAACAAGGTTCTAGGAGCATAGCTCAGTTTATTCATCTCCCCTAATACTTGCAAAGACTCATATCTTGCCATTTCTTTATTTTAAACTCCTCCACGTCTAAACCAGCTTGCAAGATTAGCACCAGAGTTCTCTCCCTGATTACATGTCAGAGAATTCTATTAATACCTTTCCACAGTAAAAAGGTTTCTTGTCCCCAATATAAAATCCAAGCTGCTAAGCTTGTTTTACTGGCCCATTGCAGGTACAGGTCACTATTCCTTTCTAGTTTGATCTCTAAATATATATTCCTTCTGATCCAAGCTTTCTTTGCTCAGAACTTTGGGAGTGGCACCACTCCTTAGAAACACCCCCAGCCCTGTGCCTTGGTCATGCAATTCCCTTTGGGTAGAATGTGTTCCGTTCTCTTTGCTGAAATAATGAAGTGCTGAATATCATTCGGGACCTAGCTTTAAAGTCACCAAGGCCTTTGAAAAATAAACCTATGTACCCCTATTTAGTGCATCTATATCAAATGGTGAATTGCTCTTATACTTATTTGTCTCTGTCTTTGACATGGTAGTAAAGAGACACATCATCTCTTTCAGATCTCAAGTTCTATCAAAACAAGAACCACAACCTTTCTATAGTGTCCTCCTACCACCACAGCTTCACCCCATGTATTGCTCCCATCTCAAGGATCAAGGTTAGGCCTGGGACAGTAGGACAGGGCCTAGTTATGGTTACCAAATAGACTAGAGCAAAGAGACCTGAAACACACTCCCAAGGGCTTCAGAAATCACTATGATCTTTTCTGATGACTGCATAGCAAATTGGATTTACCTTTTCAGTTTTACATTATTCTTGTGTTATTGGGATTATGATGAATAATAAGATAATAACAGCAATTAGCTTCTGGATGACTAATGGTCCCTTAAATTGATTTTGAACAATCAATTTGAACATCTTCCCGTGGCCAAATTAGAATAAGGAGGGACAGAGAGTTTCCATAAACATCCCTGAGAATGAAATTGATTTAAAACAATTATGTCCAATGAACACTCAGGGTGGTATGGAAGCTCCCTAGGGCTTGAGAGTAGGGACAGGGGACAATTTAACAATTTAACTCTGTTTCTGAGGAAAAGAGACTTAAAAGATTAAAGAAGTTCTCAAAATTTATTCGTATGCTGTTCAATTAAAACTCAGTGGTGTTTCCAACATAGAACTTTCATTGTACATTATTTTCTTAGTCCCTTCCAATCTACCCAAACCTATTGAACCTGTAGAGAGCCTAACATGTGATATTTGATCTCGACCATAGATTACTACAGTCATTGAGAAGCAATGTTTTTGTCCAACTTGGGCTTCAACAAGGACCCTCTCTCTCCACTGTGGTGGCACCTGAAACTCCATCTGACCACTTCTTTCTACCACAGAAGTGAATCTCAAGAACTCCAGGCTATGGGGAATGAAGACTTCAGATTTTGTCTAGAGTTCCAACAGCACATGGTTGGAGAAGAAAGGATAGAAGAAACGGAAGGAGAGATGCCACCATTTAGGTGCAGAGAGCAGAATGGAGGCTCTGGTTTTCTGGCAGAAAACCTCTACTTTGTCCTTGTAGTCCACAATTTTTGGCTAGTCATTTATTTTTATCTGCAGACAATGGATTTTCTGCACATATTTTCACAGTTTATGCCCTTCCCTGCTGTTTCTGACTAGACATACTTTTCTCCAGTCCTTGACCAATGCAGAAGTTCACAGCCTTTGCAGGAGAAGCAAGGGAGATACGATATTATAAATAGATTTAATTCATTACACAAAACATGGGAGTAAGGGTAGGGGAAAAACTAAAAGGGATCTGATAGATTCTGGCTGTCCCTCGACAGGCCATCCAGAAGGTGATTTATGAGGCAGATATCCAAAGCTGAGAGATGAGGACATGCCTCTTCATGGGGTGGAATAAATGGGATGTGGGTGGGTGGGCTGCTGATTTTAACCCCAGGACCAGGATATGGGGATCATCACTAGTAGTAGAGAAATAAGGGAAGAGGCGTTACATAGCACAGGATTAAGGAACTTCCCTTCCTCCTTCACATTCCCTCCACAACCATCACCTGCATTTCTCCCCCTGATGTTTAGTTTAAGGGGTGATTGGCTCTTCACAATGTACTAATATGCGCTATATGCTCTTGAGTGTATTCTTCTATACCTTATTGGACCTTTATGCTGACCCCAGGAAACTGATACTTTATTCCCATTTTTCAGATTAAAAATAACAGGCTAAAATATGAATTGACTTGCTTAAGGTCACAGAAGTAATAAATGTCAAAACCAGAATTTAAACCTGGTCTTCTGATCCTAAGTTCATTATTCTTCCCACAGTAACAATCTATTGCTAAAATATTAGATCCAAAAGGGATGTTAGAGATTATTTTTGGTGCAGCAATGAAACATATATTCTAGATAATGTGCCAATTGTAATCATTTAAATCTGCCTTGAGAGAGTGCTTAGAACATGGGACCCATCACTGGCTCAATGGGAAAAAAGTACCATGATTGATTCTTGATGTCTATCTCAGGCCCCTGTGCCAGGTACTTACTTTCCAAGCTTAGCATAATTTTCTACCTTCATTATTACCAATGGGAAACTGACATTGGGAGATTTAATATCAATCACCGAGGAGTACGCGGGATGGTGTTGGCAGAACACCATTTCCATGCTGTCTGACCGTCTACTTACTGCCCTTGGCCACATCCTGGTTCTTCCCTTGGAGTTATCTTGGGAAACCTGCCAAAACACTCATTTCTCTGAATGTTGTTGTTTTTTTTTTTTTTTTAATCTGTGTTTTCTCTCTCACAACAAATACACCCATCATATGAGTAAAGAGATTTGAAGAGAAAGCCATCATGGAATACTAACCTTCAAATTTTAATAAGATTCCCTAGTTAAGATTTTTGTGGAGGACACACAGAAAGGGTCATGCAGCAAGTGATTGATAGGCAGCAAGCACTGGCGTGGGGGCTGAGTGAGCAAATACAGAATGGTCAAGGAATAACCAGATGTGGCTCAGCATTCAGGAGCCAGCTTGGGCTAAAATTTTCTGAATGATTTTTCAAAGGCTTTCTCAAAACACTATGGATGGTTTGTTGATGCAAGGAAAAATGATTGAACCACTGTCTTCAAATTGAGGAGAAAAATACTACAGAAGATACCATTCATAGAGACGATACCCACTGAATGGCAGAATAAAAGTATGCATCTGTAAAATGAAGAGGTAATATAAAGAATGCATCCCAGTGACTCAGAAAGAAAATTATTCTATATTAGTACCTAACTTGTGTTAGAGATTAAACAAGACAACAAAAAATAATATTTTAAATAATTAGAATGGCTGAACATAAGTGTGCTAATGCATGTGCATTTTAGCTCTCTGAATAATCTGCCTAATTTGTTTTGCATTGTAAATACACCTTTTTAATTCTTTCTGTATCTATGTGTGAAGAACATCCCCAAGTTTAACTGCAATGCCTTCCTTGTATTGCTTCCTCCCTGCTCCCATTGAACACAGGAATGTTATTAAATTTTGTGTAATTCCTAAGATACGACTAGTGAACATTATTAGACTGGAATTGTTGTCCAGGAGAGGAAGTCTTAGAGAAGTTAAGTGATTAGCCCCAAGTCACACAGCTATCAAATGACTTAATATTAATGAGGAATGAGGTTTCTTCACTCCTAATGTTATGCACTATCTCCTTTATATATTGTAGTCAAAAAATATCTGTGCTTCTGTTACCTCTACTCCCACCTCTTTATTCATTATATCTCCTTTTTCTCAATTGATGTCTTACTTTAATTCAAACCAACAAGTATTTATGGAATTTTTTTTTTTCATGCATCCACTAGACATTGAATAGAACTATAAAACTTGCTCCAAATTAAAGGCAAGTGCTGGTGATTTCCTACCTGTCTCCCATTTTCTTTTCAACAAATTTTGTTCAAATCATGGTTGATCTCTTGCTTAACGTGGGAGGATAACTCTGTCACAGACAACAGGAATAATTCCAGAATATAACTGTGTGTTCACTTCCTTGCCAGGGATGTGCTCAGTGGGGGTCATGTGCTCCTGCTCTGGAAAAAGGGAGGAAGTTGACTCCAACCCCTGGGAAAGATTTTAGTTGTTTGTTTATTTATTTATTCATTTTTGCCAAGAAGATTTCAGAAGAGTGGAGCACATGTCTGTAATCCCAGCTAATCAGAAGATTGAGGAAGAGGATCACAAGACTGAGGCCAGTCTAGGCAGTTTAGCAAAACCCTATCTCAAATAAATACATAAGTAATTAAGTAAATGAATAAATAAATAAAGAGGACCGGGGTATAGCTCATTGGTAAACCTCCCCTGGGTTTAGTCTTTGGGAACACAGGGAGAAAAAAAATTCCAGTAAAGATGTTTACTTTCTCATATTGGATGTGGGAGCATTTGGAAGAGAAGCTCACATTGTACCAGCTTTCTTCCCGTATTGAAGGCAGATTTCTGGCACTGGAATACTAGAACTTCTGAGCTGCCTGGTATGTGAAGCAATTTCCTATTTGACCAAAGCTTTCCTCTAACTACTGGAAGCACCGTAACTGATCATGTGTTTTTAAGAAACTGCTACAGTTCTTGTTACAGCTCTAGTGTGTGGTTACTAGCACACACTGTGGGGTCAGACTCAGAATAGATTATTTATTCTGACCCTTGACGGCTACGCAATGTTAGGCAATTACTTAATTTTTCTGTTCTTGGAAGCCTCCTTTTTTCTCCTCTGCTTTACTGTTCTGACAGCACATAGCATTCTTTGACATGATAATTCATTTTAATATATATGCATACATACGTTTCCTTTACTCTTTGTTCAATGTAAAGTTCCATGAGAAGGCTGTGATCTTAATGTATGTTGTTTGTGTCTGAATCAGAGTGCCTCACATGCTATAGAAGTTTAATAAGTAGCTGCTTAATAAATTAATTGATTAATAAATTAATTAATAAAACTGTAACTGCTATGTCATAGGATTGTTGTGATGATAATTTTACATAACATATGTAAATATAGTTTGAAATTGCTGGCATATGAAATGAATAAAGAAAACAGTTCTCCATTAGCTTTGCATCTATAACTAGTTTCATGTTGATATTGACTGAAGGTCACCTACCATCTAGAGATAACACATTTGTTGTTTTAAGCTATTCAATTTAGAAACAATTTGTTATATAGCAAGGATCTCAGACCTTCTCTATACACTTTCTACATAACTCAGAAACTTTGTATACCTCCAATACTTCTCTCATCATCCCTAGTTTTCATTTAATCAAATATGTATTTTCATTTAATAAACACCTGTATGTGCCCCCTTCACAGAGGCAGAATATTAGAGAGTGACAGAACTCTCAGGACCTGCAAGATTCAAGTCATGTGAAATCCACCTACTTCAGGCTGCCTCTCTGGAGTTTTGTAGGTACACAGGTCTCTTGGATTACCACATCTTTGAACTCTACAGGTTGGCATTAAATTTTAAGGTTGGCTTGACTGCACTCTCGTTGTATCAACAATTCGAAGCAGGAAATAAAATTTCTAATATTTATGCATCCCTCCAAATAAAATGGAATTTCCAACACTACATGGGGTAAGTGGATAATGTTTCTACATGAATTTTTTTGATCTTTCCAAAATTCATAGATCTATTACCCAAAACAATCCCATGTGCTAATAATGACATGTTTTTAGAAAACAATCCCATATACCAGCTGCATTCTTTTGAATGTATATTTCATGCCACAGTTTTTCCATATATTTATCTCATTAAAACTTTATAATGATTCATTTACGAAGAAATTATGATTATACTTATTTCACAGGAGGTGAAAGCTTTAAAAACTCAATGAATTAGGAAGAGGTATAACTACAAATTGCACCCGACCAGACAGTTATCAAATTTATATGCCAAACCTTACTCCCTATTGTCATGTACATCCACACTCCTTGTGGCAGAAATCATTAGATAGTGAAAGAGAAATGGCCTAGCAATGTGGAAATTGAGAGTTTAATCTTGGTTTCTGCCTCTCGTATCTGAGTGAATTAGCCAAATCACTTAATTCACTAGGTCTCGGATATCTCAGTTTTTCAGTAGCAAAGTGTCTACCTTTTTTTTTCTTTATCTCCCAGGACTTCATATGAGACTCTACATGGGATAATGCATATGCATGAAATTTAGCAACTAAGTCATGACACAACAATGAAATATTTACTCCTATAACCAAACAGGTTATGTACACTTTCTATATGCAAGATTCTATTGCAAGCACTGCAGCTCAGTGCTTAGATATGCCTGCCTTGGTGGACATTATAATCCATTTCACAGGAAACAGACCTTCAAAAACAAATAAATGAAATAGCATGGTATATAGAAAGTGATTCATACTATAAGGACATCAACACTACAACAGCAAAAGTAGGGTGGGAGATTAAGATGTGGCAGAGAGGGACACAGTTCAAGGTGATGTGCACATTTCCTCATGAGAAGCAAATATCTGATCAGAAGGATGAAGAAGGTGATAGAACAAGTGTTTAGGTTATACAGGGGATTGTCTCCCAGGTTTAAAAAAATCATAAATGGAAATAGAGTAGTTGTATGTCCTGAAGTGAGAGTATGTCCAGTGTGTTTTAGAACAGTAAGGAAGCCAATGTGGCTAGATTAGAGTGGGTGAGTGGGAATGTGCTAGAAATAATATATCATAGTTAGTAAAAAGATTAGCAAGACCCTATACATCACCATCGGGACTCTGGAAACTCCTTTCAGTAAGATGGGCATCATTTGAAAGGGTGATGTCACCTCACCCACTCATGGAAAGGAATTCTTTCACAGTTGGTGTTATCCTGGGGTAGGGTGGTGCTAGTGAGTGAGTGAGTGATGGTCAGGTGCTGGGCATGCACTGATGATCCAGTGAACAAGATTTGTTGGCTGATGAGGTCTGCTCAACTTCAGGGATGGAGTTTGTATTTGTGTGTGAGAGGAGTGTGGGGAGCAAGTCTGGAGAGGTGAGGCAGCAATGTGGGTTATATTTGATTCTCCTGTTAGACATCCATATGGAGATGCCAGTGGATTTGGAAAAAGGGAGTCGGAGCTCAGGAGAGACATCTTGACTGAAGAGATAAATATAGAAGTCACTAGTGTAAGATGGCACTAAAAACCATATTCTGGATGAGATCATCAAGGGAGTGATTGCAGATAGAGAAGAGGAGCCCTGGGACAGCCAATGCTTAAAAATAAGATTAAAAGGACTCAGAAAAAAAAACACACTATTAGATCTCATGAGGTAGCAAGGAAAATGTGGGGTATGTATCTTGAGATCAAGTGAAGGGGACCTGTTTCAACAGTGAGGAAATGATCATTAAGCAAATGTTTTTGTTTCTGTTTGACTGTGAAGGTGAGAATTACCGATGGAATACTGAATTTAGCAACAGGGGGATGGAGAAAACCTTGGAATGGCAGGTAGTGTGATTGTTGCCGGACTTCAGGAGTAGAAAGGAGGCCGAACAGTCAGGTTCAAGTAAAATAATAAATAAATGAAGGAAGGAGATTAAAACCTGTGCACTTTCCTCAACAGGTGATTATGATGATCAAATGACATAATGAAGCTAAATGTACTCTGTGGAACATGAAGGGATATGCCAATGTCAACTTAACAACATCAAGGTCATGGGGCATATGTGATCATTAAGTATCTGCAACGATTTGTATGCTTTCAAAGATTGTTCAGCCCCACACCAGAGATCACACCTCCACACACACACTTGCTCACACACACGCACACACACAAACACCACTGTACACAGATTTTCTAAATAATAAGAGAGCTTGAATATGTATCATGAAGCTCTAGCTGGTTCAAGAGTTAAGCCAGCCTGTTACAGCTCTGGTTTCGCTGACATTACCAGACGGCATTAATTTAATTCCACTCAGTTATGCTTTTAAATTTGATTTGAGAAATGTGTCATAAAATGCTATTGAGAAGTGCGGTGCTGCATTCGTAAGCAGGCTGGGAGCTTGTGTCTGTTCTGGGAATCCTTGAGAGAAAGGGATTGAGATCATGTTGTGCCTGTGGACTAGAGGGAGGTTACTCTTAGCTGGATCAGGTGACAGAGTTTGCTCGTTGTGGAGAGGGTATCTGAAGCAAAGCACACATCTCTAGGGAATAAGGGAAGGGATTACAAAGAATAAATGGAGGCATATGAAAATTGTAACTTTAACAAATATCTGTAATAGTTTAAAAGACTTTGCATGTATGTGAAACTGAGTTTATTTTAAAGCCCTTTAGCTCATTTATCTTACTGGGGATATCCATACACTTTCTCCTGACCCTTTTCTGGCCTTAATTTCTTTAGGCTTAAAACTGCAAGTGGTGCACAAAATCCATTGTTCATAAATACAGATAAAGACACTTCAAAGCACATCACAAGGGTCCATCTATTGCAGTATAGAAAGACAATTCTGTAACTTATCTTTTTTTCATTTATTTTTAGCATCTTTAAAAATACATATTCCTTACACCTTTTTTGCAAACCACATAAAATAAAGCAAAAGTGGATAAATAAATAAGTCTACATTGCGGGTATCCTCCCTCTCTCCATATTTGTCTTTTTAGTATGGTTTGATTGATTAATAGATTGACTTATGTATTCTGATAGAGAGATGCAATCAAAATAATCTAGAGAAAGACTTGCTTGATTGATCTCTCGGAGCTTTCATAGCTCTATTTGTTTTAATGATTTTATGGCCCCAAAACTGGTTATTCTAATCATTGTGATTATCTTAAAAAAGTGAAATGGAAGTTTGACTGTTAAATTGGCTGTTCAGCTTTTGGTTTCTTCGTGATTAAAAGGAAAAATTAACTCTTAATTACCAGTTACCAGAAACTTTGTGGAGGCAGTAAGAACTAAGTTTCCATGTTTCTAAAATATCGTAAGTAAGACTTCACAGGAAATTACAGCATAGTAGTGGAGAATTTTAGTTTGGTGCAGGATATCTTTGCCATCCTTCCAGTTCTAACACCAGTTGGCTGTGGGAGGCCAAACCTGCCACTCCAACATATGGGCCTCATAGTCCAGCCTGCTGGTGTCAAACGTTTGCAATTGTTCCAATGGAAACTCAATTCCAAATGGTCTTCCCAGCCAGGTCTTCCTGTCCCCGCTCCCCTATGATAGAACCCTCTCACAGGCATTACTCCTGTTGCCTGCAGCAACTCCATATGGTCTACACGACTTTATCTTCTTCATATACTCTATCTGTGATTGTCTATTTATGATGTTTTGATCTGCTTGTCTGTCTTTGCTAACTAGAATATGAACTCCATGGAAACTACGAGAAGCAAAGACAGAACAGGAGGCAAATGAAGTTTATGCTTCAGGACCCCAGGGCGTTGCCTTAGCAATGTGATCATGTGGTTATGGGTTTTCCCCCCAAATTTTCTAAAGAAAAATATTCATTCTATTATATAACTGCTCAAGACTACTGTCTCATTTTACTCCTACTTTTCCTTCACTACAGTTTACTCTGTGTCCCGTGGTATGGATATTGCATTGCCAAGGCTTAAAATTGTGCTTAAATGTCTCAAATGTCTGTCAGTATTTAACATGAATTTCCAAAGACATTGGTCAAAATCACTGTGACAGGTCAAATTGTTACGTTTTTATTCAGTTCTTAGTGATTTCCATGAGCTACAGAAGTCAACAAAATAATCAAAAAGGTTGAAATAGACAAATGTGGATGTTGATCAAAAAACACCAAGAATATATAAGATATATCATTGTACAAAAATGCTTAAAATTCCCTAACATCTTTTTTTTTCTAGTTTTTTTTTCACTGTTACATTATAACTGTACATAATAGCAGGATTCATTGTGATATTTTTGTACATGCATATAACATAATTAGATCAATTTTATTATCCAGACCTTCTCCTTTCCTGAAATCTTAGTGATTCTTAAGGAAAGTGTTCTTAAGAAAATTTAGTACACATTTTCCCAAAATTATAGCAACCCTAAATATGCATTTATAAATTTTCAATAATAAATTGTGAAGCTAAATATAACATTTTTCAAATTGTCAATTAAAAAAATATCTAGCCAGAGGGAAAACCTAAATTAACTTCCTAATCAATAGAAAATTATATAAAATTATATAAAATATCAGGTGAATATATCAAAAGTAGGCAGTTAAAATATAAACACTGTTATAGAGGTGGTTGTATGGAAAGGCACACTATATTTTATTTTTCTGAATTTTGTGAAACATTTGTTGACATTTTAGCACTGTTAGCAGACAAGCATTGTAATATGTTATCACATCTTTCCTAATACTGAATAAAGATTACTTTCATATTTAAACTTTTGTTCCTTCTGTAATTTATTTTAAGGGGCCCCCTCAGATTATATAAGCTATACTTCCTTTAACTGTAAGATCACCCTTGCAGAAAACTTTTGTTTCCCCAAAAATTTTTATTCCCATGTTTCAGAAAAAGACAGAGGCAACAACTGCTTGGGAGGATCACAAGATGTTCTTTAAGAATCCCTTCTCAGCCTGATTTGCTGTTTCTCTTGAGAACCCTATGATAGAAACTTTGGCCTTTATTTCTTGGAGGTCACGAAGAATTGCCCCTAAGGAGATCTGCTTCTGGTGAGGATTACGCAGTCTCCTTTAAGGAGCATCTCAGTGCATCCTCAGGCCCTATACCAAGACGCTCTGAAGTAGGCTCAGCAGCCTCCACAGCAACCCCCTTTACACACGAACTTATTTTGCTTGTTTGAGCTTATGTCAAAGTACACATCACATAGACCTTCCATGTAGTTTTGGCAATGTCCCACCAAGATGGCTGCCCCCCACCTCCCCAGAGTCTGGTTGGCTGCTTTTTATCTCATAACACATTAGATCACAGAGTTCTTGCCCTAATTTTATAGTTGCTATATACTATGCATGCATAGTACTTCACTTGGGAAATCCATAAAGGTACATTACATCTCTCATTTGTAGCAACAAGAACAAAAACAAAAGCAAACCAAAATGTCAGGTTTTTTTTTCCCCCTTCTTTTCTTTATTCTTTACAGAATTAGGCTTAAATTACAAGCTTGAAAGTTGAGATTCTTTCCTATCTTACTTCAGCCACATGTCCTGCTGGGACTTTATGACCAGGGAATGCTAAGGATTGCACATCCATTGCTGCCATCATTAATGTGTTTGGGACTGCAGGAGCTTAAGAATGTCCACTCCGTGCATGCGGTAAGAACAACAGTTCCACAATCCCTATTGATCATTTTCTGAATTCCATGTAATAGAGGTTATATGGGTTATATGCATTTTTCTCCTTCTTTGGCATATGTGGTTATCCAAATATGTATTGCGGTTTTAGCATTAACCACGGGGAATAGAAAAGGATGCTGCAGGCAGGAGATGTTCATCAAGTATCAATTGAATTGAATATGTGGTCACTTAGGCACAGGCCAAACTAAATCTGTCCAGAGTTACCATAATAGTGACTACAGTGCCTTGAACAGGGTAGAAGAAAATGGCAAAGAGTACATTTATATTAATGGTACATTAAGAAAAGGTATCATTATCTTCATTTTTCAGTTAAAGTCTCCCCCAGTAAGCATAAAAAGAATGAGAAATAAAAAATCATAAATTTGTACATTATGTTCTTGGAGTATTGACTATGCTGAACACTTTTCATATTTTCTTAAAGGTGAACTATTTTGTTGTCCCTATTTTTCAGATTAAATCAACATTTAAAAGGATAAACAAATCACTCAAAAATCATGTAATTCATAAGGGGCAGAGTCAGGATTTGAACCAATTTTGAATGTTTTTAGAGGCAAGTATGCCCTCGTTGCTTTTCATCTAATTTAAAAATGTGAGAGCCATTTATTACCTGAGTTCAATTTATTATTTCTTTTCTTAAAAATCTCCCACCTTTGACTTTATGCACACCAGCTACTGTCCCCACCACACTCCCCGAGAACTAGTTAAAAATTCTCTGCAGTTAATTTTTTTTCCTTCTGTCCATCTCCATCCTTCTGACACCAGCAGAGTTACATCTTCCTTGCAGTTTCCAATCTCAACTAGCACAGAAGAAGGCTCTGGGCTCTGCAGGCCGACAAACTAACCTTGGCATAATGAATGACCCGCAGCTTCAGAATGCCGCTGGAATGCCAAATGACCACAGCTCTGTGCCTCTGGAATATGGAATGGCCCCAGCATTAGCCAGGTGACCCATGCTGCACACCACTGGAATGAGAAATAGATTACAGCTCCTAGAATACCAAGTGTGAGCTTGGGAAAAAGACAAGGAGAAAGCATTGGATGAGCCTCCCTGCCGAGGAATAAGGAACATAAGGCATGACAGCGACTGGCTTTGCCGCCATGAGAGAGTTATCTGTTAGTGCTAATCACCCCTGAGTCTGTCTGGGAAATCTCTTTGAACTTCCCACTGAAACATTTTAGACCCTCCCCAAATCACAGAAACAGGTCTATTCCTGTGCTTAGAAATGTGCTCCTCTGAATCCATGCTTCCTGGGCTTTGCCTAAAAGAAGAAACAGACAGAAAACTTGTTTCCAAATTCATCTTCCCAGTGCATTAATTTGGACTTACAAAGCTTTGTAATCTCTTTCGATGGCGTCGGCAGCTACAAAGTCCCATTCGGAGACCACAATTCCCCCTTGAGGATGCCCGAACCCATCATGGAATTTGCCTGTAAAAGAATAAAGGTGTGAGGATATTTGCATCCATCATATTCGGTAACTGGGATTTTAATGAACCTTGCTTCTTTTATTCCTTCATCTTTTTTTTTTGCACTGTCATTCCTCTGTGAATATTTCTTTTTTTTTTTTTCTTTCCCTTTTCCATTGCATTTCAATGCACTGGTTTTAAAAGGAGGATTTGCAAACTGAGTATTAAAACTCCAGGGTACTACATCTCCAAAATCTATAAGACGATAAGAAGATAAGAGGCCAAACCCGCTGAAAGCTTCTCTCCTGGTGTCTGAGGAACTTGTAGGCTCGTCTTTAATACCCCTAAGCCAAAGCAATCTGCCCACCTCCCCCACAACCCTGTCTGCCTAACGCAGACAGATAAACTTAGCATTAAAATTCCCTACACTTTGGCAAATGAGTACCCAGGAGGCTGCTGACTCAATCAGGGCTTGTTTTACTTACAGTGTAGTACTGAGAAAGGCCATAAACTCCAGCTTGACAGATCTGTAATGCTCATTTCAATATGCTTTCCCTGTGTGCGGGCTTCTGATGAACTTTCATATTCCGCCAACAAAATATAACAAACATATTAACGACATGTGGTAAATCGTCACTGGATAGACTGTATCCTGATGATGGAAATAGTTGTGGATAAATGAGATTGTTTGGCTGCCTGATGCCACTTGGGGGTCCAGGATCATGCAATGTCCTTGGTGGGGAGGAAGCTGGCTATGGAGGAGAGGCAAGTCGGCTAGAGGGAAAGGTGGATACCTTCACTTGGAGCACATGGTGAATGGAAAGCTGGAGTGTCACATCCAGAAGAGACTGTTGACATCATTTTGTTAAGCCCATTAATCTTATGTATGCTAAAATTAAGGTCCAGAGAGGGGATATGAGAAAACCAAGGCTGAAAAGCAAGTAGGCGATTCCTGAATCATGGTACAGGGCTCTTCTGGCTGGTGATGATCTGCATCTGAAGCTGTCTTAGGAAAGAGATTGAACAGAAAGAATGAAGGAAATGTCACTGTGACTCAAGTCAGCCCTGAATCCCCGTGTTCATCTGCATCTCTATGCATCGCTGGGATCAGGTCTCCTTCTAGCTCCAGTAGTTAGGCTTTTCTACGAGCACATGAAATGAACACTAGGGGTATTAGATGAGTGTGGAGTACTTTTGCTCTATTGCAACCCCAAATGGAGAAGTATAGTTTCCTTAATATTATCATACATTGCTAATAACCTACTACCAATATAAAATCTATAGATTTTTTTTTTTTACTAGTAACTATGGGCAGTAAGATGTACCACGTGCAGACTCTGATTTACTCATTTACCAAGAGTTTTAAGTAAACTCTTCACTTCCCCCTTTTCTCCTTTCCTTTCATCTCTCCTTTCTTCAATAAATGTCTACTTATGACCAAGCACTCTGCAAACCTCAGGAGCATAACAAAACAGATGTGATTCCTAACCTTTTGTGTGACATAGTTAAGTAATTGTTATACAGTGTGAGATATCCCAAAGATGGGAAATTCAAGGGAACCATGGGAGACCAGGAGAGGGGCATCTGGTGGAAAGGGGAGCAGAGTAAGCCTCCCCCGGGGAATGACTTTTGTGCTGAAACTTGAAGCATTGGCAGGTGCAAATTGGATTGATGCTTAAAGTGGGGATAGGAGAAGTCCTAAAAAGGAAGGCTGGAGAAGAAATAGAGATTCAGCTGAACCTCAGCTATGTGTTGTGAAATAAATGAAGGTAAATGAGACCAGAGAGGTGAAGTGTGAGTGGTGGGGATTGAAGATGAGGGCCTATAAAGGATTTGGAATTTACTGGGCATTGAAGAAAATGGTGTGACTATATTTGTCTTCCGATGAATCAAAGACCAGGCTTCGAACACATAGTACACAGATAATCACAGTATTGTATTGATCTCACACTCAAAAACTAAATATGTATGAATGAATTAAAACAGTAGAAAATAAAATGGCTTCAAGAACTTTTTTAAGAGTGAGTCTCAAAACCCAGAATGACTCACTTCGGCAGGAGCATGGGAGAGTTGCGTGTGTGCAGTTTAATGAGAGACGGGAGATTTTGATAGGAGTTCAAAGCTTTCCACGGTGGTTGCATAATGTGTATTTGGGATCACTGACATTTGCGATATACCAACTAAGGATTAAATGCAGAATTTAGGGCTGGCCCCAGTCTCTTACTTCATGAAGTTTTTATCTTGCAGGAAAGAAATAATTAATAAGAACTGCAAAGAAAGAAGAGGAAATGATATAAACTTTCTGCACAGCCCAAATGACCTAGAAACCTACAGAGACCAAGCATATCCTGCTAGTATCCAAATTGTAAGTAATGCAAATCTTTAAAACAGCTAGAACTGTTTGGATGGATGTGAAATCTCAGGACAAAATGAAAGCACCAGATCATTAAGTGAGCTAGAAAGTATCCACTGCACACTTAGGTACTAAAAATGAGTGATCTATAATGCTATTCATTTAGAAGTAAGCATTTTATAAATGTTACGACTCTTATAAAGGTCGTCATTAGGCCAGCCTCATTGGCTGGTATCAGCTGAGGTTTCCGTTAAGATATACCATGTGAATAGAAGTACTTGTAGAGTTTATGGTGGGTAGAAAAGTGAGTGGAAAGGAGAAAACACTGTCATTAATAGAGGAGACTAGCAGGGCATAGTGGTGAATGCCTGTAATCCCAGTGGTTTGGGAGGCTGAGGCAGGAGAATCACAAGTTCAAAGCCAGCCTCAGCAACTTAGCAAGGCCTTGTCTTAGAATAAAAAGAGCTGGGGATACGGCTTAGTGGAAAAAGAGAGAGAGAGACAAAGAGAGAGGACATTACAATGTCATAGTATGTCATCTCACAAAAAAACAAAAGTGGCCACCTACTATGTACCTACTGCATAAGTTTGGATATGAAGATAAATAATGTTCTTCTTTTGGGGGAATTTTCATGCCATTATAATGTGATACTGCTAAAAGCATCACATTATGAATAATACAATTGTGAACAGTGTCTGAAAAAATAGGAATAGAATGGGGATGGAAAGTGGAGAGAGTGGGGCATGTGACAGACATGAAAATGGACCATGGGGGTCTCTAAGTGGGTGAATGTACTGCTTTCTAATACTATCACTCCATCATCACCGAAGCTACACTTCCCACGAGCTATCAGCAGCCCGTGACTGAGTTTGATAAGGATTATAAGCACTTCTCATTCTTAGGAAATAATTGAATTCTCTGACACAAAACTTTGGCCCAAGGACTTGCCGATGGCCATAGTGAACGTGGCAATGCAGTTTAAAACGCGTTTATCTAACTTATTCTCTTTTCCTCCTTAATTCTGGCTCAGAAGTACATTGCTATCTGATAGCTCCCCAGCTCCTTCCCCACTTTCTCTCACACGCATTTCCCCAGACAAATTTCTTGCTTGCTTAGTTCTGCCTTGGCATCTTCTTCTTGGAGGTGAGACTAACACCGTGTGTTTTAGCTCAGATGGACACAAGATCTCCTGAAGAGGTGATATTTAAACCAAAGCCTAAGTGATGATAAAGAAGTGGCATTGGGGTTTAGGAGAAAATGTTCCAAGAAGAGAAAAAAAGTTAGTACAAATGCCCTGAGTAAACATGCTCAAGCGACTAATAGGGGACCTGTGTGGCTGGAGTGTAATGGGAGTTGGGGGAAATGATACAAATGAATGTAGTTCTCAGAGGTGCAGGTGGACAGAAGGCTGTAGCATCTTTGTTCCTGGTAAGAGAATATAGAGCCCTATCCACAAACAAGCTCCTGCCTCTAGTCAGATCCTCTTCTTATATGTCCCCAGCCTTAGAATTCTGGAATTTTAGCAATGATAAATCTGAAGGAGAGGAAAGAGCAGTGACTGGCAGCAGATGAGAACACTTGCAGAAAAAGGGCTGTGGTCAAGCTTATGGCTGGAGCTCTCCAAGACAGCTGGAGGGAGTCCCAGGGTGTTTGACATTCATCAGCTCTCCTCTGACTCCCCTGATCCCTCTATTCATTAATTGCAAGACAGAGTCGCACCTCTGGAGTTGTAATTCTGGACTACCACCTGAGCGTAGCTGTCCCTCTCCATCCACTGCAGTCTGTCATTTATTTAGCCTTTGATTAATACCAGGAAACGGAGGCTGGCACAATCACAAGATGAAGCTATAATTTCAAGACTCTCTGTACATCACAATGTAGATAAATAAGCAGGGAATCTGTTTCCTCTTTTGCATGTTTTGGGTCTTAATTGAGAATCAGATGTGTGCACTACAGGATCAGTAAGGGAAATGAAGTGTGATGGCATATGTGTCTGCAAACCTATATTTGCATAGACGTGGGTCTTTAGATTTTTGCAAAAGGAGGACACCTTCCACTTTTTATATTCAAGACTTGGTTTCTACTCCCATAAAATGAAGCAGCCATGCCAGTCACACTGTCTCACAGCAGAGTTGTTGAGATATCCGATGGAGGATAAATAAGAGATGAAATTCTAAATGCTTATCATCTCCCTTGCCCTAAAATCCTACCTTTCCTGACTCATTTTCTTACATATTCCCATACTCCTACTTAAAGTGAATTTTGTCTTGGCCAGTTCTTTCCCTGTTATTAATACTGGTATTATTTCCTGGTATAATGATGGATTTGGTTTGGAATGGACTAAAATTTACCCAGAATAAGAGCACAGTATTGGTAGAAATGAGGCAAGAAAATATCTGTGCAGATTAGAAGAAAGGTTGTTCCAGTTGATCCTCTTCAAGATCCACCAAGAAGTGTTTTAAATTGCATAATCATTGATTATTGCTTTACTACATTTCTTTGAGTGAAATGTGGTATTAATATTTTAACATGTAAATTCAAAGTTTATGGGTTGTAAATAGAATTCTAAAACAGGTAGGGAAATATTTTGGAATTATAAATAAATGAATATACATAAACGTGTGTGTGTGTGTGTGTATTCCTCTTCAAGGCATAAGTCAATAAGGAGAATATCAATCAAATCATATATATATATATATATATATATATGTATATATATATATATATATATTCTAATTATTGACTTATGCCTTGAAGACTTAAAAATATTTGGTATTTTTCTGTGGTAATTTTACTTATTTTACTTCCTTTTCTTTAGTATATATTCAAAACTTTATATAAAATTGATAATGCATGATCAGCATTATAGACAAGCTAATCTGTGGCTAGTATTCACATATCTAAAGGTCTTTCATTTTGTGGATAGTAGAAAAGAAAGAGAAATTTATAGAAAAAAGGGGGGCTGGGGATTTTCATAATAGGAGTCATAGAAAGATAGGTGTCCTCAGGATTCGAACTATCTAAGCACAGACATTGGTGCTTTGAATGCTAGCAACCAAAACTTAACGGCGAAGTTGGGAAGAAAGAATGTGCCCTCCTGTCTCTGCCCCTGACATTTCTTCTCCACGCATTGCTATATAGGACCGACATTTTGTCAACACCAAGGACTACTGGGCTCGGGAGCATGTGGAGATGTCACACTCATTTGCCACCAATGTGATGGCAAATGGCAGCAGAAAAAAATTATTCTCCTAGTGTAGGTAAGGGTAGAGACAAGTGAAGCAGAAAGACCACGGAAGGCAAATGAGGCGAGGGTGTCTCCTTGACTGCTCTGTTCATGTGTGAGTCACCTCTTTGAGGAGTCATTTTGAGAAAGGAGTCTTAATACTAATAACCATAAGGTTGATATTTATCAATTCCGTGGACTACAAGGCTAAACTTCAGTCAATGTATGAAAAGTGGTACACATGAAGAGAGGAGGAGATAGAGGGACAGAGAGAGGAGAAATGGATAGAGAGAAAGAGAAACACACACAGAGAATGATCAAATCATCAAAGTTCAAAGGAGATACTGAAAGGAGATAGCAACAGCAAACAGTTAATATTTAGTATCAGATTTCATTCTAAGTTTATACATGGATGCCAGTTTGTGCACATTTATAAACAGAAACATGTGAATACACAGGTAAACAAACATGCATGACCTTTCATTCCTCATAATATCCCTGAAGAGATATTCTGCCTCCAGAAAATCAGGGAAAGGGGAGATCAAGTATCTTGGATAAGGTTCTAGCTAGTGAATAGGGGAGTTGGAATTAGAATCCCAGAAGTTTGTCTCTTCATTTCATACTGGCAATCATTCTGCTACCTGGATAAAATAGATTTTTTTTTCTTAAATTAGACTTTGAAATATGAGAAATGCTGTGATGAGTGGTTCATCAAGCAGAAGAAATACTATGAACAGAAGAATGGGGGTGGGCAACTCAGTACAGGTACAGAATAGAGGAAGATAATGGCACGTGGTTACTTGCAGGCTCTACATGATAAATGGTCTGAAAACAATGCTTTTCCTCAACCTGTCATCCAGGGTTCAACAGATGCAATGTCACTTGATCATAGAATAGTAGAAATTCTAGTGGCAGGATTTTTATCAACTACTTCTTTAATTGCAAATAATGAGTTTGGGAGCCTTGGGAACTTACAGCAGAAACAGTCATCTAAGATAGCTGATGCTCTCAAGTTGCATTTTCTCACATTTGAAATCCCCGTGGCAGTGGCTCTGCTGTATCCAGACAGTGCAGGGTACCCTCCAATGCCCAATATTTCCTTGGAGATCAAAGTCCTGCCTGTGTTGTTTTTTCTCTTTTGGTTGCTGTGAGGATTCCCTGCAATCCTTTGTCCTTGATCAGAGGTTGCATCATCCTTCTCCCTCATTCCCTAAGCACAGGCCTTAGGAGTCTGAGTCAATATGACAACATGTGAGTCACCAAGGTTCCAAATGGTCCGTCTCCATGGACATCTGATTCTTACACTTTCTGAGCAGAAAATGTCTCCTTTGCAAGGGCATATGCCAAGGACTCAACACCAGGCCAACTCAGTTAACAAGCACTGATTGATCACTTACTGAGTACAGAATGTCAAATGAATTGTACTGGAAGGCAAAAAAAGAAATTGAAAATGTGGTATCTGTAGAAGGAGAGACAATAGTGAGGGTGGAAATCACTCATGGAAAAAATAAAGTAGGATGGTTACAATTCAACAAGATGAAATGCAAAATTATTTATTATATGTCATTATAATCAGGCATCATTTCTAATGCTAGAACCAAAGGAAACTGTGGTAATAAATGCCTCCCAAATTCTGTTATTGAAATAGTAAACATTCAAAAAAGAGGAACCCAAGCCAAGAGTGTAAGATGTCCTGTAGTGAAACCCAGGTTACATGTACACTTTACTGAATTGGGTAGAGACGTAGTCATGCCTTTATCATCCATGATTTACACTGTAAATGTAATGATTCTTGATGCAAGTTTCCAGCAGGAAAAGTTACATTTTCATTTTACAAATCAGAAAAAAAATGGAGAGATTTCGAAAAGTAGAAAATGCCTGGTGAGGTGTTTGTATAGAAGGTGTATGTGTAGAGCCATATCATATATAAATATAAAAGTACATCAAGGGCAGTTTCTTAGGGGGAAAAATATGGGTTTTGAGCTCCTTCTTGTGAGTTGTAGAAAATGTGCAATGACCCAAAGGTAGGAGAATATTCCAGGAAACATTCCAAAAAATCTTGGATTCCCTACAGGCTGATTTGTCTTAGGGAGAGGGTTAGCAGGTTTAAAAATGAAGGCCATGAGAATGACCTCCCAAAGATGTGTAATTGGCAGATGAAGGAAAACTTCAAATGTTTGGACATTTTCCAATTAGTCATATGTATAAAATTAGGTGTTTTTTTTTTCAGAAATTAAGACTGATCCACAAGTAATTTATCATGATAAAGTGAAATTTAAATAGCTAATAAAAATGAAATTGTTCTGGTCTGTTCTGAGAGAAGGGGTGGGAAGATGGAGGAAATTTTAATGATAACTTTTAATGATAACTTTAATGATAAAAAGTAAAGCTGTTTTCAAATGATCACAAATAATTGATATTTTATGTTGAAACAGGAAAAAAAAGAACCCGGCGAAAGAAGGAGTTTGAGAAGAGTAAGGAGAAGTTAAAAAGAAATTATAAATAGAAGACAAAAGGAAGAATGTAAGGAAGGGTAAACTGGGGCCAGGAGGAAGGACACATCTAGAAATCAGCCTTGGGAAAGAGCTGGATTACAGGGAGCTGTGAGCTAATCTTAGTTTCTCACCTGGAAAAGTTGCACGAGGCATTTTGCAGATGATGGAAAATAACACAGAGGCAGAGGAGTTGAGAGGCCTGGCTCAGACCTATGTGTTGTATTTCCTCTATCAAACCCTCTGATCAAATAACTCATTCTCCCTACTGTGAGGAGAGTGGATCCGAGGGAGAGGCCCTGACGTGGTGTTAGTGCCAGTCACTCCACAGACAGATCCAGAACCAAGAAAGTGGAGACTCTGCAACAACTGTCTTGCTAATCCTTTCCAACTAAGGACTGCTCACTTTTACTGGCCATTTGCTTTGTTGATTTGAGCTTGGAAGGATGAGAAGCCAGGATCAAACTTTCAGAAGCTCAGGAATCATGGACTCAGGCTCAGTAAGAAGTTAAATGAAAGCTGAGACACAAGGAAATTTAATTTAATTGTCTCCCCTTTCTTTGGTCCTAAGTACATGCTGTGCTTTGTTCTTCTAGAAGCTGGTCAGCTGAAAGGCCATTGCACAATGCTCATCACAGAGAGAGCAGCAGGAAACCCACCTTCTCAAGTAGCATATGAAGGGATTGATCCTGAGAGCTGGTCCTGTTCCTAGGCTGCCCCATATCACTAATATTTTACATATATATATATATATATATATATATATATATAGAGAGAGAGAGAGAGAGAGAGAGAGAGAGAGAATATGTATATTATATATTATCTTGTATATAATTATAATTATATTCATAATATATTTCAGATTTTTATAATCTATCCTGTCTCCATCCCTAATGCCTGTGTTCTTGCACATAACATCATCATCATTCCCTTGGACCATGACAATTGCCTCTAAATGATATTTTTTACCATTAATATCAAGTCTCATCCCCAATCTCATGTCTAGTTTCTGATTCCTGTGTTGCCAAAAGAGCTTCAGGAGCAGGAATATGAGCAAGCCATATCCTTGCTTGACTAACCGTATCCTCTAGGTCTGCATTGCCCTCATCTATAGACGTCAAGTGCTTTATGATGAGTCTGCATAACTTGGCCCCTCTCAGTGGCCTGGTCCTAACTGTAATAGTTTACCCTTCTTCTTCCAGTCTCTTATCCAGCCTTGTTTTATTTCTCTCACTTCCCTGAATGTACAGGGAAGTGTTTCCTTTCTGGATGTGTGCGTGTTCTTTTCCTTCTCTTAGAGCATATCCCACCTTCTCTATCCACTTTAGTCTTGTTTCTCTTGATTGCCATCATTTTCTCCCAAGTCTCCCTTGTCCCAGGGCTGGGTTAAGTGTCTCTGTAGTTTTCACGTTACACCTGTCACATCATCTCTGCTAGTTTTTCATCTCTCTCATGTCCTTCAGTGAGTTCCAGGGTGATAGACTCTGTTTTCCCTATTCATCATCATTTGTCAGAATTTAGTGCAGCATCAAGGGTAAAATCAGAAATTAACACATACACATGGACTTGCTGCAAATTTCAACCAGGCATTAAAAAGCCCTCCAATTTAATGTCCTGTGGATAGGCAAGGATTTTGTGTCCAGATTAATGGCTAATTGAATTTATATCCTTTAAGAAAAGAACTCAGGGAACAAACAAACAAACAAACAAACAAACAATTTGTGTCCCTAAATGCCAGAGATCATTGCAAACAGAGGGCTTTAAACATGTCCTGGACATGGGATATCATTCTCTCATAGAGTTAATGAGTTGTGGTTTATGGCACAGTTAAAATATGTCATGTCTAGGGAGGAAAAAGGTACTCATATAACAACATCAAATCAAATTTCCATTGACTCATTTATCTCATTATCATGAGAATCAAAATATGAGTGGGCAGGGTTTGATTTGGGAATCACTAAGGCCCAGGATCAAACCCAGTGTCCAATGTTGCCTGTCTTGTGAAAAACCTCCACTATATTGTTTAAACTTGCCTCAGCCTCAGCTTCCACATGTATCCATGAGAATGCAAACACTTTGACTCATGGAGTTAGAGAAATGCTATGTTTATCACCTGAAATAGCATTTTTCACATAGAATGTTTAGAGTAAATGCATGTTATAAACAGAACTCTGGTGAATTGATAGGGCACAGCCTACTTTTCATTCAACACATTTTCATCAAGTTTATGTTTTATATTAGACTCTTGACTAGACTGGGATACAAAAATAAATGTAACTCTACTCTTGGGGACTATAGGCTAAAATGAATGACCGAATTATGACCTAATAACATAAAGTATTTTGTGCCATAGTGTGTCTGTTAAAATATGAAAAAGAACTTTGAAAAAAAAAATTAGCTCAGTAATGGCAAATGTTGTCAGAGGTATGGAAACATGAAACCACTTTGCACCACTGGTTGTAGAATAGAGGGTATTACATTCTGGAGAATATTCTAGCTATATCCAGCCCAATGAAGCATAGTACATTTCTGCATATCTTCTCTGAGCACATATTGAGAGTGTGTACACTGCATGTTTGGTTGGAAGTAGCATGAGGGAATATGTGTCAGCTGCCCATCATGGATACCCAGAAAGTCCTGAGACCCCACAGGCTGGATGTACACAAAGCAAGTTAGGAGATTTAGAAAGTAGAAGAAACAAAAGGAAAAAAATAAACACAAATTTTCATAGATATAAATATTAACTGTAAAATAACAGCATAAATACATGTATATATAAACAAAAGAGTATTACTAAAAACATTAGACTAATTGACTATGATGTGAGGAGGGAAGTGGGGATACACGGGGTTGAGTAAATGAAACATGATCAGGTTTGGTAAGGACAAATCCTAAGAATGTGTCTGAGTTAGTCAACACTATTCACTGAGCAGGGAGAAAGTGAGTTCTAAAAAACACATTTTTTTTTCCTTAGGGTTAAGGAGAAAAATGCCATAGAAGAGCATTCATTCATTAAATTTAACAAATATTTATTTTGTGCTTATAATGTGCCTGGCTCTAATTGCTAAGGAAAAAACAAAGAACAAAACAGTCCAAATCCCTGAACCTAATGGAGCTTAGATTTTTATTAGTGAGGAGGCAGCCTATAAAGAAGTACATAAATTAATACATACAGCAATTTCATGACAGGGATGCTATGAATAAAGATAAACCAGTCAGAAATTAGGGAATGCCTGCAAGAGAAGAGGCCCTCAGAAGGAGGATGTCATAGAAGTCCAGTTTGCAAACATTTCATCAGAGATGTAAATAAAGATGGGGAGAGACAAAGAGAACTTTCCAAAGATCCAGGCTGGGAGGAGGTAGAAGACTGCTGAGACAACAGTGTGAGGGCAGTGAGTGAGTCCATGGCTTTGCAAGAGCAATCGGTGAGAAAGGCAAAAGAGAAGGAGCAAGAGGAACACTGAAGACTAGGTCAAATGAAGGGCATTAGCCAAGCCTTGTGGGATTTCGGAGGGCAAATTCATGGATTTGGATAGGATTCTGAGTGTAGTGATTTGCTAGTCACAGATTTGAGTTGAAAGAAGTTCCTTTTAAAAACGATTCTTTTAGGCTAGAATTGGGGACCCTTCTAGGAAGATAAAATGAAAAATCACTTAGAATGCAATTTCAGTTACCCAGAGAGGAGATGAGGGTAGTTTGACCCGGGGGTGATCAGGGCTTCAGAAGAATATTCCCTTATTTTTCAGTGAGAAAGCACAAGATGGGATATTTTGGAATGAAGGAAATGATTCAGAGATGTGGACTTTCCAGATGATTTAGAGCACAGGGTAAATGAGAGAGAGAAATGAACACAAAGGGAGACTGAAAAGCCATATTAGAAAGGGTTGAACCACAAACTAAGGAATTTGACCTCTTTCCCACAAACCATCAGATGGTCAAGGAATGGCCTAATATAACCTTGGCTTTTATCATTGATGACCCTTGTGAATGGTGGTTTGGAAGAGGGTAAAGGCAAGATAAAAGGTGAACAAAAGTGACTAAAATCATAGCAGTGCACAAAGATAAGAAAAGGCTTGTTCATGTAATTAAATATGCAAGGTACTTAAAGTTCTGCATAATGGATATGGTAATTATACCTACTACTCTGGTTTCTTGGAATGTTAAATGAATTAGTGAAGGAAAACTGCTTAGAATAGGATCAGACACTTGGTAATCTCTCAATAAGCATCAACTATTATTTATATATTACAAAGAATAACATTGTTATTTCTCTATACTATTCTATTTTCTAGTATTACTTCTTTAGACTAGGCCTGCAGGAGCTACAGAGAATATTTAAATGTCCACCATTTGGATGGGCAGAAATTACTTAAAGAGCTTGTATACTGCTGTAATTTATAGCAGAATTAAAACTTTGGTGGGCACATATGCATGGTAGTATAGAAAGAAAAGAGATGATAATCTAAAATAAGGATGCTATGGAAATTTTTTTTCTTGTTCGTTCTTTTCTTTTTTTTTCTTTTTCTTTTTTGTTGTTGTTTTGTTTTGAGGGGGCAGAGAAAATTTTTAGAAGGAGCAGGGTGAGCAGGAAGAAACTTTGAGATGTGGCCTGACATTAAGTTGAAAAGATAAACTTTGAAAGCTGGCTGATATTGCATCCAGGCCGTGTCATGTTTGAGCTTTGTGATATTTGGCAACTTCTCCCTCTGAACCACAGTTGTCTCATCCTAGAAATAATAACAAAACTCTAAGTTATTTCATGACAGGTCCATGATTAAAAATTAAGATAATGCATATGGAATTAAGATAATGCAGCATGGTGTCTGGTATACCTTAAGAAAATAACCAATATTGCTATTATACTTTGCTTATTATACTGATTCAGGCAAATCATATGCAGAACATTACGAGTTTCCACCCACTGGTTTCTGTCTTCATTTAAAAGCTGTCTTTCTCCCTTTGTGAAGGGCAAATCCTGCCCTGACATTTGCATTTTGTTTCCTTGGTTTTCTCTGTTTTTGCCTCTATATCAACAAAACCTACCATTCAAATTAAAGGGAGATTTAATGTTCTTAAGTATAGCTGCCCCCTCTTGCCTTAGAAGTGTGGCATTTTGATGCAATTTGCATAGACTTCCAGAGTGGAAGATGCTGTATAAAGTTTGCACAATATACAGGGATAACATGGCAATGAATCAGTGTCAATAGCAGATATTTGAATATGTAGCTATTTATGAGCAATATATGGTGATATGAAGATTTGCTTTGAGGTAACAAAATCAGTATCCTTCTCTCAGCCCTTAGCCCTGTGTTTTCTCACATTAAGACCATTGAATTGGAGCACTTAGAAGCTAATGGAAATTAACATGGAGCTACTCAAGGTATGTTAAGGACTATAGATACAGAGGTTTGGAGGGAACTTTAACACATTGTTTTGCAGTTTAATCTTAAACAACCTTGGAAGTAAAAAAAAAAGTCATTTTATTAAAAGGCCCCCTGTAACTTTTGAAAGTATACATGAAATGCTTAAAATCATTAGTCTTTAAATTTTCATTTCTTAATATAAAAACACTTATGCATATAGAATTCTTAATATACAGAATTTAAAATATGCTTCTCTGTAGGCTATGCCTATTTGCTGGGACCCAAAGTTGTGGGATATTTTTAGCCCCTCAATATTCTAAAACATTGAGTACTCTGTACTAAGTCTGTCTTGTCTTAGGTTTCTTACTTGGATTCTCCTGTTCTACAATCTTGTCATTCTCCTCTGAAATGTTTACTTGCTGTTGTTGTGTTTGGGCACGTATAGCAGACCCAGAGTGGTCATCAGGGGCTACCCATTCACTTCTTTCAGAAGTTAAGTCAGAGACAGACTTTGCAACTTGTCTGAGCTCACTCAAATAATACACAGTATACAAAGGCTTTCCAACCAGTTTTACCTGTCACCAGAGTATGTCCTGATGACGAATTCGCTCTACTGCCTTCTTAGGCCCCTTTCGTGGATTCTTCCTGTGCAAACTAAAAATAATAATAATAATAATAGAACATTAATAATGCTGATCTTACAATTAGAATAATGAAGATGGCTTAAGTTTATTGAGTATAACTGGTCTAGTTATTGACTCCTTTAACTCTTTATATTTATTACAACTTTAAGGTGGGTTCTCACATTACAGAGAAAAAACTAGGCACAAAACGATTGTGTAACTATCCTGAAGTTATACCCCTAGCACGTGGCAGTTGTACAGTTTAAATCCTAGAAGATCAACTCAGAGCTATACTCTGAAATCATGATATAAAACTTATTTCCAAATCTTAATCTTATACCTTTAAATTTAATCTAAGTTAACATATATTTGTGTCCAAAACATCTCATTCTTGATGCCTATTGAACTTGCATTTTGGTGTGTCTCGTCCCATCAAGTTCTGTGCTCCCCATCTGTAACTACTCAGTGGGATTTTCTGTCAGCCAACCATTTATCCTTATTAAAGACCAGATTTAAGAATTCAGTCCATTGACTCATCCTGATGAAACTTGTTTTCTTCCTTGATTGATCAATCCCTACCCACTTTGCCAACGTTGCCAATTACAAACAAACCAAAAAAAAAAAAAAAAAAGATATGCACTTCTTACTTTCTTCTAATTCATTAACAAAATATTTTGTGCAGTTTAGAACTTAGGCACCTAGATGGGTTGTAACTTTAAATTTCTAGGAGTTTCTTCAATTGTTAGGCATTCAGCAAACAATTATTAAACATCTGAAATGCAAGAAGCATCACAGGAAAGCCATGGTAAATGCAACTTTTAGCAAGAATATACTATTTTCTTATGCATTTCAACTCAAAAAAAAGGATTAATGTATTAATCAGATAAGAATGCAAGTTAATGATAAGTAACCTAAAAGAGCTATGTTGGGTAAAAACATTTCTCTGAAGGGTTGATTGTGCAAAGCTCTGAACAATGAGCTGGACTTAGCTGGAAACAGGAGGTAAGAAAGCCTGGTAGCCTCTCAATTAATTTTGCTTTGACTCTAGGTGATTTTGTATTGGTTGAGCCATTATCTTAATAGGATGTGGAATTGATGAAGATAAAGCATTCATGTTAGAAAAACCTCAACAATATTCTTCCTCATGTTTATCCAAATTGGGTGTTTTATGGGTTGCAGGGAAGTGTCATAAATTAATAATGCCTTACATTTAAAAATCCCTGAAACTAAACAATTTGGAAAATAGTGTTAACCAACTTTAGTTTCCTAATTGCAAAACTTTTCAGATCTTTTATTACTCTTAAACATGTTGTGAATCTCTAAGAAAGAGTTCCAAAGTGCACTTTTTTTCCCTAAAGTTATTTGTATAGTACTCTTTTTTCTCTGCCACGTATTAATTATCCAAATTATTTTTTTTCAATTTCCAGCACATAGTTTGGGAAATGTAATTTAGTTTAATTGAACCCTTAGGCTCCATTGCTTGAGGTCTTTCTAAAACATTTCTATAAGAATGAGTCCTTTCTCATACGAGAAATATCTGATGAATGAAAAACATTCCTATTTTTTTCAAATAAGTGAAATATGTAAGACTCTTACTAATTATCTTCATCTTGTGAATTTATCTCCATTGCCTTGCTGATCCATTAGTATCCAGTAACATCCAAATGATAATTTTATTTTGTGCTTCTCAGAGAAGGGCTGTATATTTCAAAGGTGAACACTAGGTCGGGACTGAACCATTGGAGCCTGGATTAGTCATATTTTATTTTTATAAGAAAGTCTCTTTATGCTCTACAAGAACCCTTTTCTAAACTTCATTAATAAATAAAAAATAAAAAGCCTGCATATGAATAAATGATGAAATAGCCTTCCTTGACAATTTTTTTTAAGTTTCTAAAAATAGTTCCTATCTTTATCTACAAACTTAATGCAGTTAGAAGAGCCACTGGGAATGTCATTATGTTACAAGTTTGTCAGCAAAAGTGAAGAGACAGAAGAAAGCCCTGACTTGAAATACAAGACATCTTTGTACAGTTCATTTACTCAGTGCAGGTTATTTACAGTATTTTTCCTGATTGCTGTAGATTGTATAATGTCAACATGGGGCAAAATTTATAGACCAAAATGCACAAGAGTCAGATGGCCTTCTGGAGTGGAGCTGATCACTTTAATATGCTAATATATCACCACAGTTCCTAGGATATACTTCTATTATTACTCATACATCATGTTAAGTTGTTTACATGTCTTTCTCACTAGTAGCCTGAGAGTTTTTATTTTATTTTATTTTTTTCCCTCTCCTCAGGTGAAGTCTAAGCCATGTCTGGTGTTTACTTATTTCCCCTAATGCTTAACCTCCTGATATAAAGCATAATGTAAAGGTTCAAGAGATTTAATATTTCATTGGAACAAATATTATAGTCTAAGAATTGTACCTCTAAGACCTAATAGAATTGCATCCATGAAAATCTAATCATGTAAGTGTGTACACAATCACCCCTCCTGGTGTTGGGATGGATGGTAGATTGAAATCTGCCTTTTGGGAATATTTACACCAAGGAGATTGGTAAGTATTATAATCACCATTTCTCCCTTCACAACTTTTTAAACAATTCTTGGCACAGCACTTCCTAGGTCTCCTATTTTTTGCTCGCCAGCTCTCTCTCTCACTCCTTTTCTCTTGGTCTCCTGTGCAGCAGTGGGCTTAAAATTTTCCTATTTAAGTTTTGTAGATTCTGCACCTATCCTTAAAACTTGTCCCCTGACTTTGCTTTTATTCTCTCTCTCTCTCTCCCCCTTCCCCTCCCTCCTTCTCTCCCTCTCTCCCTTCCTCCCTTAGAGGCAGCAAGGCTCATTCACACATTGCCTATAACCAAAGGGAATCAAGTTTTGTTATTAGTGACCTGAGCATGGGGAAAAAGCATAAATTTCACAATTAGTGTCAGAAACCTATCTCCATTTCTTAGCTCTGTG
Organism: Spermophilus citellus; assembly: GCF_964194105.1. Taxonomy (NCBI): domain Eukaryota; kingdom Metazoa; phylum Chordata; class Mammalia; order Rodentia; family Sciuridae; genus Spermophilus; species Spermophilus citellus. Next base: position 16,210,367 of record NC_138183.1, on the reverse strand, counting down.
TCTTTGAAGGAGTTACTTGACCTCTCTAATCCTCTACTCTATAATCTGTGAAGAAGACAATAAAGCCAATGACACAAGTTTACTGTGAGGATTATATGAACACATTTCTAAAATATTTAACCGAACACTGGCTACAGAATAGGAAGACAATGAACTATGCACTTGCTCTGTTGGCAGTACATCTGTGTTTAAACATGATTGAGAAGAATGGATGCTAGGCTGTGGGGCTCCTGCATTGTGTGTTCTGAGCAGAAATCTCTGAGTCTCAGCTTTCCCACTTATCTTGCTTGCCTTCCTCATAGTACAATGGAAAGGATTCCATGTGATAATACACATGGGAAGTTTGGAAAAAATATGGGAATAAATACCCAAAGGCAGCTTAGAAATACACCCGTGCTTAACAAAGAATTTCGTTTTTAATTTTTTTAAAGATGGACACAATATCTTTATTTATTTTATTTATTTTTATGTGGTGCTGAGGATCAAACCCAGTGCCTCACATATGTGAGGCAAGTGTTCTACCGCTGAGTTATAACCCCAGCCCCAGAATTTCATTTTTTTTTAACTTGAAAATTTATTGGAAAAGAAAATACTAAAAGCACTTAATTGCACTGTTGTGGTGCTGTTGAAAAGAAAACCAAAATTAAGCCTAATGTATAACTAAAGGGAATTATTAACTAGACTAAAATATATACATATAGTAGAATGGTCTGCCAACATTAAAATTATTTAAACATAAACCTGAAGCAATAAATCCCATATTGTTACCACTGAGTGGATTTTTGGTGATTTTCTTTTAACTGCTTTGCATATTCAAATGAATTTATGATGAATATATAAAATGAGAGTATTATTGTATAATAGAAATAGCAGTAATAAACATTTTTAGAAAAGCTTTTTACATTTATGGGTTCTTCAACATACAGTGTAATTTAAAAAAAATAAAATTTATAAGACAATGCAGAAAGTAGAAATAATATAAGGGCAGTGTTAATATGTTAACAAAGTAAGTCAGGAGTAAATTTTTTTTAAATTTTGTGCATTTTGGTTTTATAAAGTTTTATATTGAGTACATGTCGATTTTTTTGTAAGAAGAGCAAACAAAAATATATCAATAAAATATAAGGAAACAATATTTAGACATTAGCTTTATTATCATCCAATCAGAAATATTTATTATTCAGTTAAAGATCTGTTAAAGGTGTTTTCTAATTACCTCCAGTTTCTTTTGTAAAAGGCCACTCTAAAAGGAACATCAGGGACTGGGGTTGTGGCTCAGTGGAAGAGCGCTTGACTAGCATGCCTGACATACTGGGTTCGATCCCTGGAACCACATAAAAATAAACAAATAAAATAAAAGGATCATCAGTTGATCTTCAAAGTCTCATAGATGTAAGACGTCCCTTAGTGCCTTGATACCTATCTAATACATGTCAGTACTTCTTCTTCTTTTTTGTATTAATTGGGAATGGAGGATTAAAATACAGTAGAAATAGAATTTTCCAAGGTTAATGAATACTTGTTGAAATCAGGAATACATTTCTTCCACTGGGCACTACTATTCTGGTACATTAAATGTGGTGGTGAAGAAAGTACATCCATGATGCCAGAGAAGCTGTAAGCTGTTGGTGGAAAAAAATCATTCTCAAAATGTTTCCAAAAGGGGTGCAGGTCTAAACTTCTCTTGTATCTTGCAAGACCATCAGTAAAAATCCATAGGTCCTAGACTCTTCATTTCTACTGAGAGAACTTCTTTCCCTAGCCAAAGTTTCTTGATGGAGGTATAAATGCAAGTCCTGGGATTCGCAAGTCACATTGTCAAGACCCAATTTCTATGCATCTCAGAAATGTAGCCATTGCCCTAAAAGAAAATCCAAGAGCTACAGTCACTGAGGTCTTTGGGTCTTCCCTGACTCCAAATTCTTAAGGTATAAGGTTGACATATCTGTTTTCCATGCTGTAAACTACCTCATTTTTATTCTAAAATTATTTATTTTTTTAATCTAATAATGTAGGTAATCAGCTTCTTCTGCTTAACACAAACAGATGTTAACTAATACAGTATATGTCTATCCAAAGAGAAACAAAGACACCCATCATTTGGATGAAGAGTGTGAGATTATTCAGCTTAATGTTAATTATGTGATTGATAATGATCATGGATATACTTATCCCACATCTTCTTTTAAGAATGAGTATAACCACAGAGAATGAATGTACTCCAAATTCGAAGGTGAATCATCCAAACTTCACTGGAATGGAAGTTATGTCATGAAAGAGGACCAAACTAGCATTAAGTGTGAATCATGAGTTGAAAATAGGCATGGAAGAGAATCAGCAAATTTCATGGTTAGTGAAAGGCATGGATTTGTGCCTGAAGTCTTTTTATTGTAGCCAAATTGATAGGAAAAAATGATGTTCTGTGGGGTGGGCAATACAGACACATACCCGCACCCATGCTCACACACACACACACACACACACACACACACACACACACACATCCCCTTTAAGAAGCCAACCAGTGTAAAACACCACTTTACTGTAAAAGAAGTACTTGTTAACATTGTTATAATGCTTCCATGTCCTGCATAGATGTTATCTCTATGCTTAATCTAATATCTATACTGGTGATTTCCATCCCTTATTTTTGTATAAGCCATGACACCTTCAATTATCTCAAGACACAGTGAAAATTTATCAAAGATTCTTGAAACAGAATTAAATGTCATACCTGCTAATTATAAAAATAAATGCGGGTAAGAGATAGTTTATGTCATAGAATTAAATGGATGGATTTTAAATGCTGCTTCTTCTTCGTGGAGGTTTGGAACTGCTGATTTGGGAGCTGCAGAATAAGGTGAATATATCAAAAGATGCAGGCAGAGAAAGCTGTGCTTGTGATGAGGAGAGATTGAGAGCTGGTGACAAAAGCTGTTGAGTTGAGAACACCTTGCCACTTATTATAGTTAAGATAGCTTGCCTTGCCTTGGGCTCTTTATTTTAATGTAGATGTCTGAAAGTGAGTGGGTGATTGAGGAAAAAGGAGAGAGGTTATGTGTCTTCACAGGGCAGGATGGCAATTGAATGACTACCAAACCCATCCCCTGTGATGTTAATATATGCACTCATTGTTCCACCCTCTTTTCTAGTAATGGTAAACAACATTTGTCACTTGCAATAGACTACTTTTCACTTCCAAACTGATGGTGAGCTGACATTTGTATTTCAAGTACCAAAGCTCAGGC